>NC_081416.1:56782339-57382339 GCF_949786415.1 Peromyscus eremicus
GTATGGTCACTTATGGAGATGGAGTTCATGGCCATCCTAGGCTACATACAAGACACCAGTCTGGACAAAACAACAGGCTGGAGGATAGTCAGTAGTTAGGATCAGGTTTCATTCCTAGTAGCCACATAGCAGCTCACAGTCATCTAGGTCCTGGGGACCCAACCCTCTTCTGGCCTCTGCAGGTATCAGGCATGCACATTGTACACTGACATACTTGCACCCTAAACACCTGTACGTGTACACACACACACACACACACACACACACACACACACACACCCCAAATTCAACACAAAATTGCCAAAGGGGCCCCTTATCGATTAGGATCTGCTCTTTGCTGTTGGAGACATGTTAAACAGATAGGAAACAGATCTGGTGGAGACATGATGAACAGATAGGAAACAGATCTGGTGGAGACATGATGAACAGATAGGAAACAGATCCGGAGAGGGGCTGCAATGTCACAGTTACCCTCTTGGGGGAGGTGTCTGATGGGCTGGTCTTCCTGTAAGCATGAACTTGAGTAGTTGTCCTGTGCCCAGTAGAACAAGCCATGAGGCATTGGGTGAAAGCTGCCACTGCCCTGTAGAAGGACTTGCTTCTATCAGAGTGTCCAAGCACTCAGTCCCCAGGGGCTCTGAGTGCATCTCCATCCTGGGATTGTTGTCCTGCTCTTTGCCGTGGTCGTGGGCCACTTCCGGGAGCCTGGCAGGCTGGGAGCCATGGGACCAAGATGGTGTGTAATCAGAATGCTATATTTTGTCGAAAATAAGAATGTTAGTAATAGGCTGGTTTCTGGCAAGTCAAACTGGGACTCCGAAATACATATTTTTCTCTACTCTGTCCTAAACCTTCTAATTAGTGAAAACGCACATTTGCAGACATAAATCAATGTCACGATTTGTCCTGGGTATCCCTGAGCTGGTAACATTATGTGGTTGCTAAATTGGGGCTTTGGGAGTGTGTGCATGCTTGTGTGTGCATGCACGTGTGCACATTCATGTCAGAGGGTAAGGGTTCAGGAGAATCAGAGTTCCCCAAAGAAGCCCTGGTGGCTGCTATCCTTCCCTTGGGCCACTCAGCACCCCCCCCCCCACCCCCCCACCCCCCGCACATAAACTGTCACGGTTCTTTATGCGGATGTCACCCAGTTAAACTGATTAACAGGGGAAATGACTTTCATGGTAAAGGACTTCCCTTCTGGAAACCTCTGCCGTGGGGTGTCAGTAGCTGGATCCAGGACTCTGCGAAGGCCATTGGCCTGGTGCCACCTGCTAGGTGGTTCCCTTTCTAGCTGAGGTCTTGGCCATGTGAAGACACCGACAGTGCACATGCGCCAGCTCTGCTGGGTCCATGAGGTCCCAGAGTTTGTTGGGTACAGGGTCCACTCAACTGGGGTCATGCTGTTTCAACAGTGGGTTGGGGTGGGAAGCAATGTCGCAGAGCATCTGTGGCCATTGGTCATCTATACCATAGGAGAGTTACTTGCCAGTAGTCCTGTGATGTCCAGCTAAGACCGTCATTGGTCTAGGAGCCTATAGGGTGTGAGGAGGACGCTGTGGCGGGGCATAGGTGAGCCTGCGCTGGTTCACATTAGGCCTTTGGTCTGTGAAAGGAGCGGGAGGTAGGCTGGCCTCTGGCAGGGGAACAAGCCAGGCTGGGCAGCTCCCCCACTCTGGATTCCATGTGCCTCTGCCCAGCCTCTTCTGGCTCTTCTCACTCTATTTTATTTCTGACTCTAGGCCAGTGCTTTTCAAAATGTGTTTCCTGGTTTAAAACCAAAAAAACAGGACGAAGAATGTCAGTTGAGTGTTTGCTTAATGTGCATGAAGCCCTGGGATTGGTCCCCAGGATTGCATAAACCAGGCATGGTGGAAAATGCATCCTGGGGTTGGTAGCTGGGCCTACCTCCTCTGTAAAGACAGTATGTATGGTATGACCTTGATGAGCTGCTTAGCAATGGACTGTGGTCACTCACCTGTGGAAGGGGGCCTGGACCTTCCCTCATGTGGCTGAGCTGGGCTCAGGTGGTGACTAGCCCACAGCCAGGGCCGGTTCTGCTCTGGGTGTTGGTCCAGGGACCTGGTATTGGGTGGCTGGCTTCTGTTGAGAACAGGTAGCTGGGACTTCTACCCATGGCAGTCTGATGGTCAACCTTGGAAATGTCCTTGGTAGGAGTGACATGGTGTGTGGGAATGAGGACCATATAGTTCTGGAAGGGGCCTAGGCCACTGGGCCATAACACCCCTCAGAATTGGGGCTTCCCATTGTGTGAGGCCAGTGAGCTTCCAACAGCCACCCTGGCAGACCTGCCGTGAGCCTTTTTCTGGTCCTGAGACTTCACTTGTCTTCAGACATTCAGGGGTGCCTGAGCATTGTCCTAGGCCAGCTCCTTTGTGTGACAGAGCCCATGCTTTGCCCCAAGCAGCAGCCACACACCCTCCTGTCTGCCTCAGAGCCTTGGTGGCCTCATGTTAGGCACAGCCCCTGACTCTGCTGTGGCACAGTGGGGACCCTCCAGCTCATGTCACTCTTTAGTGAAGACTGAGAAGCCCCATCCTTCAGAGTGTCCGACCCAGCAGTCTTGTTCTCTCTCTCTAAAACTTTCTTTATGCATGTTATGTTTCATCTGCATGTATGTCTGTGTACCATGTACATGCCTGGTGCCCACGGAGGCCAGAAGGAGGGTGTTGGATCCCTGAGGCTAGAATCACAGATGGTTGTAAGGCACTAGGTGGTTGCTGGGGGTCAGAGCCAGCATCAGTCAGTGCTTTTAACTGCTGGGCCTCTCTCTTTAAAAATGTATTTATTACTGTTGTGTGCATGTGCGGATGTGTGTGTGTGTGTGTGTGTGTGTGTGTGTGTGTGTGAGATGCAACTCGGGTGGGGGCCAGAGGACAACTTTGTGGCGTACATTTCTTCTTTTACCTTCATTTGGGTCTGGGGGATTGAACTCAGGCCGCCAGGCTTATGCATCAAGCATCTTTGCCTCCTGAGCTATCTTGTTGACTTGTCTTATTCATTTTATCTTTTGCAAGTGATTTCTTATTTCCTGTCGTCTCTCCCCCCCCCCCCCCCCCATATTTCCTGCTCGCCTGCTTCCCTGACCTTTGAAATGTGGTTCCTGCCCGGGAAGTTTTCCTAACTTGCAGAGTTAATGAAGGCTTCCTCTGGTGCAGTGAACATGTGTGCGTGCGTGCATGTGTATGCTCTTGTCTGGGTGTGTACTGGCATGCTTTTGGTTGTATGTGTTTGAGAATGAAAGTGAGTTGTGTGTGTGAGTGTAAGAATGTGTGGGTGTTGGAGAGACTGGATGAGGTGCCGAGGGGCAGCAGAAATGGGTGCGCCTGGGCGAGAGGCAGAGGGCAAGTTCCAGCCTGCAGTGAGGGTGTTTGCGTGCAGAGGCAGCTGTGGGGAGCCAGTGTTGCCTGGAACAGAGAGGGTTGGAATTGGGCTGTGAGGACCTGCTGTGAAGAGGTGACCTTGTTCTGTAGAGGGCATTCTGTAAGTGTGGCCAGCGCACCATTCTGGCCAGTCCAAGGTAGGGTTTGTGATATTCTGGAAGCTTCTTCCCCACTGCCTTGCTAACACAGCAAGTTCTGTTCTTATGTTCTTTGTGCTCCTGAGGGTTCCCCAACTCTGTTACAGCAAAAGCTTTTCAGAGTCCCATCAGCCTCTGTTGTGGGGAGGCACATCATCTTTCTGAATGTGTTTGGTCACATTTCTGGATGTGCAGGCCTGGCCATGGCTGTTTTGGTTTTGACACAAATGATGGCCTTGGCCAGCTGTGATTTGGGCCCTGCTGGACTTACCAGCTCTGCATACCCCAAAGAGATGAGTGTGGCTCAGGGTCTGTTCCCCCCAGATCAGGTGTCAGGACTCTAGGGTGAGAATGGTTAATGGCCTGGAGGTGGCCTGATAGAATATGGCAGGGACGGGGCTGTTCTGGTGGGTGTGGAATGGGGGCTGTGGCCAGATGAGGAGGTTTCCTGGCTCAGTGGGTCCAGAGGCCTGTAAATGGATGCGTGGATGGAGAGATGGATGCATGGACAGACAGAGGAACGGGTAGATGGATGGGTAGATGGGTAGAGAGGGCTATAGGTAGTTGAGCTCAGGAGGAGGTGGGGGGAGAGCCATTCTCCATGTTTGCTAAGGTCTCCATTAAAGGTAGGCCTGTGGTAGGGTAGGAGGGGTTATAAGAGACCTAAGGTTTTATGCTTTATAAACATCAAGCTGCTCCTTTCCATTGATCATGTCACTGAGAGCAGCCTTAGCTGGGAAGGAGCCCCTGGGAAGAAGTGAGATTCTGTGGCTGAGGTCATGGCTGTCATAGTTGCTTGGGTGTGAGTGGCCCTGCCACTGGCCAGGAGGCAGGTGCAGTGGTCCAGCTCCTGATGTATGCTAGGTCTCAGGCGGGACATGCAGATGGGGAAGGCTTTGGGGAACTGTGGACCATTGAGTGTTAGTACATCCTTTTATTTTAATTAGTAGTTATTATTATTATTATTATTATTATTATTATTATTATTATTATTGAGACAAGGTCTCTCTACATATCCCTGGCTGTCTTAGAGCTCACTATATAGAGTAGGCTGGCCTTGAACTCACGAAGATCTGTCTGCCTCTGCCTCCCCTGGGTGCTGGAATTAAAGGCGTGTTGGCACTTTCTTTTACCTTGACTAAGAATGTTGTCAGGGCTGGAGAGATGGCTCAGTGGTTAAGAGCACTGACTGTTCTTCCAGAGGACCTGGGCTCAATTCCCAGCACTCACATGGCAGCTCACAACTGTTATTCTAGTTCTGGGGGACCTGGTGCCCTCACACAGACATACATGTAAGCAAAACACCAATGTACATAAACCAAATAAAAAATTATTAAAAAGTAGAAGAATGTTGTCAGTGGCACAGCAGTGAGCATTTTCTGTGCCTCAAGGTGGCTTACCTTTATTCTTGTCAATTGGAGATGAGGGACCAGGCCTCATAGCTTCTCTTGAGCTTTCTTTTTGGTTCCCATCATTTAGCTGAACATGACCTCTTAGAGAGGCATAGAGCTTCCTGGCTTGAGAGGCATAGAGCACCTACCACCCCAGTCTGTCTAAAGTTCACGGTTCACGGTGACATTCCTGGGGGTTTTGCAGACTATGCATTGTCCTACCAGTTCTGTTTAGGAAAAAAAAAAAGACCTGGGCTGCAGAGATGCTTCAGCAGTTCACTGCTGGCTCTCTTTTAGGGGATCAGAATTTGGTTCCTAGCACCCACATCAGGCAGCTCACAACCACCTGTAACCCCAGCTCCAGGAGATCTGATGTTCTTTTCTAGAGGTCAGTGTCTTCTCTAATCACTGTTTTTTTTGAGACAGGGTCTCTCATGAATCTTGGAACTTACTGATTTGGCTAGACTAGTTGGCCAGTGAATCCCAGGGATCCTCCTGTCTCTACTTCCCTGGGATTACAGGAGTACACTTTATTCACACACACACACACACACACACAAACACCCCCCCCCCCCACACACCCCACACACAGGCAATGTACCCATACACATTAAAAAAAGTCTCCAAGTTGATTCCTATGGGCAGTGGAGGGGTGGGGGTAGGAATGCTGTGTGGGCAGCATTGGGTGGGCAGACAGATGAAAGAAAGTGGATGGAGCTAGAATAAGAAGTCCTGGGTCCACTTGGAGTTCTGGCCCTGTGGATGGGATACAAGATTGTGTGCAGGTGGTCCTGTGAGACTCCCAAGCTGGTAGACATTCAAAGCTTAGATGCTGAGGAGCTGAGGTGTGTCCCATTTGTAGTTGGAAGTTTTCCTGTGTCCTGACCAGTCTGCAGCCCCTCAGACCCAAATAAACATACAGAGGCTTATATGAATTACAAACTGTATGACCATTAGCTCAGGCTTATTACTCACTAGCTCTTGCACTTAAATTAACCCATAGTTCTTATCTATGTTTAGCCATGTGTCTTGGTACCTTGTCTCAGTTCTGCCATGTCATTTTGCTTCCTCTGTGTCTGGCTGGTGACTCCCTACTCAGTCTTCCTCTTCCCAGAATTCTCCTCATCTGCTTACCCGCCTATACTTCCTGCCTGGCTACTGGCAAATCGGCATTTTATTTATCAACCAATCAGAGCGATACACATTCACAGGGCATACAGAACGTCATTCCACAGAAGCCATTAGTAGAATCCATAGATTTGAGGGGATAGCTGTAGCTTGATGTCTTTCTGGGATGTGGTCACTGTTTCCTGTGTCTTCTTCCTTTTTTTTCCCTGAGAGAGGGTTTCTCTGTGAAGCAATCCTGGCTGTCCTGGAACTCACTCTGTAGACCAGGCTGGGCTTGAACTCATTGATCTACCTCCCTCTGCCTCCTGAGTGCCAGGATTAAAGGCAGGCACCACCACCACCGTCCGGCCTTCTTCCTTCTTTGAGATTCCAGCTCCCCACCAGGAAGCTTGCAGAGTGCACCCGTGGCCATACCACCTCCTTGGGGCACCTTGCTTAGGTGGTGTGAGACTGTATGACTGTGCATGTGTGTGCATGCTTTCCAACTAGGTTGGTGTCTTCTTGTATGTGAATCCTTATTCTTTCTGTGGCTTGGCCTTTTCCATTGGGTTGGTGATAGAACCTCCTCCCCACCCCCCATCAACCATGTGTGCACAGGCTCCCATGCTCTCCTCGAGCCATTGGAGGCCCATATAATGGTTTGTGATTATAAATAAGGCATGGACCAAGATTGCTCCTTATTTTGGGGTGGCAGCAAAGGGTTGGATTACCTGGAATTGGGCCTTGTTTGGGGTAACCATGTAAACAGTGTAAAACATGGGCTATTGGAATGGAAGGGAAACCCTTGGTTATGAATTCTATATATAAATACTGGATCTACTTACAGGGTTAAAATGGGATTGTTGGCACTGGGGTTTTCAGTCCTAATTCTGCTATGGCAGGGATGATAAACTGACCACAGGGCCTGGTGCCCAAGGCAGGAGGGGGCCTGAGCTGGTGTCTTTCTCTGATTTGATGGGGTCCTGGAAGCAATAGATGTACTGTACCTGTCAGAGATAATTCTGAGCTATCAGCTCCCCTCCCTGGTTATGGGTGCTGAAAATCTCTGGGGTTATGGGATGCCCATGTTCTTGCTTGAAGGGGTATATACAAGATTAAACTGCTGTGGACATAGGGTGGGCCAAGGGAGCCTGCCATATGTCATAAGGAATTGGGCCTGATCAGCTGTCAGCTGTGCCTTTTCAAAACATTAATCCTTTGCTGTCATTGTTTTGAGGCAGACTGGCCTTGAACTTGGTACAGACCTAAGGATGACCTTGAACTTCTGTGCTTTCTGCTTCTATGTCTCATGTCCTGGGCATGTGCCACCATGCCAGGTCAAAACGTGTGTGTGTGTGTGTGTGTGTGTGTGTGTGTGTGTGTGTCTGTGTGTGTGTGTGTGTGTGTGTGTGTCTGTGTCTGTGTGTCCCGCACAAACTGAGGCTCAGCAGGTGGTAAAAAAAATCTTGCTCTGATCTCTCACCTGGGATCCAGGTTAGTGTTAAGCCCAGGACCTCACATCTGGTGGAGCTGACTCTGGCCTGGGGAGGCCTTACCACAAGCTGTTTCCAGGAGAACCTCCTTGTGTTGGTGGCCTGAACCCTGCTCATTTCACAGGGAGGATACCACTGACCCTGGGTCCCTGCATGGAGCACACTCCGGGCCTACTGATGCCCCTCCCTAGAAGTCTGGCCTCTTGCCTTATCATATTCAGCTTCAAAAGTAATACTTGCACAAACAGCCTCCTAGCAACAGATGTGGAATTCAGAGTTAACGCTTGAAAATACATATTTACACTCTTGAGGCAGAGACTTGACCAAGCCTTTATTAGCCTTTGCCGCCAGTTAGCGCTCTCTCGTGCCCTCAGGGCACATGGATTCATGGTGATGTGAGGGAGTGGGGACGGGAGGGAAGGAGAGAGAGAGAATGCACACATGCACACATTTGTGCAGTTATATGTGCATGTGGAGATCAGAGCTTAACATTGGACATCATTCTTCAGAAGTCATCCATCTTGTTTTTGTTTTTAAGAATTATTATGTGTACGTGTGTCTGTCCATGTGTAGGTATGTGCATATGAATGAAGGTACCTACAGGGACCAGAGGTGTTGGGTCCCCTGGAGCTGGAGCTACAGACCATTGGGAACTACTATGTGGATGCTAGGAACCGAACCTGGGTCCTCTGCAGGAGTAGCATGTGCTCCTAACTGCTAAGCCATCTATTTTGTGGTCCTTAATGCAACAGGTGCCATGGCATTGTCCAAATGGCTTGTCCCAGTGTTGTCTTTCTCTACTAGAGGATGCTCCACGAGCTTTCCCTGGTGATCTTTCAAGGGTCCCAGATGTGGTGCAAGCTGGGACACAGGGCTTGGCTCCTGCCATGCAACTTCCTCAGGCCAGAGACTCAGAAGTGTAGCCTGTGGTGTGTCTCGTGTGTGTGTGTGTGTGTGTGTGTGTGTGTGTGTGTGTGTGTATGTGTATGTGTGTGCGTGTGTGCGTGTGTGCGTGCGTGTGTGTCTTCCCAGCTGCCCATCCTTGCCCTGCTGCCCACTGTCCCTTCAATTTCAAACTTTCTTGGGAGTCCCTCTTGTCACCTTTCAGCGCTCAAGCCGGAGACTGACAGGGTCGTCACTGTCACTGTGACTTGGGACAAGTCGATGCTTCTTTATGAAGGCTGCAGCTGTGGGCCTGGAGGAGGTACAGCTGGGACTCCTAATCTGTTGGGGGCTGTGCATTGAGAGGTGTTGGGCACACGGGGCAAGTTACCTGGCGGAGAAGGACCCAGGAGCAGCATCCACTCACTCTCCTCGCGCTTGCCGCCACTGTGTGTTTCTGCCCCAGGGACTCTGCGTGGGTTTCAGTCTCCCTCCTCCGACCACCTCACACAGAGTGCCGCCTTCGCCTGTACTGTTCCCTGCTCCCTCCTGTCTCTGACTCTGTTTGCTCCATTCCCAGTGTTAACCTGGTATCACTGCAAGCTCTTGGTTACGTTCTTGCTCAGTATGTTTCCCGGCTGGAACAGGAGACCCCAGAGGCCCCTGGCTCGAGCAGTCAGTCCCTGCTGCCCAGCCTTCCTAGGAAGACGCTCTGGTTCTGCCCCTGTGGCTCTGTCTCTCTCACTCTTTCGTCTCTCCAGAACTTTCCTTTGCTGCCTCTGCCTCAGGGAGAGGAGAGGGTGGTGGAGCCAAGTGGTGATACAGAGCTCGTGTCATCCAGGGTTCTCCAGGTGGGGGAGGGGAGGAGAAGCAGCCTGCCTCCAGGTGAGGGTGGGGAGCTGCCCACTTTGTGGCCTGCCTCACGTGGGCCCCTGGGGCTACTGCCAGGGAAAGCTAGCTTCCTAGGAGTGTGTTGTGGGTTCCTCTTAAAGCTTAGGAATTAAGTGTGTGGTTTCCTTGGTGGTTCAGAGTTGGGAGCCCTGGCTCCTGGGCTTTGGCTCCCAGTGAGGGTTGGAGGAAAAAAAAAAAATCCCAGGAGGTTACAAAATATCCCCTGCCCCCACCTTTGAAGAGCACACCTGAACTCCTGAGAGAAAGTTGAGGTGTGTGTGTGGGGGGGAAGTGGTCTTTCCAGTTTGGGGAGAGCAGCAGAGCCAGAACCTGGGGAGTCTTCCTGCCTCTCTCCCTGCACTGGTCTATCCCCAAGGGAGCCTCTGAACCACTGGAAGGAAGGGGTGTTGGGTGCTGGGGACCAGAGGAGGGGTGAGAGGTGGCCATGTATGATCCCTGGTTCCCGTCCTGCTCCGCCAGCCGTCCTGACCCTCTGCTCTGCCCACAGCCTCACCACTCCTGCTGTTTGCCAACCGCCGGGATGTGCGCCTAGTGGATGCAGGTGGAGTGAAGCTGGAGTCCACGATTGTGGCCAGCGGCCTGGAGGATGCGGCCGCGGTCGACTTCCAGTTCTCCAAGGGCGCTGTGTACTGGACAGATGTGAGCGAGGAGGCCATCAAACAGACCTACCTGAACCAGACTGGAGCTGCTGCACAGAGCATTGTCATCTCTGGCCTCGTGTCACCTGATGGCCTGGCCTGTGACTGGGTTGGCAAGAAGCTGTACTGGACGGACTCGGAGACCAACCGTATCGAGGTGGCCAACCTCAATGGAACGTCCCGCAAGGTTCTCTTCTGGCAGGACCTGGACCAGCCAAGGGCCATTGCCCTGGATCCTGCACATGGGTAAACCTTTGTTTTCCTGGTCTCGTAGATGGGCATGGGGGCTAGGGTTTCTTCTAGAGCCCATGTGGCAGCCTGAGGAGATACCCTGGGGAGCTCCTGGACTGTAAAACATGCCGTGTTTAGCCAGGTATGGTGGATTGCTCTGTAATCCTAGCATTCTGGAGGCTGAGGTCGGCGGGTGGCCACAAGTTCCAGGTTAACCTGGAATATAAAGACGGTTGTAAAAAACACAGGAACTGGGGAGATGCCTCCGTTAGTAAAGTACTTGCCTTGTGACCATGAGGACCTGACTTCAGTCCCTAGAAAAAGTTAGCTGTGGTGGCACATGTCTAGAATCCCAGCACTATGGAGTCAGAGACATGTGGCTCCTTGAGGCTTGCCGGCTACCTGCATAGTGTAATTGTCAAACTCCAGGTCCCAGTGAGAGAAAGTGTGTCTTACCATGGATTTCTCCTTCCTCCCTCCCTCCCTCCCTCCCTCCCTCCCTCCCTCCCTCCCTCTCTCTCTCTCTCTCTCTCTCTCTCTCTCTCTCTCTCTCTCTCTCTCTCTCTCTCCCTCTCTCCCTCCTGTCCACCTGTCCGTTCTTCCTTTTTTTGGTTTTTTAAAACAGGGTTTCTCTGTGTACCCTGGCTGTCCTGGATCTCGCTCTGTAGACCAGGCTGTCCTCAAACTCACGGAGATCCACCTGCCTCTGCCTCCCAAGTGCTGGGATTAAAGGCGTGTACCACTGCCCTTCGTTAGTTTGGATTTCTTTTTTTTTTTTTAAAGATTTATTTTTATTTATTATGTATACAGCATGTATGACTGCTGGCCAGAAGAGGGAACCAGATCTCATTACAGATGGTTGTGGGCCACCATGTGGTTGCTGGGAATTGAACTCAGGACCTTTGGAAGAGCAGTCAGTGCTCTTAACCTCTGAGCCATCTTTCCAGCCCTAGTTTGGATTTCTATTGCTGTGGTAAAACACTATAACCAAAAGCAACTTGGGGGTGAAACAGTATATTTTATCTGTAGCTCTCATCACACCCCATCACTGAGTAAAATGAGGGCAGGAACTCAAGGCTGGAACCTGGAGTCAAGAACTGAAGCAGGGGGAACTCTGCCTACTGGCTTGCTCTGCATTGCTTGTTCAGCTTGCTTTCTTCTAGCACCCAGGACCATCACGCCTAGGGCAGCACTGTCCAGTGAGTTGGGCCCTCCCCCAACCATTAACAATCAAGAAAATGCTCCACAGCCTATAGGCCAATGGGGGGTATTTTTCTCAACTGAGGTTCCCCTTTCCAAAATGATTGTAGCTTCTGTCAAGTTGAAATAAAACTAACCAGCACACATGTCTCAAAAAACGGGTGGATGGCCCCTGAGTAATAGCACTCTTTTCTACACCTAGGACAGCGACCCAGGGGAGGTTTATGATTGTGTTGGCTGAGGTGGGTCCCTGTCTGGATGTAGTACCTTCTCTGTCTATTCTGGAAGTTGCCTGCCTATTGGTGTGGCCAAACTCACTGTGACCCTGGAAAGCCCAGGGCGGTGACCAAGGCCGCTTGGAGGGAAAACAGTCAAGGAATGAATGCCCTCCAGCTGCAGGCTGCGGAGGCTTGCCATCTTCATCATCACTCTAGACTTTTCCAAATGGACAGTTTCCTCCTTCACTCCTTGCCGTTTCTACATCCCTCTTCTTTTAGGATTGACCCCAGGGTGGGGCACACAGACCCTTGTCTGAGTTGTCCTTGGGCAGCCATGAACTTGAAGTTCTATGCTAGCTCAGTTGTGAGAACAATCAAGCTCACAGAGAGATAGATGATGTCTTGGGCAAGATACACATATTGGTTTTGGTTTTTTGCCATAGGCTGTGTTGGACTCATTTGACATTTTAGCTTTTTTAATGTCCCCAGAACTTCTGAGAAATGCCAGCCAGGATCTCCCGGATGAGGAAGCATGATATGGGCTGTGGACCTTGTCTGTGTCTTGTAGGTGCTCTGTGCAGCCAGTTCCAGTGTGGGATAGGTTCCACCTGCCCCATGCTCTGCCTGCTTCCGCGGCCAGGGATCATAAGCCCATCTTTGGGCTGTCTCCAGCAGTGGGGTGCTGTCTGAACCCCGATGGTCCTGCCTCCTCTGGGCTGACTAACTCTGCCGGCTGCAGGCTGAGCAGAAGCTGGGCCAGGAGAGGCTGGCATGGCCTGTGCGCGTGTTCTTAGGCTTGGCTGGAGGGTTTGGAATGCAGACTGGGAGGATCGCTGCTGCTTGATCTAGGGAGTTTGAGGAGCAGACCAGGTGAGGGCAAACTACGGGGCTGAGGTCACCTGTTTGTCATGGAGCTGGCCTTTGAGTGTGTGGGAACCTAAGTGTGTGTCTTCTGGAGCCACAGACTTTGTGCAAAGGCCCAGGATGGTGTATGTGTGTGTGTGTGTGTGTGTGTGTGTGTGTGTGTGTGTGTGTGTCTGTATGTGTGTACACACACGTACATGCCTGGGTATATATGAGAGTATATAAGAGAGACCTGTGTGCAAACATTACATGAGTGTGTGTGAATATGTTATGTGAGGATGTCTATGCACAAGTGTGTGCAGGGGTGATTGTGTGCAAGTGTAACTGTGCCTGATTGTGCTTGTGGTGAATATTTGTTTATGAGAATGTACATGCATAGACATACTTCATGTGTGTAAATGCGATTTTTTTCATGTGAGAATGTATATGCGTTTGTGTGAGCATGATTACACACAAGGGTTATTGAGTATGTGCACATGAATGTATGTGACTGTTACATGTGCACAAATAAATAGGAGTAATTATGTGTGTGTGTGCATGTGCACTGGTGAGCGTATACATCTGATTGAGTGTGTGATCGAGGACCTTTGGATGGGCACGTGTGTTTGTGAAGTGTGTATGCAGGTGTGTGTATCTGGTTCATACACACCAGAGGTAAGTGGGATTATTATTATTATTATTATTATTATTATTATTATTATTATTATTATTGTTTTGGTCTGGGTGGCACACCAGTGGCTGGCTACTAGCCCCTGTGGGTCCCTCACCCTGGGCTGCATGGAACTCAGGTCATCTTCTAGGACTATCTCCATGCTACCTGGTGAACAGTCTGAGACCTCAAATCCCCAGGGACTTTAGTCCTCCATAGTCTTCCCAGGAGGCATCAGCCCTTATCCCAGGAGTCTCTGTGGCTGAGAGGGATTGGTCTATGTGAGAGTCTGACAGAACAGGCTTAGGCTAGCACCTCATTCCTCAACAGGACCCCTGTTCTCTGGTCTCTTTCCCCTGCTTTCCCACTCCTTCTGGGACCGAATGTTCTGGCTCTTCCCTACCACGTTCACGAACACGGCCCATTCTCCAGCTGTGTGCTTCTCCATTGCCCCAGTGCCCTGACAGGGTACCAGTGGGGTTGGGGAGACTATGGTACAGGCTCAGTTTGTCTGAGAGGAATGAGTGTCAGTAGGAGAGTAAGGCAGGTTCTGGGAACAGGGCAGTGTTCAAGGCTTCTAGTTGTAGCTGTGGAGCTCAGGAAGGCCTCTTGTGCCTTCATTTTCCCTACTGGGGATGGAATCTAGGCCCTTGCCTTACACATGCCAGACATGTGCTCTCTATAACCAAGCCACATCTGCAGCCCTTTCCCTGTATCTCATTTGGAGACAGAATATCACTAGATTACCCAGGCTGACATTGAATTAACTGGCGCCGCCAGGCCTTGAACTTGCAATCTTCCTGCCTTTGCGTCTCGAACAGCTAGGATTGTAGGTCTGTGTCACGAGCCCTGGCTTCTGAGTGCCTTTCAAGTAGAGACCTGAAGTGAGTGAAGGCAACAGCCATGTGATATTTGGAAAAGGGGGAGTGACCAGTGCAAAGGCCCTGGGGTAGAGAAGACTAGAGCCGTGGGAGGGGATAACTCAAGCTCATGGGGCTCCCTTGGCTTTGAGTTGGGCCCGGCTCCCTCATAGCAGTTACAGATGGCAGTGGAGGACAGCATGTTGGCCCAGGCACGTAGGGGGTTGGGGATAGAAAGTGTCTAGGGTTGGGGTCTATTCTGAAGGCAGGAACAGCTGGCAAGGGTGACATGGCACTGTGTCTGTGTCCCCATCTATACGGAGGCGTGGTGTGACCTCATCATGCTATGTGAAAACAGTAAGGACAGTCATGGGTGGGTGACTGCTGCTGCTCTAACACACATGTCCTTCCTCCACCACATAAATGACCACCACATGTATGCAGTTTTCCTGGAACTGGAATTACAGAGGGTTGTGAGCTGTCATGTGGGTGCTGGGAATTGAACCTGGGCAGTCTGTAGAAGAGCAGCCAATGTTGTAGCCACTGAGCCGTCTCTCAGCACCTTATCCTTTTACTATGACCATTGAAGGATATCTGACTGCACTGGGAAATGCTGGATTGGGTGGTGCTTCGTGCTTGTTTAGAGCCGCTAGGTGGGGCTGGAGAGATGGCTCAGAGGCCAAGAGCACTGGCTGCTCTTCCAGAGGTCCTGAGTTCAATTCCCAGCAACCACATGGTGGCCCACAACCATCTGTAATGAGATCTGGTGCCCTCTTACAGCATGTAGGCAAACATGCAGACAGAACACTATACATAATAAATAAATCTAAAAAAAAAAAAGTATTAGAGACGCCAGGTACTTGTTTGGGAACTCGGCACCCCCCATTCTCACCTAGGCTGTGTGGTCTGTGTCATCTCAGCCTCTTTGACCCTGATTGTCCTTATTCGATGTTTGAGTGGTCCGTTTGTGCGCTTGCTCCTGACTTCTCCCCTAGATGCTCTCCCCGGGGTCACCTCGGTGGCTCCGCTCCTGGGCCAAGGTTGACCTCACCAGTGCTGCCTGGACATCTCAAGCTTCCTAAGTGCATGTGTGAAAGCTGGGGGTACAGCTAGGAGTGGGAATCATGAAAGGGGAGGAAAAGAGAAGCTTGGCTCTCCCTTCAGCTGTGGGAGTCTCTGCTCTGCCCTGTGCCCTCCTGGGACACTGTCCCCTCTGGAGCCTTCCTTAGACGAGGGGATCCTGCCCCAGCCACTATTGAGAAGGATGGCTGTTGCCCAGATGCCCACCTCAGTGTGTACAGCCCAGGACCAGGTGGCCAGGAGTGGCAGAGAGGGCCACAGAGACGGCTCAGTGGCTATGACACTGGCTGCTCTTCTATAGATGGCCCAGGTTCAATCCCCGGCACCCACATGACAGCTCACAACCCTCTCTAATTCCAGTTCCAGGGGATCTAATGCCCTCTTCTGGCCTAATGCCCTCTTCTGGCCTCTGCAGGCACCAGGCATGTACATGGTGCACACACACATACCCACACAAAAAAGGAAAGTAAAGAGATAAGAAAACTGCATCCATTTAAAATATAAATATAAATATATGTGTGTGTGTATATATATATGTATATATATATTTTTTTTCTCAGTTTTCTGTGGTGCAGGGAGGGGATGTGTGTTACAGCAGCCTAGCTGTGGAGAAGCCTTGCTACATATCAGGGTGGGGCTACAGGGCTGCTGGGGCTCAAGGGAGAAATACAGCTTGTACTGCCTTGAAGCGACACCCCGGTGCTGCGGCCCTACACCGGGGCCCTGAATCGGATCCGGGGAAGAGGATGGGCCCTAGCTCTGCCAGCTCTCACTACAACAGTGCTGGCACTGGTGTGGGCCTGTCCCACTGAGCCAGCTGCTCACCGTTTCCCCATTTAAGGAAACTGTAGGCCTCAGGAACTGGGGGAAAAATGTGGATGACTAACCTTGTTTTGCTGCCTGGCCTCAGCTTTGGGCCATAGTGCACCAGGTGGGAGTCAGAGAGGTCCACCTTCTCAGTGGGTGGCAAGGCCCTGGGCTAACTCCAGGCCTGTAAGAGTAGGAGAAGCACAGGGAGGGAAGGAAGGCCTCTGCTGAGGCTGACCTGCCTCCAGATTGCCCAGGGAATCCATCCCAGTTCTGGCCCTGCTGATGCAGGATGAAGCGCCCATGAAGCTTGGCCCTTCCGTGCATGCACATCCAGGCTGTTGTCTGGAACTGCCACTTGTGTGTTTGAGACAGGGCCACCTGCCAGCCTCCTAGCTGTCATGGGGGCAGTAGGCTAGCTTTCCCTGCAGTCGTTGACACAGAGGATGGTATAGGAGACTTTGAAGTTAGCCTGAGGGGTGCTTGGCCATTAAGCAGGGCAGAGGAGACATTGATAGGGTTGGCTCCTGTGCTTACCCTTCGGGGGATTTCCTCACAGCCCTTTCAGAAGGGGGTGACGGTTCTGGCTCACATAGGACCCTTGCTGGGGAGACAGGTGGTGGCACAGCAATAAGGGGGCCCCTGGACAGCTGAACCCCCCGAAACTCTTGGCATGCCCATTATTGCAAGAGGACTGTTCCTCTCCCCAGATCTTTATAGCTCTGGCTGGAACTCATGGCAATTCTCCTGTCTCAGACTTCCATGTCCAGCTTGTGGAGACCCCAGGAGGATGCCAGCTGAGCTCCTTCCTCATGCTCTAGATCCCACTGGTCCCTGGATCAGTTTGGGGTTGGTCTACGTGAATGATGTTTCACCTCAGAAGAAATGGAGGACAAGATAGATATGTGGGGACTAGCCTGACACCAGAGGGAATACGCAGAGAAGAGAAGACTTGTGAGCCCTGGAACCTGGGATATACCAAGGAGTGTCACAGGGCTCCGTCTTACGAGGACTGTGGTAGGAAGTGGGCTTCTAGAGGACACTCGGATGCTGCCCCTTCTCTCTGCAGAGGGACGGACAGAACAAACTGTCTGCCACTTTTGAGTTTTATGACTCACCCATGGACTCGCAGGATGGGAACCTGTGTCCTCAGAGTAGATGTGGTTCTCCGTGGGCTCTGCCGTACAGTCCATGTACGCACCCTCTGGTTATAGTCTCTGGGCACTGACTGGGTTGGGTCTGATCATCTTGGATGCTGGTGTCTGAGCACAACACACGTAAAAGCACTGTGTGGAGTGGAGTGTCTTACGGGTATATGGCGTGGGCCCCTCACTGTGGGCCTCCTCCTCACAGACCCTCCTGGGGGTCGCTCTTGTTTCTTCTGTGCATATCCACTGCAGCTTGTTTTGTTTTTTTGGGGGACCAGTTTCCTATATACCAGGCAGGACCCAAGCTCACTGTGTAAGCAGGGATGGCTTTGAACCATATCTATCTATCTATCTATCTATCTATCTATCTATCTATCTATCTATCTATCTATCTTATATATTATATAATATATATATTTTAAAAGGTTTCATTTCTTTTTATCTTATGTTTATGAATGTTTTGCCTGTGTTTATGTAAGTGTGCCGTGCGTGCGTGCGTGCGTGTGTGTGTGTGTGTGTGTGTGTGTGTGGTGCACATTGAGTTCAGAAGACGGTGTTAGATCCCTTGGAACTGTAGTTCCAGAGGCTGTGAACCTCCAGGTGGGTGCTGGGAACTGAACCTGCAAGAGCAGCCATGCTCTTAGCTGCTGCTGAACCATCTCTCAGCCCTTACATTTTATATATCTTTTTTCCCTCTTTTTAGTCGAGACAGGATTTCTTTGTGTAGCTCAGCTCTCCTGGAACTCACTCTGCAGACCAGGCTGGCCTAGAATTCATAGAAATCTGTCTGCCTCTGCCTCCCAAGTGCTGGGATTAAATGCTATGCCACCCTACCTGGCATATTTTATATTTTTAAGTATTCGTTTCTCGGGGCTGGAGACATGGCTCAGCATGTCTTTTCTTGAGGATCTCAGTTTTTAGCACCCACTTTGAGCAGTTTACAACCAGCTATAACTCCAGCTCCAGGAGATCCAACACCTTCCTCTAGACCCCACAGATACCGGCACACTCACCCCTTTTACACACACACATACATACACACACACACACACACACACACACACACACACACACACACACGAAAATAAAATAAATAAATAAAATCTGGGTATGGTGGCACATGCTTGTAATCTTAGCTCTTGGGAGGTGGAAGAAGCAGTGGGATCAGGAGTTTGAGGCCACCCTTATATATAGGAGATGGAAGTGGTGGTGTGGTGGGGGTGATGGAGGTGGAGGTGGTGGTAGTGTGGTGGGGGTAATGGAGGAGGTGGTGTGATGGAGGTGGTGCTGTGGTGGAGGTGGTGGAGGTGATGTGTGGTGGAGGTGATAGAGGTGGAGGTGATGGAGGTGGAGGTGGTGGTAGTATGGCGGGGGTGACAGAGGTGGTGGAGGTGATGAAGGAGGTGGTGTGGTGGAGGTGGTGGAGGTGCTGGAGGTGGTGGTAGTGTGGTGGAGGTGATGGAAGTGGAGATGGTAGTGTGCTCCTGTTTCAAGCATTTCAAGCATGAAATCCCTTAACCTTTAAAAACCTAAAGTTCTGGTCCCTCAAACCGTAATCTCTGACTATTTCTCATAGGTCTGATGGGTGAGCTTTTCAGGCCTGTTAGAAGTTGGAACCAATCCTCAGGGCTGTTTGTGTCTCTTTACCTTCACCTCATTAGGTACATGTACTGGACTGACTGGGGGGAAGCACCCCGAATCGAGCGGGCGGGGATGGATGGCAGTACCCGGAAGATCATTGTGGACTCCGAAATTTACTGGCCCAATGGTCTGACCATCGACCTGGAGGAAGAAAAGCTGTACTGGGCTGACGCCAAGCTCAGCTTCATCCACCGTGCCAACCTGGACGGCTCCTTCCGGTGAGTGCCCTGCGGCCGAGGTGCCCTCCCCGCTCCACCCTGTTGCCTCAGGGAACTGAGGCTCCTTAACTCAGGCCTTCGACTCTTACCATGGGCTCTTAGCAAGGATTGCTTGATGACTTTGGAATAGAGCACAGGTACCACACCCGGAGTCCCAGCTAATGTGACCGTTTCCACAGCACTATGTTGAAAATTCCTCCCAAACTGGGCAGGAGGGAACAGATGTAGCACTCCGAGATGGCTGTGCCAGTGTGACTGCAGAGCTCAGTCTCAATCCCAGGAACCCACATGGTGGAAGTAGAGAAAGTTGTCCTCTGACCTCCACGCAGACGCTGTGGTGTTCATGTGTCTGCCCATACACACACCACACACAGTAATTAAAAAATAGAGAGTACACCTGACCCATATCTGTGCCTAGGTTTGCTGTGAAACGAGTGAGAAAATCTCAGTGTTCAGGGGCCAGAGCCGTGGCTCATTGGTTACCAGCACTCGCCACTCTTGCAGAGGCCCTGAGTTCCCTTCCAGCACGCATGCTGGGAAGCCTCTCTAACACCCTCTCTGGCCTCCTTGGGCAGCTTCACTCAGGTGCACATACCTGCACGCAGATACACATACACATACATAGAAGTCAAATCTTAAAAACAAAAGCTCAGTGTTCAGATGGATTTTAGAGTTGCAGGTCAGGGTTGGGCCTGGATGGGGCTAGGATGTTCACTGCTGCCTCTGCCCTGCCTCGGCCCTAGTCTCTCCAGGGCACCAGGGGCTGCGTGATGATCTATCACTGTATCTCCAGCCTTGCTAGAGAGCTGTGCACACAGTAGGTGCTTGATCAATGGAGGGGACAGGTGGATGAATAAGAAGGCCACTTTTCCTGCTTGATGATGGCTGTTGGAACTTTCTGGCCTGCTCAGTGTAGCCCTGTGCCCTCATCAAACTCGAGACTCAACTGTGACCTTTGTGTCAGGTGAGGGGTAGTTTGCTCCATGACTGAATATTACTTGCTGAGTTGACGAAAAGTCTTGGACTCCTCATGGGAGGGTTAATCTGGTCTTTGCACGGGAGGAGCTCCTGGCCTATGGGCATAGGGGCTGGTGCTAAGAGGACATCTGAAGGCTGGGAAGGCCAATGTGCCATCCCTGTTGGGATGATGTGAAGCTCTGTGTCCTGTCATCTTCAGGGTAGGGGGTGGGGAATACACACAGTTGACCAGGTCAGGGCCTGGTCTGAGAATCGGAAATGAGGCCAGTCTGGGGACATTGGACTGTGGGAGCAAGTGATCCCAGCATGACCAAGACTGTCCCAGAGTCTGGAAAGCTGCTGGCCTGGGAGCCTTGGGCAAGGGTTCATGACATGAGAGTGGCAGTTAATATAATGGTGATATTGGTGACATTTCCATAGCATCAGTCATGCCCAGGGACATTTACCAGTTCATTTGATGTTCACAGCAACCCCAAACCACCTCCTGTATGATGATAGACAGGGAGTTCCCAAGGCCACACAGCTGGCCAGAGCCCACTGCAGCAGGGATGGTGTTAAGCAATCACAGGTTGCTGGCTGTGTTCAATTCCGCTCCTGTTACCAGTGTTCAGAATCTCATTAAACAGGATGTCCACTGTGTGGGACATCCTGAGCACAAGGGACGGAAAGTGTTTCCCTGCTGTTGATAGGGCTCTAGGACAGAGCACGTCTGGTTGAATTAGCATGAAGCTGTTTGCACATCAGGGCCGGGAACCCAGGGTTTCAGGAGCTGTTTGTCTCCAGGTGTGGTGCATGCTTCTCTCTTATGCAGGGGGCACTTTGTCCTTTTGTCCGGGGACATGAATGTTTTTGTCACAGGCATGGGAGGCTGGCCAGGTGTGGGCAGTACCCATGCACACCTGGATGGGCTGACCGGAGTGGCCCAAGTAGGGTCTGCTCACAGCTGTTTTCTTTTGATCTGACGAGACACAGTGGGGTCTGTGGTGGCCCAAGGGCCTCCAGAACGCGGTAGAGTTGGTCTATGAGTTCTCCTGACCACTCTGCCCTTTTTTTCCTTCTCTGCTGCAGGCAGAAGGTGGTAGAGGGCAGCCTCACTCACCCCTTTGCCCTGACGCTCTCTGGGGACACACTGTACTGGACGGACTGGCAGACCCGCTCTATCCACGCCTGCAATAAGTGGACAGGGGAGAAGAGGAAGGAGATCCTCAGTGCCCTCTACTCACCCATGGACATTCAGGTGCTGAGCCAGGAGCGGCAGCCTCCCTGTAAGTGTGAGCAGGCACTGGGGGATGGGGTGGGTGGGGCAGGGGATAGGCAGGAGGTGCAGGCATAACGGCAGGGCTCGCAGGGCAGAGACTAAATCAGACAGATTGCTGGTGCAGGTAGGACAGGAGGTAGATGGACGGGGCCTAGCCCGGATGTGAGGCTCAGCCAGGTCACTGGGGCAGCATAGGGTCAAGCAGTGGTGGGTTCAAGCAATGCGGTAGGGAGCAGGTGGACACGAGCAAGCAGAGACCTCCACCTGACCAGACCAGACCTCTATCCTGCAGGAGCATCTGTGCAGGGGGGCCACCTCTCCAGAGACGAGCATGCTGACCTAGAAGGAGGAATTTGTGTGCATGTGTGTGTATGCGCGTGTGCACATGTATGGTGCTTCTTCCCGTGACAGTCCGGGCAGGCTAGTGTGGTGGACAGGTCCCCTCTAGAGCTGTTCTGTGCTTTCTAGAGCAGGTGGTGCCGTTTGAGAAGACCCGGTGGAGTCCTAATGTGTGAAATTCTTGTTTGGAGTTGTTGGTTCTCAGTCTGGGGTCCTAGATGGTGGAGTCTTAGCAGAAGTCACTGATGGTGATGCTGAGCTTCTGTGATAGATTAGAGGTTGGGTGGGACATGAGAAGGGCCTGTTCTAAGCTCACCCAGTTGCACAAGGACCAGAGATCAGTATTTCTGACCACACTATAGAAGGCTTGAACTTAGGGCTTAGAACTCAATCCAGGAAAGCATCAGTTAGTGTAGGATGAGGGCGAAGATGGTCTCTCTCTGATCTGGGCAAGAATATCATGGTTCTTGGACCCTTCTACCCTTGGAGCAGCCCGTGGTTCACTCCCAGTGTTGGGAGGGCAAAGGTGCACAGTAGGAAACCCATTTGCAGTTGGTAGTGTTTCAGTGGTGCTGAGCTCCACTTCCTCAGGAGGAGGAGGGTCTAGAGACCTTGGTTAGATCCAGCTGTGCACTGGCCATAGAGGGGCCTGGGTATGGTCACCCAGTGTGGATGGAGCCTGCAGAGTCCAGGCAGATGAAAGAGACAAGGTGCTCGGGAGTCCACTGACCCGGGTTCCTAGGGACTGCCACATGAGCAGGTCTTGAGGATTTCTATGGAAGCATGGTGGGTGACTTTCTTGGGAAGTATCCTTTGAAAGTTTGTCTTCCTGTAGGAGGAGCTCTGGGTGGGGCAAATCTTCCCTCCAGGGGCAGGTCAGGTCTGGGGTGGTTTCTGAGAAGCTACTGAACAGCTGGCGAGGATGAAGGCCCTGCGTGTGGGTGGTCAGTGGTGAGGTAGGACTGGAGGGGCCTGTGGGCCCTGATCATGAGAGCGTGCAGTGGTGTTGGGCTGGAGGGACACCTGAGAGGAAGTGGTGGGATGCCAGCTCATTTGGAAGTGAATGGCAGGGCTGTGGTGGGGCTCGCGTGTCTTGCACTGCAACTCTCTTTTATTCCGTCCTGTTTCTACCAGTCCACACTCGATGTGAGGAGGACAATGGCGGCTGCTCCCACTTGTGCCTGCTGTCCCCGAGGGAGCCTTTCTACTCGTGTGCCTGCCCTACTGGTGTGCAGTTGCAAGACAATGGCAAGACGTGTAAGGCAGGTGAGGTGGATGGAGCACGGGTACCGCTGGGGCCCGACCTGGTGGGGGTGGCTGCCACGGGCTTGGGTGTCCCCAACGTGAGTATGGTGGCCTCTTCACAAGGGTCCTGCCTCAGTAGTGCCCTCAGAGTGCTGAGCATGTCAGTGTATGGTCAGACCCTCAACGTTTGCTGTCCTGAGTTTTTAACCAAAAGCTATGAACTGTAAAAATGAAAAGATGGCAGCATCAGTGGCCGCCGCTCAGGGTGCGAGGCTGCAGTGTGGCGCCTGACCGCGCACGTTCTCCCCTTCCGTACCGTTTTGTCCGCTGAGAGCACCGTATCCACCACGGGCATTACAAGTGCGGACATGGGATTTGGCTTGGCTTTCCTGCATCTTGGTTGTTTATTTTTCTTCTTGTGGCTCATTGTCCTGACTCTTCCCTCCCCATTAACGCCCAAGTGCAAATGTGGGTCCCAGATCAGCCGTACTGAATGTTTTCTTTCTGACTCAGAGAGCTGGTTTTCCTCTCTTTTAAATATATATTTTTCTTCTTTTCTTTTCGTTTTTTTGAGATTATAACTAATTACATCATTTCCCCCTTCCCTTTCCTCCCTCCAAACCCTTCCATATACCACTTCTTTCTCTCTTTCAAATTCATGGCTTCTTTTTCATTAATTGTTGTTAACATGTACATGTATGTGTATGTGTATATATATGTATATACATGTCTATACGCACACACACATACATACATATACGCGTACATATATTCTTACCTATAACTCGCTCAGTCTGTGTAGTGTTACTTTATACAGTAAGGTATGAAATATTAACTTGGGCTGATCATGTTGTGTGGGATAACCAATGGTGCATTCTTCCCGCTTTTCCTGATCTCAGTGTCCTTACTGCCTCATGCACTTTCCCCTGTCCTCTCGCATGTCTGTTGTCCTTTTTTAAGACAGGGGCTCACTATGGAGCCCTGGCTACCCTGGAACTTGTTATATAAACCAGGCCAGCCTCGAATTCATGGAAGTCTGCCTGCTTCTGCTTCCCGAGTGCTGGGATTAAAGCTTGTGCCTCTATGAACACCGATTCCCCTCTGATTCACACACCTGCTACCTTTTGGCCTAGGCTTCCCTCTTTAATGTTTACTGCTTCGGGCGGGGCTCCTGCTGTCATTATCCTACAGTGAGCAGCATTCTCATCTCCAGGAAATGTATTTCCTGCTGTGGTGCCTCAGTTAGCCCCTTCTGGTACCGCACTCAGAGGATGTTGCCCGGCCCTGGGGATGAGTCAGGGATCGGAGGATAGTTCTCTGGGTGGATGCTGGGTCTTGTCCCGTGACGGGGGAGGAAAGCAGGCATCCTGAGGCTGGTCCTCCCTTTCTTCTTCTCAGACAGAGCCTGCTTCCTGCCCCACTGCCCCACACCCACAGGGAAAGGCAGCGGAGGCAGCTGCCTGCCACCATACCTGGTCCAAGCAGCTTCCTAGAAGCTGTTTCCTGGTGTTGGCGTGTATGGGTGCAGGGATGTCCTCGCTCGGCCCTAGCTGCTGTTCAGGCACAGGGTGTGACTCTGAGGGTTTCCTGGTCCCTGCTGTGTGCTCGGCAGTGTGGGACTTAGACTGTAGCTACTCTTGGGGTTGGGGATCAGGATGAGCAGCTGGCCCTGCCCTTCCTGTGGGAGCCAGGTTCCTCGATGACTCAGATGTCCAGAGGTCACATTTGCTGCTTTCCTAAGAAATTTGTCTCCACTAGAGGTGAAAGGTACTCCTAGAAAGACTGTTGGAAATGCCAAGCACAAAGGAGAAAAACATTTTGTGTCCCTCAGAGACCTACTCAGGTGGGAGTGTGTGACAGGCTGAGGGCATCCCTGGAGTTGGTGTGGACTTGGGTGCTAAATCTAGATTTTTCCACTTTGGTTGCAGATGCCCTCATTAGGGTATTATGTTAAAAGGAGGGAGATGATGCCAGGCCGTGGTAGCACACATTCGAGAGACAAAGATCTCTGTGAGTTCGAGGCTAGCCTGGTCTACAGAGTGAGATCCAGGACAGCCAAAGCTACACAGAGAAACCCTGTCTCCAAAAAAAAAAAAAAAAAAAAAAGGAGGGAGATGTTTCCAGATGAGATAAAAAGCATGTGTCCTTGTTCGGTTTCACTGCTGTGATCAACACCACGATCAAAAACAGGGAGGAAAGGGTTATCTGTCTTACAGGCCACAGTGTCACAGTCTGTCATGAAGTGGAGGAAGTCAGGGCGGGAACTTAACTGAGGAACCAAAGCAGAGGCTCTGGGAGAACCCTGCTTCCTGCTTGCTTGCTCAGCCTGCTTTCTTAGTAACTGAAGACCACCTGCCCAGGGATGGAACCACCCACACCAATCACTAATCAAGAAAATACCCCATAGACATGCCTCAGATGGAAGCATTTTCTTTTCCTTTTAAAATCTTATGTGTCCCAGCACTTGGGAGGCAGAGCTAGGCGGATCTCTGTGAGTTCAAGACCAGCCTGGTCTACAGAGCGAGATCTAGGACAGGCTTCAAAGCTACACAGAGAAACCCTGTCTCGAAAAACCAAACCAAACCAAAACAAAACAAAACAAAAATGCTGGGTGGTGGTGGTGCATGCCTTTGATCCTAGCATTCGGGAGGCAGAGGCAGGCAGATATCTGAGTTCCAGGCTACCCTGGTCTACAGAGCAAGTTCCAGGACAGCCAGGGCTACACAGAGAATCCCTGTCTCGAAAAACCAAATCAAACCAAACGAAAACAAAATCTTACTTATGTTTTGAGAATTTCCCTGGTCCTCCCTATCTTCCCCCCAATCCAACTGCATATTTGTTCTCTCTCTTAAAAAAACAAAACAAAACAAGGCACACACAAAATAAACTGTGGAGCCCAGTTTGTGTTGGACCGCTACTCCTGATTATGAGGCCTACACCGGAGTCTGGTTGACTAAGTGTCACGCTACTGAAGAAAACTGACTTTACCTCTCTCTCAGAAGCTATCAGTTGCAAAGAGCCTCTTGACTAGGGGCAGGACTTCATGCCACCCCCTCCCCCTTCTCTGCTCGGGGATTTTGTCTGACTTGAACTTGTGTGTGTTGTCAGCCTCTGTGAGTTCATGGGAGCACCTGACCTGCTCTGTCTGGAAAACGCCATTCCCACCACCTTGGGCTCTTGCAGTCTTTTGCCTCCTCTTCTGCGTTGATCTTTGAGGGGAGGGGTGTGGAAAAGACATTCAATTTAGGGCTAATCGTACCAATGTTGGAGGTATTTTTCTCAGTTGAGTCCCCTTCTCCCAGGGTAACCCTAAGGAGTACAGGGTGTGCCCAGAGTTTTGTATGAGAATAGGACTGAGGGTCCACTCTTTTCTTAGTAGTTCCCAGCCTTGCCTCCTTCAGGACTTCCTTTCTGTCCTGGATCCCTCGGGCTGTTCCTAGGCTGCTAGGGTGGGGAAAGAATAAAGAACCCAGAATTAGGCTCTTGGTAGACTGCTTGCCAATCATGCATGAAGGCACCATACAAATCATATGTGTTGGTAGTGGTACACATCACACTAGCACCCAGGAGGTGGAGGCAGGGGGATCAAAAGTTCAAGGTCATCCTTGGCTACATGGCAAATTGAAGGTTAGCCTGGACTGTATGAGATCCTGTCTCAAAAAAGAAAACAAACAACAGAATTAAGGGCTTGTTCCCAAGATGTAGTCTACAAATTTCAGGTGCTTCTGAAATATTTTTTAATGTGTCATGTTTCTGAGGGATCTGGAGATCTGGGAGAATGGGTTCTGTCCCTGAGGAGCCTAGGGTCTTCTTGGCTTCTTGTCCTACTGACACAACCCCATGTCTCTGAGCCTGAGAGACAAGCTTTAGTGGGGTTGGGATCTCAGACCACAAAGGATGACAAGCCATGTCCTGTCATCCATGCACTGTGTTCTCTGCAGGCTGTGAGCATCCCTTGATGTGCATAGCTTTACACATTGCAGGGTGTGGTGCTATACAGAGTACAGATTTTGCCTGTTGAGATGCCCTGTATACTGATTGCAAAATCAGAAGATATGACTGGTATGGGAAGGCGAAGCAATGTGACCGGTAAATCCTGTCATCTTCTCCTGTTTGGTGGTGTGGCCTTGAGGTCCTGGTGGTCAGAGGCTTCCTGCAGGTGTCTCAGCAGTGGGAGGTCAGAGGTGGCTGGAAGGGCATGATGGTGCCTATGGGTTTCTACCAGCACCTGGGGAATCATCACAATGTCAGGTGGAGAAGGGAACTCAGAGTTGGGAGTGGCCAGGTTCCTAGGGATCTCCTCATGACTGTGGCATCTGTGAAATCTCAAGTCTTTTCCATTTGAGGCCACATGGAGAGACCTGGTCTACAGTGGGCTGTATGGGAAAGCGGATGAGCAGCTAGCCATGCCCAAAGGACAGATCTATAGGGAACCAGGAATGAAGATCTGGAGAAAGGCTTTCCCCAAGGGAGCATTGGAAGTGATGGGCATGTAGAACATCTTGCTCTGTAACTAGGAACCTAGTACAGATTCTTCCTGGTGGTGAGGAAACTCATTGGCTAACTTAGAGCATCGGAATTCCAGCCTCTCCTAGCCATCATGTTAGGCTTTAGTCCGTGGCCTGGCTGTTTTCTTTGAGAGGGACTCAGCCTCTCCATGCTCCGCCTTCGTCTGCAGGAAGGGAACAGTGGCAGCACTCCATGGAGTGCTGGAAGAACTGGCTGCTCAGCAGAAGGGACTGGACTTGAATTGGAACTTGAACTGGGAACCAGGCAGACACTGGTTTGAGTCCAAGAGAACAGTTCTTCCCAGAATGTCTGGAATCAAGTAGATGCCAAGGTTAGGTGGTAACAGGGCTGGAGAGGTCTCACTGAGTGGACAGACAGGCTGGTGACCTGGTACAAAAGTGTGTGTCCATCCTGGGGATTCTGAATGTGCATGGCTCCTATTCTGTGGACTCAAGGCCAGTGTTGATCTCGGGAGGGTGCAGGGGCCTGGCTGTCACTGGACTCCTGTGACACATATGTTTCCTAGCCGACTACAGGCCTATGGAGAGGGGATGGCGTGTGGCTGAAGGTGCTCCTCCAGGTGGACTCACCGTAGGTGGGAGGACTCACTGTGGGTGGGAGGACTCACCGTAGGTGGGAGGACTCACCGTAGGTGGGAGGACTCACCGTAGGTGGGAGGACTCACCGTAGGTGGGAGGACTCACCGTAGGTGGGAGCCGCTGCCGTAGCTCCGCACCCCTCCCGGTTTGTTGTCAGAGCCCCAGCATGACTGCTGAATTTCTGGACTTCACTTTCTGGAGTTAGGGATGGGAGAGCCCTGCGTTTTCCTGAGTTTGAGCAAATCAAAGTCAGTCCAGAGTCTCCCTTGAAGTAGGGACTGCGATGGGAGCTCTGTCAGGACCCCACTTAATGGGAGAGTGGGAAATTCCCGTAAACTGGGGGCAGAAGGGACAGATGCTTGTGTAGCCCCCTAGTGGAGTGGTGTCCCTCACGACCCTGAGGCGAGGTGAAGAGAGCAGAGTGTCCCCTTTAGCGTGGCTGGAGAGTGAGTGAGAAGGATGTCTGTGAGGGGGCTAGCATCTGACACTGAGTATTTTTCTCTGTCACTTCCTACCTTATATATGAGGCAGGGTTTCTCATCTGAGTCTAAAGCTTGATGATCCAGCCACTCTACATAGCTAGTAAGTTTTGGGGCCACCACATCTGCCTGACATTTACATGGGTGCTGCAGATCTAAACTCAGTTCTCACACAGAACAAAGCACCCACTGGGCCATCTCCTCAGCTCCATGAACCTTTTTCTTAAAAATAGGATCTTCCTATGTAGCCTAGGCTAGCCTGAAACCCAGTATGTAGCCCAGGCTGGCCTCAAATTCATTTCTCCTAGTACTGCTTCTCAAGAACTGGGATTACAGGCATGTGCCATCATGTTAAAAAAATAAAAAACAAAAAACCCCAAAAGCCTCTCACATTGCTTGGGTAAGCGCAGACTGCACACCTGTCCTTTGAGCGCATGAGCATTTGGGTCTAAGATGACCTTTGCCTTTGGGGGTCTCTGCTTCCTGTCCTCCAGCTCTTCTGAGGCGGCTGCAGTGAGACCAGCCGAGGATGTTACAGCAAGTAATCTGTTTCCTCCCAGCTCCACTGGGGCTCTGTGTGGCCTGGGGTGGCTGTGTTGTGGATTTCCCCCATCAGGGTGATTCTCAACTCTAGGAAGCTGGAGGCTGAGAGCCCTGTGTGTTTGGCCTGGGCCAGCCTCCCTCCCTGCCCCCTCTGAGGCAGCCTCCACAAGCAGATGGCTTTGGTTTCTCCCATGTTTTTCCAATTATGTGGAATGGGCTAAAAACAGCAGTAGCAGGGGCCTTATTCGGGAGTCGCCCCTGCTGACTCTCCGAAGCCCTGCAGCTCCCTCGCCGTCGGTGTCTGGGCATCCTGCTCTTTGTGGACCCCTTGCCCTGTTATTCTGACTTTTGTCACCTAGGCTTTGGGGCAGTGACTTAACCACACTCGTCCTACTGCTCAGGGTCATGATTCACCAAGCCAGAGGACTCTGTGACCAGGCAGAGCTGGGTGCAGGACCTGCTGCCGTGGGTCCCCTGGACAAGGCCTAGCAAGCAACAGACAGGAGGAGCCTAGATTTGGGTGTTCACCCCCCGGCTGCACCTCTGCTAGACACAGTCTTAGCATATGTTTGACTGTCAGGAACAGGAACAAAAAGAAGGTGGGTGGAGGCTGCCGAAAGAACAGAGGGCCTCACTGTTGGGTCTCATGGGTAGGTGGAACAACTGGAGCTACTTTGACTAATCCTCATGTCTGTCCATCCGTCCGTCTGTCCGTCCGTCCGTCCATGCATCCACCCACCCAGGCAGATTAGCCAGATGGGCAGGCAGCCCTCAGCCAGGGCCAAGAATAATGGGCGTGTTTGTTCCCAGAGTCTGGCTGGCTAGTCACTTATCAGGGAAGTAGGTCAAAGGGGAAAGAAAGGAGGCCCTGTGGGGGAGTCTGCTCTGTAGCCTTGATTGGCATTGACTTTGCAGACTGAAGGCAGCTGCTGTTCTCAACCATGGACTGTGAATTTTTAATAGCAAGGAAATTGGATTGCACAGTCCTGGAGACTGCGTGGCAAGCCTGCGTGCTATCGTGTTGTGTTTCTGTGTGACCAGGTGTAACTGCCTCCGAGGCACACACTTTCTGAGGATCCCGTGGGATCAGCTCTGACAGCTGATCCATTTGTGTAACTGCCACCCAGCTAGAGAGGATTTTCATCACCCAGAGAAGGCCCCAAGGCCCCTACCTCTCATCTCACCGTGATTTCTTTATTTTGTGTGTCTGAGTGCTTTGCTTACGTGTATGTCTGTGTACCACATGCATACCTGGTGCCTAAGGAAGTGGTAAGCCTCCATGTGGTTGTTGGGGATCAAACCCAGGTCCTAGGCAAGAAAACAAGTGCTCTTAATCACTGGGCTAACTCTCCAGCCCCTTCACCTCAACTGTGAGGCAGGTAGCTGCCTTTCTTAGAAAGGAAAACTTTCCCTGGGGCCAGGGCACAGCTGGCACAGTGCCAGCTACCACTTGGTGCTTCCTGGCTGTGATGAACAGTGTGACAGACCGACGTGTGCCACGATCACCACTGCTTCAGTCTGTCTCCTGTTCCCCTCTGTCCTGTAGCCCAAGCCCAACTCTAGCCTTGCCCTGGGACTTACCCGAGGTCCTTCTGGTGCACTCTTTGTCTTGGAGAAAAGTTTTGGGTTTGTAGGGCCCTGACAAACTCTACCCTAGGCTCCCAGAGAGCACCAGTTCCCCCTGCTTTCTCTGGGCATGAGACTCCCTGGCTTTCTGATCTCCAGCACTTAGAAGGAACCTTGCCAGGCCCAAAGTACTCAGCTGACGCTTGGGCCTCCTGCTTGTCTGCAGAGAAGTGTGTAGATTCCAGCTCCTTCTGGCCTCCAATCCCTGTTCACTTTGTACCTCCTGTTTCCTGGAAATGGACTGGAAATGGATAGTGAGTTCCTTCTGGACATGCTGCCTGACCTCACTTCCTGTACCTGGTTAGCCATTGCTCCAGACTTCCCTCCTGAGACCTGCTTTGGTGCTCAGTCTCCTTGGCTCCACCCTAGGCCCTATGAGGGATGGCATGTGCCCAAGGTTCTGCTCTCGACTCTGCTGCGAAGGAGGTTGGATTCAGCTCCCTCACTTCTAGCTTCCTGCTGGACCAGGGTCAGGGCCTAGGAATTGGTATACTTTGTTAAGTGTGGTGGCGAGGGCTGAGGTTCTCTCGTTGTCCCTGGGGTCTGTAGCAACCAGCTGGGATGCATCATGGGGCTTCTCTTGTCCTCTCTGTCCCACTCTCAGGAACATGGTGGGTGTTGGAGTGTATGGGTTCTGGCCTCAATTCTTTCTCCATGGCTGTGAAGTCTCGGTTCTTTGTGCTTTATCCACTTGGGAATGTCACCTGAGATCTCACCTCTGAACTTATAAGCTGTATTTTATTTTATTTATTTTAGTTTTATGAGATCAGGCTGAGCTTTAACTTGTGATGATTTTTCTGCCTCTACCTCCCAAGAGCTAGGATTGCAGGTGTGTACTACCATGGTTTCTTTGAACCATGTGGGCGGCTGATAGTCAACTTTGACCTAAGGAAAAAATGGTGCTTTCATATAGCTCAGTGTATTCGATTATTTGGACTCTGGCCAGCCACCGAGGGATGGCAGTAATAGTGTGTCCCCAAGGTGGAGAGCACTGCCATGGCACAGCTCTCACTCAGCCTTGTCTTCATTCACTCCTACCGGAGCTGCTTAGGCAATCTGGGGGTCTGGCTTTGCTTCCCCGTGGGGGACTGTGCACAAGAGTGAGTGCATGCTCACAGCTGCAGATGGGACTAGGGTTCTGTCCACCCAGCCTGGGGCTCCCTTCAGAGTCTCCTGATGCAGAGGGCACAGCTGTCCATGGAGCCGCAGGACAGCATGCGACCCACAGTAAAAATAACTATCGCTGGGGCTAGAGGTTAAGCACATGGAGTGCTCTTTCGGGAGGACCTGAGTTCAGTTCCCAGCATCCATGTCTGGCAGCTCTAAACAGCCTTTAGTTCCAGGTCTAGGATATCTGATGCTGTTCTGACTTGTGGGCAACTGCACTCACACACACACACACACACACACACACACACACACACACACACACACACACCAAAACTAAAAAGGAAAAAAAAGAAGGCTACTGTTCTAGACCCAGAAAGCTTGGCTGTTTTGGAAGAGCTGAGTCTTGTCCCTGGAGCAGTGTGCATTAGACACTTTCCCAACAAAAGCAGCTTAAAGAAGGGATTGTTTTGGTTCACGGTTGGTGCGCACAGTCCATCATGGCGGGAAGGGTGGTCGAGAGGCTGTGAGGCCACTGGCCACATTGCAGTCAGGAAGCAGGGAGAGGTGAGTGCTGGAGCTTTGCGTGCTTTCTGAGACCCCAGCTCATGGGATGCTGCTGCCCACACTCAAGGTGGGTCGTCTTAGCTAAACCTCCCTGGAAACACTCACAGCACACCCAGAGGTGTGTCTCCCAGGTGATTCAAAACCTGTCAAGCTGACCATGAAGAGCGTCGCATGGTGAGGTGTGCCCTTCTGCAGCTAACTCGCCAAACGTTGTATAGTTTCCCTTCCTTCTGCCCTAGCCTTGAATTTGCTCAGTGAAGCCATACTTTATGTGTCACCTCTGACCTTCATAAGGGTGTCCAGGGGGAGTGTTATTGCCACAGGGAGTGGAGGTGGGGGTGGGGCTGTGCTGGGGCTGAAATCAGGGATCTCTCCAGCTTTGAGGAGGGGACTGTTTCCACTTGAGTTCAGGTCAGCTAGCTTGTTCAGTGCTGTTCAGTAGAGAATGTGATTGGTCCCTGACCTGGGGGCTGTTTTCCTTGGAGCTTATGGTGAGCATTGGACAATATTGCTGGCGTGAGTACCCGCTTAGTGGCCGGAGGGTCATGGTAGAGAGGGAAAGCAGACATATAGCTGAGAACCAGTGAGGAACTGTCACTGGGAAATGGAGGAGGAAGGGGCACACCTGCACGAGGCCTAAGATTGGCTTTGATTTGTCCCTCTCTGGCCACCCTGTGCTCTTGGGCAGCAAGTGACTTAGTCCAGAACTATGCACTCAGGCCTGATGTCTGCTGGGCCATCCCCGATGAGCTAAGACTTCCTGTGCCTGCTTATTGTGCTCCTTAGGGTGAGCCAGGCAGGCAGGCAGTCACTTGGGTCTTGGGTTATGAGCAGAGCCCAAGACAGGCCCGGCCATTTCCTTTGGGCCTGTGACCCTGTGGTCATTAGGCAGGGTTTCCCAGGCCAAGGTACTGGGCTGCGGTCTTGGCATTTGTCTAACCACTTACCCCCCAGGGGGCAGTGGAGAAACTTAATCAATTGCTAAAAAAACAAAAAGAATCTGGCTACCCGCCAGTTTGGGAAGCCGCAGGGCCAGGCTGTTTGCGGCCTCTCAGACAGCAGAGTGAAGGGGGACCTGCTAGTTCTCCTAGCTGCCCACGCAGCTTCAGGCCTAGGAGGTAAGGAAGAAGCAGGCCATGCCTGCTGTGAGGGCAGCTGAGGAGACCAGGACAGGAGTCACGGGGACAGAGAAGGGCTGGATCTCTGTTGTCCTCCCATCTCAGCTTTCTGTCTTGATGAGAAAGAAGCTGGCAGGCGGCAGGGCAGAGCCACAGGGGTCATGGATACCTCCCAGACTGTGTGGAGCCTCACTGAAGGGCCAGGGCCCTTCAGGGGCAGCCTGTGACCTTGGGTTTGTGGTGGACTGTGTGGGAGGGTTGGCTGTGAGGTAGCCAGGGTTCTGCCTGGGGGACCTGCCTTCTCTTTTGTATTAATTGGGTCTTGCATCGCCAAGATGGATGATTATTTTGCTTGTTGTAGAGAGAAAAAACCTTGTCTTGGAGATAAATTAGCTTTTCAGTTCTCATATATCCAGTAAGTTGCCAGTGGACCTACTCCCAGACTTCAACATATAAGGAAAAAATTGTTTACTACAGAAAAGAAACCATCAATATAAACCAGAAAGATAATTTAAAAAGTATTATTTATGTGTATGAGTGTTTTTCCTACATGTGTGTGTACCATGTGCATGCCTGGTACCTGCAGAGACCTGAAGAAGGTGTCTGATCCCCTGGAACTAGAGCTACAGGTATTGTGGGCCACCATGTGGGTGCTGGGAACTGAATCCAGGTCTGCTGCAAGAGCAGCCGGTGCTCCTAACTGCCGAGCAGTCTCTCCAGTCTGGTAAACAGGAACATTTAAATGGTTCAGAATCCTGCCGCCTGGACGAGGCTGCTTGGAACAGGCCCACGTTTTCTTCTTTTTCTCTACAAAGTTTTTATTGGGTATTTATTATTTTATTTAATTTTCTGTGTGTACATGTGGAGGTCAGAGGACAACTCAAAGGAGTTGGTAATCTCCACCACGTGGGGCCTGGAGATTGTTCTAGGTCACCAGGCTTGGCTGCAGGCACCTTCACGCACTGAGCCATCTGGCTGGCATGGTTTTCACCTCTTCCACGTCTTGTATATTCAAGTCCAAGTGCACATTGGTTCATGGTGTATATAAGTAAGTAACCTTACTCACAGTTCAAGAGTGTTTCCTGCATCCATAACTCTTCTCCACGGCCTGGTGTTCTGTGCCTGGGTAACACTTGGAGCCATAAATGACCCCTGTGACGTAAAATGAACTAACTTCCTTCCTTCCTTCCTTCCTTCCTTCCTTCCTTCCTTCCTTCCTTCCTTCCTCCCTTCCTCCCTTCCTCCCTTCCTCCCTTCCTTCCTCCTTTCCTCTCTCTGTTCTTGTTAAAAGATTTTATTTTATGTGTATGAGTGTTTGCCTGCATGGATGTACACCGTGTGTGTTCAGTGATGCTGGAGGCCAGAAGATGGCATCAGGACCCCTGGAACTGGAGTGACTGATCCTTGTGATCTGCCATGTGGATTCTGGGAACTGAGCACAGACCAACAGGTGTTCATAACTGCTGAACCATCTCCAGCCTCTGCTTTTACTTTACTTTTTATTGTATAAGTATGTGCCCATGTATACCATGGCACCCATGGGGCAGCTTTGTTCTCTCCTTCCTCATTTGCATGGGTTCCAGGAATTGAACTCAGGTCTTTAGGCATGCTTATCAAGTGCTTTTTAGCCACTGTGCCATCTTGCTTGCCCCAACTCATACTCCTTTTACAAGGATTAGCGCTCCCCAGCCATGGGCCACAGGACTCCCTGCAGGTTTCCCTACAGCTGAGGGCTCAGAATGATATTTGCTTTTTACCACAGATAATAACAAAATCAGAAGAATTATGCTCTGTGACAGGTGGGATGATGATAAAGCTCGGGCGGCAATGTTCACCAGTGAGATTTTGTTTGTGTGCCACCGCGCACTGTCCGTGACTAGACTCTTTCCTTAAGATGTTTGGCTCTCCCTGGTCCCTAGTGGAAACTATTTTCCAACCTTATTAGAGAACCCCAGATCAGCCCTGTGGTCCTTAGAGCTTGTTTCCTTCTAGGCTTTTGTTTGAGGGCGGCAGTCTGTCCTGCTGTCTGTGTCTGTGGTCGGAACCCTACTGCACGCACAGTGTGCTGTTTGCTTGTGGCTTCCTTAAGGACAGGCTGGGTTTGGAGCTGCCTGGTGCCCTGTGTGTGGTGGGTCCTCGGCGGAGTGTGGCCCGAGGGAGGCCCCCCTCTCCTCGTAGCAAATGTGCTGAACTCAGCTTATACCTAACAGCCTGTACTGCCCACCCGTGCTTCCCAGTGATCACAGTCATTGTACAGTGGTCCCTTCTACTTGGAGTTCCCTCTTTCCAACATGGCCCTAACCCTCCTCCTGGAGCTTCCTCCCACAGCACCTTGTGTGTGACCTAGTTTGGACACCGTGCCTCTTTTGAGGTAATCAAATGAAGCAGAGGCATGGTGGGTCCACAGAGCAGTATCCACCTATGAGGAGGGTCGTAGAGACACACAGGGCAGTCAGCTGTGTGAAAGCTGGAGACAGGGATCAGAGTGATTGGCAATGAACCAAGGAACGCTAAGTATTTCCGGCAACACCAGGAGCTGAAGGAAGCAGGAAGGACCCTCCCTTGGAGCCCAGGGAGAGAGCTGGCCTTGTTGCACCTGGACTCTTGACTTCTGAACCCTAGATCTGGGAAAGAATAAACTTATTAAAATCGTGGGTTAGGGTGTGAAGGCTGTGCCCTGTGCTGGCACCTGGCCTGCACAGGGCACAGCCTTGTGTCCTGTATGTCCCTGGAGGAAGTAGAGAAGCCAGGTGTCCACACAGCCAGGTTTAGTGGTTGTCAGTGCCTCAGAGAAGGGAATGTTTCACTTTGAGTAAAGGGCCTTCACCAATCCTCGCCACTTGAGTGGAAAGAAAGATAATTTTAAAAAGCAAGCATTGGTCAAATGTTTAGTTTCTAAACTGTTTGTTTCCTGGATGTTTAAACAAACATCATTTGTAGGCAGGCCTCTCCTCTTCATGGCCAGCACTATCCCTTGTCCACCTTGCCCACCCCAGGTCTGCAGCACCAGGGGTTTTGTTATGACCTCACTTCTGCAGATCCTTCTCAGAGGCCAGCCATGGGTACCAGCCTCGGCACACATTGGTGGGAGGTTCCTCTGCAGCTGCCCTTTGCTGGCCTGACCTTGGCCAGAGCCTTCCATTACTAGCCCCATGGAAGCCTGTGCACTGAGCCCAGCCCTCACACCTTGGGTACGTGGCTGGGATGTGGCCTGTCTCGGACATCCCTGTTATGGCTTCTGTATTTTTCTTGGCAAAACTAAAAATGCCTCAAAACGCTGTATAGCCCTGGGTTCCAGAGGACCCCTGCTCGTCATGATGGAGTCACGTAACAGCCACGGGTTTAGCTCAGCAATGGACTTAATTCACAGTCTTTCTCGGGTGGCTGGGAGGAGTCCCTGTTGCTGGGTGTGCTTTCAGACCTTGTGTTGACTTAACTCTCAGAGGGCTGGGCCCTGCATGGAGTCCTTGGGGGCACTCTGCTGGACTCTCCCGTGTGATGGCAGAGGCTCCTGAGCCAGAGGGCAGTCCCTCAAACCCCCACAGCCCGGCTCCTTACCTTCCCACTCTCTAGTTGTGTTTCCTGCCTACAGTTTGAGACTGTTGGTTCTTTGCTGTCTTGTTCACTCTCTGGTCTCTGTTCTGTGACCCCGGGAGTGTGAAGGGGCGCACGAGTCTGTTTTTCCCACCACTTCCTCTGCCATAGCTGGTCTAGGTCAGGGGACAGTTGGCATACACTGTCTGTCCCATACAGAGGCCCTGAGAGTTAGAGCCCTTCCTGGCCCTTCTTGGGTATCTTCTACAATCAAACATCTGTAACACGAATCCTAATTGGTCTTAATAATAAAAAACCCAGACTCAGACATTGGGGTAAATGCTGAAAGATCAGAGAAACAAAGCAGCCAGCCACTTGAGAGACTTTTTACCTCTACAAAATCCTCAGCCTGAAAGAGACTGAGCTCCTGACTCCTCCCATCTTATATTCCTCTCTCCACCCAGCCATAACACTTCCTGTCTCGACCTCACTAGTGCTGGGATCAAAGGTGTTTGCCACCACTGCCTGGCTCTGTTTCTCTTTTAGACTGGATCAATCTTGGGTAGCCCAGGGTGGCCTTGAACTCAGAGAGATCTGTCTGCCTCTTGAGTTCTGAGATTAAAGGTGTGTGCTGCCATTGCCTGGCCTCTATGGTAACTAGTGGCTGGCTCTGCCCACTGATCTTCAGGCAAGCTTTATTTGTTAGAGCATACACAAAGTATCACCACAGACATCTCTTACCCATCATGTTGACAAAGCCTCGTGACACCTGCCTCGGTGTTAGAACCAGAAAGTGACTCAGGTGCCGCCTGGCCGATGAAGAAATAAGCCCAGAGAGTTGGCCCTGCCAGATGCTTACACCAGGTGGGTTCTGCCCCAGGGCTGTGTCTCCTTGCCGGGTTGATCCCTGTTCTGAATGCAACATAGTTCAGAAGGGCCCATACCAGTCCCTGTGAGACTGTGGGGTGGACACACTGTCAGTCGTCCAAAAGATCAGAAGGTGGTGTGTAGCCTGGGCCTTGAAGGACAGGTCAGCAGTTAACAGAACATGTTGGGAATGGAGCCCAGAGGAGGAAAATCTGTTGAAATTCCAAATTCTGCTCTTTCCCTCCTAATATGCGCCTTTCTTAGGCATCGTGGATTTGGGTCTCTGTTCCTGTTGGGTGCTTAGGACTCTTACAAGTGCTACTTCTTCATCTGGTGCCTCAGTTTCCCCAGCCCTATGTAGGAAACTTGCATTTGCTCCCTTTAGTGAGGGAATCAGAGCAGGTGTCCTAACCCTGAGGGACATTGAGCAAACCAGCACGGGTACAGGCAGCTTTCTGCTGTTTGAGAGCTACATGGTCAGCCATGGCTGATCCTGGCTGTTGGCTTCAGAACTGGTGTGTGAAGGAGGTCCCAGCTACTGTCTCTGCTGCAAAATGCTTCTTAACTGTAGGTGGGTGGCCCTGTGACACCGGAAGTCATCTTTGGCCCTGACGTTCTTGGTTCTGTGGATACTTGAGAACAGTAAGAGGCAACTCTGGGAGTGAGCTGTATCCTGACCCAAGTAGCATTGGGAGGCGTTTGTGTCAGAGTTGAAGTCATACTTGGGTCCCCAAGGCTGCATGAGGCTCTGTGGGTATCTCCTGAGATGCTTTGCTAGCCCAGCATGGAGGGTTGGGACAGAGGCAGATGTCCATCCTGCTCTACCAGGTTGCTGGGGTGGCCAAGTCATCCCCTTTCTCAGGTGTGTGTCTTAGTATTGACTCTTTTCCCTCACCTCAAGACAATGAGTGACTCACTATGTAGCTCTTGCTATCCTGGAATGCACTGTGTAGGCCAAGCTGACTTGGAACTCACAGAGATCCACCTACCTCTGCCTTCTAAGTGCTGGGATTAAAGGTGTTCACTACCACTCCAGGCCTTTTACTATTAACTCTTTTTTTTTTTTTCCATTTTTGTTTTTTCAAGACAGGGTTTCTCTGTGTAGCTTTGCGCCTTTCCTGGAACTCACTTTTGAGACCAGGCTGGCCTCGAACTCACAGAGATCCGCCTGCCTCTGCCTCCTGAGTGCTGGATTAAAGGTGTGCTCCACCACCGCCCGGCCATCTCTCCTGCCCCCATTGTATTGACTCTTAAGGTGTGGTTTCAGCTCAGGCTCTGGGGATTGGAGCTTGTGAGGGGGCATACTGTTGGTTCAGAAGAAACTCTAACAGCCACTTGACCCCTAAACCTGGCTGTAAAGACCTGAGCCTCACCAAGCAGCCAGAGTGATTAGGGATGGTGGTCCTGGGGTCACAGAGCCTGGCATTAGCTCATACTAGAAAGGAGATTTGGGAGTACGCTCCTGCTAATATACCTGAGGCTCTCTGCACTGAGCCCAAGACCCCAAAGTGTCACAGCAGCCGGGAAGGCCTGGGTTTCACAGCTTCTTACTGCCCACAGGTTCTCAGTGTCTAGTGCCAAGTTGACTTTGGACAGCTCACAGTGACTCCGAAATATATTGAAAGTATATCCCTTGCCTGTCTCCTGTGGGACCACGGTCTATAGACCCTGTTTAGAAAGCAGCCTTTCTCAAGGCCCTGCTCTGCTGAGGCCACAGTGGGAGGAACTTATGGGTTTGGTCTGGGCTCAGGAGAGAAGATGCCTGGTCTCAGAGGTGTTTTTGTCTCTCCCTCAGTTGCCTGGTGTGCCAAGTGGTCTTTCATTTGGTGTCCCTGCTTGTGCAGCCAGTGTCCAGGGGGATGTCTGAGCTTTGGAGTCAGGATCCCTCCATCCCAGCACTGTGTATGTCAGAACTGGGTCACTTGACACAGATTCCTGGCCCTGGGTGACAGAGCAAGACAGGGGCATCTGCTTGAAGCTGTTTCGTAGGTGGATAGAGGAGGAGACTGGGACAGGCGATTGGGGTCTGGAGCCCTGTGCTACCAGAGGCAGGTTTATGGTCAGGAGAGAGACAAGAGGACTGGCAAAAACAGCTCTCACACTGGAGGAAGCCAGATGGCCTGCCTAGAGGGCTTCTGACTGATTATTCCACCTCTCTCTGCGTCAGTGTTATCTTCTGTCAAGCAGGAAGACACAGCGTCAGCCTCACAGAGCCCCTCAGCCACTGTTGTGGTCTAGGGGCCTGGCTGAGACATGCCTAGATAACTCCACTGTAAGTCCAGGCTCCTGAGCTGCCTCAGCCATGGCGACTGACCCTGTGACCTCATTGCTTATGTCTCCGTAGGGGCTGAGGAAGTACTGCTGCTGGCCCGGAGGACGGACCTGAGAAGGATCTCTCTGGACACACCTGACTTCACAGACATAGTGCTGCAGGTGGGCGACATCCGGCATGCCATTGCCATCGACTATGACCCGCTGGAGGGCTACGTGTACTGGACAGATGATGAGGTGCGGGCTATCCGCAGGGCATATCTGGATGGGTCAGGCGCACAGACACTTGTGAACACTGAGATCAATGATCCTGATGGCATTGCTGTGGACTGGGTCGCCCGGAACCTCTACTGGACAGATACAGGCACGGACCGAATTGAGGTGACTCGCCTCAATGGCACCTCCAGAAAGATCCTGGTGTCTGAGGACCTGGACGAACCTCGGGCCATTGTGTTGCACCCTGTGATGGGGTAAGGCTGGGACTATAGGTGGGTTCTGGGGCATTCTCCTGCACCCCAACCCCTGAGATATGCTTGTTAATATGCAGAGTTCTGAGTCAGTGAACAGGGCAAGTTTGAGATGAACGTTTCTCGGACAAGTTCCCTGTGCTGCTGCTGCAGCTGATCCTTGAGTTTGAGGAGCTTGGGCACAGGCCGTCGGGCAGTGGGTGGGACAGCCTGGAGGGCTGGGCAATGGTTCGGTTGGTAAGGTTCCTGCTTGTAAGCATAAGGACCCAAGTTGATCCGTAGAGTCCACACTGAAAAACAAACACCACCAAGCTCGGGAGATTACTCAGCAGGTAAGTACTTACTGTGCAGATAGGAGGATATGTTTGGATCCCCAGAAACCATATAAATACCAAGTGGACATGGCTGGGATGGAGTTGCTGAGACCCCAGCATCTGTGCCTTGTGCTGAAGGGGGCTCTTGAGCTAGAACTGAGCAGGCTGTGATGGGGAGGGTGCCGTGGAGCTCTGGGGGTGATGCTGGGGTGGGGCTGCGAAGACTCTCTGCTTGGTGCAGGGTGTGAACCTGCCCTGAAGGACAGGGCCTGGTCTGGAGTAGTGGCTGCAGTCTTCTGAACACTGTAAGCGCCGGGTGTGTTTCCCCTTTGGTGGTGAGGGGCCAGAGCATAGCAGGTACTGCAGATGCCAACAGGTGCTGGTGCCAGGGCTGTATCCTGCCTACCTGTGGGGCCTTGTAAGCCGGAGAGGTTGGAGGGGTTATGTGTGTGGGTCCAGAAGCAGGTGGGTAGCAGGGCCTTGGGGGCAGCAGCTGATAATGGGGCCTGGAGGAAGATTCAAGGCTGCAGTAGTCCTTCAGTGACCCTGGGCCCAACAGTAGGCAGAAGAATTTGCTCTGTGGTAGTGGCCGAAGAGCAGTGTTGTTCCCGAAGAGAATGGATACAGGGAGCAGTGGGGTAACTGAAGCTCTTGGGGTGAGGAAGCAGGTGGTCTGGTGGTCAGCTTAGGTGATGGGTCAAGAAGCTTAGGACTTATTCCCAGCTCCACCACCATGAACTCAGTGGGGTCACAGCCCCATGGGCCACGGTGTTCTCCTGTGTTGAAATGAGGTGGGAAGCAGATGCCAAGGTCTTTACCAGCCCATGACTTCCAAGCCTGAGGATCCAGGGAAATGGGACAGCCAGTGAAGTGTGTATGACCCCAGGTCCAGGAAGAGTGTTTCAGACGGAGGGGACCAGGAGGACGGTCGAGGTGGCAGGAGACAGGGCTGTGTCCTGAGCCCAGAGTGCCTTGGATTTTCATGCATTAAAACTTCTGTCCCCACCAGGCGGTGGTAGCACTCACCTTTAATCTCAGCACTTGGGAGGCAGAGGCAGGCGGATGTCTGTGAATTCGAGGTCAGCCTGGTAGATATAGCTAGTTCTAAGACAGCCAAGGCTACACAAAGAACTCTGTCTCAAAAAAAAAAAAAAAAAAAAAACCTCCAAAAAACCAAAAAAAAAAAAAAAACCCCAAAACCAAAACAAAACAAAAAGACAAATCCAAAACAAGCAAACAAAAAAACTTCTGCCCTCTGCTGCCTTTCAGCTTTTTCCTTGGGTTGAGAACAGGTCACACATCCTGAGGACATGGGAGCTTTTGCTGTTAGAGCAGGGTCCCCGCTGCCCTCCTCCCTGATGCTCTGACCCCTAGCACATAGGTCAGGGACAAGACTGCCCGAGACCCTCTGCAGGGTCACTTCCAGAGCTTTCCTATGGGGGGGACTGAGCCTACAGCCCCTGTAGCCCATTGCGGGCCTGTGCTGTGGGGGTGTCCTGATGTTTCCCTCGAGCTGTGTTCACCAGCAAGCTGGAGGGGGTGTGTCCCTCAGAACTAGGGTACATGGGGAGCAGAACAGACACCATCATGTTCATTTGCTTTTTCTCTAGCCTCATGTACTGGACAGATTGGGGGGAAAACCCCAAAATCGAATGTGCCAACCTGGATGGACGAGACCGGCATGTCCTGGTGAACACCTCCCTTGGGTGGCCCAACGGACTGGCTCTGGACCTGCAGGAGGGCAAGCTATACTGGGGGGATGCCAAGACTGATAAAATCGAGGTGAGTGAAGCCTATGGGGCAGAGTGTGCCTGGTGGAGCCACTCCATGTAGGGCAGTATGGGATAGACTCTTCTTTGTTGTCCCCGACCCCAAAGTGTCATGCAGAGGCCGGGCCTGGATACCCTGCAGCCTGTCCCGTGTGTTTGCCATAGACATCAGTAGATGACTGTGCCCTGCTATATGGCCGCATGGAATCCTCAAAGAAATAACTTATGATGGGTTTGGGGATATGGCTCAGTTGATACAGTGCTTAGCCAGCATGCATGGAGCCCTGGGTTCAGTCCCCATGACCACACACACGGGGTATGGTAGCACATGTCTATAAAGTGAGCACTCGGAGATGAAGGCAGGAGGGTCAGGACTTCAGGGTCATCCTCAACTGTATAGTAAGTTTGAGCACCTGGGATATTAGAGAACCTGTCTTAAAATAAATAAATAAGTAAAACCAAAGCAAACAAAAATGACTGTGGTTGCACATGTCTTTAATTCTAGCACATGAAAAGCAGAGGCAGCTGGACGGATCTCTGAGACTGAGGCCCATCTAGTCTATATACTGAGTTCCAGGCTAGCCAGGGCTGCGTAGTGGGTCCTATCTTAGGGGGCTGGCTGATGGTTTAGTGGGGGAAAGTGGTTGCTGCCAAGCCTGACAACGTGAGTTCGATGCTTGGAACCCACATGCTGGAAGAAGAGAACCGACTCCTCAAAGTTGTGTTTTAACTTCCACATATGAGCCGTGTCACACATATGGGTCCTCCGCCCTTACACACACACACACACACACACACACACACACACACACACACACACACACAGTTTTTTTGTTTTCAAGACAGGGTTTCTCTGTGTAGCTTTGCGCCTTTCCTGGAACTCGCTTTGGAGACCAGGCTGGCCTCGAACTCACAGAGATCCGCCTGGCTCTGCCTCCCGAGTGCTGGGATCAAAGGCGTGCGCCACCACTGCCCGGCTCACACACACAGTTTTAAAAGTTAAATATGCAAACTCTTAAAAAAATGGTTTCTGATGATTTGTTCTGTCACTCTGAGGAGGTCTGTGCTGGCTTTGAAGCAGGAGGCAGGAGGATTGGCATGAGTGTGAGATCGGCCCGAGTTGCATGCTGAGTCCTAGGTCTGCTTGGGCTACGTAGTAGGATCCTGTGTCAAAACAAAACAACCGAAAATACTGGTCCCCGGGTATCCTCCGGGTGGCTGAAGACATAAAACTGTGTTGGAAACGGTGACTCACCGCTGAGTGTGGCGGGCTGGCCCCCAGCGGCCGGAGGCGGTGGACACGCCGTCTCCTCGGGGAGCCATAGTGTTCACTAATGCCTGCGTGCCTTGGCAGAGTGTTTTTGATGGCTCTCGGGGACAGGTGACTCCATCAGCATCACGAGCAGTTCTGTTACCCTGCTTGGTGCATGTCCTCAGGTGTCAGCAGGACACCTTCCTGCTTTTTCTAGTAACTTCTGTTGCTCCTCGTGTGTGGGTGTCACTACTCACTGATGTCACCATTGAGGACACTCTCCTTATGGCTCCTGGAGAGGCCTGGGCTGGGTGGCCTCCAAGAGAGGGTAGGAGCTGGAGAAGAGGCTGTGTTGGAGACGTTGTTTCTTGGGGAACAGGGGTCCTCGGTGCTGTAGGGGACATGAGCTCAGGATCGGAATGGGAGATGTCCTTCTTCTGGAAGCCCAGAGAGCTGCCTTGTAACCATTTCTCTCGGACTTTCCTATTGATAATCAATCAATCTCTCTCTCTCTCTCTCTCTCTCTCTCTCTCTCTCTCTCTCTCTCGATATATATATATATATATATATATATATATATATATATATATATATATATATATATTTAATTATGTATTTTTTTAAAGTATGAATGCTTTGTCTGCTTGTATGCCTGCATGACAGAAGAGGGCATTAGATCCCCTTATAGATGGTGGTGAGCCACCGTGTAGTTGCTGGGAATTGAACTCGGGACCTCTGGAGGAGCAGCCAGTGCTCTTAACTGCTTAGCTCTCTTCAACCTCTAGCCTCCCCCCTCCCTCCCTCCCTCCCTCCTTCCTTCCTTTCTTCCTTCTCTCCTTCCTTCCCCCTCTCCCCCTCCTCTCAGCTTAGGAGGCTTCATCTTTGGTACCATAGTTGCCAATGGGAGCATGACAGGGATACATGGTACCCACAGATGCTGTTGCTCTGTGTGCTCCTAGCAGAGTGGCCTTTAGTGTGTTCAGTGTTGTATAATGATCAGTGCTCTCCTCCCAGAATACTTCTTAACCTGGAGAGCAAACCCCATGCCAGGTCATAGTCACTCCCCAAGCTTCTGGTCCCTCAGCCTCTGGGGACACTCCTCACCTTTCTGTCTCTGTGACTTGGTTTCGTGGATGTATTCCCTGTGACTAGAACCCTCTAGTCTAGGGTAGCCGTTTATGTCTGGCTTTGTTGGGAGCATAGTGTATCCGGTATACATGCTGTCCCATGCACAAACACCTCTTCCTCCTTTGCAGCAGGTTACCTGCGAGTGCGTGGTGAACACTGCGGGCCCCTCATCACTCCTTCCCTCCTGTCTGTCAGGAAAGAATTTTCTGTGGATATTCGTGGACACATTTTTTTTTTTAAAGATTTATTTATTTATTATGTATACAGCATGTATGACTGCAGGCCAGAAGAGGGCGCCAGATCTCATTACAGATGGATTTTAAGCCACCCTGTGGTTGCTGGGAATTGAACTCAGGACCTCTGCAAGAGCTCTTAACCTCTGAGCCATCTCTCCAGCCCCCCGTGGACACACTTTTGTCTGAATACCATTTCTACCTTTCCTTGAGTGTGTGTCTGAGAGTGGAATTGCAGGTCAGGTGGCATTTAAAGTGTGACTTACTCACAATCGTCTGTAACTCTGTTCCAGGCGTGTGACACCCTCTTCTGTCCTCCGCAGGCACTGCACACATATGGTGCACTGGTGTAAAACATTCATACATGCTGGGTGTAGCAGGGCACAGCTGTAATCCTAGGCAGAGGCAAGTAGATTGCGGTGAGTTTGAGGCCAGCCTGGTATACATAGTAAGCTCCAGGCCAGCCAGAGCTACAGAGAAAGGACCCCCACACACACACATACCCAACAGCCACACACACACACACACACACACACACACACACAGCCACCATAGGACATTTCTGTAATTTCTATTCCCATACATTAGAGCAGGTAAGAACTGCTTATTGCCAATCTTATTTTCTTCCAGGTCTGTACCAAAGGATGGCATGGGTGTGGCTCCTCCATTACAGGGAGGCTCTGCCACTATGCCAGCCTAGATCCAGTCTTGTCCTCACCCTGGGTGTGGCTTGACCTGGCCAGGAAAGCTCTGGCTTTCTCTTACTTTGCTTTAGGGCCAGCAGGGAGTAGGAGCCGAGGCGAGCCATCTGGTGCCCGCCACCCTTCCTCCTGGTGTCTCGGTGAGCTTCTTTCACCGTTCAGTGGATCCAGGCAGAGTGTGCTCTTGACCACAGTTCATTGTCACATGCTCAGAAGTTTGGTTTTATAAATTGGGTTAGGGAATATAGCTCAGTCGGTAGAATGCTTGTCCAGCATTCACGAGGCCCAGGGCTCCATCCCAAAGCATGATATAAACTAAACATGGTGGTGTACACCTGTAATTCCAGCATTAGGGAGGCAGAGGCAGGAGGATCAGAAGTGGTGAACCTGAGGCCAGCCTGGGCTATATGAGATTGTATCTCAAGAAAGAAAGATAGTAAAGACGGAAGGAAGGAAGAAAAGAAGGATGAACAGAACGAGGGACTGGCAAGATGGTTCAGCAGGTAAAGGTGCTTGTCACCAAGCCTGCCATAAAACCTATATTCAAAGCCTTGGAACCCACATGATGGAAGATGAGAATTGATTCCTGCAAATTGTCCTGACTTCCACACTTACACCATGCTTGCACACACACATGCTTGCACGCATAACAGAGAGACAGACAGAGAGAGAAATAGAGACGATATGAGAGATAATGCTGACCTGTGGTAGATTAAAGCTGGAGTCTTTTTTTCTCAGATGAGGATTTCTTTTTAGTATCATCAGTCCTTTCCCTATCCCTGTTTGGCCTGTATTGAGGTATTACACAGTCCCTAGGTCACCTGGAGCCCTGCCTGTCACTGTCCTCTTCTCTTCTGGAACTGTTCTCCCCAGGTGGGGGAGCTCCACGTGCTAATGGCTTATGCTGAGGGTCGATCATTCCCCCAGATGTTTAAACTAGAGTTAGTGGCCGATGTACCACTTGTCATGGAAATATAAGTATGAACTCTGGCCTGGCTGTGGTGGCTCACGCCTTTAAGCCCAGCACTTGGGAGGCAGAGGTAGGCGGATCTCTGTGAGTTCGAGGCCAGCCTGGGCTACAGAGCAAGTTCCAGGGCAACCACGGCTACACAGAGAAACTCTCTTGAAAAACAAATCAAACAAACAAAAGAATGGACTCTGGGCTTTGTGACTGAAGCTGGCTGTCACTGCCCTCTACTGCTCATTTGACATCATTGAGCCAGAGAATTCAGCTCCAGCTGAAACCTCCAGCTGAGACATCCCACAAACAAACAAACAAACAAGCAAACAAACAAACAAACGCGTGCCTTTGCCCGTACCTGGTTCTCATAGCAGCTCTGATGGCCTCCAAGTCAGCCTGAATGGCTTTTAATAGGAGCCCAGCTTTGGTCCTTTGTTTTATCATATTTCCAGGGTGGGTTAGCAACTGATTGATTAGTCTGGTCTCCCGCTGCGGGTGGAAACTTGAGGCCCATGGGGTACAAGGACCCATTTAAGGACACCGAGCACCACGGGGGAGAGTGGGTTGGTCCCCTGGATGTGGGCACTGAAACTGCACTGTCTCCCTGCTGAATCAGCACGTGGGCCTCCTGCTGCTGAACTGTAGTTTAGTGGTAGTGCTCAGCCTGCCGGTACTTCTGGCTGCCTGCTCTCCTGATGAGCAAGAAGTACAGCCTTGCTCAAGAGGCCAGCCGAGGCTTGCCGGTAATTACCTGGTGTGTTTCGTCATCCCGTCCTGAGAGCCCTGAGCCTGGGGATGTTGCCACTGCTGGTCTTTGTGGATCACTAGAGTCCCACTTACCCTATGGCTTTTCAAAAACAATAACAAAAACCCAACAAAACAAACTGTGTCTCAGGCTGGTCTTGAAATGACTATGCAGCTGAGGATGGTCTTGAGCTCCTTATCTTTCTTCCACCTCCTGGGTGCTAGGATTGTCAGTGTACCCTACCAAGCCTAGTTTATTGTTGCTTGGGATCAAACCCAGGGCTTCATGTTTGCCAGATATGCCCTCCTCCCCCAGCTGAGCCACATCCCCAGTCTTAGTGTTCGTTTTTAATCAGCATAGCCTTTTCCAGAAGAAGACTTGGCTCTTCCGTGCCAGAGTGGACGGGAAAGGAAAGTACCGTAGTCCTGTGGGGTTAGGTTTATAGCTAGAGGTGCCCAAGAGGGACAAACTTGTCCAGGTTGTGGGGTGGCCTGGTCCTTTGAAATTGTGTTGCATGCCCACCCCTCCTGCACCTGTAGCAGGCATTGATGTTGGTTCCCAGGAAGCCTTCCTACGGTGCTGATGCAGTGGGGGCCCCAGGGCAGCTGAAGCCTGAGGCAGGCCCCAGGTTGGCTCATGGTGTGGCCCTGCCCATCCAGACCCATGTCTCTGCCAATGAACAGGTTATCAACATAGATGGGACAAAGCGGCGGACCCTGCTAGAGGACAAGCTCCCACACATTTTCGGGTTCACACTGCTGGGGGACTTCATCTACTGGACCGACTGGCAGCGGCGCAGTATTGAGAGGGTACACAAGGTCAAGGCCAGCCGGGATGTCATCATCGATCAGTTGCCCGACCTGATGGGACTCAAAGCGGTGAATGTGGCCAAGGTTGTCGGTGAGTCCTGGCCAGCTGAGCCACAGCTCAGCTTGGCCAATTGGCACCAGGAAAGATGACAGGTTCGGACCTGGGCTTATTGTCCACGAGGATATCCTCCTCTGAGGATGGACAGGACAGGATAGGTAGAGGTAGGGGTGGCATGTTGCTCAGAGATAGGTAGTGGTCAAGGATTAGATGGTTGGGAGTAAGTGTGGCCGACATGTGACTCCTCAGTGTATGGTAAGAACTTGAGTGCCTAAGGCCAACCGTATGTTAATCCTAGGTCCTACCCCAAGAGCACTGAGGACAGAGAGGCCATGTGAACGGCAGGTGGTTGAACCCAGGACTCACTATATCTGCCATGCCCTTGTGGCTGAGCTGCGCTATGACTCATAAACACACCGTTTACCCGAAAGGCAGGATGGTCAAAGAGTTCACTTAGGATAACTTTATCTGACTTGTTGGGTTGTCTTTCTGAGGACTCCAAATGCAGGTCCATAAGTTACACTCAGGCAGTATTGTCCAGGTGGTGACCAGGGACCGTTGCACAGAGCAGGGGCTCTGTTCCCATTTGCCACCCCCATACCCGGTGCCATGCCTGCATGTCACAGGTACTGGAAACGTTGCCTGATAAATGAATTCAAGAAGAGGCCCCAGTGCTGTGGGCCGCTTGTTCTAGTCAACAGCTCGGTTGCTGTTAGAGAGGCAGCTTGGGCTGGAGTTCAGAGTTCCTCCTGGTCTTCTGGAGAATCCAGGTCCTGTTCCCAGTACAACTACCTGGGACTTTAGCTTGAGGTGCCTACGACTCCCTCTTCTGACCTTCTCCCCATTTACACATCACACGCGCACATGCACATGCACACGCGCGCGCACACACACACACAATCAAGAAAACACAAAACCAAACGCACATCTTTGGCTTAGTGAGAGGGCTGAGTGAATAAAGGTTCTTCCTGCCTAACCTGATTCCCTGAGTTCAGCACTCAGCCCACATGGTGGAAGGAGAAACCAATACCTGAAAGTTGTTCTCTTACATCCACATGTGTGCAATGGCATGTACATTTACATGTCTATCCACCTGTGCACATGTGGGCACACATGTGTGCACACACACAGAGTAAATGTAATTTTAAAAAAATTTAGAGAGGTGCCCAACTTTACCAATATGAGGGAGGTGATTGTGCTCAGATCACCATGATCAGGCAGGGTGTGTAAGACAGAAGAGACAGCCAAACAGAGGCAGCATGGGTGACCGTGAGCATGGCTTGGCCCTCCTGTCTCTGTGACAGGCCACATGGCAACCCATAGGACCACCTGTGGAAAAGCACTTGTCATGCACAGGACAAAGAAGGCCCACCTGTGTCTGTCAGAAGAAGATAATAAAGCAAGCCTCCCTGGGCTGCAAAGTAAACTCAGCCGTTGGGTCTACCTCACTGTATCCCCCCGCCCCCACCTTCTCATCTTGTGATAAGGGGAAGAAGATTCTTTTTTTTTTTTTTTAGCTTAAATTCCTAACACTTGAAGCAATAAACGAGTGTGACACTTTCTGTCTGCTTTAATAAAAACGTATGCCATTGGCTACCCAAGGCAAACCTGAGTTTTATAGGTTGCCAGGGGACTCGGTGAATCAGGGAACATTCTGGAAGAATGATAAGAGCCGATCCAATAAGCAGGGTCAGAGTTGAGGAGCTGCAGTTGAGCACCGTTGAGGCATAGCTCCATCACTCCTCAGTGGGCTGGTTCTAACTGGTTTGCTGTACTCCGTTGACGCCCTGGGACCGGGGCCAGGTGGCGGTAGTGTCCTGTTGTCTTGTCACGGCCAGTTGACCGTACTAGGGAAGGCTTTAGCTGCCACCATCCAGGCTGCCTCCCCACTTCTCCTGCCACCGTCCCCTTTGGGCGGGTGGCAGGAGTACAGCCACACAGAACTGTGAACTGGGTTCACCTCTCCTTGGCCAGTCTAGAGCTGTGCCTTTGCCTCCCAGGAACCAACCCATGTGCGGACGGGAATGGAGGCTGCAGCCATCTCTGCTTTTTTACCCCCCACGCCACCAAGTGCGGCTGCCCCATCGGCCTGGAGCTGTTGAGTGACATGAAGACCTGCATCATCCCTGAGGCCTTCCTCGTGTTCACCAGCAGAGCCACCATCCACAGGATCTCCCTGGAGACTAACAACAATGACGTGGCCATCCCACTCACAGGTGTCAAAGAGGCCTCTGCACTGGACTTTGACGTGTCCAACAACCACATCTACTGGACAGATGTCAGCCTCAAGGTACCTAGTGTGAGGCCGCCGATGCCTGAGCTTTCTGTGGGACCTTGCCTGTGAAACTGCCGCTGTGTGCTCCACGGCTGGGTTGTTTTTTTTTTTTTGTTTTTTATTTTTGTTTTGTTTTATTTTTGGTGAAAGAATTATCATGTTGGGTTGAGAGAGATGGTTTAGCAGTTGAGAATGCTTCCTTCTGTTCCAGAAGATCTGAGTGCAGTTCCCAGCGTTCACATCGGGTGGCTCACTATATCCTGTAGCTCTAGCTCCAGGGAGCTGAGACCCTCTTCGGGCCTTTGTGGGTACTGCACAAACATGGTACACTTCCATGTATGCAGACACACACAGGTACACAAAATGTTTTTAAAAATTAGGGGCTGCCAGGCAGCCGTGGCGCACGCCTTTAATCCCAGCACTCGGGAGGCAGAGCCAGGCAGATCTCTGTGAGTTTGAGGCCAGCCTCGAGATCTCGCCAGTGAGAGCGAGATCCAGGACAGGCACCAAACTACACAGAGAAACCCTGTCTTGAAAAACTAAAAAAAGAAAGAAAGAAAAAATTAGGGGCTGGAGAGATGGCTCTGTGATTAAGAGCACTGGCTGCTCTTCCAGAGGATCCAGGATAGATTTCCAGCACTCACATGGTGACTCACAACCATCTGTAACTCCAGTTCCAAGGCATCCAATGACCTCCTCTGGCCTCAGCAAGTACTGTATGCATATAGTTCACAGACATAAATTCAGACAAAACACCCAAACATAGAAATAAATCTTAAGACCATTTTTTGAAGGCAGAGGCAGGGGGATCCTTGTTGCAAGCTGCCTAGCTAAATTAGTTGTATGGGCAAGCTCTGGGTTCAGTTAAGAGACCTTGTTTCAGTGAGTAAGGCATAAGAATGATTGAAGAAGACTCCCAATGTCAGCCTTGGACTTCCCCATACACATGCAGAGTGTGTACACATGGAAACACACACACAAAGAAAAAGGAATTGTAGTATTGATGACTATAACTCAGTGCAGGCTGATAAATTAGGGCACCCACTTTTGTTTGTTTCTTTGTTTTTGTGTTTTGGGACAGGATCTCTTTGTGGAGCTCTAGCTGGCCCATAACTTGCTGGATAGACAGCCGAACTTGAACTCTCAGAGATCCACCTGCCTCTGTCTCCTGAGTGCTGACACTTAAGTGTAGTGCACCTAATTTAATGAGCAAATATGAATGGCTATCTTTGTAGGTGACATGCCCAGGGCTTTTGCAGAGGACTGTGGGAAATGCTTGGTGAACCTGGCAATGACCCATCTTCTCTCACAGCCCATTCACCTCACTGTTGTTTTCAGTCACAGTGAGGGTGTCGTTGTCCTGGACGGTGATCAGGGGAGGCACTTGTCTGTCTCCTCAGTGGGGTCTGTGGAGCATGCTGATGCTGTAAATGGCTCTCTTGGAGTATGGTGATCCCTGCGTGTTTAGAGATTGCCTGAGGCTGTTGTGCCATCGGCCTGAGGAGTGAGAAACCTAAAAGGCCATCTGTCCCTTTCTAGTGAAAACTGATCCCTGCTTTAACATATGACTAACACACTTTGATCACCTTTGCTGGGTATAGTGGTGCATGCCGGTAATTCTAGTACTCAGGGGTCTGAGGCAAGAGAATTGCCGTGAGTTTGAGACCAGCCTGGACTGTCCCATTTCGACAGAGAACTGGGGGAAGGGAGGAGCAGAGAAACAAGATTAGGCTGCTATTTATTTGCTTATGGCTACTTACTTATTTTTAAGGTTTATTTTTATTTATGTGTCTGTGGAGATGAGAAAAAGATGTCAGATCCCCGGAGCTAGAATTACAGGCAGTTACGAGATGCCTGATGGACGTGCTAAAACACCAAATTTGGGCCCTCTGCAAGAGCAGTGGACACTTGTGACCACTGAGCCGTCCCTCCAGTCCTTTCTTAATTCTTCTTCTGAGACCTGGTTTCCCTGTGTAGCCCTGCTCTGGAGACTAGGCTGACCTCGAACTCAGAGATGGCCTTCCTTTGCCTCTGCTGGGATGAAAGGCGTGCACCACCACGCCCAACAGTTTTTTATTCTTATAGATGTATTTATTTTATGTGTATGAGTGTTTTGCCTGTGTGTATATATGTGTACCACATGTGAGCAATGCCCTGGGAGGTCGAAAGACGAGGAGGGTGTTTGGTTCCCTGAACTAGACTTCCAGATGGTTGAAGCCATCATGTGGGTATTGGGAACTCTTTGTTCCTCTACAAGAGAAGCAGTGCGCAGTGCTCTTAACCACCGAGCTAACTCCCAGCCCCACCCCTTCCTAATTATTAACAGCTCCCAAAGCAGTTTCTTGTCTGAAAAGTTCTTTGTCATATATAAGATTTTATTTTACTTATGTCCATGTATGTCCATGTGACTGTATGAGCATATGTGTGTCCAGTGCCCAAAGAGGCCAGAAGAGTGTGCCGGTCCCTCTGAAGAAGTTGTAAGTGTTGTGAGCTGTCTGTAGGTGCCAGCATCTGAACTCTGGTTCTCATGATTGAGCAGTAAGTGCTCTTAACTGCTGAATCATCTCCTCAGTTCTAGTCTTTTATATTTTTATTCATTCCCAGAGTCAAGTATGATTACTGGGCAGAGTGTTTTCAAAACTCACGATATGTGTAAAATCACACACATGGACGTGCACGAACATCCAAGTTGCTTTTTCTCCAAAGGCCATCTTCCTTCATTTAGTCAGCTGTTTGGAGACTCTGCTCTCTCCTGGGTTGATGTCTACAAAAGATGCTGGATCCTAACATGGCCCTTTCCATCCTCACCCCTCCAGACTATCAGCCGAGCCTTCATGAATGGGAGCTCGGTGGAGCACGTGATTGAGTTTGGCCTCGACTACCCTGAAGGAATGGCTGTAGACTGGATGGGCAAGAACCTCTATTGGGCCGACACAGGGACCAACAGGATCGAGGTGGCCCGGCTGGATGGGCAGTTCCGACAGGTGCTTGTGTGGAGAGACCTTGACAACCCCAGGTCTCTGGCTCTGGATCCTACTAAAGGGTAAGCACTGATTTTGTCTGAAGGTGCCAGGGCTGGCAGGGACCCTGGAAGATTGTCTTTCTCATTCTTAGAGGGGAAACTGAGGCCAGCGTTGACGCTGCTGTCGGCCACTGAGCTCTGGCTGCTTTCGTATGGGCTGTCTTAAGTGTCCCTTAGGCCAGTATCTTGGTCTCTGATTTTACACACACAGAAACAGGCTCAGGGAATTAGGGAGATGACTGCATTGGTAAAGTGCTTGCCACATGTGCTTGAGGATCTGAGTTAGATCCCCAGAACTAATGTAAAAAGTTGGATGCAGCCTTGCTTATAACACAGACATTGGCAAGCCAGGGACAGACAGAGTCTCAGGTTTGCTGGCTAGCCAGTCTGGCTAGTCAAATCGGCAAGCTCCAGGCTCAGTGAGGGACCCTGTCTAAAATATGATAGAAAATGATTGAGGAGGACACTCAGTCTTAACTTCTGGTGTGCACACACCCACACACCAGTCGTGTCCCCGTCGTCCCCCCCCCCCCCACACACACACACATGCATGCACGCACAGCTCAGAGAGGCTAAGGTCCCGTGACCAGTTAGAGCAAGTTGGGCCAACTGACACCATGTCAGGTCTCTTTTCCTCAATGGTGACCAGACGCCGCTTGGAGCTGGCCTTGAGGCACATGGATTTAGGGCCATTCAGAAATGGTGGCTTACAAGGTATCCTGGGCCTAAGATCCACCCTAAGAGGGAGCCCCACCCTGGGAGCTGGGACCTGGGGGGCCAAGTGCAGGCTCTTTCTGGTCCCAAGTGTCCCTTGTAGTGCAGGGCACATGCTCACCCCATAGAGCATCCATGCTGTCAGTCCCCTGCCTGGAACATCTGCTGTGAGTTCAGGATGGCAGGAGGAAGAGAAAGGTCCAAATACTAGCAGAGGCCAAGAAAATCTTTCAAACCTTAGAATGAGGGTGTGAGCATCCTTCTCAGATGTGCAGGGAAGAGGAGGAGGGGGTCCCCTTCTGTATTGCATTAGCCTGGGCCGGTTTTTCACTCTGGGAGAGAAGGAGCCATCCATCTGAATTTGCCCACATCTCTCTTGATTGACAGGACACATCAACACTCAGTCAGCTTAGTTAAGATATGTTGCCTGCTTGTACAGCCTTGTCTGATGGCTTCCACTACTTGTCCTGTTTAGCTGCATTCAGGTCCTTCCTGGACGCTGGGGAGAGCCAAAGCTGTGGCCGAAGCTCTGCTGGATCTGGCTCCTTCTTACTTCCTGGGGAGATGTCATTGACTGACTTCCCCCAGGGCAGAAGGGCTGAGTTTAGGAGATGGTGGCTACTCTCTGCTCCAAACCCTCTGTTAAGCCAGAACTCAACTGAGCCCTGCCCATCTCCCCTCTCCTGGTATTTTCCAGCTACATCTACTGGACTGAGTGGGGCGGCAAGCCAAGGATCGTGCGGGCCTTCATGGATGGGACCAATTGCATGACGCTGGTAGACAAGGTGGGCCGGGCCAATGACCTCACGATTGACTATGCCGATCAGCGACTGTACTGGACTGACCTGGACACCAACATGATTGAGTCCTCCAACATGCTGGGTGAGGGCTGGTGACCTCAGGGCTGAGGCATGGGGACTGAGTGGCAGGGCTCTGCCTTTCCTCTCCTTACACACACTAGTCTGCTCTGGTCTATGAACCACTTGGCATCACAATGGCATGGGCACAGCCACAGGTGTTCTCCTCTGCCCTGGGGTAGTGTTTGGAAAGGCTTTCTGGGCTTCAAGTCCCAGCCAATCCCTGAGCCGGGACTGGTATCTCACCTTCTACCACACGGTAGCCCTTTTCATTGGTGGGGAAGCTGAGGCTGGGTATGTCATAGGACTTGCCTGAGACCACCCAGCAAGGGCACTTTAGAGCTCCTCAGGGCCAGATCCGGCCTCCACCACCCAGCAGCATAAGCTTCTCCTCTGTGGCCATACCTCTTCCTAACCTTTGTATTCAAAAACTAAGTTTTAAATGCATGATATTCATTTGTAGAATCAGAATAGTTTTGTACTTGTTTTTGCTTTTTAGAAATAATATTTGACTGGGATGTATCTCAGTTGATAGAGTTCTTGCCTCGCATGCATGAAGCCCCTGGGTTCAATCCCCATCCCCCGTACCACATAAACTAGGTATGATGATGTAGCCTATAATCCCAGCACTCAGGAGGTAGAGGCAGGAGGATCAGAAGGTTAGGGTCATCCTTGGTTACATAGGGAATTTGAGTCTAGCCTGATATATATACAAGACCAGATAGATGGATGAATGGAGAATTGGTTTTTGTTGTTCTTATTTGGGGGGAGGGGGTTGTTGTTGTTGTTTTTGAGATAGAGTTTCTTTGTTGTATACCTGTGGCTGCCCTAGAACTATCTCTGTAGACCAGCCTGGCCTCGAACTCAGAGATCCACCTGCCTCTGCCTCCCAAGTGCTGGGATTAAAGGTGTGCGTCACCACCGCCAGGCTTCCCTGCTCGGCTGAGATTTCTGGAAATCAAGGTTGGCTCACCTCTCCTTGAAGTTCCCTGAGCTCATTGGCCTGACCACTCTTCCTGCTGACTTGTGTGCTGTGTTCCCACGCAGGTCAGGAGCGCATGGTGATAGCTGACGATCTGCCCTACCCCTTTGGCCTGACCCAGTACAGCGATTACATCTACTGGACTGACTGGAACCTGCACAGCATTGAGCGGGCCGACAAGACCAGCGGGCAGAACCGCACCCTCATCCAGGGCCACCTGGACTTCGTCATGGACATCCTGGTGTTCCACTCCTCCCGTCAGGATGGCCTCAATGACTGTGTGCACAGCAATGGCCAGTGTGGGCAGCTGTGCCTTGCCATCCCCGGAGGCCACCGCTGTGGCTGTGCTTCGCACTACACACTGGACCCCAGCAGCCGCAACTGCAGCCGTAAGTGCCTTGAGCCCCTCTGCACACCCCATGCCTTGGCCCTTTAGAACAACTGGCGCTGTGGGCTGTGGTGGAAGAGAGCTTCTTTTCTTTTCTTTCTCTCTCTCTCTCTCTCTCTCTTTCTTTCTTTCTCTCTCTCTTTCTTTCTTTCTTTCTTTCTTTCTTTTTTCTTCCTTTTTTTTTTTTTTTTTTTTTTTGTTATTTTTGAGACAGGGTTTCTCTGTGTATCCCTAGCTGTCCTGGAACTTACTCTGTAGACCAGGCTGGCCTCAAACTCAGAGATCCACCTGCCTCTGCCTCCAGAGTCCTGGGATTAAAGGTGTGCACCACCACCGCCCGGCTTAGAAGAGAGCTTCTTAAGTTGGTGTATCTTGTGTACAAGGATGGTTGGGCAGGTCGTACGCTGCACAGGCTTCGTGGTCCTACCCGGTTGCGTACTACTAGACTGGGTGAGGGCAAACCCTTCAGCTGCCTTGTTCTGTCAGGGGGGATCTTTGAATGCAGAATCATTTAGGGGATTGGGGGGGACATCTCAGTGTCTTGCCAGCACTATCCTGAGTGCTTCTCCTGGTGGCACTCACTTGAGCCTCAAGCTCGCAGGCTTGAGTATCCCAGTCATAGAACCTGGTGCACAGAGCTGTGTAGCAACCCGCTCAAGCCTGCGCAGCTGAGACGATCGGAACCACCACAGTGGCTCCTGAGTCTGCATTCTTGACCACTTGATGGTGACTCCACAAGAGCCTGTGGCGTCCTGTGCTGACTGTCCGTGTAGGTGTGCCTGTGTTCTCACATCCATGGCAGGAAAGTGGGATTCAGAAGGTCAGAGGGAGACTTCCTCATGGCCCTCTGTGAGCACAGGTGTGTCCTGTCAGCCGGTCTTCTGTGATGTGATGTTGGCAGAGAGCCTGATAGAGTTTGGCCTCTGCACGTAACTGGACAGTTCTTAGGGTCTCTGTCACCTGGGTCTCGTGCAGTGCCCGTGGGAGCTGTATTGCCCTTCCATGTTGAATTAGTGCAGACCCTGAAGTTTGAAAGGACAGGAAATGTGCCTGACACTGAGCTTGTCTGCAGTGGTCCAGGGCCAGAGCTTGGCCTCCCAGGAGCTGTGATTTGATTTTGTTTGCTTTATTTTATTATCTTATGTATGTGGGTGTTTCACCTACATGTATGTCTGTGTACCACATGTATGCACAGGGAGGCCAGGAGAGGGCCTTGGATGCTCTGGAACTGGCGTTACAGACAGTTGTGGGAGTTGAACCCAGATCCTCTGGAATAGCAGCCAGCCCTCTTAACTGCTGAGCCATTTCTCCATGATTTTTTTGAGACAAAGTCTCAATATATAGCTGGTCTGGAATTGGCTATATAGACAAGACTGCCCTCAAACTCATAGAGATCCATTTGCCTCTGCCTTCCCGAGTGCTGTGTGTGCCCATACCATGCTGGGGCTGTGCTCTTGAAGGGCAGGTAGAGGTGCAGAAGCAACAACTCTTATTTCCTGGGGTCTAGGATAGTGGCTTGGATTTCAAATGACCCACCTTAACCCCCTGTTCCTGGAGACTGCCTGCTGGCTTCCATACATCTGGTGCCACAGTTTCTGAATCTGGGCAGCTGGTCTGGAGCCTCAGGACCTTGCTCCCTGCTGGGAAGGAGAACCCAGCCTACTTTCTGATCTCTCCAAAAGCAGTTGTTCCCCCTTGTGGTCTCTGTGGGCACCTGCATTCACATTCACACCTACACTCAGACACACACGTGCATATAATATAAAAGCAATAAAAATAAATCTTAAACTAATCCCTGGGGCTGGGGATGTAGCTTGCGTGCTGGCCTACCACGCACAGAGCACTGGGTCAATCCTAGTGTGGCAGAACTGGGCGTGGTGCACACCTGTAGTCCCAATGCTTGAGAGGTGGAGGCAGGACGATGAGGACTGCAAGACCATTCTTGACTGCTAATCAGAGTTCAAGGCCACTCTATGCTACATGACTATTCTTGACTGCTAATCAGAGTTCAAGGCCACTCTATGCTACATGAGACCCTGTCTTAAAAAAAAAAAAAAAGGCATTGATCTATTGAGAACAACCATACAGACTTTGGGGAGATAACAGAAACAGCCAGGGATAATGAGAGTAAGATGGCCTGTCGCTCAGGCCAGTTGAGAGCTGTGTCCTTTCTTCTCTAAGGGGTCCAGTGGGAGCAGGTGCTGGTCTGTAACCACATTGGCTGCTCTGCTCCTGGCTCCAGCCTCTCAGCTTCCATTCACTGATACTCTCCACTCTGTCTGTGTCCAGCATCCTTAGCTTGCTGATGCTCGCCACTTGGTCTGTTTGTCCAGCTTCTCGGCTTGTGTTTGCGAATGCTTGGAGCTCGGTCTTTCTGTGCAGTGCCCTCAGCTTGCTGATATTTGGTGCTTGGTCTGTCTGTCTTTCCAAAGACCCTAGCTTGCTATGCTTGCTGCTCAGTCTGTTTGTCCAGCCCCTTGCTTGCACTTGCTGATGCTTTCTGCTCAGTCTGTCTGTCCCGCTCCAGCGCCCTCAGCTTGCTGATGCTCGGCGCTCGGTCTGTTTGTCCCACTCCAGCGCCCTCCACCTTCTTGCTGTTCAGCCAGAAATTTGCCATCAGCCGGATGATCCCCGATGACCAGCTCAGCCCGGACCTTGTCCTGCCCCTGCATGGGCTGAGGAATGTCAAAGCCATCAACTATGACCCGCTGGACAAGTTCATCTACTGGGTGGACGGGCGCCAGAACATCAAGAGGGCCAAGGACGACGGTACCCAGGCAGGTGCCCCTGGGGGCAGGGTGCGACTTACAGGCTGCTCCCCCTTTCTGGGCAGGGCTCGTGACAAACAAGGATTTGGACTCTGGTTATGTAACTGTGGGTGTGATCCTGGGCATGTGAAGCCCTGGACTGTGGTGAAAAGAAACTGGATTTCCCAGTTGATAAGGGTGGGGGATTGGGTGGTGATGGGCCATGCTCTAAGGATCAAGGGTCACACTACATGCATCCTGTATTTTATGGAGTTCACACAGTCAGTCTTGGTGCGTGTCTGTGTGTGTGTGCGCATGTGGGAATGAGACAGCAGCAGCGGGTGTCATTCAACAGGAGCCGTCCGCAGGATTTCTCACTGGGACCTGGGACTCACTGATTAGGCTAGGCTGGTGGGTGGTGAGCTCCAGAGGTCTGCCTGTCTCCACCTCTCAAGTGCTAGGATTACAGACACATGCCACCGTGCCCAGCCCTCCTGGGTGGGTGCCGCCCCTTAGGCTGGCATGGCAAATGCTTTTCCCAGCCGGTCTCGTGTACAGTTAATTCTGTAATGTAGTAAACATCATCCTGAAAGTCACAGGCCTGTGCCAAATAACCCAACAAACGGTTGGGCTTGTGGGACAAAGAGGGGTGGGCCTGGTGTTCAAAAACTCTGTTAGTGGGACTGGAGAGAGTGCTCAGTGGTTAGAGCACTGGCTTCTCTTCCAGAAGACTTGAGTTTGATTCCCAGCACCCACATGGCTCACAACTGTCTGTAACTCCAGTCCTAGGGTATCCAGTACCCTCTTCTGGCCTCGTTGGGCACCAGGCATGCAAATTGTACACAGACAAGTATGAAGACAAAACACCTATACACATAGAAATAAATAATAACTTTAACCCTCCCCCCACCAGTCTCTGTCAGTGATACATAGAAAGCAGGAGGGGATTGTTGGGAGTGTTGGAGCAACACTCCCCTTTGCTTGGCCAGTCGCTCCTGTGTCTGTGAGTGTGGAGCATCAGGGATTGCAGTATGTGGGCCTTATGAAATGGGAGCATCATGGGAAGCAGGGCAGGAAGTTCTGGCTGCGGGTGCGGCTGGATGTGGCTCATAGCATATGAATGGAGGTATGAGTGTCCTCTGGTCTTCTTGGAGCCATATGCCAGGACAAGTGTCTACATTCACCTTTTTTCTCCGTGTGTGTGTGTTGGGGGGGGGGGGAGGTCTGTTTTGCATGTGCAGGGCACCTGTTTTTGTGCACATGAGTGTGTGTGTGTGGTGGGGAGTGGTCCTGATGTTGATGCTGGGAATCACCTTTACCGATCATCCATCTTATTCACAGGCAGGTCTCTCCGTCAGTCTTGCTGCTCTGCTTGCTCTGGGGTCCCGTCTCCACCTTCTGGGTCTGTCGTGCTCACCCTGCACTTATGTGACTTTCTGAGGCTCCTGACTCCAGTCCTCATGCGTGTGCCGCCAGCTCTTTAACCCTTGACCCACCTCTTCTACCCTTGGTTGTTTTTTTATTTATTTTTTATTATTATTATTTTTTTTTTTTCGGTTTTTTGAGACAGGGTTTCTCTGTGTAGCTTTGCGCCTTTCCTGAAACTCACTTGGTAGTCCAGGCTGGCCTCGAACTCACAGAGATCCACCTGGCTCTGCCTCCCGAGTGCTGGGATTAAAGGCGTGCGCCACCACCGCCCGGCTGGTTGTTTTTTTAAAAGGCAGGGTTTTTTTTTTTTATCTGTATCCCAGGCTGGCCTCAAACTCAGTATGTAGCCAAGGATGGCTCCTCATCTTCCCGTTTGCCGTCTCCTGGGTACTGGGGCTACATTTGTGTTCTCCTACACCAGCTTCTTCATTCTTTTTGTGTTTCCCTTAAGTGAAATTGTGTATTATCAAATGCTAATCCTGAATTTTCCTTAAAAATTGATTATGTTTCTTAATTTATTTAGTTATGTGTATGTGTGTGAGCAGGAATGTGGCGGTCAGAGGAACTTATAGAAGTCAGCTCTCTCCTTCAACATATGAATCCTGGGTATCAGACTTCAGTGTCAGGCTTAGTTGCAATCATCTTTACCCACGGAACCATTCTGCCAGCTGTTCTCTCTCTCTCTCTCTCTCTCTCTCTCTCTCTCTCTCTCTCTCTCTCTCTCTTTCTTTTCTCTCCCCCTCACTCCCCCTCCCTCTCTCTGTTCCTTCCTCCCCCCCCCCCCCCCCCCCCCTTTCTTGGAGACAGGGTATCTCTCTGTAGCCCTGGATGTCCTGGAACTTGCTGTGTATACCAGACTAGCCTGGATCTCACTCCCCCTGCCTCTGCCTCTAAAGTCCTGGGATAAAAGGCGTGCACCACCACCTCCAGTCAGCCTATAGTTTTCAAATCTAACAGGGCTGAGCCTTCCGGCTGCGCCTGACCAGTTCAGGAAGGATACATGTACTGGAGCAACTGAGCCTGCCTCAAGGGGCTTTCCCAAGATGCCTTTTACAAAAGCCATAGAACCCAGCGGCCCCTTTACCAATGTAGTGTGACAACTGATGCTTCGTGACAGCTGAGGGGAGAGCTTACTCCATGGGCTAGTTTACAGATCTTCTCTGGAAACTCTAGAAAATGTAGTTTTTGGTTTTTGTTGTTTGTGCCAGGCGGTGATTGGAGACTGGTAGGATCCCTTTGAGCCGGATGTCTGTTTTAGTTACTTTTCTGTTGCTGTGATAAAACACCCCGATGAAAATAACTTATAGAAGAAAGGATTGTCTCACAGTTCAAAGTACAGTCTGTTGGAGCTCCAGCTAAGGAAGCAGAAGCCGAGGTGGTGGTTGGCGTGTTGGTCACATTGTATCCATGGTCCAGAAACAGAGTTCCGGGTCCCAGCCCTTGGGAAGCAGAGGCGGCTGGACCTCTGTGAGCTGTTCAGACTAGCCAGGACTACTTTGTGAGATACTGTCTCAAAACAACAAGGCAGCAGCAGCAGCAGAGAGCAGTGGATACTGTGCTTTGTTTTCCTTTTTTAAGTTATTTTTTACATTTTTTTTTTTAATTGAGTCAGGTAGTATGTGCTACACCATGCATGGGGTGGGGCCACAGAGCAACTTAGGAGAGTCTGTTCTTTCCCTCTACCATGCCGGTTCCAGAGAGCAAACTCAGGTTCATCACGTTTACCAGTCACCCTCACTGACGTCTTTTTATACAGCCCTGTAGCATGAATCTTAAAAAGTTCTTATTAATAAAATCAAATGTGAGCCAGGTATTGGGGTGAACTGGAAGATCAGAGAACCAAAACAAGCCACAGCTACCTCACCTCGCCGGATCCTCAGCTGGTCTTGTTTCCTCAGACTGGAGGCCTCTGAGTCCTCATCTAGAATGGGTCTCAGCTGAACAGTGCTGCTCAAAACCTAAAAGCTTAACCAGGCCAAATGCTTCTAGTTTCTGGTCCTCACGCCTTATATATCTTTCTGCTTTCTGCCTCACTCCCTGGGATTAAAGGCTTGCTTTCTGGGATTAAAGGTGTGAGTCACAATGCTTGGCTGTATCCTTGAACAGATGGATTTCTGCCTCTGGAATGCTAGGATTAAAGGCATGTGCTACCACTGCCTATCCTCTATGTTTAATATTGTGGCTGTTCTGTCTCTGTCCCCAGATAAGTTTATTAGGGTGCACAATATTTTGGGGAACACAATACCACCTCACAGGCCAGGATCCTAGGCAGGGAATGGTGCCACCCATCGTGGGCTTTCCCACCTAGATTAACCCAATCAGGATAACCTCCCACCAGTTTGCCCTGAGGCCAGGTGATCTCCCAGGAAAATTCTAGATGTAATCAGGTTGACAGATGAGATGAGCTATCACAAGGCCCATCACAGAAATCCTCACTGGCTTGTCAGTTTATCAAGTCACAGTTACAGCCCCCCTCCCCCCACATCACCCCTAATCTCTGTTGGTGGTGAAAATGAGTGGTTGTCACTTTAAACCCAGGCTGGGTTAGTGACTCCAGGCTGTCATCTCTCTGACAGTCTTCTTGAGTGCTAACTGATGACTGTAGCGTCCCTGAAAGAATGCTCCACGGTACAAATCTCCTGAAAGTCCCTGTGATTCTCAGAACCACCTGTCCCACCCACTCCTCCTGCCGTCCCCAGACACCTTCCTACAGGGCCACATCTTCCTCTGCTTCTCTCTGCCCTGTTCCCTTGCGTGCCCCAGGTACCCCTACCTGCATCTCTGCCTACCCCGTCACTTGCTACATGCCCTTGCCCTGCTTCACCCTCCCCACCCCACCAACCCCAGCCCCTGCCCTTTGCCCCTTGCCTGACTCGACAGCCTGGGCCCCTCCTCCTCCATAGGGTCTGGTGAGAAAAGAGGTAGTCCTCTGGATTCCATCCTACTATTCCAGCTACTGAATCAAACGAACAAGGTTTGAGCGTACAAAGCCATGAGCCTGAGTCCTAAACAGTGGGAATGAAGGGATAGACGCTGGGCTTCGGGTCCTGTGTCTATCTGGTTGACAGCCTGCCAGTGTCCTCTGGTGCACTCCTTCTTGGGGCCTGGAGTCAGGCCTTGGTACCCCTGGCTGTCCTGGAGCTCACTCTGTAGATTAGGCTGGTCTCAAACTCACTGAGATTCGCCTGCTTCTACCTCCTGATTGCTGGGATTAAAGGTGTGTGCCATCACTGCCCAGCTGTTCTGTGCATTCTTAAGTGGGCATACCATTAAGGTCTAAGTTGAGGACCATCAGGATGTCTCAGTGGATAAAAGTGCTTGAAATCATGCCTGATGGATGACCTGAGTTCAAATCCTAGGACCCACATGGTAGAAGGAAAGAACCAATTCTCACAGATTGTCCTCTGAGCTCCACATGTGTGCTGTGAAATGTGCATGTACACACATACATGCACAAAATCAAACAGATGTTTGTTTTTAAAGAACCAGGTCTGGAAGAAACGCCCCAGACTTGTTGGAATCTTGACTTTGAGGCTGAACTTGGGACTTCTGCTTTCCCCCGGGCTCACTGTGCACGACAGTGTGGTGCAAGCTGCTTCTGCTTCCCTCTCACAGCTCTCCATGCTGACCTCTCCCAGCCAGAGTTTGAGCCCAGACAGACAGCCACACGACCTCAGCATTGACATCTACAGCCGGACACTATTCTGGACCTGTGAGGCCACCAACACCATCAATGTCCACCGGCTGGATGGGGATGCCATGGGAGTGGTGCTTCGAGGGGACCGTGACAAGCCAAGGGCCATCGCTGTCAATGCTGAGCGAGGGTAGGTGCCCCAGGGTGCGCAGGCACTGGGGTGAGGGCTGCATCCTGCTCAGGCATGTAGTCATTCTCTGGCCCCTAAGGACCTGTGGTGCTGGCCTGTTGGGGGCTAGGCAAAGTTTTCAGCATTATACACAGGATTCCAGCTGCATAAACAGAAGGTGAAGTCTGGATGGGGGTGGGAGAACTCTCGGATGTGAGCCCTGCTGCATGGGCCTGTGTCTGTAACCTGTCCAACTTGGTCTTTGGGGCTGCACACATTCTGCCCCAGACACAACTCAAAATGTGTCATGCCTTGAATCTGTTGGTCCTCAGAGTACCTGGTTTGGGAGAGGGCACTGGGACAGATACCCGTGAAGCTCAAGAGAAAGCTGAGCTTGCAAGGCCTCAGGCAGGAGCATGATGGCCTTTAACTCCTGCAGGGCTGACATGTAAAGCAGGTGTTATCTATGACATGGAAAGCAGGGCAGGGATGCCAGAGTTCAAATCCTGACTCCTGCACTTCACTGCCCCATGGCTGTGGGCACATGATGCAGACTCTCAGAGTCTTGGTGTCCTTTTCTGTGATCCTGAGGAGGACAGTGGTGTCAGATCCTGAGGAGCTGAAATCAGCCTCCAAGTGGAACCCTAGTTCCTGGAGGACAGCGGTTCAGGAGCTGAGAGAGCACTCTCTGAGGAGATGGGCTTCGGTGTAGACATGCTCCTTGGCAGTTGGGCAGGGGTATAGACAAATGTCCTGTGGCAACAATGCTTATCCACTTACTGTCTCAGACTCAGAGGTCCACAGCCCAGGTATTGGCAGGACTCCCTTCCTCTGATGTGATGGAGGACAGTCTCAGCTGTGGTGGCTGCAGACATTCCTTGACTTGTCCCATCATCCCAGGCTTCCCCTCTGATCACACTGCCTTTCTGTGCTCTATGGCTGTCTCTATTTCTCTTCAGCAGCCTCTCAACTGGATTTGGGGCCCACCCTCACATATAAGGGTTTCATCTCAATCCTCATATTTTCAAAGAAGCTCACATCCTGAGTTCCATGGTAGCATGAATTTGAGGGATACTATTCCCCCCCCCCGCACCCCCCATGAGATGTGGCTCATCAGCCTCTAAGACCAACTGTGAGAGGCAGGGGCTGCTGATTGGATGGCAGTAGGGTTGGGCTGGGCTGGTACTGGATGAGGGGGCAGTGAGTGCTTCCAGCATCCACTCTTTACCCACTACTTCCGTGCACTATTTCCATAGGTACATGTACTTCACCAACATGCAGGACCATGCAGCCAAGATTGAGCGGGCCTCTCTGGATGGCACAGAACGTGAGGTCCTCTTCACCACGGGCCTCATCCGCCCTGTGGCCCTCGTGGTGGACAACGCTCTGGGAAAGCTCTTCTGGGTAGATGCAGACCTAAAGCGCATCGAAAGCTGTGACCTGTCGGGTATGCATTCTGGATATTTCCAGTCATTGAGTCCTGTAGGTGTAACCCTCCCATGACCCTAAAGAGCTTTCCTTGCCACCAGTAAGGGTAGCAGCCACCACCTAGTCCTCGGCCTGCTGTGAACCTGGCATTATGCTGCAGTTCTGTATGTTCATGCATATTCCTTACACCACGGGGGCCTGGATTGGAGCCCTGGACTATGGAGAAGCAGAATTTGGTACTTAGGGGGTGCTGGGTCCTTGCACCTTTTCATCTAATAAAAGCTGTGTCACTGGGGAGGTGGCTCAGTTGCTAAAGAGCTTGTTGTGCAGCATAAGGATCTGAACTCTGATCCCCAGAACCCAGCACAACTAGGGACTGTGGCACATGCCTGGGATCCCGATGTTGGGAAGGCAGACACAGGATCCATTGGGCTCTCTGGCCAGCTAGTCTAGCCAAATCAGTGAGCTCCAGTTTCAGTAAGAGATCTTCTCAAAAAATAAGGTGGAGAGGCAGCCAGATGACTCAGTGGGTAAAGGCCCTTGCCACCAAGCCTGATGACAGGCGTTTGATCCCCAGGATCCACATGGTGAAGGTGAGAACTGACTCCTCCTACAAGTTGTCCTCTGACCTCTGCAGGTGTGCTGTGGCATGTACCTCTCCCACCACATACATACACGCAAATAAATGTAATAAAAAATAAGGAGGCTGCAGAGATGGCTTAATGGTTAAGAGCACTGGTTCTTCTTGCATAGGACCTGAGTTTAGTTCTCAATCCCAACATGACAGCTCACAACCATCTGTAACTCCACTTTCAGGAGATCCAATGCCCTCTTCTGGCCTCCTTGGACACTGTAGACTTCTGGTGCACAGACATACATGCAGGCAAAGGACCGATATGCATAAAATAAAAATAAATATTTAAAAATACTTTTAGAAAGCTGGGTGTAGTGATGCACACCTTTAATCCTAGCACTTGGGAGACAGAGGCAGATGGATCTCTGTGAGTTGGAGGCCAGCCTGGTCTATATGAAGAGTTCCAGGATAGCAACGGCTGTATAGAGAGGCCCTGTCTCAAAAAATAAATAAACAAATAAATAATTAAAAACAAACCTTAAAGAAATAAACGAGATGGAGAAATGATTGAGACTTCTGGCCTTCACATGCATGCACACATATGTATACACATACCTCTTCCACATAAATATTACGCACACACACACACACACACACACACACACACACACACACACACACAACACAAGGAAGCACCATGCTTATAGAAGCCAGTGACCATATGATATAATCCTGAATCCTAGGCCAGCCCTTGTGGGAGCAGGCTGATTCCATGGTATCTGCTGCAGCTCCCAGCTCTGGAGAGTACAGAAGTACCCCAGACTCCCTCGTGGCCCTCTCTTTAAATCTGTTCTCCTGAGCCCAGTGGTCTGGCTCTTCACTTTCTCCCACTCATGGAGCCTTTGTGCTACCCATAGGGGCCAACCGCCTGACCCTGGAAGATGCCAATATCGTGCAGCCAGTGGGTCTGACAGTGCTGGGCAGACACCTCTACTGGATCGACCGCCAGCAGCAGATGATTGAACGTGTGGAGAAGACCACAGGGGACAAGCGGACTAGGGTTCAGGGCCGTGTCACCCACCTGACAGGCATCCATGCCGTGGAGGAAGTCAGCCTGGAGGAGTTCTGTATGTGAGAGGGGACAGGATTTGTGGTGGGGTCCCTTGCGGGGAGGGTGACATTGCTTACGGACTCCTGAATCAGCCCTGCTGAAGTCAGATGGGCTGCTGGCGCAAGAGCCATGGGCCCAAGGCGGTCATGGGCTCGGCACTGAAGGCCAGTATGTGTCCAGGGAGCTCCTCTCTGCCGTCATTTTTGTTTGCTGCTGTACAGTCGTCCCCAAGCCTGTTTGGTTTTTGTTTTTGTTTTTTAATTCTGTCTGTCTGTCTGACTGTCTATCTACCTACCTACCTACCTACCAATCCCAACCTATCCATCTGTCCATCTCTGTCATTTGTCCGTATCTGTCATCTATCTGTTTAGTTTTAAGATACGTTCTCTCTAGGTAACCCAGGTTAGCCTGGAATTCTTTTTTTTTTTTTTTTTTTTTTTTTTTTTTGGTTTTTCGAGACAGGGTTTCTCTGTGTAGCTTTGCGCCTTTCCTGGAACTCACTTGGTAGCCCAGGCTGGCCTTGAACTCACAGAGATCCGCCTGGCTCTGCCTCCCGAGTGCTGGGATTAAAGGCGTGCGCCACCACCGCCCGGCTAGCCTGGAATTCTTGACAGTTCTCTGGCCTCAACCTCAGGTGCTGGATTTCCGTGTGTGTGTGTGTGTGTGTGTGTGTGTGTGTGTGTGTGTGTGTGTGTGTGTGAGAGAGAGAGAGAGAGAGAGAGAGAGAGAGAGAGAGAGAGAGAGAGAGAGCGCGCATGCATGCACAGCTGTGTTGCTCTTGGGTCTGATGAGGTAGGGTACATTATAGCTATGATTGTATGATTGATGAAGCAAGGCTACACGCTTCACAGAACCCAAACAGAGGGAGCGATGGGTTCCCACTACCTCCTTTGAAGACATACTCTCAGTATTCCAAAGACTCCCCATTAGGCTCCAACTGTTTTGTTTTTTTTTTAGTCCTTGGGATTGAATTCAGGTCTCTCATGCATGCTGCACAAGTATTCTACCCTTGAGCTCCATCTCTAGCTAGGTCCCACTCTGAATGCCTCAGTGTCCCTCTCCTAGGAAGCACAAGTCCCTGGGTTCCAATTAAAGACAAAGAAAGGAGCTTTCTAGCTGCTCCACAGGCTGGCACAAAGCCTTTTTGGTGTGCTTGTCCAAACATGGCAGCCCTTCTTATCAGCTGATCAAATCCTGATTTCCCCTCTTGCCCCAGGAGCACACTCTGCTTTCTCAGAGTTCAGAACTGGGGCTGCCCCACCCCCATGCTACTTATCCTCCATACGGTCCAGGCCTCTCACTCCAGGCCCTTGGTGCTAAGCAGGTCTGCACCTGGAGCCATTCTCGGCTCCCTGTCCTCCCCATGCCTCCATTGGAGTCACTCCTGCTACCTGCTAATTCTGTTTCCAGGATCAGCTTTCCCCTTGGCTGTCCCTTTGCTGGGACTATGGTGGAATCTCCTGCATCCCTTGTTCATGTGTGTTCAACTTTTGACAATCCTAGATACTTTTCCTGTTGCTGTGATAAACAGCATGACCAAAAGCAACTGTGTTTGGGTGACAGGTCACAGTCCATCACTGAAGAAGCCAGGGCAGGAACTCAAGGCAGGAACTGAGCAGATGACATGGAGGAACACTGCTTAGTGGCTTGCTCCCATGATTTGCCTGCTTTCTTATACCGTCCAGGACCACCTGCCCAGGCATACTGCACAGGACGGGCTTTCCTGCATTCAATAATCAAGAAAATGCCCCCAGAGACATGCCCACAGGCCAATCTGTTAGAGGCAGTTCTTCATTTGAGGTCCCTTCCCTCTTCACATGACTCTAGTTTTTGTCAAATTGAGAAAAAGCTAACCAGCACAGTGGGTTCCAGGGGCTGAACTCAGGTGGCTCAGCTTGAACAGCCGGTTCCCTCACCTTCTGAGCCGCCACCTCTCTGGCCCTGTCATGATGTTTTAAGTAAGTTTCTGATTTTGTGTTGGGTGACATTCATAGTTAGCTTGGATGCATGCTTGTCATATCAACATGTCTCTTGAGCTGCCTTACGGTAATTCTACTGTGTGAGGAGGACCATGCTCAGTTGCCCGTCTCATGCAGCTTGGGTTGGTTGAGGCCAGAGCCCTTGACTTGGTCATCTGTGGTTTCTCTTGCTCAACCCTAGAGGTTGGGAATCCATAACCAAAATCTGTAGAGTAACATATGGAATACAAGTGCTTTGGGGAGTGAGTGGGGAGGTTAGGCAATCTGGTCAAAGCTGGGTTGAGCTCTGAAGCAGGGAATTAGCCACCTGGGTTGGATAGCAGCAGGTTTTCTGTCCTCTGGGTCACTGGGATCCTGGGGAAGTGAGCTCTCTGGACAAATCGTTTCTGCTCAGTCTGTGTATCTGCAGATATAGGGTAGAACATCTGCATTCTAGCCAGGCACGTTGGTGCACACCTACAATCCCAGCACTCAGGAGGCCAAGGCAGGAGAATCGTAGCAAATTTGAGGTCAGCCTAGTTTAGATAATTAGTTCCAGGCTAGCCAGAGCTACATAGTGAAACTCTGTCTCGGTAAACAAAGCTAACAGGATATCTCTGTTCTCCTGGCTTCTTGCAAAGTCACAGGCTCCTAGATGTCACAGGCCTTCAGAATGACCATGGAATAGTTGGAATGGTGACAGCTCTTGCCTGATAAGATCCTCAGAAAGCCAGTCACTTTATAGCTGAGGGGACAGAAGAACCAGGTAGCCTTTAGTGAGCCAGGGTAAGGACTGGAATGTCCGTGTGGAGACTTAACGTGAGGTGTACCAGGTAACTGAAAGGACTGGATGGCCAGGCCAGGGCCCTAACAGGCTCCCCTAGCTGCCCTGGCATGGACCAGGCCTTAGTTCACTGGAATGGGCTGGAGCTGAGCAAGCAATTCTCAGGAAAACCACAAATTAGGGGCAACCAATCAACAGGTGCCCCCCAGCCTCCTGCCGGCCCAGCAGGTGCTCCCTTCTGCTGGCTCAGCAAGCACCCCCAAGCCCCTTCTGCTGCCTCAGCAGATGTCCCCCAGACTTCTGCTAGCTAAAGGTAGCTTTCCTTACCCTCTCATCAACAAGCCCATAGACAGTAGACCCCACCACCACCACCAATGGGACCCTAACCACTACAGCCTCCCACCAATCAACTCCCAGACTAATCTTCCCTCCACCAATCAGCACCAGATTAATCCCTCCTCTCTGGAATTCCCCTAACTCTGCTTAAAAGGAGCTTGCGACCCCCCTTCGCTATTTGCCACCCCATCATGCTGGAAATAAACGCTCTTGCTAAATTGCATATGTGACTATTGGTCTTTCTTGGGGGTTTTCTTGGACCCTAACAGTAACAAGGACAGGGAATTCTCGGGTAAGCTCTCTTCAGGGATGTGGCAACATGACAGCTGTGTGTTCACAGTATAGCAGTGCTGCCAGACTCCATTTATTTAAAAAAATACTTTTTATTTTTATGTGCATTAGTGTTTTGCCTTCATGTGTATCTGTGTGAGGGTGCTGGGTCTCTTTGAACTGAAGTTATAGATAGTAGTGAGCTGCCATGTGGGTGCTGGGGATTGAACCCTGGTCCTCTGGAAGAGCAGCTAGTGCTCTTGACCTCTAAGCCATCTCAGTTTCCATATTAGTATTGATCAACTGGGCTGCTGAAGGGATCAAGTGAGATGGTCTTCTATAGGTGTCTGGACACAGTGAGCCCTGAGGAGGAAGGGAGAGCCTGACCTTACTCTGTCCTGCTTTGTCCCTACAGCAGCCCATCCGTGTGCCCGAGACAATGGTGGCTGCTCCCACATCTGCATCGCCAAGGGTGACGGAACGCCACGGTGCTCATGCCCAGTCCACCTCGTGCTCCTGCAGAACCTGCTGACCTGTGGTGGTAAGTGAGACCTTGATGCCTTCTGTTGGGACTTTTGAGTAGGGAGCCACCGCACTGCCCTGCATGCTTTAAGATGACAGTCCCTGTGGCATCGAACCTCCAAAGCAGTCATTTCTTTACTTACAGCCACCCCTCCCCCTTTTAACACTTGCGTGTGTGCTTTTCCTGCATCTCACAGATTTTTAATAAGTTGTACCTTAGTTTTCAGATCTCTAGATGAGTGTGTGTGTGTCTCTGTGTGCACATGTGCTGTGGAGGCCAGGGGTTAATCTAGGCTGTTATTCCTCAGCATCCACCTTGTTTTTTTAGACAAGGTCTCTCACTGGGATCTGGACTTGACACTTAGGCTAGGCTGTCTGTCCAGTGGCCCCAGGGAACCTCCTCTTTCTGCATCCCCAGCACTGGAATTATGAGCATGTGCCACCACACCTGGCTTTTCACACTGGGTGCTGAGATTGAACTCAGGTCCTTAGGATTGTGTGGCATGTACTGATCCCCACCCCGGTAGTTGAAATATTTTAAAAAAAACCTTGAGAGACATTTTCTTCAGTCGTGTATTGTTTAGAAGTGTGTTGTGAGGTGCAGGTTGGCTCAATGGTAAGTGTTCTTGTCTGGAAGGATTTGTTTGGTCTCTAGATAGTTAGGAATGTCCCAGCTATCTCTGCTCCGATTTCTCCTTTAATCCCACTGTGGTCTGAGAGCTTCCCTTGTGAGATTTCTGTTCTTTAAATATAACAAAGTGCTTTATGGCTGCTATGTGTTCTGGACTCTGTCTTGGTGAGTGTTTTATGTGCCCTTGAGAAGAATGGGGATTCTGTTGTTGTCAGGTGGAATAATCTAGAAAGATTTATTAGATCCAGTTGATTGATAGTACTAATCAGTCATCTTTATCCTTCCTGACCACCTAGTTCACTGTCAGTTACCGACAGGGTTGTTGGATCTTAGATTTTAAATAAGATTTATTTCGGTTTTATGTGCATAAATGTTCACTTGCATTTATGTCTATGCACCACATGCCTACGGTGTCCATGCGAGCCAGAAGAGCATATATCCCTTGGAACTAGTGTTACAAGCAGTTGTGAGCTTCCAGATGGGTGCTAGGAGCTGAACCCTGGTCTTCTGCAAGAGAAGTCAGAGCTTTGAACTGCTTTTAACATCTCTCTAGTCCCTGTAGTAACAGATTTGTGCTTCTGACCCCCCCCCCCCCCATATTCCTTTCCCCCGGGGCTGCATGGTTGTGATGGTGGTGTGTCATCTAGAACCAACACAAGGACTGGTTCTGACCTCTAAGATGAGTGACTTTCAGATGGACACTTGCCTTCTGTGAGCTCTATGTTCCCCTCTATGAGACTGAAAGCATCTGCCTGGCAGGCTGGTTTCCTTTAAGTAACAGAGCACTTGTGGGGAATGGCTATAATAAAAAAATGATAGTCTTCAATGCGCCGTGATGAAGCCTGCCCCCAGAGTGACCTGGGCATCCCAGGTGGCCTGGGCTGCATTCTACCTTGATTTTTCTCTCTGAGCTCCTGGGAGGGTTCAGCTTCATCCTTGCCCATGATCTCCCCTTCTACGCTTTGGACTTTGGCTGAGCACATGGACACTTGTTCTTTTAATGGCTAGTCTTGCTCCTGACAGACTGGCTGTTGCCCCAGGAGCTCAAGGACTAGCCTGGCTTCTCTTTTTTTTTTTTTTTTTTTTTTTTTTTTGGTTTTTCGAGACAGGGTTTCTCTGTGTAGCTTTGCGCCTTTCCTGGAACTCACTCTGTAGCCCAGGCTGGCCTCGAACTCACAGAGATCCGCCTGGCTCTGCCTCCCGAGTGCTGGGATTAAAGGCGTGCGCCACCACCGCCCGGCTAGCCTGGCTTCTCTTATACTGCGTGACACATCAAACTGTAGATTTTGGCCAAGAGCAGAGAGACATTTTGTGTCTGTCCACTCTCTTTCACTTCTGGTGACTTACACAGACTTGTGATCTGAAGATGTTGCAGTATGGCTCCCATAGATGCCCGAGCCTCCCTGCCTAGGGAGGGGCAATGCACCCAGGCCTGACTCTCCACTTGGGAACACGTGTCCCTCTGTCACTACCCCACTGTGAGACTTCAAGTCTCTTCTTTTGGTTTTTTGTTTGTTTGTTTGTTTGGTTAGTTGGTTGGTTTGATTTTTGAGACAGTGTTTCCCACAGTCCAAACTAGCCTTGAACTTTTTAATGTAGACAAAGTTAACCTTGAAGTCCAGATCCTTTTCCATCTCCCAAGTGCTATGATTACAGGCATGTGCCTTTACACTCAGCTTGGGGGCCCTTCTCACAGCCCGAGAGATGTGTGTCTTCTACACAGACACTTTGCAGTCTTCTGCGGCCACTCGTCTGGTCCCAGGATGAAGGGCTTGCTGAGGTTCTTAAATGTGAGCCCTGTTTCAAGACAAGAGCCAGGCGGCGCAGGGCCTGAAATGCTGCAGTGTTTCAGCGGCACAGCCCCATCGCTCCCTCTGTGTGGCCTGCCCTAGCCACAGGCCCCTGTCTCTTCTCCATAGCCCTGTCACTCATGCAGTGGCACCTGGGTGTAGAGAGGAGGAGAAGCCAAGAAACTCCTCAGGTTTTCCACCCTGTCTACTGTGGTGGATGTCAACGATTGCTGCTTGAATCAAAAGTTCCCAGTCAGTCCATGCTCTTTACCATAGAAAACAGACATGTGGGGGCTCAGTGGGTGAGGACACTTGCTCTGAAGGCATGACCACCTGAGTTTGTATCGCCAGTAGCCATATCAAAACAGGAGTGTCACTGGGGTTGCTGGCTGCCAGCCTAGCTCTAGGTTCAGTGAGAGCCCTTGTTTCAAAGGAATAAGGTGGAGAGTGATAGAGAAGGATGCTATCCATGTCTGCGTGGGTGCATGCACCATACACGTGCACAAACGCTAAGAAAGAAGAGATGTATTGAGGATGTAGAGAACATGAACAAGGCCCTGGGTTCAGTCCTTAGCACTGTGTAAACCAGATTTGGTGGTGCACACCTGTAATCCCTGTACTCAGGAGGTAGAGGCAAGGGAATCAGAAGTTCAAGGTCATCCTCGGCTACACAGCAGGTTTGAAGCCAGCCTACTACACGGGAGCCAGTCTCACGGCTCCCTGCAGTTGTGTGCTTCCCTGGGCAGAACCTGCGTGACTGTGTCCCCTTCCGTCTCCCAGAGCCTCCCACCTGCTCCCCTGATCAGTTTGCGTGCGCCACTGGTGAGATTGACTGCATCCCTGGAGCCTGGCGCTGTGACGGCTTCCCCGAGTGTGCCGACCGGAGCGACGAGGAGGCCTGCCCAGTGTGCTCCGCCTCCCAGTTCCCCTGCACTCGAGGCCAGTGCGTGGACCTGCGCCTGCGCTGCGATGGTGAGGCCGACTGCCAGGATCGCTCTGATGAAGCTAACTGCGATGGTGAGGCCCTCCCCTCCCCACCCTGGCTGCCATCTCCCACCCAGGCCCCGCCAAAGCCATTTGTCCTTCCCTCCTGTACACCAAGCATGAGGTTCCATCTTGCCTTCCTCAAGTAGGGGTGCTAGAAGACAGCAAGAGGCAGGTCCTCTTGATGGGAACAAATAAAGTGAGTTTTAGGTACAACCTGAAGAAATGCTTCTGCATGACCCCCCTCTACCCGAAGAAATGCTTCTGCATGACCCCCCTCTACCCGAAGAAATGCTTCTGCATGACCCCCCTCTACCCGAAGAAATGCTTCTGCATGACCCCCCTCTACCCGACTGGTGGGGTTACCTTAAAGACAGGCTGAGAATTTGTCTCATATTTCCACATTTGGTAGCGATTTCTACAGAAACTCAAGATAAATCCAGTAGTCAGCTAGGTGTTGCCATGGCTCACTCCCTGTTACAGTCCAATCTTCAAAGGCAGTGTTGTGCGACATTGTACAATCAGTGGCATAACACTGGCCACCTGGGCCACTTGGACCAGCAAGATCTTCGTAGATACATAACTATATACTTTTTGCTTATTTGTTTATTTTGTGTCTGAGACAGGGTTTCCTGTAGCCCAGGATAACCTTGAGTTTGTTTTGTAGCTAAGAATGGCCTTGAACTTTTTGTTTTTTTGTTTTTTGAGGCAGTTTCATTATGTAGCTCTGGCTGTCCTGGAACTGACTCTGTAGACCAGGCTGGCCTTGAACTTTAGATTTTTCTGTCTCTACCTCTTGGGTGCTAAGATTATAGGTGAACACTACCACAAGCTGTCTATGCTATGTTGAGGATCAAACCCAGGGTTTCCTGCATGCTGTGCGAGCAATGTCAACTGAGCTACATTCTCAGCCTTTTCTTTAAGGATGCACGTGCATGTGGTGTGTGTGTGTGTGTGTGTGTGTGTGTGTGTGTGTGTGTTAGGCACCTATGTGATAGGGCATGCTTGTAGAGGTCAGAGAACAGCTTGCAGATGTCAGTTTTCTCCTTCAGCCGTGTGGGTCCCAGGAATCAGGTCATCAGGCTTGGCTGTAGGTGTCTTTGTCCACTGTACCAGTGGTTCTCAGCCTTCCTAGCAGCAACCCTTGAATACAGTTCCTCGGGTTGTGGTGACTCCCAACCATAAAATTCTTTTGTTGCTACTTCAACACTGTAAATTTGCTATTGCTACTGTTATGAATCTTAATATAAATATCTGACATGCAGGGTATCTGATATGTGAGCCCTGTCAAAGGGTTGTTCGACCTCAAATTGAGAACCTCTGCACTAAGCCATCTCACTGGCCAGCCTTTAATTAAAAAAATTTTTTTAATTCAATTTTATGTGTATGTGTGTTTTGCCTACATGTATGTATGTGCACATGTTCATATCTGGTGCTCCCCTAGGACAGAAGAGGGTGTTGGATCAATTGGATCTGGAGTTACAAATGACTGTGAGCTGCCATGTGGGTGCTGGGTATTGATCTCAGGTTACCTGGGAGAGCAGCCAGTGCTCCTAATTGCGGACATGTCTCCATCCCTCACTGGCCCTTGTCTCCTTTCCCAGGACAGGCATCTGGGGCATGTCAGGAGGGGGTCCAGATGGGTGGTTGTGGGAAATGATGCCTAAGCACCACATGTTCCTCAGGATGCTGTAACTCAGCAGATTTCCCTGCCCACTCTCCTCCCACATGTTAGAGGAGATGGTCTTGGTCCCCACAAGTGTGACTTCCACCTTCATGCCCCAGCCCACCTGCACTGAGGAAATGACATTCCTGCTGACTCCACTTCCAGCCCCACCTGCTTGGTCCTGGACCTGAGGTTGTTGGTTCCTGCACGTCCCTGTCTCTGACTTGGGCTACATGCCTCCTTGGGGCAGGCTGGCATCACGGTCTCTTCCTTACTGTCGTGTTCATGTCCCTGTTCACTCCGGCACTGAACAGACCTTGGAACAGGGGTTGTGCTGGGGTGAGATGGAGTCTTCCATGATCTCCCTAGCTGGGTCCTAGAAAATGTTCTTGCTCTTGGCTCCAAATCTGGACTCAGACCTCTGTGGTTGGGGCCCGGCACAGCTGCTGCCCTCCAGCTCCTCTGAGCACGGCCTCTTTCTCCCGCACGCACAGCTGTCTGTCTGCCCAATCAGTTCCGGTGCACCAGCGGCCAGTGCGTCCTCATCAAACAGCAGTGTGACTCGTTCCCCGACTGTGCTGACGGATCTGATGAGCTCATGTGTGGTGAGTGCTTCCAAGCAGGTCCTCCAGTGGCTTGGGGTCTGGTGTGGAGGTTGGGTAGGGCTGTGGGACCTGAGGCACCTGGGAAGTTTCATTTAGCGAGTGTTCTAGCTCTGTTTTTGTGGCTGTGATGAAATGCCCTGAGAAAAGCAACCTGGGGAGAATGGGTTTATTTGGCTTCCATCAGTTCCAGGTTCCGTTCCACCACTGTGGGCAGGTGAAGCCGGGGCTTGATCACAGTCAAGAGGAGAGAATGAATCCACGCATGCCTGCTAATCAGCTCTCTTATACCATTTAGGACCCAAACCCAGTAGTTTCTCACAGACACACCCACGGGCCAACTTGATCTAGACTATCCTGTGCTCAGACTCTCTTCCCAGGTGATCCTAGATTGTATCAGGTTGACAGCACTTAGCCATCAGAGAGAGGCAGCAGCTAGACACGGAAGCTGAGCTGTGGGGGTCCTAACTGAGGATGGAGTTCTGGCAAGGCCGGAAGCATGGAGACAGGCCCCCTGGGCAGTCTGCTTCACTGAGCTAGTGTGCCTCAGGCCTGAGTAGCAACCACACTTTTACCGCCGGGCTCTTACTTGGTACCATCTGCCTCACAGCCAGGAGCCCTGAGCTTGCTTGTGGCCTAAGAAAAGAGAAATGTGTACATTTTACACATATTACATATATGAATATGTACATATGTATATATATGCCATACATGACCCTTGAGTAACGTGGAGTAATGCCCAAGCCTGTGAGGAGTGTCAGTGCTGGATAACAGGTGGGCGGGACAGTCAGGGAAGGTTTCCTAAAGGCTGCCAATCAGACAGGAAGGAACTGGAACTCTAGAGAGGATGTCATGCTTTTCTGCCTGGGGCTACTCCATGTACCACGTGGGGACCAGAGCTTAGCCCTCTACTGCTGGAGAGGAGGGCGTATTGGGAGAAGGAAGTTTCCTCATGGACTCAGAAACCGTCACAGCTTAGATGCTTTGGGCACTGACTCTCGAGTGGCCTGGCTTAGATGACAGTTGGGGTTGCTGATGTCCCCTTTCTTCTGCTGGGCAGGTGCCCCATCTGGTAAGGTCTGTACATGGGCTGCTATAGGCCTGGTGTGTTTGGTGACACTTCCCATACTCAGGCTCCATCTTCTGAGACAAAGCTTTTTCCCCAGCTCTTTCGTGTTGTGGTCAGTTAAGAAGGAATGGAGTTGATGTCTTTGGGAATGTTGGGTCCCAAGGTAAATACACTTTGCCAGCTGAATCAGGGACATGTCTTTCACGCTCTGGTGGCTTTACAATTGGGATGATACAAGAGCTGCTCTGCCCCCAATAGACACCTATAGACTTGTACCCAGCTGCGCACACCCGACTCCAGATCACCCCATTCAGCTCTCTGACACCATGACGTGGGCTGACTCGGTAATACTTGCTACCAACCCCCACCAAGCATGCTGCTGGGCAAAGCATGTGAGCCCAGTTCAGGCCATTGGAAAAGAGGCAGAGAAAAGGGGCGAGCCCTCTGGCAGGTCCCAAAGTGAGCTAGCTGTATCCCATGTCCCTAGCTCATCTGCTCCTTCCTGCAGGTCCTGGGGTTCAGGCAAAGGCAGCCCCTCTAGGGCTCACAGCATGTTCTCTGTGGGATGCTGTCACTTTGGAGTTAATGTGAGTGATCTCTCCAACAGAAATCAACAAGCCACCCTCCGATGACATCCCGGCCCACAGCAGTGCTATCGGGCCTGTCATTGGCATCATCCTGTCCCTCTTCGTCATGGGTGGGGTCTACTTTGTCTGCCAGCGAGTCATGTGCCAGCGCTACACTGGGGCCAACGGCCCCTTTCCCCATGAGTATGTCAGTGGAACCCCTCACGTGCCCCTCAACTTCATAGCCCCAGGTGGTTCACAGCACGGCCCCTTCCCAGGTAAGGAGCCCGAAGCGTTCTCTCTGTAATGGAGGTGGTTTGGTTGAGTTGTCTGGGAAGAGCCTGGAGAGTCACCCACAGAAATACAGTTTGTGTTTGCAGGTGCCCAGGGGGGACGCTGTCTGCTTCAAATCCTATCAGTAGCTTGGTGTGCCCATCTTTGGGCCTTATGAGGGCTGAAAGTGCCTGTTTACTCTGGGGCCACAGTGGAGACTGCCCGAACCTATACAGCCTTGGCTTCCTCTCTCCTGACCTATTCTGTCTTCCTTGAACTGCGGTGTCCAGAGGTCGATGCAACCTCTGGTTCATCTTGGGGGTAGAGGGCAGGACTTGGCAGGGCCTGCAATGGTATCACCATCTCAACATTCTCGGGATACCTGGGCTCTGCCTGTGTGGTATGCTCTGTATTCAGCCCCTCCAGGATTCCCTTCTGCAGGCTTCCCAAGAGTTACTATGAGTCTGCATTTTTTTTCCCCCTGAGACAGGGTTTCTCTGTGTAGTTTTGGTGTCTGTCCTGGATCTCGCTCTGTAGACCAGGCTGGCCTTGAACTCACAGAGATACGCCTGGCTCTGCCTCCCGAGTGCTGGGATTAAAGGTGTGCGCCACCACCCCCCGGCCAAGTCTACATGTTTTATAGAGACCTGGATAGCTCGCCCTAGATATAGCCAAAGACCTGCAGGAGGTAGAGACAGTGTCAACTGGGACACATTCACCTGAGTAGGAGTTCATGGGCATCAGGACCTGAGATGGGAGTTTGCTCATTCTGACCTGCCTTGCATTCCCTACAGGCATCCCATGCAGCAAGTCCATGATGAGTTCCATGAGCCTGGTGGGGGGGCGGGGCAGCGTGCCCCTCTATGACCGCAATCACGTCACCGGGGCCTCATCCAGCAGCTCGTCCAGCACAAAGGCCACGCTGTATCCACCGGTGAGTGAGACAGGCGGGTAAATGGGTGACAGTGGGAGACTCCCATCAGTGCTGGCTCCGGGGACTTCCTGGATAGAAAGAAGATCTTTCCAGAGTTGGTGATTCTTCCAGAGAACAGTGGTGTGTGCTCCATCCTGTTTGTTTTTCTCACTGATGGCATTGTTTTCTGTCTAGAAAAGGCCGACTATCGAGATGGTCTGTAAATGACGTATATACAGAAAGGGATGTGACTCAGTCATAGAGTGCCTTGCATGTACAAAGCTCAAGGTTCCGTCCCTAGTTCAACACAGACTGGGGCTAGCAGGTATAGAGGTGGAGGCAGGAGGATTGACAACCCAAGGTCATCCTTGTTGACACAGGAGTTTGAGAACAGTTTAAAATGCGTGTCTTCCTGTCTCAAAGACCAAAATAACACCCAGCTGTGTCAGTACATACTCTTAATCCTAGCACTCAAGAGGCAGAGGCAGGAGGATCTCTATGAATTCAAGGCCAGCCTGGTCTACATAGTGAGATCTGGGACAGCCCAGACTGCATAGGAAGACATTGTCTAAACAAACAAACAAAAACAATCAAACAAAAATATCAAAGACAAAACTCAAAGAAGAAAAGAAATACAGGAGCAGCACCTTCCTCTAATTCCACAGTGATTCCCTGGACTTTCTGGCATCCAGGTGGTGTTCTCCCTTTGCTGTGGTCTTCGGTGCCTTGCTGGGCCTGTCTAGCTCAGGTGAACTTCCTTACACTGTCCCTTCCGGGAATATCTGTGCTTCACCACCACGACCTCAGTTTCTTGAAAACAGATGATTGTCTCCCAAAGACAGACAACCAGGCAGGATGATTTTTGTGGCCAAAATATTCTCTGGAGCTTTCATCTGAGTAGGATAGGGGGCTGGCTCCCTCCCAGCCACACTCTACGGGGAAGGAATTGCAGAGAGTGACTGACCAGCCCTCTCCTGTGACGGGATGCCCTCCCTGAGGCAAGCTGAGGAGGAACCCTGTCTCCAAGAGTGCAGCTTCAGAGTGGCTTGCTGCACCGTATGATTCTGTATGTACTGCTTCTCCCATACCTGTGGGGACACATGCCAGCATCCCCTCCCCCTGCAGATGTTCAAAACTGCAGATGCTGTCAGACGTACACACACACAGGTTTTTCCCTGTGCACACAGACCTGTGATCAAGTTTAATTTATATCTTAGACACAGTTAGATGTCTGTGACTTAATAAGCCTGAATAATCATAATAATATCCTGCAGTAAGTTATTACAGGACTGACAGGATGCTTTAGCCGGGGGAAGGTGCTTGCCACCAAACCTGCCAATAGGAGTTCAGATCCTGGACCCCACATGGTAGAAGAAGAAAACCAGTTCTCTCAAGCTGTCTTCCGACCTCCACACGTGCTATAGCGCGTGTGCCCTCCCCCAGTGAAGAAAGAGATGTAATAATTTTTTTATGAAAGAATTGGGTGGTGGTGGTGGTGGTGGTGGTGGTGGTGGTGCACACCTTTAATCTCAGCACTCAGGAGGCAGAGGCAGGTGGATTAGAGTCAAGACAGATATTAGTATTTTCAGGCCTGGGTTAGCTATGGCATCAAACCCTAGAGGGCAAAGCCATAGTGAGGGGGCTGCAGTAACAGTGTCCTTGGAGACCTTGTTGCTGGACTGTGTGCTCCATAAGCACTTCGCTTCCCCAGTTCTTGTAGCTTACACAAAGGCAAGGCCAGCCCCTTGTGCTTCTTGCAGGGTCTCCCCAGGGAGCCCACATTGCCAAGGGTTCACCCCTCCCCTTCCGGGTGTCCCTTGTCTGTGTGTTCTCATCTCCTTATCATGCCTTCCCTCGTCCTGGGCGGATGGGGTGGAGGACAGTGTTATCTCTGGGTGACAGGACAGGAGCTGAGTCTTCTGGAAGCTCCAGAGCCTATTTTTAGGGGCCAGCTTCTGGAGTTTAGAACGTCTGTTCTTGCACTGTCTGCAGCCTCACGTACCCATTTGGCTGGCAGGGATAGCACAGAGCTCCCCTCCCGTGAGTTAAAGTCCTGTGCTAAGAGGCCGGAGTGTATCCACTGCTCCTCACAGTGGGTTCCCCAGGCAACTCCGGAGCCAGCTCTTCAGAAGTAGCTCACTCTCTTCAGAGAGCACAGAAGGGAGGCAGAGGAGCCCAGGCCTCAAGCACCTCCCGGAGGCACGCCCTGTGAGTTCGCTTGGCATTGTTACTGTATTTTGAGACTGGACCTTGCTCTGTCACCCACAGTGGCCTTGAACTCATCTTCCTGCCACAGCCTCCCAAGTGCTTGAGATTACAAACGTGCTCCGCCACTCCCAGCTTTTGTAGGAGGCTTTTTATGCATGTTCTGAGTGGTAATTTATGTGTTTGTAAGGTATGAACTTAGTTTTCTCTGTCAAGAAGGAAATGCTCTTTTGGTTTTTTTCTCCTCAGTTTTAGGTCATTGTAGATTTATGTTCAACTACAGGGGATAACACCTCCCGCCCTCAGTTTCTCACGTGGTAAGAGGTTGTGTAATTGCAGTCTAGCGTAATCAGGACACAGACTCGATCCTCTGAACATGGATTTTCCCACTTTACATGTGTGTTCTTATAAACTCGAAAGGCTTATGAAACCCGACTGGCGGGCTGGGGCTGTAGCTCAGTCAGTGGTAGACTGACTTTGAAGCTCTGGAGTCAATCCCAGTACCCCACATACAAAATAGAGAGGCTAGTTGCCAGGACAGTTTGAGCTGGGGCATTGTGGTTCATGCCTATAATCCTAGCACATGAGTGGCTAAGTCTGAGTATTGCCGTTTATGTGACACCATCCTGGGCTAAATAGTTAGAGCCTGTCTCAAAAATAAAATTCAGCAAGCCTGTGTACACCTTTAATCCAGTACTCGGGAGGCAGAGATAGACGGATATCTGTGACTTTGGAGCCAACCTGGTCTACATGAGTTCCAGGTCAGCCTGGTTTACATTGTGAATTCCAGGCCAAGCCAGGGCTACATGGTGAGGCACTGTCTCAAATAAATAAACAAATACATAAATAAGTGAGTAGAATTAAGTAAAGTAAAACAAGATAGTTCCTGAAGAGTCCGCTCCGAACCTGGCCTTTTGCTGGTAGCAGTGTTTACCTAGCACCCCTGTGGCGTGTGCTCAGTGTGCCCTGTGTACATTCTACGTTAGTGCATCCTTAGGACGAGTGTGCCTGGTAACCACAGCCTGGCTCATTCCTCAGTGGGTGCAGATGAGATTCCCCTGGCACTGTTTCTTCCATGTCACAGGTGGGGTCACTGGGAGCTGTCCCAATCTTAATGCTGGAGTCTTGGCACCTGTCTGGGTGTCTTGGTCTGTCATTTTGACCGGTTGCTACAGGGGACAGTTCCCCTTCCTGCCAGCAGAGGGCACACTTGCAAGGCTTGCTGTCAGCACTCCACTAGTCTATGCCGGGATTAATGTCACTGAGGGAGTCCCTGACACAAACAACTTGAAGGGGAGGCATGGTTTATTTTACCTCACGGCTTCAGCCTGGGACGTCCTTGGAGAGGGTAGAAGAAGTGCTTCATGAACTAGGAAGCAGAGAGAAAGGGGTACGAGGGGCCGGGGTGATGTGCTCCTCCAGAGACAGACTTCTTCCAAGTAGGCCCTGTTCTGTACCTTTTGCTGCCTCCAGTGCCTTCATATTTCTTTCCTTTCCTTTCCTTTCCTTTCCTTTCCTTTCCTTTCCTTTCCTTTCCTTTCCTTTCCTTTCCTTTCCTTTCCTTTCCTTTCCTTTCCTTTCCTTTCCTTTCCTTTCCTTTCCTTTCCTTCCCTTTCCCTTTCCCTTTCCCTTTCCCTTTCCCTTTCCCTTTCCCTTTCCCTTTCCCTTTTTCCCTTTCCCTTTTTCCCTTTCCCTTTCCCTTTCCCTTTCCCTTTCCCTTTCCCTTTCCCTTTTTCCCTTTCCCTTTTTCCCTTTCCCTTTCCCTTTCCCTTTCCCTTTCCCTTTCCCTTTCCCTTTCTTTTGTTTCTCAAGACAGGGTTTCTCTGTGTAGCCTTGGCTGTTCTAGACTTCACTCTGTAGACCAGGCTGGCCTTGAACTCACAGCCTGCCTCTACCTCCTGAGTTCTTGGATTAAAGGCGTGCACCACCACCTGCTGGCCCTATTGTTTTTCATCTAGAGATTGATCCATTGATTGGGTCACAGCACTCAGGATCTCATCAGAGACAGACTGAGAAGTGCCTGCCACCAATTCCCAGCAGGGCACATTCTCACAGTTCAGTCTGTTTTCTTCTCATCTCAGCCGGGGTGAGTGGCAGTGCAAAGCTCCTTGAGAAAGGTGTGGGGCCATTCCCTCATCATCCAACCCCTGTGTCGGGAAGAGCTCCAGCAGGGACTTGGGGCATCCTGAGTAGGAGCTAGGTCATAGGCAATGGCAGGAGGTGCAGGCGTGAACGTCAAGTGCTTTCAGCATGAGGTTCCCGAGGAAGCAGAGAGGCACACATGCGGGCAGGTGGATGCCCTGGATCTGCAGAGATAGCAGCAGGAGTGCTGATGATGCAGGAGACCAGGGCTCTTGCTGACATCCCCGCTTAGTGTCCATGGCCAAGCATCTGGTCATGGTCCTGGGGTCTCTACTGGCCAGCAAAGTCGTGCCTGAGAGGGACAAGGACAACTGGGTTGAAAGCACTCTGTCCCCATGCCTCTGACCACTGTCACCCTCAGGGAAGATGGCTGGTGCCTCTCTTCTGCTCTCTAAGTTCACTAGATCTAGAAGGTCTGGAGACCAGGGGCTGAGAACAGAGCCCCAGACCCCAGGCTGGCCAGCTGGAGGAATAGTTCAGCCAACAGAGGCCTGGAGTAACCCCTGCTTGCTTTCCTTAGATCCTGAACCCACCACCATCCCCGGCCACGGACCCCTCCCTGTACAACATGGACATGTTTTACTCTTCAAACATCCCAGCCACCGCCAGACCATACAGGTAGGCATCCATCCCCGCCTTCCATATGTAGGGAAGAGGGCCTCATCTTCATCCTTCATAGGGTGTGTCTCAAATTTAATTATTTGTCTGTGCCTGAGGAGGTCAGGGGCCTCTCTTGGAGCTGGAGTTCCAGGCAGTTGTGAGCTGCCTGATGTGAGTGCTGGGAATCAAACTTGGGTCCTCTGCAAGAGCAACACATGTTCTTAACCACTGAGTCAACGTTCCAGCCCAAGGGATGATTCTTTCTCAAAACAGTGGTCTATCTGAGCCTGGGAACCCCACAAGCTGATTCAGCCTGACCCTGACTCCCCAGTTACCTATATTGGGGATCTCAGACCAAGTTCCATGAGTGAGAGTGCTGTTATGAGCATTCCTAATCTTGGGGTGATGTAAATATATACCCTACCCCTCTTCAGAAGGTCCCAATGATAAACCAGAATTCCCACCAGGGAACCAGTGAGTTTATTGGTTTGTCTTAGAGGAATATGGTGACACTCCCACCCTCTCCAAAAAAAGCTGCCCCACGGGAAGTTCTTTCCCCAGCACAGATGACAGTGGCATAGATGGAGTTTCCTTTCAGAAAACCTTCCTGAGAGCCCAGGCCAAAGACAGTTAAAGCAGAATTGCATACAAATGGCTGGGAGGTGCAGAGGGAGCTGTAGGTGAGGGTCCAGTGATTCTCTCCAGCCCCTTTTCCAGTGAAGAAGTATCGGTAGTCAGCAGGACCGCAGGTGATGGGTCCCTTTAAGGGGCCACATCAGCTCTGCTGAAAACGGCTGGTCATGTTGCTCAGAGAACCCACATTCTACAGCAGAGTGGCCACAGAATGTAGAGGAGAAGCAGGATCCAGGGACACTGCTGCCGTTGCTGTAGCTAATCAGAGAGCCGAGGGTACAAGGATGGGCATAACTAACAGGGCTACCCTCCAGGTACTCTGGGCCTCAGCCCCAGGGGAGCTACCTGCCAAGGCAGGTAGAGAGGGCCTGGGCCCATCTAGCATGTAGACCGGGGCTCTGACACCTGTTCAGACCATACAGCCTCCCTGCCTGCCTGGGTCCCTGTCCTACTGGGCCTTCCAGGGTGGCCCTGCCTGCCGTCTACTGGCCGTTTCTGGGAACTCTTGCTCTGGACTTGTCCCAGGCTTGCAGTCCCTCTGCCTTGCTGCTCAGGGACCTGCAGTGGCTTCCTAATGTCAGAGTATAACATGTAGCCTGCACTGCCAACCTGGGGTCGTCACTAACCCTGCATCCCTGTCTGCTGCTGTCCCCGGACTAGAACTATCCATGCCCGCAAAGCCAGTTCCCCAAGTCTCCCATCCTGCCTACCTTTGCTCTGGATCCCAATCCAAGGCACTGTCCTTTCCATGGCCTGCCTTGGGGAGGCTGAGTTCCATGAGGTGTGTGTTGCCACTATCTCGTCCTCCTGTTCCTGCTCACAGTGACCCCAGCGTGGTGGGTCCAGGCTGAAAAGACCACGATCCCTACTTTGGTGAATTCAGGACACAGAGCCAGACAGAGTTTCTGGGCCACTGCTGGATGTAGGCAGCCACCAGGAGGCTGGGAGATGTCACCAAGGTCAGGATGCTTTAACTTAAGACATGACTGTTCCAGAACCACATATCCTGAACAGTCACAGAAAAGAGCATTGTGGTCAATAGCTATTAAACACTTTCTCCTGTAGGTACTTATGCTTCTAGCATGTTCCACATAGAATCTTACTTCATCCTCACAAGCCTCTTAAGAAGTAAGGCTGGGAAGATTATTTGTCACGCAAGCGTTAGGAATGGAGTAAAAGGCCACACATGCTGGAGAGCTCCTATAATCCCAGAACCGGGGAGGCAGAGGCAGGATCCTGGAGGCTCGCTGGGCAGCCAATCCAGCTAAATGGGTGAGCTCCAGGTTCAGTGAGAGCCCCTGCCCCAAAGGATAAAGTGGAGAAAGATGGAGGAAGACACTTGAGTTCAACCTCTGGCCTCTATACACACGTGTGCATGCACCCTTACACATACATACGAATATGCACACACATACCCAAAGTAGGGGTGTTTCCTTTTGAGAAATGGAGGTTTGGAGGTTCAGTGAGCTCCTCCCAAAGTCAGCCAACAGGTTCTGCTGACCTGCTGTCTGGAAAGGGATCGGGGGCCTAGTTCTTACCAAGCCTTGGCTGTGGAGGCAGAGAGGGAGAGAGAGAAAATGAATTCCAGGTTATGCCACCCAGCAGGCCTTCCCCTTGAAAGCTTGCTAAGGACACGCAATTCAAGGGCCTTGTACACAGGGCCAGGCACACCTGTCAACTTCCTCTTTGTTCCCTCTAGGCCCTACATCATCCGAGGCATGGCCCCTCCAACGACACCTTGCAGCACGGATGTGTGTGACAGCGATTACAGTACCAGTCGCTGGAAGACCAGCAAGTACTATCTGGACTTGAATTCGGACTCAGACCCCTACCCGCCCCCACCCACCCCCCACAGCCAGTACCTGTCTGCAGAGGACAGCTGCCCGCCCTCGCCCGTCACCGAGAGAAGCTACTGCCACCTCTTCCCACCCCCTCCGTCCCCCTGCACGGACTCGTCCTGACCTTGGCCGCCCACCCCAGCCTCGCTGCCTCCCTGTAAATATTTTTAAATATGAACAAAAGAAAATATATTTTATGATTTAAAAAAGAAATATAATTGGGATTTTTAAAAAAAAAATGAGAAATGTGAACAGTGATGGGGGTGGGCAGGGCTGGGAAAACTTTGTACAGTGGAGAAAATATTTATAAACTTAATTTTTTAAAACATAACTGCCATTCTTTTGTGCCCTGTGAATATTTGAGTTGCCTTTTTCCCAAAGAATGAATTTCACTCCAGTAGATGGCTGCTGTGTGGTGTCCTCCTTGTGTGGATAGCCAGCCCTCTATCAAGCCCCCTCAGGCAGAGACAGGCCCGTGCATAGGATGAGCCAGTGTAGTGAACTGACCAACTGACCTGTATGGAGTATCGTCACATTCAGCTCAAAGCCTCAAGGCGTTTCCTGTTTTGTAGTGGACCCTGCATGCTGTGTTCCTGGGCTTTAAGCTGTGTTGGCATGCTGGCTCATCCTCATGCCAACTGTGAGGACCAGAGGCTGGGACGGCCCATCTGACCCTTGGATAGAGCTGTGCGCTTCACTCTGCCGGACTGTAGTTAGTGTGGTCATGGCTTAGACAGTGCCCTTTGTTCTCAGAGGTACCTAGCCAGCAGAATCTGAGCTCTGTCTCCATGTTCACGTAGGTAGTGCTGAAGAACACAGAGAGGCCTGGTCTCCGTCCTGGGGAGGGTCTACCATCTGTGACAGGTCATGAAGTAAGTTGTGGCATGCAATGTAAGGAGGGTGAGTGACTCTTGAAGTGTCCTGAAGGTCAAAGGGGATAGATAGGCAATGTCCTGTCGTATCAGCTTCAAGCTTGACCTCAATTGTGTGGGGGAGAGGTCCAAGAAGGGACCACAGTCAGATTTGGGTGTGGCAACACCCATGTATGAACTGAAAGAGAAAATCTAGGGGTCTCTGGCCCTCCAACAGAGTCCTGAAGTTGAACCCTTGACCTACTCCAGGGCGGGTGAAAGTGCAGAGAGGGGTAATAGAAGCTGAGGGGACGGGAGGCTCGCAGCAGAGGGGCCTAGGGAACTGCAGGCACCACATTTTGCTGGAACATACCAGAGTTGCTCCCCTGGCCTATGACTGCTCAGGAGTCCCTCAGGATGATGGCCAGCATGGTTGTGACAGGCAGACTGACTTGCTGGTTCCACCACGGAGAGCTTGGCCTGGGGGTAGAGGCCTGTCTTGGGGTCCTCTGTAGACAGGGGCAGCTGGGAATGGATCTTGTTGACTTCCGTTACTGGTGGGCCTCTTAAGGGTTCTATGCAACAATACTAGAGGAGACGGTCCATGGCAGGGCTGTCCTTGGTGGTGCAGAGGTTGTGACCTAATAGAGCCCAGAATGGACAGCTGTAAGTTGGAAAAGACTGGAAGCCAGAGGGGCACCTGAACTCCAATGCCCAAAGGCCGGATCTCCGGCCACCAAGTTGCCTGTGGGGCCCAAGCTCCCAAATTGCTGGCTTTTCAGTTGGGCCATGCACCCCAATGCACGCATTGAAGTTCACCTCCCAGCTTAGTCTCTCTGACTGAGCTGACAATGCCTGCATTGGGGGCGGGGGCGGGGGCAACAAGCATCCTTGGTTTCCCTCTGCCATCTATGCATGCAGCCCAGGGTTGGGCAAGGCGTGGGAAAGGAAGAACTTGGGCTGCTGGCCCTGGCAGCCTGTCTGAGCAGGGAAAGGGTCAAGTCACCTTCTGCAGTCCTCTCCTTCCCCCAGTACTGTGGGCAATACTGTCTGCATCTAGAGCAGGCTAGGGTTCGGGTTCCCTCAATAGGGTTACTGCATGCCTAAGGATGTTGGCTGGTGCTCAGAGGCCTCATCTCTGGTCCTTTTCCTGTTTGTGTGGTCAGCTCGAGGAAGCCAGGAACCAGTCCAGTCATCACCTACTAGGTATCAAGACAGGGTCAGGCTGATGCAGAGCCCTGCATTTATTTTATCTGCTTACTGGGAGCCTCTGATCAGATGGTAGGGATCCTCCCTATTCTTTGAATTTTCCTAGGAGGACATGAATATCATCTCTTTATCTCAGATAAGGTATTGATGGGAACCAAAGAAACAACATCACCCAAATTGCCTAGTGAACCAGTGAGTTTACTAGGGTTACTCACAGAAGTGGAGGTGATTCAAAAGCCCACCTCAACATGGGCCACGACTCACTAATACTGCATCTTTGGAGCTCAACTTGCAGGCAGCTGCTGGTTGGAGAGTCCTCTCCCCAACTATTAAGTTTGTATAACCTTTGGGAGGGGTCTTGTGAGTCCTGTAAATTTCAGGAGCCTCCTGAGGCTAGTGAGTTTTGTTTATTTCTGAGTCTTGTAAGTTTCCTGTCCGTCTCAAATATTCCAGAGCTCCCTCCAAGAAGGGATGCTTTAATTTGGAGGAAAACAATTGTGTGGCACTTTCATCCAGTACTTGCCATCCAGAGGTTAGAGACATTTCAAAACTATGAGGAAGGCCCTATGCTGATACTCTGCTCCCTCTGCGGGGGAGGGGGTTAGGGGTGTGGGGGATGGGGTGTGGGGTGGGTGGGGGTGGAGACAACATCTCCACACTGAGAGGAGGGTTTTTTGAAGGAACTGGTGTCTGAGCTGTGGTGGTATAAACGAGGGGTGACATTCACCTGGCTATTTAACTTTGTAACAGCCTAGCCAGGTGTTCCCCTTTCAATGTTGAGGAAACCAAGGCTTGGGTGCAAAGTGGTTGAGAACCACAATTGTTTCTATTCACTTGTCATTTTCTACCTTCCCTATTCAACTGCTCTCCTCTTTGGTGACAGCCACCTCCCCTCATCTTCCTCACTCCTTCCTGAGCCCTTAGGAGTTTCCTATTGGTAATAGCCCCTCCTCAGCAGACCTTTCAGAGTATCCGTCCTCCATGAGAGTGTGTCTACGGTCTGTCCTGTGTCCACAGCCACCCTGAGCCACCGAGGCAGTGTCCATCTTGAGTGGCTAAACAGAGTCTGTATGACCAGGTCTTGGGCATTTTGGAAGTTTGATGGGCTCAGGTTCCAATCTGCTTACTCCTCTCAAAAGACGGAGGCTGGAGTCTCACCCTCCAGACCCCTCACTGGTTTCCTGCTCGTGGTCTGTTGTCAATCCCAAGGCACAGTCTCTCTCTCTCCACCCAAATGTCTCCTTCATTTCCTTCCCCAGAAGTCTGCTAGCCACAGAGGGGTCAACATGTCCCGGGGAGGTCTCCTTTTTACAGATTTGGCAGCTACCAGCCATCCTTTTAGGGAAGTCCTGCTCCTCCCCAGCCCTCACTGTAAAAACAGGAGGGAAAGAGTTGAACTTCAGGCTAAATGGATGACCACTCAGGTCCCCTAGGAGACTCTGGTTTCCCCTTTTGAGGCTCAGGATTTCTTGATCTGACCAGCAACAGCCTGGACGAAAGGCCCCTGGACAGCAGCCCAGGTCCTTCTGGACCTTGTCCTCTGCCAGGGCAGTAATGGCCTGATTTCATCCCTTGGGTCTGTGTCAGCGGGGAGTAGAAGGTAAGAGAACAGAAAGGCAGTGGGGTGTCGAACTAAACCGATTTAAAGTTTTAATTGAAAGAGGCGGCACTCCTCATTGCAGTATATGACAGGTATGTTAAAATGTCCTTTGTGAAATGTTTGCTTTTCTTTCTTTTTTTTTTTTTTTTGAGCTGAGGATCGAACCCAGGGCCTTGTGCTTGCTAGGCAAGCTCTCTACCGCTAAGCTAAATCCCCAACCCCGAAATGTTTGCTTTTAAATTATTACCTCAAGAATTAAAATCAGGCAGCTCTGGATTTGTTTCTAAAGTTTAAGGAGTGACAGTCACTTGTTCATTTCACTCCACTTTCTCGTGATCATGCTTTCAAAAAACCTTATGTGTGTGTTGTTCAAAATGGACTGAAAAGTGAACCATTAAACTCCAGAAGGAAGTGGGGTGAGGAGTGTGGGATGGGGACGGGATGGGGGAGAGGAGTGGAAAGGGAGAGAGAGGAAGAGAGGGAGAGGAGATGCATCAAACCTGCAAATTTCAGGTGCAGAGCTCAATCCATGTCATATGAAAAGCGTTCAAGTCTTCCCCTGTTTCAGGCCTGTCCATGGCTCTACAGGACTGGCAGGTGGCCTACAGGATCAGCTACCTCCTTCTCCAGGAAGCCCTCCCTGACTTCAATATGTCTGGGTAGGTTAGGAATGAGTGCACCATATCTGCTAACCTATGTGCCAACTGCCCTGGCCTGGGTGAGGTGGTAGGTTATCTCTTAGTTGTAATATGTATGCCCTGGAACCCACCTGAGACTAGGAGAAAGGGATGCAGAGCAGATGCCAGCAGGTGCTTTCAGTACAAATGAATGATAGGATGCTGATTTGCTGGGCCGCTGGCTGACTCACCCAGATGGTGCCAGGAGGTTGGTTTGGTCAGTGAGGAAGCGCAGATGGCTGCCCCTTCCAGCCATAGCCCACCTTTAACTGCTGCCCTCCCCTGAGCTTTCTGCCTCTTTAACTGTTTTAACAATGTTTGTCCCTAGTTGTGTGGCCTCAGGCAAGACTTCCAGCCTCTCTGATCCAGCGGTAACATTTGATGACTCCTTAAGTGCCTGGAGTGGTGGGCGTGACCCAGGCTGGTAGATATTATCACTTGTACTTCTGAGAACGGGAGAGTCAGAGAAGTTAGGTCACCTGGTCAAGGTCACCCAACCCCTTTATGGCCTCTGGTGTCTAAATGATCTCTGGACCATAGTTAGCTAGTGTGTAAAATGGGGACTATAGTGCTGTTGTGGACTTACTAGCAATAACCTCTTTCTGCAGTCTGCCTCCAGCCTCAGCTCTCATCTTGGACTGGAGGCCAGGGTGGGTTTGCATAACTGTATAACCCTCTCTTGCTCCTCTGGTCATGGAGCTCAGAGCCAGAGTGAGGGAGGTGGAGGACTCAGGCCAGCTGGGCCCTGCATAAAAGACAGGGATGGAGGGCCAGAGATTCTGAACCTGGGAAAGGCACTGAGTGCCAGAGAAGGCAGGTCCTGTCTCCTCCAGTCCAGGACTAGGCTTAGCTCTTCCTCCCAGGGGATGGATGCTCTCTGAGCTTCAGTGACTCCGGACAGGTCAGACCACTGTGGTTACTGCTGGAGGAGAGATGCAGGCAGCCCATCTGAGCACTGTCACTCCAGGCTGTGTGACTCAGCCACCTCTGCGACCCAGTCTCTCGTCATTCCTGGGCCATTCCTGCCTTTGAAGCTCCAAAGCCTCACCCTGGGGTCTCTGTGATACCCTGCCTCTCCCTGCCACTAACACCCCAGGGATCTGGAGCTCTGTCCTGCCTTATGACCTATTGCCTTCCCAGGAGAGTCTGTCCCTCAGTTTGATCATCTCCTGTTTTCCAAATGGCATGGGAAGGCCTGCTTCACGAAAGGCTTCCAAGTGGGAGACCTTGTTGACCTTGGTGGCCAGATGCAGTGCCCCTGAACTTCTGTCCCGTCCACTCTGAACAGGGAATGTTATTCACAGGAGCATCTTAGTACCTTTCTGTAGTACCTTGTCCTGCTGTGATAAAGCATTCTGACAAAATAACTTTAGGGAGAAAGCGTCCATTTTGTCTCAGTTCCAGCATACTGGCCATTATGGCAGGGAAGTCAGGCAGCAGGTTCAGGAGTCTGCAGGTCACAGCACATCCAGCCAGTTGGTAGAGAGGAATGAATACTTGTGTTCAGCTCAATTTCTCCTTTTTATACAGCCCCAGAATTGACAACTGGAATTAACTATCACAGCTGTTCAAGGAGGCTTGCAAGTGGAGATTCTGAGGTCCAGGACCTTAGCTCTGGGGCGGGACAAATGTATGGTACAATTGGTGGGACACTAGCATTTGGAAGAAATTCATGTGTAAATTCTCTTTGACAAAAGGTACAAACTTGACCCTCTCTTCTAAGAGTCTGTTTCATATTAGCGGGATCTCGACTTTAATCCCATTTTTTAGGGTTGTTGCTTTAGTGTGCCTGAAGTGATTAATTTAAACAGACGATCGATCATAAAATTTCACAATGGAGAATGCGGGCATCGATCCCGCTACCTCTCACATGCTAAGCGAGCGCTCTACCATTTGAGCTAATTCCCCAGCTATGAGTAGCTTCCGCCACAAGTCTTGTTGTGATTCACGTCATCACCGGTTTCACCCGCGGCCGTTGCCCCACTGCCTGTTGTCATTGTGCTATCCCATTGGTTCCCTCGCATCTAAAGCTACACAGCCGGGATTGGTTTGGCTCATTTGTTTTAAAATGCATTGACTACGCAGATTGGTGGTCCAAAGCGTCCGTCACGCGAGGCAGTGCTGTTGCTACGGCGTAGAGAGACCTAGCTCAAGCTTCTCCCAATTTCTGACTTTTTTCTCAGACACCGGGGTCCTAGAGGTTCCGGATCCGTCAAGACCATGGGAAAAAGAATGCGCCTCTTGCGTTTGACTGACAAGGGCCGCGAGCCAATCTGAGTGGAGGCGAGGAAGCCGCTGGGAGGTCCAATGGGTCGTGGGGGGCGGGAGAAGCAGGCCAATTATCTTCGGGAAGGGGGCGGAGTCTTGCCCGTGATTGGCTGAGAGGCGGCCGGAGGGAGGGCGGGGGTAACTCAAGGCCTGCTTGATACGTCCGCCATTTTGGGCGCTTCGCTGATGGTGTCGGTGAGCCCTTTTCCCGCCTGAGCGTGACTAGCTGCGGGTCGTGGGCGCCTCCAGGTAACTCGGGGGAGGGGGCGGCGGCGCGGGGTGCGTGGGCCGCGCGGGCGGGCGGCCGACCGACGGGGGCGGTGGTCGGGTCCGGGCGGCGTGGGGAGGGAGCGTCCCGGCCCCTCTCCCCTCCCCCCCGGAATCGGCTGCTTTGGCGGCCCGGGAGGCGGCGTCCAGTCCTGGCCGGGACCGAGTCGCCAGCTCCTGTCAGCCTGACCGCGCGTTGGCAGCCAGCCGAGCCGCCGGCGAACTTTGGACGCCGAAGTGACTCTCCGGGCTTGGCTAGGCGGGAGCCCGGGCGAGGCGAGGAGCACCCTAGCCAAGTCGGGGGTCCGGGACGAGCTCCCAGGCTCCCGCCCCGGGGCCTTGCCAGCGACTTCTCGGGATCTCCCGGAGCTTGTCAACTTGTCGGAGACCTTCGCGAACGCCTTTGTTGGACTCTTGTCCTCGGAGGAACAAGTTTTGTGGGTTTCTGGGCATTAGCCACAGAGTCATCGGAATACACAAAACCCAGTTCCGAGTCTCCCGGGGCCATCGCGGTGAATCCTCAGCCTCCGCCGTTGGATCTCTTATACCCAGACTGGGGCACTTGAGACTCCTTGGTGTTTTGGAGTTGGGGTGAGGGCTTATCTTTGTGGCTTCAAGTACTTTTCTGTTAAAGAAGCTCGGTTCACTGTTAACTGAGAGGTTTTTTTTCCTCCCAATCCCTTTGCCTTTTCTTAGAACTTGGACTTGAAGTTGTAGGTGGGACAGAATGAGTGGTGTGATTGGTTCCTTGCCTGGACTTTTCTACTGCATGACCTACTGTCATTTCCCCCAACCTGATGTAGACTCTTTAGGATGGGTCAGAGCTTTGTTTATGTTTTGCTTTCCGGGGCGGGAAGAGGGGCATTTAGATAGGTTTCCTTCCATCACAGCACTTGTTAATATGGATACTGTTTCACTTTCTTAAGTGAAGTTTACTTTGGTTTTTGTCCTCAAGGTCATGTTGCAGATGAGGCAGCCAGTGAGAAAGGGACTTCAGATTTCCTACCGCTAAAATATGCCTTGAAGTAGCAGGATGCAAGATCCCTGTATCAATGGTGGTTGAACTTTCTTTTGGGCCATTTGCCACTTTCTAGCCTTGTGACCTTGGGCAAATTACTCATCTTTGCTGCCCCTGTGACCTGGGAAAACAACTCTGTTTCATAAGTTTGTCCCAGCAGATGTACACGTTAGATCTGTAACTGAATAAGTTAACACAAAGAAGCTAAAACCATGCTTGGCACATAGGATCAGTTCAGTAGTGATCATAATTATCAAATTCAACTTGATCTTTTATTTTGTTTTTGAGACAGGGTCTCACTATGTAGCCAGAGATCTTTACTGCTTATGCCTCTTGAGTAATGGGATTAAAGTCATGCACCACTACACCTGGCTCATTATTTTTGGTTTATTTTTTGAGATGATAGGGTCTCCTGTGGCTTAAGATGTTCTTGACCTTTCTATTCAGCTAAGGATGGCCTTAAATTTTTGATCTTCCTGCCTCTACCTCACAAGCACTATGAGTAGAGTTATGTACTATCACACCTAGTTTAAAATTAACTTTTAAATGTTTAGGTACAATTAGGAAAGCCATGTGTTTAAGTATCAGGTGGGCTGAAAAAAAATGAACTGGAAGTTATTTTAATTTTTCTGTGAGAAGAGAGGTTGAAAATTCATGAAATCACCTACGTGTGCTAGAGCGACGAGTCATGACACTTGAGAGTGTTTTGTCTAAACCAGTACTTAAATATAGAAAATACCCCAGGAGCTTAAACAGCACTGTTGCTCTGCTGCTTCTAGGTACTGCTTCTGTATGGTTACCCCAAATCAATAACTTGATTTCTTAGGTTTCTCCTCATTGTTACTGCAATTGGAACTACAGTCTTGAGAGCTTCAGCAAAGGTTAAACATACCTAATGTCTAAAGGTTATGAAACCTGATGGCTTTTTAGCATCAGACTTTGGGATTGTGTAGCAGTTTGTATTAGGGGTGTCAACCTGGTAAAGTCTGCCAGCACTCCAAATCTGAAACTGAAATTGTAGTCCCAACCATTTGGAGAAGGTGTGCTCAGTGTGTAGTTGGGGAGTAGCTTTTTTGTGTGGGTGCTTTGGGACCCATTCCGCACTTTACTGTGTTTGCCTAGGGAGTCTAGAAAGTTTAACCAAGTGTCTTTCACTCATTCAGTCATACCTGAAATCAGCTTTTTAATGTCTGCCTTGTGCCTTCTTCATGGTACTTGAAAATAGGCTTGTCTTCTTGGTGATAGTTGCTTGTGACTTGGATTGGCTTATGCACTGGGGAAGAGTGTTTTGATAAACTCAATCTTAAGTAGACTTGAATACACTGATTGCTTTAATAGACTTAAGCTTTTGTGTATTGTGTATCAACCCCCTCCCCAACTGCACTTAATCAAAAAACAACCAGCCATAAACCACATAAACAAAAGGAGCTTTGCTAGTTTGCAGTAATTGAGTGTTTAAACGTAGTCTATAGTTATTCAGAAAATGGATAGCACTGAAATTCATACTTCAAGTGAGGTTTGCTTAGCTGCTTTAAGATGAGTCTTGGTCAGTTCCCTATAGAAAAATGTGCTGTTACAAGTAAACATGTCTTCTTTAGAACAGTATTTGTCAGGGGTGCAAGTGCTTTACATTTAGTTTCACCCCATACTTGGTTTTTAAATTTACTCTAGGTGAGGGTCTTTCAACTATTTGTCCTCTCAGGAAGCATTCCTTTTGGCTTATTAACACCTCCAGTGTGCTGTAGAGGGTAGAGGTCAAGGCTACTGTTAAACCTCCTGTGGTACACAGATTATCCTAAACCCACCTCCCTTCCCACGCTGCTGCCAGTATCCAACCCTAAATATCAGTGGTGCTGACATCATGATAGACTAACTAACATATAACAATCATTTGGGATATTTTAAAACCATGGATGTTGGATTTCACCTCTGGAAATTTGTGGTGGAGTTGAGAATAATTTTTTTCTTATTTCTTTTTTTTTTTTTTTGTTTTTTGAGACAGTTTCTAGGTGTAGCCCTGGCTGTCCTGGAACTTGATCTGTAGACCAGGCTGGCCTCGAACTCACAGTTCCACCTGCCTCTGCCTCCCAAGTGCTGGAATTAAAGACGTGCACCACCGCTGCCCGCGTGAGACTATTCATTTAATAATTCATTATGTATGTGTGAGCTCTCGTGTGTAATTGTAGGTGCACATATACTGCAGCACACATGGTGCCAGAGGACAGCTTGTGCAGGTCAGGTCTTCCTTCTGTCATGTGAGTCCCAGGGATCAGACTCAGGTCATCAGGCTTTTGACAAGCACTCTTAACCACTGGGCCATCTTGCAGGCTTGAGAATGTACCTTCATAAACCTCGTAGACGGAACTGGAGTGCCACTGCCTTTTAGAACCTATACTGTTGTAGAGTGGAGATTCAAGGGCTGAATTCCAGGACCTTTGTCGGCTAGGAGCTGTGTCTGTGTACCTGGATCCTGCATGCCTGGTTGGTTAGTGGCAGGAAGACAAGCTGTGTATCATGTCATATGCCTGAAGATTTAGCTTTGAAATAATATATTTTGCAAATGCAACTGTGAAACTTTCCCCTTTACTTCATGAAAATACATTGTCATATCGAGCTTGTCCCAGTGCATACATACCACTCTGAATTTTATTATTATTAAAAAAATCTTTTACCATCATCTTGTTTTTGTTTTTGTTTTCCAAGACAGGGTTTCTCCGTGTAGTTTTGGAGCCTGTCCTGGCTCTTGCTTTGTAGACCAGGCTGGCCTCGAACTCACAAAGATCTGCCTGGCTCTGCCTCCCAAGTGCTGGGATTAAAGGCGTGTGCCACCACCACTTGGCACCATCATCTTATTGATCAACTGTCAGTTTTGTTTTTAGATCTCAACCCCCACCCCTTTCTTTTTTAAAATGAAAGCCTTTCCCCAGAGAGTTAGCCCTGGGTCAGTTTATCCAGTTCTGTCCTTTCAGGGTAGAGTGGAGGGAGCATATGGTATGCTCTTCTTTTAGTGCCCATGCTCAGCTGGAAAGGAATTGTCTGTGTCCTGGACTCTGATGCAGGTGGTGGAGGAATGTCTTTCCTCCTGGAGAGATATGCTGTGGTGGTAAAGGGAGGAACAGAGGTCTTTGTCTGTACTTAAAGTTGGTATGATGTGAGTGGTTAAATTGAGGAGTGTTAGGAAAACTATAAATTCAGCACTAAATGGTACTATCTGCACACATTATAAGATAGGAGTCATGGAGATGCTTTCTGACTGACTTCTGTCCGGAACCTCAGCCTGTGGTTGTAGTTGTGCTAAGGACTGCAGTCAGGCCACCTATAACACTTAACAACCACTGTACTGTTCCCATCATCTATTACCACCCCACTCCCTGTTTAGAGACAGGGTCTTACCATGTAGCCCAGGCTAGCATTGAACTTGTCATCCTCCTGTCTTTACCTTCCAAGTGCTAAGATTATAGTCGTGAGCCACCATGTCTACCTCCATCTACTTCTAATCTTCCTAAATTATTTTTAGATTTATTTTATTTTATGCATGAGTGTTTGCCTGCATGTATGTATGTGTACCATGTGCATGCTGTGCCTGCAGAGGCCATTGGATTCCTTAGAACTGCAGTTACAGGCATTTGTGAGCAACTATGTAAGTGTTGGGAGCTAAACCCAGGTCATCTAAAGGAAAGTCGTAAATGCTCTTAACCACTGAGCCATCTCTCCAGCCCGCAGTCTTTCATGCGTTTTTGATCAGCAGCTGTACTAATTGAATGTGTCCTTCGTCAGAAATGTATTAGGGATTCATTGATGAACAGCCCTTAAGGACCTGCAGTCTAGAGTTGGCAATTACAAAGAGAGTTAAAAAGCTTGTTAGTATTATATACTGAGCCCTCTGTATCCTTGGGCTCCTGTGGGTTCACACAGCATAGATTGAATGTATTAAATTTCAGAAAGGTCTAAAAAGCCAAATTTGAATTTGTCACAGGTATAGAGCACTTCACTGAGTCCCTGTAATAAATGTGAATGTGGATATGCTCTGCTGTGGCCACTACACACTTCACAGATTTTCAGTGTCTGCCTCTTTAGTGCTCTGAATGCTGCTTTTGTGGCTTGTGTCCTAGCTTTTGTATGGTTGCTGTTCAGGTCTGCATCTGTATTGCACATGCAGAGGACCTCATTTTTTCCTTCATTCCTTCATTTAAGTAATCTAGAGAGGTTTTAAAGATGCAGAAAGTGTCCCAGCAATGTATTGTAGATGGAAGGTTTCTCAGGTCTTGCCCGGGCCGTGGTCCCTGGACCCGAGGTCCCTCAGCCACTTATAAAATTCAGAGGCTTAATATTATTTACAAACTGTATGGCCTATGGCTTAAGTTTCTTGCTAACTAGCTCTTTCATCTTAAATTAACCCATTTCTGTTAATCTATGTTGTGCCACATGGCTGTGGCGTTACCCATCTGCTGACATCTTGTTTCTCCTTTGGTGACAGCTGGGGTCTCTGTCCTCTCCTTTCTTTTCTCATATATCGGCTTGGATTTCCCACCTGCCTCTCAGCTGCCTTGCCATAGGCCAGTGCAGCTTTATTTATCAACCAATCATAGCAACACATACTCACAGCATACAGAAAGACATCCCCATCTTCTCTCTCCCACCCACCCCCCCATAAGGTCTAGGTATAAGCCTGCAGTTGGTTGACTGGCTTACTTGTTTAACTTTGGATAGCTGAGGTTGCCAGAAGTCTTATAAACAAGCAAATGGACCTGGTGGTATAGGTTTGTACCCAGCTACCAGGGAAGTTGAGGTAGGAAGATAGCAAGTTCAAAGCCTGCCTGGACAGTTTACCAAGACTTTCTTAAATTGGGGGGTGGGAGTGGTTCAGTAGTTTAGAGCATTGGCTGCTCTTGCAGAGGGCCTGGGTTCAGTTCCTAGCACCCACAACTACTTTTTAACTCCAGTTGGAGATCCTGTGTCCTCTTTTGACCTCTACAGGCACATATACACATAAAGTAAATATTTAAAAAGGACTTTTGCCTAGCATGCTCTTGGCCCTAGGTTTGAGTCCCCAGGGCTACCAAGAAAAAATAAAAATGTTACATTTTTGTTTCTCAAAATAGTTACTTTGATAGGTCTCCTTGATTTGGGTGGCTTAAAAAGGACCACTGGCCCTTCCGTGCTGGTGAAGCAAGCTGTGTGATGACAAGATGGGTACACTCAACTCCCTGCTTCCAGACCCATCCAGTCTTCCCTCAATTCTGTGTGTTGTTTCTCCCCCTCTGTCTCTCTGTCTCTGTTATTGTCCCCTCTCCCCCATTTTGATACAGGGACTTGTGCTGTGGCCCAGGTTAGCCTTAAAGTTGATAAAGTTAAAGGCTCCTGCCCCAGCTTGCCAAATTCCTGTAGGTTCTTGCTAATAAACACCTTGTGCACGGTCCTTGTGATGGGATCCAGTGGGGTGGCTCAGTGGTAAAAGTACTTGCTGACAAGCCTCATCCTGAGTTTCCTCTTCAGGACTCACGGTGGAAGGAAAAAACTAACTGCAGCAAGTTGTCCTCTTACCTCCAAACACATGCCTTGGCACCTTACTTGTCTCTCCCCCTTACACAACAAAGAAAGAAAATGTAAGAGGAGTTTTGTTCTTCTTCTTCTTCTTTTTTTTTTTTTTTTTTTTAACATTTTTAGGGTTTTTTTTTTTTTTTTGGTTGTTGGTGGTGTTTAAAATATTATTTTTGGGAGTGGAGCGGGGGAGATAAGGTTTCTCTCTGGCTGTCCTGGAACTCGTTTTGTAGACCATTGGCCTCGAAGTTTAAAATGCTTTCATTGATCTGTAGTAATTACCAAAAACTAGGCTAAGGAGCAGCTTATTTAAGCTTAATACACTTTTTAACTCAAGCACAGATGCCAGATAGTTCACCTCTATAGCATTGCTCTTTTCTATGAACTTCACGAACCTAGCCTCATCTTCGAATTTTGGCTCTTCTGAACTTTTCCCTATTTACTCTGGGATTTCTGTCAGTTTTCTGTTCTAGGTGTAATCCCCCGTTTTCAGCAATCTGGTAGGTAATGGCTCTCTTTGAATTTTGATCGTTGAGATCCTTTTCTTCAGTGCTGTTTTCTTCTCTTCAACTTTGGCCTTTCATTTCCTTACAGCGTTAGTGCAGCGTCATCAGAACCAGGATCATCAGATAGATCAGCAGCAGCAGCAGCAATCTGTAAAACGGACTTTGGCTTGGTTTTGGTTATTTTTGCTTTTGGATGCAGTTCTTTGTTTACAGCAACATGTGAGTAGGTGACGGATTTCAGAGCACAGTTGTTGCCACAAGTGTCAGGTTGATCCACAACTGATGGGTTGTTGATCAGATTTCTGTAGATAACAAACCTTTCTATGACAAAAGTCCCGTGAAGGGACTTTCCTGGCTTCCAAGATGAAATAACTTACGTTGGGACAGTAGTTGAAGTAGAGGTTATACTTCATCATCAGGTATCTGCTTCCTTCTCCAGATGGAAGGGTCCCTTTCTCCACAACTGTTACAGTGGCTGTAACGCATACTTCTGTCCACTTGCCTTTCAGGTCTTTTGTCAGCTCCGAGAGCTCTGGTAATTCTTTTCTCAGCAGTTTTAGCTTCTCTTTCACCGAGACTTTAGTCAAGTCGTTCACGATCTGGGTCTCAGCTTCATCTACCTGGGGCACCAGTTTTGCAAAGGCTTCCACCCACCCAAGTAACTCCAAAATCATCCTCTGGCAGGACTCGGGCCGTGCGCTGCTGAATTACCTTCCTCTCTTTCCTCTTCCTCAACTTTTGCTCACTCTGATGGTGTCAGGATTTGGAGCCATAGTCTGGAAATATGGAATACTTCATAGGGGCCAGAATGGTTACTGTATTGTTCCAGTTTTAGTATATGTGCTGCCAAAGCAAGCACCCTTGGTCAGTTTTTAAGAAAGTCCTTTCCTGGGCTTTAGAGATGGCTCAGCAGTTAAGAGCACTGGTTGCTCTCCCAGAGGACCCAGGTTCAATTCCCAGTACCCACATGGCAACTCACAACTGTAACTCCAAGATCTGATACTCTCACACAGAAATATATGCAGGCAAATACCAATGCATATAAAATAAAAATAAATAAATTATTTAAAAAAAAGTCCTTTCCCTTTTGCTGGAAAGGGAGATAGTTACAGTTAGAACAGTGATCAGTGTACTTCAGGTTTTGAGAGCTTAGAGACTGACATCTGGGTACTAGTTGGAGTGGTGATTAAGAGAGCAATTGAGTAAGCATGTAGAGGCTTCTACTTTTATGCTGTAACTGGGACATCTCATCTGTATATCATGAGCTTGGCAGAGCTGGATTTGCCCCAGTGGAGGCTTTTGATTACTTACACCTTACAGCTAGCTGGTGCTGACTTTTTTTAAGAGTGCTTAGTGCTCTTGGTCTTGGCCAGAAGGCCAAGCAGCAATTAGGTGTTTCTTGAAGATAACATATTCTGGACTAAAGTACTTTTTATTCATTTAGGCAGGATCTTGCTGTGAAGCCCATGCCAGCCTCAAACTTGTAACACTCTTGCCTTAGCCTCTTAAAGAGTAGCTGAGTTACAGGCCTCTCTGATTGATGTAATCAGGTGGTTTCAGCACCTATGCATTTGGCACCTGCCATGTGTTATAATATGCTTCTTTCTCATGCAGGACTTGACATTTGTCCTCAGTTGAGAATATATTGTGGTCAAGAGTACACAAGCCTTGAGTCTGGCACAGACTCAATTTTCCAGCTGTGACTCTAGTACTGTCGTCTTCTCTGCTCTTTAGTCCCTCCCTGTGAATGAATAGTGTTGACTTCAGTACAGTGCCTAAGTGTAGTCACACTTGTGCCCTTCTGGTCACTGTTCTTTCTGACAGTAGAGCTGTGTACAGAAACAGCTCTTTGAGGCCAGTGAGAGCCCTAAGGGGAGATGTGTGCTCTTGTGAACCAGAGACTATAGAGTTCTGACTGGTGGGCATTTTTGTTGAAGGAAATTTTGGAGTATTTAATTTTTTCCCCTTAAATTATGATTGTTACATGCTTATTTTACATGTAGGTAAACATGCATATAAATGTAATATCCTTCCTCTAGCTGAAGTAGAGAACATAAATTTGAGGTTTTGGAGTGTGATTTCTTTCCTTTTGAGACAGGGTTTCTCTGTAGCCGTGGTTGTCTTGGAACTCACCCTGTAGACCAGGCTGACCTTGAACTCACAGAAATCCACCTGCCTCTGCCTCCTGAGTGCTGGGATTAAAGGTATGCACCACTGTCACTTGTTTTGAAGTATGATTTCTAAAACATTTATCTTTAAAATCCCTATTTTGGAGCTGGAGGGATGGCTCATGGTTAAGGATGTGTACTGCTCTTCCAGAGGACTGGAATTCCATTTCCAGCACCTGCAAGCAGGCAGCTCACCTGCAACTCCCATTCCAGGAGATTATGACACCTTCTTCTGATCTCTGCAGACACTGTACCAAAGGCACAAACTACACAGGCACACACATACAAATAAATAAAATTGAAAAACTCTTTCTTACTAGCTCTCAGAACCATATAAACACAGATATGTATGTTTTTCTTTTAAGACAGTGTTTCTCTATGTAGCCATGGCTGTCTTGGAACTCGCTTTGTAGACCAGGCTGGCCTTGAACTCACAGAAATCCGCCTGTCTGCCTCTCAAGTGCTGGGATTAAAGGTGTGCGCCACCACCGCCCTGCTGAGCTGTATGCCTTTCAACATGGTGTGGGTAAGCACGTGTGTCTTGAAGGATTGGTCCATGTCGGCAGATGATGATGTAGTTTTTGGCTTTTATACTCATTTTCTTTACAAATTTTACATTAGGATTTCATAGTTCTGTTTTTCTATAAAGGGTCAGTTGGCAAGTATTTTACTTTCTGCAGCTCCTCAGCTGTTGTGTATGAAAACATCCCTAGTCAAAAATGTGTCTAGCAAAGGTGGCTGTATGCCTGCAGAGTTTTGCTTTGAAGATAAGTGGTGGGCTAGGTTACCCATTCACATCTAGTTTTTGTTTTAAGTCTAACAAGTTCATTCAGAGTATTTGTATCATGATGGGTACAAATAAGAAAAATTAGAACTGAAAGTTATACTGGCACTAGCCAGTTTCAGAAAGTATTGTCACTACCTTTGGTCCCGTGTGACCTCTCTGACTACCTTCTTCTCTCTGACCTTCTCAAGGCATTTTATTCCTTTACTTCTGTGTTGCCATCTGTGAATGTCTCCTAAAATAATGTGACGTAATTTTTGCATGTCAGTAAACTGTATAAATTGAATCTTTTATTCTATGAAGTCTCTTTTTTAACATTGTTCTCAAGATCCATTTTGTTTTCCTAATGCTTAGGTACTTACTGTCTTAGTAATGAGCAGAGCAGAACCATGTTCTTATCCTCATGCAGTGCACGATTTTAGTGTCAGGGAGACAGTTACAGATAGTAAATGGTATAGTAGCCATCTGGATACTGATAGGAGCCAGCAAAAGAGGAAAGGGGTGGTCTGTTTTCAGACTGAAAGGCAGTGTGCTCAGATTAGGGCTACCTGTGAAGGGCCTTTTGCCTAGAAGGTGAAAGGTCAAGGCAAGAGGCCATGGGTATGTGGGAGCATTATTATATGTAGGTAGAGAGTCCAGCATACATGAAGTGCTATGAATTGGGATGTGCCTGTTGCATTGGAGGGAGGAGCCCTGGGGGAGTGAGTGGTAAAGTAGGTCTGTTTTGAGCCAGAGGTATGACATGGTCTGGTTTCTGAAAGGTCCCCCCACTGCAGCTAAGTTAAGAATAGCTGTCCCTATGCAGCTGGCAGGAGAGGCTTTAGAAGGTGATGGCAGTGATCCAGTAAAGCAGTCATGGCAGCTTGGGCTGAAGGGGACCAGGAGTGGTATTGAGAAGTGATTGGAGTCTGGATCCTTCTTGGAGCGAGAGCAGATGCTATTTGCTGGCCAACTGGATATGGGTATAAGAGAAGTAAAAGATGACAGTAGGGACTTTTTCTTACTGCAGGAACAGGTTGTAAAGGCTACACCAGGAGGTGAATTTGGGCTTGTTCAATTGGGACACTTTTAGAGAGCACACAGCATTTAGAGTTTAGAGGAGAGAAAGGGCATCAGTGTGAGGCCTCCGTGTTTAGATGGCATTGAGGGTATGTTGAGCAAGTACTCTGGGAGAAGGAACCAGGCAAGGTTGGTGACTGTGAAGGTGAGGGAAAATGCTGTGGTGAAGGCTGGTGGGGACCTGCCTTAAATGCTGAAGCTTTTAAGGTCAAGCATGATGAGAGCTTAAGATAACGCCTGGCTTTGGTGGCATAGAAGTTATGAGTGATCTTGATGAACGAGGAAGTGTGAGAAACCTGGATGGACAGAGAGTAGACAGTGCTCTCTCTTGGGGACTTGTCTGGGGTAGAAGGTATGGATGAGTAAGAATTTACTGGAATGTGTAAATTAGGACATTGGTGTGCCTTAGGTGCTTTAGTGTGTGAATTAGTTAACTTTTCTATTGATGTGATAAAACAACATGACCAAGGCAACTTAGAAGGAAGAGTTTATTTGGGGCTTCCAGTTTCTGGAATAGGAGTCCATTACCATTGTGATGGGAAGCATGGCCACAGACAGGCAGGCATGGCACTAGCAGTAGCTGAGACTCATATCCAGATCCATACACAGAAAGCACATTGTGAATGGCTGGAGTCTTTTTGAAACCTCAAAACATACCTCCTCCAAAGCCACACCTATTTTTTCCTAAACAGTCCACCAACTGGGGACCAAGTGTTCAAACACTTAGCCTGTGGGGACCCATTCTCAATCAGACAACCACAGTGTGCCTGAAGTGCTACTGTGCAAGAGGAACAATGTGGTGAAGCAGGAGAGTCAGCACTCTCTGCAGGCCCATCCCATCCCCAAGTCTTGGGCAGGCAGCACTGAGCTGTGTTTACATGGAGAGCAGGCCCTCTTTGCTCCTCGTTGGTGGGAGAGGGTAGAGTGGAATGGGGGTGGGGTGGACAATGAGAGCATATGGATATTTTCTTTAAGGTCCTATTCTCCCCAGGGAAAGGGAAGTGAGAATAAGTTGGTAGGTAGGATGTGAAGAGAGGTGAAAGGATGAAGTTGGAATGTGAACAGACTAGCCACACAGTGGCTTCTGTGGGGGTGTGTCTGCATTGAGAGGTGACAGCACAGTGCTTCCTTAACAGGGGTTGTGGACTAGAGAGACAGGGGCGATTACTGCCATTAGAGCTAAGGAAGGCAGCTAGTGACGGGTGGCCACAGTCATGCACAGCTGAAGTTCATTCCCCTTTGCCCGTGTTACGTTTTCGATTGAATGTATTGCATTTTATTCCTTGTTCTGTTGTCAGAAAATAGGATTGTTTCCAGTAAGAGAAAGTTGCTGTCAACAGTTTTGACAAAATTGCAAAAGCGTGTCTCTGGGGCACAGACTGGAGAGTTGAGACTGTTGGGACATGTCCAGCTTCAATTTTGGGAGGTAGTGCAAACCATTTTCAAGTGGTCCTTGCTGGCTCTTTGGATTGTCAGACCATTTTATATTTACCCGTTTGGTGAGCTACATTTCAGGGGTCTTAAAAAAAAAAATAACAGCTCCAAACCAAAAACATTAGCTTAGTATGCTAGCAGGTAGAAGCAGGAGGATTAAGCATGTTCAAGATCATTATTCACTTCTCAGAGTTCAAGACCAACCAGTCTGGGCTACATGAAACCTGATCTTTTTTTTAAATTTTTTTTTCTAGATTTTTTTTATTTATTATCTATACAGCATGTATGACTGCAGGCCAGAAGAGGGCACCAGATCTCATTACAGATGGTCGTGAGCCACCGTGTGGTTGTTGGGAATTGAACTCAGGACCTCTGGAAGAACAGTCGGTGCTCTTAACCTCTGAGCCTCCAGCCCCCTGTGAAACCTGATCTTACAAACAGTGCAAAATACAACATTATCTAAACTATATAATTTAATAGACTTTAATATCCCACAGAATTGTATAGTAGTCACCAGTCTAAATTCAGACTATTTTCATTATCTCCTATGTGGTCTGTACATTCATGTGAGTAGTTGTATATAATCTTTTGTGACTGGCTTATTCATTTAGCATATATTGAGGTTCTCTCATGTTTTATTATGTATCAGAACTGGTACTTTCTTTTTCGTGTGTGTGTGTGTGTGTGTGTGTGTGTGTGTGTGTGTGTGTGAGGGGGGGGGGCGGAGGTTGACTTTAGCTGTCTTTCTCAATTGCTTCCCCACCTTGTGTTGTGAGTCAGTCTTCACTGAGTCTGTAGCTTACTGATTGGGCTATACTGACTGGCCTGCCAACCCCAGGGATCTTCCTGTCTACCTTCCTGTCTACCTCTCTAGCTGTGGGATAATAGGTACTTGCTGGGGATTTGAACTTGGGTCCTGGTACTTGTATGGTAAGCAGTTCACTATTTGAGCCATCTCCCAGCCCTATATTTCCTTTGATCTTCTATTAAGTCTGTTGTATGGACAGTTTATCATTTCGATTTTGGGACTGTTAGGACTACTACTTCTACAGGTCAGTGGAACTTGACTTTTTGTGGTTGAGACAGGTCTCCTTGTGTAGTTTAAAATAGCCTAAAACTGGATCCTCCTTCCTCAGCCTCCTGAGTAATGGAATTGTAGGCTCCTGCCAAAACTAGCTTCTGTTGGTGCAGGGTGAGCTGCTGCGCCAACATGCTCAGTTTTCTATGCTCTGTCTTCTGTGTTTTTATCTGTGTCACCGTCTGGTTATTTTTTTCAGTTCCATCTTTGTTCTTTTTTTTCTTTTTCTTTTTGGTTTTTTGAGACAAGGTTTCTCTGTGTAGCTTTGCGCCTTTCCCGGGACTCGCTTTGGAGACCAGGCTGGCCTCGAACTCACAGAGATCTGCCTGGCTCTGCCTCCCGAGTGCTGGGATTAAAGGCGTGTGCCACCACCGCCCGGCCCATCTTTGTTCTTAATGATCCAGCTTAGTCCGTCCTGAATTTCATTCATTGACTAACTTGAATTTCCTTTTTTCTTTTCTTTTTCGTTTTTTGAGACAGGGTTTCCTTGTGTAGCCCTGACCAACCTGAAGCTTGTTCTGTACCAGGCTGGCCTCAAACTCGGAGATGCACCTGCCTCTGCTTCCTGAGTGCTGGGATTAAAGGCATGTGCCACCATGCCCTGCAAAACTTTTTTTTTTTTTTTTTGGACTGACTTGAGTTTCTTTCACCCCTGCCCCCTGTGCTGGAGAATAGCTTGGGTTCTCACACACTAAGTGATCACTCCAGGGCTGAGCTGTATCCCCAACCTTCATCATGGTTTTTAATAAATTCTCTTCAGCTTTTCAAGTCTGCTGGTTCTTTCTTGGGAGTCTCCTCCCTGAGTGTAGATCTATAACATGATGTTTCAGCCATGTTTCCATATGCTATGTATTTGGTAGGTAAGAAAGAATGCCAGCTGCTTTGCAGTCTTTGGGTCTTCACTGGGCCCTCAGCACTTTTCCACTGATGGGCTGTAGACAAGCCTGTAGGGCATTTTCTTAATTAGTAACTGATGGGGGGTGGCCCAACCTATTGTGGGTAGTGCCATTCTTGGGATGTTGGTCCTGGATTCTATAAGAAAGAAGGCTGAAGCCAGACTGTGGTGGCACATACCTTTAATTCCAGCACTTGGGAGCAGAGGCAGAGGGAGTTCCAGGACAGTTCGGGCTACACAGAGAAACCCTGTCTCGAAAAAAAACCCAACAAAACAAAGCAAAACGAAACAATTCAATCTGTGTGTGACTCTGACCATGTACAGAACACCAGAACACTCCAGAGAAGGGCTGTGCATACAGCTCGAATAAGACATGAGGCAGGTCTTTATGAGGGACAGAAAGAGGAGTCCTGCTTTTCCCAACAGATGACAAGGATGGATGGTCCTCTCACTCTCCTTTCATTTATTTGTGTGTATGTGTATCTGTGGAGGTTGCTATCCACACACAGATTGGGGTCTTTACCCAGGTGCTGTCTACCATGTTATTTATTTATTTATTTATTTATTTTTGGTTTGGTTTTTTTTTTTTTTTTTTTTTTTTGAGACAGGGTCTCACTTTATAGCTCTGGCTGGTCTCCTCTTTTTTTTTTTTCTTTTCTTGACAGGGCCGTATTTTGTACCTCTGGCTGGCTTTGAACTCAAAGAAATCCACCTGCCTCTGTCTCTTGAGTGCTGGTATTAAAGATGTGCGTCACCAAGCCTGGCCACCATGCTTTTTTTTGAGATAGGATTTCTTTGGCTTGGATCTTGCCAGTTAAGCTGAACTGACTGGCTAGTGAGCTGCAGAGATCCCTGTCTCCACTTCTGTTTATAGGCACATTCGACCACATCTAGCTTTTATGATACATGGGTGCTGTATCATACTCAGCCTCATGCTTGTGTAGCAAGGACTTTACCAACAGAACTATCTCCCTAGTTATGGTTTTTAAAGTAAAGTTTTGTAGTTTCTATGCAAAATCATATTTATTTCTTTCCATTAATAGGTTTTCTCCTTACCTCATCCTTGACTAACAAATTTTAAAAAAGATAATCTGGAACAAAAGTGGTACCAGAGCTAGTGATGGAGCTTATTTGTGACATTGCAGCGGCAGGCTCTATGCATTCTAGTGCTGGCCTCTTTCCACTGTTGGCTCCTTTTCCAGGGCTTGATCCTAGCAGGAGCAATGCTGTGAGTCACAGATGGCAGCAGGAGGAACCTCAATCCGCTTCTGGTCATTTTCTTATCCTTCTGTGTCCACTTCCAGAGTGTCAGGAGGTGTGCAGTACCTTGCCTGACTGGTATTTCTTTGTAATGTTTTTGTTTTTTGAGACATGGTTTTTCTGTGTAGTCCTGGAATTCACCAGGCTGCCCTCAAACTCACCGAGATCTGCCTGTCTCTGCTTCCTGAGGGCTGGGATTAAAGGTGAGCACCAGCACTGCTGGCTCTTCTTAGTTTTCAGAGTTTCCTTTCTCCTGCTGACATTTCATTCTGCTCCTGCATGCTGTCTACCATTTTCTACTAAATCCCTAGCAAATTAATCATGGACTTAACGTTTTTCTGGTCTTTTAATTTCATCATTCTTTTGGTGCTTGACTGTAGTTCTGAGACAGGTTCAGTCCTGTGACTTTTTTTTTCTTCTCCCTTTTGTAGTATGCTCTGTGATTGTTTTTGTTGAAAGGTGGACATGATGTGCTGGGTAAAAGAACTTCACTGAATCTTGGGCCTTTATCAGTGTAAGTTATAGGGAACTGGGACTCATTCTGTAGTCCTTGTTACTAGGTCTTAGTTAGCTGGTTAGTCTGTATCCCTAGAAACACATTTCAGATAGCTCTTATCTCCATCCTCTGGCAGAGTTAGAGAGAGGGGTATTCACTCTCAAGACCTAGTCAGACCCCATCACAGTGACCCTTCAGGAGTTTTTAATCCATACAGCTATGCGCTCCAGGCCTTGATAGTTCATATAGTTTTCTTTTTGTTTTTGGTGTTTTTTTTTTTTTTTTTTTTTGGTTTTTCGAGACAGGGTTTCTCTGTGTAGTTTTGTGCCTTTCCTGGAACTCACCAGGCTGGCCTCGAACTCAGAGAGATCCGCCTGCTTCATATAGTTTTCATATTTGTTTACCTTTCTCTGCTGGTTAGTTGTGATCCTTTGTATCTGCTTTACTGCCTCTCCACTTTTCTGGGGAGCAGCAGTTTGCTCGGTGACCTCATTTTCTTATAGATGTAGGAGGAATTGTTTTCAGTTTCTTCAACTCTTCACTTACTGCTAGGAAGAGATTAAATACTTTGACACGTTCAGCAACCATCAGCACCATACAGCTCCAGAAGCCTCACCTTTCCAAGGTGAAGCTCGGTGCTCAGTGGGCTCCCCATTCTCCTCTACTGCTACTAGCAGCAGCTCTGAGTGCCACATGTGAGTGGAATACAGTTGTGCTTTGTGACTGGCTTGAAGCCTCATTGCAGCACGGTTCATTTGCAGTGTAGCATATTTCAAAATGTATTTCCTTTTTAAGTGTGTTATATCCCATTGTAGGTTTCTATACATTTGTTTATGCACTCATCCCTAATGAACACCACTTCATGAATGAGTGCCCTGTTCAGATCTGCAGAACAGCTTTAGTAGGTTTCTGTGTCACTGGTTTGCACTGAGCGGTTGTGCAAGCTTAGGAATGATCCTCTGAGGCAAGTGAGATGGCTTAGCAGATAACCCCATGCACCATGCTTGACAATTTGAGTTCTGTCATCAGATAGGAGAGAGCAAGCACCTGCAGGTTATCCCTCTGAACTCTGTGTGTGCATGCATACATACCCCAAAATGTAAAATAAATGAATATTTATAGAGATGCTCTGAGTTTGCTGGCCAGCTTGCTGTGAAAATATCCCTCGTTTTTGACTGTTTTTGTTTTGTTTTTGGTTTTCCGAGACAGGGTTTCTCTGTGTAGTTTTGGTACCTGTCCTGGATCTCGCTCTGTAGACCAGGCTGACCTCAAACTCATAAAGATCCGATTAGATCTACCTCTCGAGTGTTGGGAGGTGTGCACCACCACCGCCTGGCTGTGTTTTTGTTTGTTTGTTTGTTTGTTTTGTTTTTTGTTTTTAAATTCTGGCTCCTCTTGTATTTTATCCTTCTTCCACTCTTTCACTAAGAACACACTGTAGACAGACAGACACCCCCCCCCCCCCAAAAACACAAATTCAGTGTCATGCACATTTATTATACTGTTGAGGTTGAATTGGTTCATTTCTTACAGTAAGTGTCTTCAACTATAAATGAATTCGTGGAAAATGTTCAGTAAGTGCAAGCATGAGAAAGTATAAGAGCTGCCTGCACACTCAAGGTCGTGTAGAAAACAGTAACTGCCATGGTAGCTGCTCATGGAGTGTAAGCTTTGGTTCCGATGAGCTGGAAAGCAGCAACATGCAGGAAGGCAGTGGCATTCTGAATGCTGGCCTAGTGGCTTCCCAACTAACACTGGGTTAGTCAGCATTGTGTGAAAATTGAAAAACCTAACTAGATTGTTGTGAAGCCCAAATGAAAGTGTTAGGATATGTTGGGTCAATAAAGCATGGTGCATGCCAGGTGTGGAGGCGCATATTTTTAATCCCAGCACTCCGGGCAGATCTCTGAGTCCCAGGCCAGTCAAGGCTGCACAGTGTGACCCTGTTTCAATGAACAAAAAGCGGGATGTAGATTCTCAAGCTCTTCAGAAGCAGTGCTGGAAGACAGACTTACTTACACCTGCTTAAAGCATGCTTTTTTCTGTTTTCAATGCGTTCATGGAGCTGAGCAGCTATGGTACGCCTGCAGAAACCTTATGTTCTGGGGTGTCCCCCCCCCCATCTTGAGGCAACCAATGGTAGCTGTGTCATGAGGTAGTTTATTTTTTTAATTTACTTTTGTGTGCACATGAATGCGTGTGTGGCGAGCACGCGTGCTTTTGCACATATGCATCTTCTGTGTGTGGGTACTGTCAGAAGACAGTGTTGGATTCTCTGGAATTGGATTTGGATTTGCAGGTAGTTGTTTGTCACCCATTGTGGGTGTTGGGAATTGAACTCAGGCTCAGATCCTCTGGAAGAACAGCAACTACTTTTAACCACTGAGCCATCATTTCTCCAGCCTCATAAGGAAATTTAAATCGCACAAGTGAGGTCAAGCCTTTTTTTGAGTGTGAACACTTGGAAGCCAGAAGGACAACCTTCGGTATCATTTCTGCAGACAGTATCTACTTTTTTTGTTTGTTTGTTTCTTTCCAAGATAGGGTTTCTCTGTGTAACAGACCTGGCTGTCTTGGAACTTTCTTTGTAGACCAAGCTGGCCTTGAACTTAGATATTTTATGCTTTGAATACCTAATCTTTAGTTTCTGAATCCTAATGAGAAGTTCTATGTGAAAATTAGTAATACCAGGGGCAGGGTGATTAATATTAAAGAAGTAAACAGTTCGTATCTAAAGTGTGCTTCTGCCTTCTGAGTGCTGGGATTAAAGGTGTATGCCATCACTGCCTGGCTTTTTTTTTTTTTTTTTTGGTGAGGGTCACTCACTAAGCCAGTCAGCCTAACAAGCCCCAGATAATCCTCCTGCCTCAGCCTCTTCAGACAGCGCCTGGCTCACAGATATTTCTTCATAAGTTCTTTGGTTGCCTATATAGCCTTGTTGATAAAGAGTGTATATGGACTTGTGCTTTACAGAAAACTGTCTTTTTATTATCAGTTCTCCATCCACTGCTGTAATAATTACCCCCAACACAGCAACCCAAGACAGAAGGGAACATTAAGCATTGCAGCTCTGTGGGTCAGGAGCTTGGGGTGCAATTAAAGATACCTGCCACCACCACCTAGCTAGATTTGTTTTACCTGCATGAATGTTTTGCATTCCATGTGTGCAGTGCCTGCAGAGGCCAGAAGAGGGGGTTGGAGCCTCTGGAACTGTAGTTACAGTTAACTACCGTGTGGATACTAGGAACTGAACCTGGGTCCTCTAGAAGAGCAGCCAGTGCTCCTAACTGCTGAGCCACTTCTCCAGTCCCAGTTTGTCTGTTTAAAGGCCAAATGAACAACTTTCTGTCTTCTGTGGGGTGACAGTCCTGTCATTTTGGAAACTATACCCTCTTTGGTAGTATCGCATGGGCTCCAGCTCTTGATTACTAGATGGCCAAGTTTGCTATACTTATTTTCTGCTGAACTGCCTATTAGCATTGGCTCATTGAACTTTTTGAGTGGTGATCAATATTTGAGGGTTGATTTTTCAAAATTCTAAAATTCTTTTAAAGATTGTATACTTTGAATACCTAATTTTCAATTTCTGAATCCTAATGAGAACTTCTGTGTGAAAACTAGAAATACCAGAGGCAAGGTGATTAATATTAAAGAAGTAAACAGTTCATATCTAAAGTGTATTCATGTCATAGTGTGTTCATATCCAAAGGCTAATTGTAAATGTTTTTGCTTGATTCCAATTTTAAGAATATCATTCATTTCGCCAGGTGTGTGTGAGGGGGTGGGAGGGCGGTGCCTTTAATCCCAGAGGCAGGTGGGTCTCTGAGTTTGAGGCCAGCCTGGTCTACAGAGCAAGTTCCAGGACAGTCAGGACTACACAGAGAAACCTTGTCTCAGAAAAACAAAACAAACAAATAAAAGGTATATCATTCTTCTAAGACATAATTAAAAATTTGTTGTTTAGCCTTTAATCAAAAGTTTTTTGTTTGTTTTAAATTTTATTGAAGACAGGATCTGACTCTGTAGCCCTGGCTGGCCTTAAACTCAGATGCACCTGCCTTGGCCTCCTGAGTCCTGGGATTAAAGGTGAGTGCTACCACTTCCCAGTATACTTTGTGTCTAGTTGAATGTACATAAATGATACCAATTTTGGTCATAATTCATCTGACAAATGTCTAATACCTGTCCTTTGTCAGGTCCAGTGTTTGCTATGCTTTAATCATACCTGGTTAAAGAAAGTGGCTCTGGGGCTGGCTGATGCTCTCAGTGTAACACTCAGGACCCTGTCTCAGGATGACAGTCAAGCTATGTACTGACATTTCCTAGGTGCTATATATGAAAAGAAAAGTGGGGAAGATACATACACAGCATACATCATATATATAGGTATGTGTGTATGAGGCAGTATGTATGGGTCTTGCTCTGCCACTGCACTCTATCCCCAGCCATTTGAATTTTGTGTTTGTGTTTAACTCAGTGTGTCCAAAGTTTCTTTTGTTTGTTTGTTTGTTTATTTATTTATTTATTTATTTATTTATTTATTTATTTATTTATGAGACAGTTTCTCTGTGTACCCCTGGCCCTCAAACTCAGAGATCCACCTGCATCTGCCTCTTGAGTGCTGGAATTAAAGGTGTGTGCCACCACTGCCCAGCTGCAAAATATTATTGTAACATTTAACATTATTTTAACAAAATAAATAAGTTTTTTTTTTTTTTTAAAAACTTCTGTTTTTATTTAATCTTGAAGCTATACTAGGGATTGAGCCTAAGGCTTCAGACATGCCAGGCAAGCACTCTGCCATGGAACCATACCCTTGACCTCTTTTTTGGTCTTTGAAGTCCATGGCATGTTTTTCATTCATACCATGTCTCCGTTCAAATGCATTGTGACTCAGATGCTCAGAAGCCTTTTGTGGGTGTTACAGAGAAAGTGTAGATCACAGACTGTACATGTGAGTAGCAGGAAACCCTGATCAAGAAAGAGCCTAAGTAAGAAGTAGAAGTGGCTGTGTTCATCTTCAAGGCAGTGGCAGAAGATTGAGAGGAGGGAGGGGTGAATGAGGTTATAAAGTTTAATGAACTGGATTGAAAGTGGGTGTGTGGCAGTAGGAGCCAAGTCTGTCTCTCACAACTGGAGGCATGTTTTAGTGAGCTGGGGAAGGCATATTGCAGGGACGATTTGGTTGTGTGGTGTGTGATGGAAAACAGGGCCTTCTCTGCATGATTGCCTGTCACTAGTTTATGTAGTTGATGGTTTAGTTCACTGTGAGACTTTTATGGGAACGGTCTACTACTTGGGCACTGGTGTTTAAAGTACAGAGATGATCCCACTGGTTTAAGAATTATGTTTCGGGCCGGGCGGTGGTGGCGCACGCCTTTAATCCCAGCACTCGGGAGGCAGAGCCAGGCGGATCTCTGTGAGTTCGAGGCCAGCCTGGACTACCAAGTGAGTCCCAGGAAAGGCGCAAAGCTACACAGAGAAACCCTGTCTCGAAAAACCAAAAAAAAAAAAAAAAAAAAAAAGAATTATGTTTCGGGCTGGAGAGATGGCTCAGAGGTTAAGAGCACTGACTGCTCTTCCAGAGGTCCTGAGTTCAATTCCCAGCAACCACATGGTGGCTCACAACCATCTGTAACGAGATCTGGTGCCCTCTTCTGGCCTGTGGTCATACATGCTGTATACATAATAAATAAATAAATCTTTAAAAAAAAAAGAATTATGTTTCTAGAGGTACTTTAGTAACTGACTGGCTGTGGTGATGTGTGCTAGTAGGATGTGCTGAAGAGGTACAGGCAGCAGAGACACGAGATAGTTAGAAACCAATGTCAGTGACTGCCCTCATTCCTCCAAGCTGGTTTGGGATCTCCTAAGCTTTGCTTCAGTCACCGAGGAAACTGACTAAAAGGTGAAGTTTTCTTCAGGATTGGTTAACCTGGAAGACTGATAGGGCATGTATACAGCCTGCACTTTCCAGGGCTACTGTGAGAGAGAAAGAATCATAGGAGTTCTCCAGACAGAGAGCCTGAGGAGTAGTTGGGGAGAAGAAAACTTGCCGTCAGAGAGGTCAGCTGATGAGAACATTTTTCATTCCAATGTGGGGGTGTCTCCTGGTGAACTACATTGAGAGCAGGTTAAAATGAGAACTGAAAGGGGGTAACTGGGGTGAACCCCACTAGAAGTTGACTAGTACAGATAGTACCAGAGTGTAATAATTGAAGAGGGAATGCTGTCAGATGCTATAAAAAATGAAAATACAAAGCACTAACCAGCCTAGCCCAATAGAAATGGACAAAAAGATACTTGGCAGAAAAGTAAAGTGTAAATGGCTTTCAAAAATGTGAAAAATGGGGCCTGGAGAGATGGCTCCCTGGTTAAGAGTCTGTACTGTTCTATGTATATATGTATAGAAGACCCAAGGTTAGTTCCCAGCACCTGCACACAGCTCAAAACTGCCTGTAATTCCAGTGCCAGTGAACCCGATAGTTTCTTCTGGACTCTACAGGCACCTGCACTACAGGCACCTGCACTCAGGTGCAGACTCGGACACATCAAAAAAAGTGAACAATGATGTCTAGCCTTCCTCCAAAGAGAAAAGAGCATGTTCGAGTGTTGATGGATGTGGGGGGAACAGGCATTCATACAACAGTGGTGGGGGTGTGACCTAACTAGAAGTGCATGTCCTGTTCTCCAGCAGTTCCATCCTGGGGAGCTTAGGCTTTTTTTTTTCTTTGTAAAAGCAAAAGTTGAAAACTACATGGTCATTAGTGGCCTGCTTACATGGCATGAAGTCTATACAAGACAAACACTATTGGTTCAGGAAAGGATTTAGAGTGTTTTTGTTGTTGTTTTTTTGTTTTTGTTTGTTTTGTTTTGGTTTGTTATGGGTGGTGGTATTTTTTCAAGACAGAGTTTCTCTGTGTAGCCCTGGCTGTCCTAGAACTTGATCTGTAGACCAGGCTGTCCTTGAACTCAGAGACCCACCTGCCTCTTCCTCCTGAGTGCTAGGATCAAAGGTGGGTGCGCCACCACTGTCTGGTATAGAGGGTTTTTTTGTTGTTGTTGTTTCTTTTTTCTTTCTTTCTTTTTCTTTTTTTTTAAATTAAGCTATTAGTCAAATCCTTTGGTAATCTTTTTCTTATTTAAAGATTGAAAACATACCAGTGGGTCTGGTATAAGCCAGAGCAGGCTGTAGAAGAATTGAGCCTTTGAAAAGAGCTATGCTGGTCACCCTACGGGGGGCGGCCATCACCTTTAGAAACTTGTGTTTCTAAAGTGCAGATTCCTTCTTCAGAGGCTGGCTGGGATTCTCTTTGGGGAATTTGGTCCTGTTTTATGTATCTACTGGATGACATACTACAGGAAAAGGGTGTGTGATGTCCTACAAGATTTGTGACTGAATCCACATTACATTTTACCTAATTGTACCTAGAAACAAGCATATCTTCCATCAAGGCCACATCGAATTTCACTTGGTTTGATTCATTGGCAGAGTAAGCAAGTGTCCGATTCCATTGAGAACCCTGAACATCGCATGGTATGCCTAGTGTATACTGGGATAACTTAAGTCTTTGTGAGCTGTACATTCTCATGTTACCTACATGAACACAGTGCTGTGGACCCTTTTGCAGTTTGTTTGGCGTTTTTATCTTTTTAAGTAAGAGACTTGACACAACCAAACAGACTGGTCTTACAGCAGACAACTTTTTTCCCCCTACTTTTTAAGCCAAGGTTTCACTATGTTGTCCTGAAACTCAAAAAAAATGAAGCTGGCTTCAAACTCACAGAGATTGGCCTGCTTCTGCCTGCTGAGTGCTACGGTTAAAGTGTACATCACCAAGTCCGGCTTGGAGGAACTTTAAATTCTCTGTCATTTTCAGTTTAAATTTATGTAAGTAACTACTTAAACATTTGAGACTTGTTACTCACTGGCTTGTTTTTCTTCATATCCTGATATTGTTTATATTTCCTTGTTTTTAAAAGACTTCTTTCTTTCATTTTATGTGTTTGAATGTTTTGTCTGCATACCACTTGTATGCCTGGTACCTGTGGAGTTCAGAAGAGGATCTTAGATCCCCTGGAACTGGTGTCACAGACAGGTGTGAACCACTGTGTGGTTGCTGGAATCGAACCCAGATCCTCCAGAAGAGCAGCCAGTGCTCTTAACTGCTGAACCATCTCTCCAGTGTGAAGAAGACCTGTCTTGAAAAAGAAAAATGAGAGGCTGGAGAAATGGCTCAGCAGTTAAGAAAGCATATTTGTTGTGATAGCTAATCTTGGTTGTTATCCACACACTTAGAAAGAATCTCAGCTAAGGAATTGTCTCCATCAGATTGACCTGTCCATATTTCCTTATTTCTTAGATGTGTAGGAATGAATTGTAAGATTGAGAGGTGATTTAGTCTCAGGTTTCTCCTTTTGTAGGTAAAACAAATACAAAGAGAAGAAATTATTTGTTGAGAACCGAATATGTGTGTCACCTTAGGTCTAGATCACCCTGTTGGGCTTTAAAGGAATATGGCTTTAATCAATACAGAGCTGCTGCTGTAGTGAGAAATATCAACTTATGAACTGCACTAGTTCATTGAAATGGGGCATGTTAGTGCATACCTGTAATTCCAGCACTTAGGAAGGCAGAGGCAGGAGGATGGCGGCAAATTGGAGGCCAGCCTGATATTACATAATGAGTTCAGGTTAATCTGGGCTACAAAGTGTGAGATTGTCTTAAAAAAGAAAGGAAAGAAATGTACTCTTCTATAACTTTAATCACTTGGTTGCTCATACGCTTTGTAAAAAGTTTTGGTGACATTGAGGAAGTGTTGACTTGAGAGTACTTCAGGTTGGGTTGGTGAGGTGTAGGCTGACCATTAGGTTGTATAGTAAGTAATTCCTTACCCACTGTGACTGTAACAAGCATAGATGCTCATCTGGCCTTTACTTTGGATGCTAGTTTACTAATTTATGAGTTGGCTGTGTTTTCATAGTGAGTTAGACTGAGCTGAAGTGATGTGAGTGCTACTAGTGAGCATAGCCAGACAGTGATGTAATCCAGTCAGGTGCCAAGGTCTGCTTAAAATGCATCGCCTACTGATATGGCCTTCCTAAGGTGGCATGGAGGGCTTCCCGAGGGTGGCTTGTACTTTACAGGGTAGTCTTCTTATATTCTTGGTGTAGTGATTTTGGTTAATGGCTTTGAAGTGTTGATATCCTTTCCCAGGCTTAGTGGTTGGTGTTTCTGAAGGTACCTGTTAGAGTTACAGGTATATGTATATTGTTGGGAGATATTTCTGAAGATATAGAGGTTTTAAGTTTTATGTTTCTCCCAATTATTGATGTTTTTACAATTACTTTTTATTAGACCATGACTGTGTAGCCAAGGCTGACTTTGAGCTTCTCCTGTCTCAGCCTCCTGAGTGCTGGGATTGCATGTGTGTCACCACAAATAGTGTTGATGATGTTTGCATTCAAAACTTTACTGATGACCTTTCATTCACAGCATGCTAGACACTGATGGCAAAGTGATAACAAGCCTTTATGTAGATGGATTATCTCATTGTCTTCAGTCCCTTCTGACTTGAGTGTTTTGAAGCATGCACAGCAGGATCATTGAGCCATGTTAAAATGATCAAGGTAATGGCCTGAGGATTTTTGATATAGCAGGAGGTGAAGTCTTTGCTTCTCTGTGTCTGGACTCTAGGCTGTCACTTGTCTGTAGTGTGGGCACAGTTTTGTTGTGTCTGATACTGTACAGAAAGACAGTTATTTACTTGGATGTTATGGAGTAGCTCTGGCTTTCTCCTGTGACTTGGCATCAATAGGATGTAGTCTGCATTTTAAAAAGTTTATGAGTACAGAGTGAAGGGAATCCCCCCCAGGTAAATAAGTTTGATTTCAATAAATTCGATGTCCATAAAAAGGCAGATTAGGATGAACCCTTTCCTATTTTCTTTAAGATAAGGGGTTGTGAATGGTGAGGGTTCATCCTATTTCCTCAGACTTTGTGAGTAAGCAGATACATTTAGATGCTGTTCAGTTGAGAGATTCTGTTATGTTTTAGGCTAAACCAGTCTTCCATGGGGTATCTTTGAGATTGAACCTAAGACTTTTAATTTTAAGCATGCTAAGCATGCACTCTACCTCTGAACTACATCTGTAGCACTTTAACTGACATTTTTGTAAGTATACCACATTGCATTCTTTAGCTGTCATCACAGTGAGTAGCACTGAAAAGAAGGTAGGATTTATGGTAGAGGTAGAATTGTATGTCTGTTCAGAAAAGTATTGTTCCTGTAAGGAATGATAGATGATAATACATATAAAAATGAAAGCATAATAATTTTCCTGTCTTGATTATTTTTTTAGGGGATGGGTCTTTGGATCCATTTCTCCAAGAGAATAATAATCCAGTAATGGGCAGCTAAACTCCATAGCTGTTATTATTATTGTTGTTGTTATTGTTTGTTTTTGGAGTCAGAGTCTCACTATATAATAGCTCTGGAACCTGATACATAGACCAGTCTGGCTCCTACTCAGAGAGATCTTTCTGCCTCTGCCTCCTGAGTGCTAGGATCAAACTAGGCCCAACTGTGTGCTGTTTTAGCTTCCAATCAGCAAGCAGTGCCTCCCTCGGCTGCTGTGGCCCTGTCCTTATTCCTTGTTCCTGAGCAGTCTTGCTCTCTAAGAGAGCCTCTTCCTCATTTTATGCTTTCTGATGTAAAACTGTAATTTCCTAGAAACCAGATCCTTAGGGAGATTTACCGCCTCCTTCACTCTTGTGGATTCCAGTTCATCCCTCCTAGACAGACTTTTTTTGAGGGGAAGGGAGTTTTGTTACCTTTCTATGTACTTACTCTTGGGAGTTGACGTTTTGGGGAGGGAATGTAGAGGAGCTATTTGCATGCTAGGCAAGCTCTTCACCGCTGAGCTGCATCCTAGCCCTCTATGTACTCTTTGTTTGTTTTCTCAAGATGGTTTCTCTGTGTAGCTCTGGGTGTCCTGGAACTTTCTCTGTAGACCAGGCTGGCCTTGATCTCACAGAGATCCTCCTGCCTCTGTACTGCCCAGCTTCTATGTACTCTTTAAAACACAATGTTGCCAGGCGGCAGTGGTGCACACCTTTAACTCCAGCACTTGGGAGGCAGAGCTGGGCAGATCTCTGAGTTTGAGGCCAGCCTGGTCTACAGAGCAAGATCCAGGAATAGGCCCCAAACTACACAGAGAAAACCTGTCTCAAAAAACTCCCAAAACCAAACGTTCTCCTTTCTCTCCAGTTTTAACTGTCAAAGCCCTTCCTTCTTTGGGGATGTGGTCCAGTAATACCTGAAACTGCAGACAGTACTTGCCCCTAGGTATACGCTTGCTTCTATTATTCCTATCCATGGTAAGTTTAATTTCTAAATAAAGAGGATAGCAAGAGTAAAACTTTATTCATTTAGGCAAGAAAGAAACTGAGGGTGGGAGGGGACTGGGGCACTTCACACTACTTGAAATTAGCAAAATTAACTTTGCCAAGAGATACTTTGGCTTTTTGTGTGATTTCTAGCCAGTCATTATGGTTTACTGAGTTGTAGCATGTGCCACCTTTTCTTCCCTGTGCTGCCCCTCCTGCTTTTTATCCCCAACATAATAGTTTTATTGATTATTTGGGAGTTTCACATAATGCACTCCAATCATATTTACTTCCTAGTCTTTCCAGGTCTACCTCCTTCTTGTGTCCCACCCCCAAATAAAGAAGAAAAGAAATTTTAAAAAAATGCCAAGTCCAATTTGTGTTGCCCATATACTCACTGGAGCATGGTCAAACTCTCAGTGGCCAGTCTCTTAACTGTGAAGACACTTCAGGATTGCTATCACAATTTTTAAGAGGTCTCTTCAATGGCTTCTTGTCTAGACTTGTCTTTTTTGGGGGGTGGAGGAGAAGGGTTGTCACAGAAGCCTTCTGTGTCTCTCATTCTCAACTGTGAGTCTGCAGTCATTGATATCACTGCAAAAGAAGCTTCCTTGCCCTTTATAGTCAGCGGCAGCATGGATCATGGACTTCCGCATCGTTTCTTTTTTTGTTTTTTGTTTTTTTTTGTTTTTTGTTTTTTGTTTTTCAAGACAGGGTTTCTCTGTGTAGCTTTGCGCCTTTCCTGGAACTCACTTGGTAGCCCAAGCTGGCCTCGAACTCACAGAGATCCGCCTGGCTCTGCCTCCCGAGTGCTGGGATTAAAGGTGTGCGCCACCACCGCCCAGCATCCGCATGGTTTCTGATGACAGCACAGACCATGGACATCCACATAGCCACCGGCGACAGCACACACTATGGACCCTCTACATGGTGGCAGCACAGACCATGGACATCAACATGGCCTTTGGTGGTAACATGGACCATGGACATCCACATGGCCTCTAGTGAGAATGCAGACCATAGACATCCACAAGGCCTCTGGTTGCAGCACAGACAGACCACCAACACCGTCATGGTCTTTGGTGGCAGCACTGGCCGCAGACATAAACATACATGACCTCTTGCAGAAGCACAGGACAGCCACATAACGTTTGGTGGTAACACGGACATGCCTCTATCAGCAGCACAGACAATGGATATCCACATAGCCTTTGGTAGTAACGCAGGCCTGGCTGCAGCAGGACCACAGACACTAACATGGCCCTCGGCGGCAGCATGGACCACAGCATAGACATGACCTTCGACAGCAGCACAGACCATGGACATCTACATAGACCTTGGGTATCAGCATGGCCTGGGGCTCAGCACAGATCATGGTCTAGCCTCTGGGGGTAGCACAGATCACAGATACCAACATGGCCTCTGGGGGCAGCACAGACCCTGGAGGTCTTTCAGGGGGTTCCAATCCAGAAAATAAACCATTCTCCATCTCAGACATTCTTTTACTGCTCAGAGCCAGGGTGATCCTGTCTGTAGCTGGGCAGCTTGTTCAGAGGTAGAGCCTGTGTGAACTTCAAGTTGTTGCATACCTTCTTGCCTGACAGTCGCCCATGCCCTCACCCCTGACCCTATCCAACCGCAGCCTTTTCCCATAACCTGTCACTGCTATTACGTCTCTAATTCCGCCTCTCTCCATTGCACACGTTGCTCCACTCCTCCATCTTTCCCACCTCTCCATAACATACTTGTTTGTCAAAGTGGCATTTTGCCCAAACAGCTTTACATGCAAATACTCATTGCAAGGAGTCATTGGTCTGGTTTAAGGTTTCTGGTTTTTGAAGCAGCATAAATACTGGACAGTCACTGAGACTTGTCTTGGATATCTTGCTGTTGCCCTGGTCAGGATGGTCTTGCTGCTGGGCAGGGCATTCAGGGGCAGGATCTGTGAGAGCTCCAGGCCATTGCACACCTCCCTGTCCTCTATGCTGGCCACCCTTAGGCTCACGTGGCACAACTGTTGTGCTTGCAGCTGTGGGCAGCACCATGGTCCCGAGCTCCCCTTCTTCCAGGAAGGTGAGCAGCAGCGGTGGCTCCATGCTTCGGGCCAGTCCAAGGGCCAAGTGCCAGCCCTATTTAGTAATGACATGTTTGTTGTCCAATGCAGCCGAGTGCTCTCCCATATTGCTTTCATACCCTTCACTGTCTTGCCATTCTCTGCCAGGCTCTGCTCCACTGTCTTTCCTTCTAATTTTGTGAGACCACTTTTTAAAAGCATCTTCCAGTCAGATCTGCATTTTTTTTTTAGTTGTTCCATAGATACTGCAGGCTCTGTGGACTCTTCCTCGCAGCAGAGCATTGCTTTGGCTGCCATGGTTCCTTCATGTTGGCTGTAGGGTTGATACCAAAGGTGGGAGGGGACACCAGCTTGGTGGCAGCGTCTCTCATCTGCAAGCCCTGCATGGCTGATGCAGGTCATCTCATTACGTAACCCTGTTGGTCTGGAACTTGATACATAGACTAGGTTGTCTGTAATTCACAGAGATCCTCTTGCCATCTTCCAAGTTCTGAGATTAAAAGCATGTACCACCATGCCCCCACCACCACCACCAAAGATTTAGTTTTATGTTTTATGTGTTTGAGCGTTTTTTGTTTTTTTGTTTTTTCCTTTTCGGTGTGCATGTCTGAGCACCAGGTGCACTCCTGGTGCCCACAGAATCCAGAAAAGGACATGAGATTCCCTGGAACTGGAGTTACAGACAGTTGTAAGCCACCACGTAGGTGCTCAGCACTGAGCCTGGGTCTTCTGGAAGAGCAGCCAGTGCTCTTAACTGCTGAACCATATCTCCAGCCCCTTTCTTTTCTTTTACAGCTGAATATAATTTTTGTATTTGGCTGTTGGTGGGCACTTAGTTTGCACTACATGTTAGCTGTTGAGAATAATGTGGTTTTTTGTTGTTGTTGTTGTTGTTGTTTTTATTAGAGGCACTCATGAAGCCTAGTCTGGCCTTACTGTATAGCTGAGGATGATCAGGAACTTCTGATTCTCTTGCCCTCTCTCTTAAGTGATGATATTTCAGGAAGGCACCAACATACTGTTTATGCAATACTGGAGATCAACCAAGGGCATTGTGGTGCTGGGCAAGCACCCTGTTAACCGAGTTAATAGCATTCTTTTGTATAGAACCTAAAGTGGAAATGCTGGGTCATCTGGTCATTTTTTTCTTGTGTGGTTTGTTTTGTAAGTATTTTTCATTATTTTGAGGAACCAACAGACTTTTCCATAGTCCCTGTAGTTGTTTTCCATTTCTCTCTGCAGTGCATGAAGGTTTGGATTTCTCCACATCCTCACAGACTCTTACTTTCAATTTGTTTTTTAAATTGTAGCCATCCTAATGTGTATAGGGTATTTTGGGGGCTGCTTTGGATTGTATAGAGGTACCTAACAAGTGCTTCCCACTAAGCTCTCCTCCTTCACCCAGCTTCTCACACAGTTCTTTAGCTTTCTAGTGTGACTTTGAGAAACCCAAAGCTTTTTATCTTTGGGATTCTTTGTGAAAGCCCCAGGCTACACTGTCTGGCTAGCTCATGAACTTTCAGTGATGCTTCTTGTGAAAGTCTCCTTCAGGAATTCTCTAATTTCTTTCCTTGTTTTCTATCCTCTTTATTTTAAAACCTTTCTATTCAGTTTTTAATTTCTGCTTGGAGTCTTTAAATTTTAAAGGCCCCCACCCTTCAGTGGCACTCAGTGTTTAACGACACATTATCTTGATCTTTCTGGAGGTAGCAATGACTTTTTAAATGTGTGTTGTATATATGTACAGTCTTTCTGTTTTCTTTTGCACTTTTCTGTTTACTGTGGCGTTCTTCATGCTAGGCTTTCTGAAGCAGTCTGGTAATCTTTGGCTTTGCTCATGTGTAAAGGTCAGAGATGCACAAATGGAGAGTTAATCCTAGGAACTGCCATTCTTTCTAAGCTCCACTAAAAGAGCAGAGGAAGTAGCACCACCTCTTATTTGTATACTTCTTAGTTTTTCAATTACAAATGTCTTCCACTGACCAGAATCAGGACTTCTTAGAGAATGGTGGATTTCCAAAGTTGTGGCAGAGAAAGGAATGATATGAACCAGGAACATGCTGTGAGAGGAGTTCACACAGAAGCTTCTAGGACAGCTCCTATGGCCAAATATGGGATGTTGTGAAGATGGTGCTCATAAGAGTATATGAGTTCATACTAATAATGGATTTGGGGAAGAGTGTGTGGGAGACAGGAACATACCTTACAAAGTTAGAAAGTCAGCTAATAAATGCAGAAGGCAGCTGAGTGGTATAGTGTGGCACCCAGTAGGCACACCTGAAGCAGGAAGATCAGGAGTTCAACATCATCCTCTGCTGTGTAGTGAGTTTGAGACCAGCCTGGACTATGTGAGACACTGTCTCAGATAAAAACATATGTAAGTATCATAGTGTCACTGTCCAGTGAGTATTGAAACTCTCAAGTGAATGAATGTTCTAAGAGCATCATCTGTACATGTCTTCTTGCAGATTGCTTACCGATGAGTCACTAAAAAAAATGGTTACTTTACAGTAAGAAATCTATTACTATCATCTTAACTGATTAAGATCATCCACCGTTTTGGGACAAGTTGACCTCATCTAGTTATCATTACTGCCAGAAATCTGCACCCAGCATTCAGAAGTGAAATGAAAGAAAGTTTTAAAAATGTGTTTAGGTGGTGGGAAATGAAGGAGACCTGGTTTCAGTTGTGTGTGACCCTGACTTGAAGCATAGGCATTGCCACTGAGGTGTGCTGTAGAGCAGCTATGGTTCAGCAGTTCCTCAACTGGGTGTGTTCAGAGTTGTGCAAGAGAATCAACTCAGCAAACAGTTTCTGGAGGAGTTAAGGAGAGGCTGGAGAGTCACTTCTGATAAAGCTTGTGCATGAAATACTTGAGGCCTGGGTTTCATCTTCAGCAGCATACCTGAATACACACATAGGGAGCTAATTCAGTTGTTTTGAAGTTTCTCGAACTGCTGAAACTTCTTATTACTAAATAATCAGGTCTTTATTCCTACCTCAAAATAATCCCCACAGGTATGGCCAGTGGCCTGTTTCCCAGGTGACTCTAGATTCTGTCAAGATGACAGTTAACATAGACCATCACAAATTGATTAAGGTGTGTGTTTAATACCAAGAAAATCTGTATACTTAAAAATGTTAGAATAGTAAGAAATAAGAACTTATGGAACTTCTTATTACTAAACATTTTATTTTGCTTTTACTTGCATATGTGTACAGAAGTATTTGGGTATGTGCACATGAGTATCAGTGCCCTTAGAGGACAGAAGTAGCTTTCAGATCCCCTAGAGCTAGAGTTAAAAGCAGTTGGGAGCTATTTAACCTGGATATTGGGAACCAAACTTAGGTTCTTAACCATTGAGCACCCCACCCCTGGGGCACCAAACCCTGAACTTTTAAGATTAATAGATGAGAGTGGCTGATGGGCAGCTTTAATGTTAGGCAGGGCTTATTGACCCGGGCATTATAGCAGATCACTAGTTTGGCTCACTTGGTTAATGAGCTCCAGTAAAATTTCAAGTCGTGTGGTGTCCCGTCAGGCCCCCCCCCCCCCCAACACACACACATCAAGGTCATTCACGTCACTTGTAAGACAGTTTCACTTTTCAGTCTGAAGACTGGGGTGGGGTATGACGTTCCTTGTCCTGGCATTGGTTCTGTAGCTCTTTGAATTTTCAGTGTGGCTGTCCCAGTTCAAAGAGCTGTCTTTTAGCTTATGGGAATCTGCTAGTATGGAAGGAAAGAGTGAGATTTGGGATCTAAGCATAATATCATTTGATCAACATTCTGTTTCTCTCTAGCACTCCCGATTTTGCTGTCTTCTTGCTTGTAGTTTGTGCTTTGGGGAATAGACATGAACAAGAACAAAAAGCATTCTTTTACTGTTGTTTTGTAGATCTATTTTCAGTGCATATTGATTATTCCTCTTTACCCAGCAGTCTCAGTATTGTACTGGCACACAGTTCTGTTCTTCTGCATCTTATTTTTTACTATTCTAACATTTTTAAGTATACAGATTTTCTTGGTATTAAACACACACCTTAATCAGTTTGTGATGGTCTATGTTAACTGTCATCTTGACAGAATCTAGAGTCACCTGGGAAACAGGCCACTGGCCATACCTGTGGGGATTATTTTGAGGTAGGAAGAAAGATCTGACCACTGTGGGTGGCACCACTCTCTGGCTGAGGTCCTGGACTCTGTAAGTGGAAAGAGGGAGCTGAGCAGCAGCAGCAGCAGCAGCATTCATTACTCTTCGCTTCCTGATTGTGGATCCCATGTGACCAGCTGCTTCAAGCTCCTGTAGTCTTGACTTTCAATGTTGGACAGTACCCTTGAACTGTGTGCTGAAGTAAGCCCTTTCTCCCTTAAGTTGCTTTTGTTTAAGGTTTTTGTTTTTCTGTTTTTTTTTGTTTGTTTTGTTTTTTGTTTGTTTGTTTAATCACAGCAATGGGAAATGAAACAAAGACACAGTCCAAGTGAAAATCCATAGGCCCTTGAACAAAGGTTCTTTCTCTAAAGGGTAGATGATGCCCCAGCATCCTTAGACAGTTTAGCTCAGTCTGAATTCACAGTGTGTAGATAGACCCACCTGACAACTGTGTGTGCTTTTGGCATTTAAATAGGACTGCAGGCACTGTGTTGATGATACTGCTGGGAGCCTCTAAGAGTGGAATGGGTATTTTGCTTGCAGGTAGGCAGAATAGGTGGTTATTGATGGTATTTAGAATTGATTGAAGATTAGCTTGAGGGACCTGGAACTACACAAATTTAATGCCAATTTTTGCATATTGTATGCATTTTGGAGAGTGTCTTAACTTAGATTATATTTATTTATTTTTGGAGACAGGCTCTCAGTCTGGGTCCCCCCTACCCCCCAGCTGTCCTGAACTCAACATGTAGACCAAGCTGGCCATGAACTTACTCAGCTCCATCTGCCTTGGGATTAAAGGGATGTGCCACCATGCCAAGCAAAGGGCTGTCTGTAACTTTAACACAGAATGACAGCAGGAACTGGACTTAACCTTTAGTAATGACAGGTCCCATGTTTGTGTACACACACACACACACACACACACACACACACACACACACACACACAATTTTATGTGTATGAGTATTTTGCCAGTATGTATGCACCATGTGTGTGGTGTCTGAAAAGGCCCTAGAATTGGAGTTACAGACAGTTGTGTGTCACCATGTGGGTATTGGAGATCGAGGCTGGGTCCTCTGCAAGAGCAGCTAGTGCTCTAAACTGCTGAACCATCTTCCCAGCCCTTTGCTTAGCATCTTAAAGTGCAGTGCTTAAAGTCAGCCTTCTGTTGACGAGTGTGTCATTTCATAGATAAGAGGGACATGATTCTTCACAGTGCTGTTGTGGCATCTGTGTTTATCTCCAGGTTATTCTTTAGGGTGGGATAAAAACTGGAGTATAGGAATATCTGTTTTCTCAGTGTTCATATAGGAAAGCTTCAACTTGAGCTTTTTTAATTCTCTATAGTTCTGTGGGAATCAAGACCCCAAGTCATCAGACCAAATACAACACATGTGATTTATCTGTTTTGTTTTTGTTTTTACAGGAACACTTCTGTTTCATACAATATCCTCTTTTATTCCTGCTAATCTGCTAATGCGGTAATTTGGAAGATAGCTGTCACCAGGATAACCTGTAATGGGCAAGGAGCCACAGAGAAGAAAACATTTCTTTTAGTTTTAAACCTTGGTTTGAAAGGTAAGAATTTTTAAGATCATCAGGTGTTTCCTTCCTGGAATTCTTGCACATGGGAAAACAGTTATATGTTCTCTCTTGACAATAGAGCTGGGTAAGCAGGTCTGGGCAGTCCATCTGCACTGGAGACTGTGTAGTACTATGGTGTTTTTGGAAATTAAAGAGCAACCAAGGTAGCTGGCTTTGGTTTATCTAGGAATCTGCAGAACTCAGTGGGTCCCCTGTTTTCAGTGGGGATTGAGCTGGCCACCAAAGGAGCAGCCAAGCCTTGCAAGCTGGAGTAATGTTCAGAGGAAGAACATGAGCCCTTAGGCCCAGACTGCTTGACCCTGGGGGGCGGGGGTTCATTTTCTTCCAGTGGCTTCTAACCAGACACCTTGCAATTTTTGAGTCCTACTTGCTGTAATTCTTTACTGGAACTTTTGATTGAAGATCAGAGATTGACTTTGCTTATTTGACTCTGGCTCATTTGGCATTTAATAGGAAATTCCACAGGGGACCATTATGTCTAAGTGAGACTGACCTGCTCATCTACATTTCAGATTTTCTGCTGGCTCCAAGACTAGCTACTCTTTGATGGCTTCCTTTTGTATCTTCTAATTGGCATTATCTTCCAAGGCCTTTTGACTCTTGGTACTATATTGCCCCATTCATCTCTATTATAGTTTTGGAGCTGTAATGCCCTTTGATTATGATTGCCATCTGATTGATCCTAGGCATACAGAATGATGCTTTGCCTATGACCTGCCAACCCCCCAAGAAGGAGGGAGACCCTGCACTTCCATAGTGACATTCGTTCTCTGCCATGTATCACTGCCATTTTCTCCATCTGTGCCTATATATCCCTGTCCTGTGACTTCTGTGTGGGAACTTCCTCCATGGATCCCTTCAGCCTCTCTGCTCTCCTTGCCTAATCTATCTGCTTTTTCTTTCTTTATGGTTTTTTTTTTTTTAAGACAAGGGCTCCCTCTGTGGTGCTGGCCTCAAACTTGTAACTATCATCCTGCTTCAGTCTCCCATGTGCTGGAACTGTGCTAACTGCTTTGTGAATTCTTTAAATTTCATTAAATTAGTGTAATAATATTTGTTTGTTTTTTAAGTTGGATTTTAAGTATTTTCTGAGCAAGGAATTGTGAATTCTGTTTTATATGGTTTGTACTTTTTTTTTTGGTTTGACTTTTTATTTTTTTATTTTTATTTATTTATTTATTTATTTTTGGTTTTTCGAGACAGGGTTTCTCTGTGTAGCTTTGCGCCTTTCCTGGAACTCACTCTGTAGTCCAGGCTAGCCTTGAACTCACAGAGATCCGTCTGCCTCTGCCTCCTGAGTGCTGGGATTAAAGGCGTGCGCCACTACCGCCCAGCTTGGTTTGACTTTTTAAAAAAATTATTTTAAAAATGCATATTTTGTAGCCGGGCAGTGGTGGCGCACGCCTTTAATCCCAGCACTCGGGAGGCAGAGGCAGGCGGATCTCTGTGAGTTCAAGGCCAGCCTGGGCTACCAAGCGAGTTCCAGGAAAGGCGCAAAGCGACACAGAGAAACCCTGTCTCAAAAAACCAAAAAAAAAAAAAAAAAAATGCATATTTTGCAAGCATGTATGTATGTGAACTATATGTGTCCATGGTGCTGTAGAAGGTCAGAAGAAGGCATTGGATCCCCTGGAACTGTAGTTACGGGTGCTTGTGAACTGCCATGTTCTGGGAACTGAACCTGAGTCCTCTTGAAGAGCAGACAGTGCTCTTAACCACTGAACTATCTCTCCAGCCCTTAGTACTTTTTTACTAATAAAATTCATTAATATTTTGTGCTAGGCTCTAATATTTCAGAGGTATCTTCTGTTTTTCTTTGTTGACAGAGGGTCCTTAGCTTTGGCAGTTTATAGAATGATCTCTTCACTTTGGTTAGTCTTTTTATCATTTCTGCTCACCAGCATGCTATTCTATACTAGGATGAGGAAACAAGAAAAGTTAGATGTTTCTAGTGGCCCTAGAGTCATTGGCAGGTGGCTAAAGAGGATTCCTAGAATGCAACTACTCAGGAAGTTATTATATAGAGTAAATTTACGTTATAACAGGCCAGTTAGAAAATAGTTTTGGTTTTGCAGGCAAAACCAGAAATGCCAAAAAGAATGTTAGAAGATCCTTATGAAAAAAGGGGTGCATTTTTAGATTTCCATTGATGAGATTTAAAATGTGACAGTTGTATTTTGTTTTCTCTGGTACAGATTTGTCTGTGGAGTAGACTGATTCTTTTTCTAGGGGGTAATACTACACTTAATAGTTCTCAAAGACAGAACTACCCTCTCGGCTATCTCAAATCAGGTCTATGTCTCTCCCGTTAATGTGGATCAGTAACAGCATTCCATAGTTCATCTTTGAAATTTTGTGTGTGTGTGTGTGTGTGTGTGTGTGTGTGTGTGTGTGTGTGTGTGTGTACACGTGTGTACATATGCACATGCTGGAGTGTCAGTGTCGGAATAAACAGCTTGAGGAAGCTGGTTTCTGTCCTTCCACCATATAGGTCCTGGGGATAGGACTGTCAGCTTGGTGGTAAGTGCCCTCAGCATCTTATGGCCTTAGAGTATCCTTTTACATAGACAAGTGCTGTTGCAGCTGACTTAACAGTTAAGTGTACTCAGTGTGGATGGTGTGTGTTGAGTTATGCTATCAAGTTCCTGTTATATTGTAAATTCCCAGCTGAAGGCTAAAGTGAGAGCTCCTCACTGTAACAGTTAGATGGCTTTTCAAAAGTGAAAACTTCCTTTGTCCTTGTTTTGGAATCTAAAGACACTGTTTCACTGTGGTTTGAGCTTAGGAAATTAATCTATTGTGTTTTTGTGTGGCAAACACACTTCTCATGTAACTTATGACATCATAGGAAGTGTCTAGAACAACTTAACTCTCCCTGTGATCAAAGTAGCTGTGGGAATGACTTTGGAGTATGAGGTGCCCAGGTCACTTGCTGTGTAATTGTGGGTTGAATGTAGCAGGAAACACATCACCATGATACTAGCAGCTGTCATAATCTCCATAGTAGCTATTTATTGTTCAGTAACTGCACAAGGACGATTCTTGTGTTCAGAAAAATTCTGTCTTGCCCTGATCTTAAAAAGTCAAAATAAAACCTTAGCCACTGGGAAGTCATTAATCTACTCTGTGGCCGAAAAGTCATGAACCAATGACATAGGCCTACAAGAAGTGCATATACCTCACTGTGAAAACACCTGGTGTCATGATGTGACAGCTTAAACATTGCCCAGTGCTTGCTGGTGAATAGTAGGAGAATGGCCATAGTTTGAATTACCTTGCATTTTTTAGAAGTTTAATAAATTTGTCCTACTAAACCTTTTCTAGGTCTTATGCATCATTTTGTCTTTTTTTTTTTTTTTTTTTTTAAGCTGTAGATGTAACTGTACTATGTTGAGTTGTAGTATGCCACAGAAGACTCTGTTTTAGGTTTGTCTTAGCTGATTTGAAAAATATTCTGCCTATGGATGTTTCACAAAGACTATTCTTAGAGAGGCAAAGCGTGTCTGTCAGATTTGTGACAAAAACAGGAACAGTCTTCTTTTCACCTTTCTCATTCCCTGTGGACTTGGACCTGCTTAGTTGGCTCTGTTCACCTCCAGTGTCTTCAGTGCCTCTGTGTATATTTCTAGTCTATTCTACTTTGGCTTTGAAGAGGAGGGTGGATCTGTTGCATGCATACCTCCTTCCCCCTTCATCTTCTAACAGTTAAAACACACCTTTTAAACTGAGATCAGTATTAAATGTAGGTAAACTTTGGTTAATTATTCCTTAAAGCAGTGACGTATTTGCAGAATTTTTCAGCATAGTCTGCCCTTCTCGTTGGGATACATCCTGTCTAGAACCCCATGCCGCTTGCCTTCCTCTGGATGTGTTCCTTTTAACCTTTTTCAAAGCTGCTGTGCCTTCCTCTCTTTTGCGAGTCGTCTTGGCTTCTGGTTTCCTGTGTGTTTGCCTTGTTTTCTGAAGCACACTTTGAGGGGCTGTTTGAAAAAGGGTGGGAATCTGCAGAACGTCTCTTTGTGAAGTGTCCTCAAAATTACCAGAGGAGGCTGGTGTCATTTTACATTCTTTTTTTTTTTTTTTTTTGGTTTTTTGAGACAGGGTTTCTCTGTGTAGCTTTGCGCCTTTCCTGGAACTCACTTGGTAGCCCAGGCTGGCCTTGAACTCACAGAGATCCGCCTGCCTCTGCCTCCCGAGTGCTGGGATTAAAGGCGTGCGCCACCACTGCCCGGCCATTTTACATTCTTATTCTGTGTTGTTTCTGTGGCTTTCTCTCCACTAGACAGATTTCAGGATTATCTTTGCAGCCATGGCATTTCATAAACATCCATGACACTTTGTCTCACCAGTGTTTGTGTTGGCCTGGCAAATAGGTCCTAAAGACAGCTCTATTTGATTAATTCTGGGAAATACCATTTTACTTTTTGTGTTCACCATCAAGGTAGTAGATTATAGTATGTTCTTCGAAGCTGGTTGTGACAGGGTATACCTGTCAGCCAAGCACTGTGGATTTCAAGTTTGAGCCAAACCTTGGCTACGTGGTGAATTTTAAAAAATGTAGGACTATGGGATGGAGAGGTGGTTTAGCAGTTAAGAACCCTTGCTGCTCTTGCAGATGACCCAGGTTCACTTCCAACTTCCAAGGTCTCACATTGGGCTGCTCCCTACCACCTTTAAGTCTAACTCCAAGGGGATCCAGCAACCTTTTCTGGCCTCCATAGGGACTTCAGGCACATGATGTATATGAATGAAGGTAGATTTTTAAGAAGTAGGACTATAGCTCACTGGTAGAGTGATTGCCTAGCATGCCAGAGACCCTAGGTTCAGTTCCTATTCTCCTCCTCCCCATAAGAAAACTGTATGAGCATGTTATACTAAAACCAGTTTTATTTGGATACTAGACTTCCCAAATCTTTCTCTGTTTTTAGTCTTTTCATTCGTTGGCTCTCATTTCCTATTCTTTGTTCTTTGTGCCTTTGTTTCACCATAGGAGAGAAGGGTTATATGGGACCAAGGCCACTAAGCCTGTGAGAAGCTTCAGAACCTTCCTGTTTTCTTCCTGGGGTTCCATGTCAGCCCACATGTAGCTATAACCTGTACCATTTACATCAAGACAATTTTGATAGGTCGTGTGGCAATCATGTAGTGCAGCTGCCTTCTGGAATGGAAACTGCCCTTGCAGAGACTCACAGGTGCTGTGGAGCTGCAGTCAGTTCTCTCCGCTTACCGTGTGAGCTCCAGGAACCAAATTCAGGTTGCCAGCCTTGGCAGGCAGCAATGCCTTTACCCCACTGAGCCACTGCACACTCATTTGTGTTGTTTGAAAGAACAGTTACCACTGTGCCTCTTGTCTGGGTGCATGGTACTTCCTTTCTCCTGCTTGGTGGATCAGAAGTTTAGAGAGCAGAACCTTGGATGTTTTGGTGAAAGCTCTAAATTTCTTCCTCTCTGACTTGTGTTCAGCCCTATTCTGGCATATGCAGCTTTCCTTCCCTCCAGAATAGACCATGCCATTTTTTAGGTCTTTGTTCCTTTTTTTCTCTCACAAGCTTCTGGGAAAACCTTGCTCCAAATTTGTCGTTGCTCTTACTTTTCCTTAAAACAAAACCAAGAGTCTCCTATTCCTTGAATAAGTCATTCTTCACATACTCTTAATCATTGCTTTTGAAATTGTATAAAACAAACAGATTCTCATGTCTAGTTATGTCTGCTTAATGATGTTTCCAACACCATCAGACCATGTATATGACAGTGGTTCCATAGGAGTGTATTGCCCAGTGACATCATGCCATCTGAGTTTGTGATGTTCTCAAAGTGACAAAATTGCCTAATGGATATGCTTCTTAGACAGACAGGTCCCCTTGGAAGGGATGATGGCTGTTCATTCAAGTTGAACATGCATATTTATAGAGGAACAAACTACAATACTTGAAATATTTGAATTAGTTGACAAAAAGTAAGTGAATTTTTCTTGGCTGTGATCCAACATGCCAAACTTTGTCCTTTTTTTTTTTTTTTTTAAGGTTTATTTTATTTTGTGTGTCTCTTTTCTGGATGTATGTTATGTGCCAGGTGCCTGAGGAGGTCAGAAGAAGGCATTGGATCCCCTGGAATTTGAGTGAAGAGTGGTCGTGAACTACCATGTGTTGTGGGAACTGAACCCAGGTTCCCTAGAAGAGCAACAAGTGCTCTTAACTGCTGAACCGTTAAGAACCACTCACTCCCCAGATTATTTTATTATTTTATGTGTATGGGTATTTACCTGCATGTATGTTTGTGTACCCCATGTATACCTGGTGATTGCATAGATCAGAAGAGGGCATCAGAGCGTTTGGAACTAGAGTTACAGACAGTTGTGAGCCACCATGTGGATGCTGGAAATTGAACCCAGGTCCTCTGGAAGAGCAGCCAGTGCTCTTAACTGCCGAGTCATCTCTCCAGCCCCTGGGCTTAAGCATAAAAGTGAACTGGATGATGAGCCTTCCTGCTGCATTGCTCTCAGTGTTGCAGTGGTGCATTTGGAACATGTTGTGTGCAGGCATCTGCTCTTTGAGCATTGTGTTTCCCAGGTGGCTAAGAATGCCACAGGTAAGCAGTAAAAGCAGTAAGCCTGCCATTCAATACCAAAGTGCAGGCAGGAATAAAAAGGGGAAACTAGGTTTTGATGAGGTAGAAATTTGTTGGCAGTGAAGGAAACATGGTAATTAGGAGAAACCTTGATTTTTCAGAGTTGAGCCTTTGCAGAGTCTTCTCTGGACTGATCCCTTTTGGATCAGGCTCTGTTCTCTCTCCTGTCTGTAGTGATAGATCCTCTGCAAAGTACTTACTCAGCTTCAATGTGTCCACTCCCATTCACTAGTGTTTCTGAAAGTCAGAAAAGTACTTTGTGTGCTCCCTACTGTCGATGATGAGATGTCTGTTCTTCTCAGTTAAAACTCATTGATCTCTCTGGTTCTGCAGTAAACCTGAGCATGTTGTGCATTCATGCTGAGCCCTTCAAGGTCTGGCCTGGCATTGCCCTTTCTCTTTCTGCTTTCTGGCCCTTGTGGCCTGCTTTCCTGCTGTGAGGTTGCTGAAGCTTCATTTGTCTCTCGTCTCTATCCTTGCAGTTAGATCTGGAGCACCTCCTTTCTCTCCACCAACTAGATACCCACTCTTTCCTTTCCTTTCTTCCTGAGGCAGGGTCTCACTGTGTTTTCCAGGCTGCCCTTAAACTTGAACCTTAACCTCCTGAGTGTGGGGTTATAGACCTATATCTCCAGGCCTGGCCCCATTCTTTGAGGCTTACTTATAATGGAATCCAGTGGCAGGCTGTCCTCCACAGAGTGTCCTTGCTGTGGAGCAAGCTTGGAGGTTTTGCTTCCTTTATCTGTTAAGACTTTATCTATGTCTTGTATTTTTCAAGCAGTCAGCACCATTTGCACTACTCCTGTATTACTGAGACAGTGCAAATTAGCATTTTAAAGTTTCATGGGTGCAATTCCTTTATTTTTCCTTTTTTAAAGAAGAGTAGGGATATCAACAATGTTCTGGGATACCTGGATATGACAAAGCGGATTGCTTTTGACACCTCTAGAAACCATGTTGGAGCCAATAAAAGCAACAACAGGCTGCATGTTTGTTTTGCCTTCTCCAAGGAAATGCCTTCTGCCACTTCCCTGTAATCTGGGCACTCAGGAGGTGAAAGTAGGACAATATGGAGTTTGAAGTTAGCCTGGCCTATGTCTCCAGACTCTGTCTGTCTCACAAACAAACACACACCATTGTGTTGGAGTGGGAAAGATGGCTCTTGTGTCATATAGCTGAGATTGCTGATCCCACTGCCTCTACCCTTGAAATGCCAGGGATTACAGGTATGCCTCATTGTGCCTTGCCCCATTGGCCTTTATGTGGGAAAAAGTGGTTAATGACTAACTTTGGCTGTGGAAAGACTGGAGGGACGATTTCAGTACAACAAGAGGATTTTTGGTTAGTCACTGCAGCAGCCTTTTTTATTTGGTTTTTGTTTTTTTCCAGACAGTCTTTCACTGTGTTTTCACTGTGATCTGCCTGCCTCTGCCTCTCGAGTGTTGGGATTAAAGGTGTGAGCCACCACCTCCCACAACTGCAACAATCTTAAATGAGGCAGGGTCTCATTGTTGCACAGAGGGCAGGTGACACATGGCTCTTGAGAACTTCAAATTGAGAAGCCCAAGTTTTCTGTGCTATAGCTGTAGAATACACATTAGATCTCCACAGGCTTTTCAATTTATTTTTGTATGTGCATATGTGTGGTTGTGTGAGGACAACTCGGGTGTCATTCCTCAGGAACCACCTTGTTTTGAGACAGGGTCTCTTGCTGCTGTGATACTTGCTCATTAGGCTAGGTTGGCTGGCTGGGAAGCCCCATGGATCCACCTTTCCTGGCCTTCCAATGCTGGGATTGTAAGTATGTACCACTGGGCTCTTTTACTTGGTTCTGTGGATCCAACTCAGGTTTTCATGCTTGTATAGCAAGCAAACTTTATTGACTGAACCGTCCCGCTAGCCCTCTCTTACTTTCTGATGTGGCTACTAAAAACTTTACACTTCGATGTGACTCCCATGATGTTTGTATTAGTAGGTGTCACTTGGACTCTCAGAGCCTCCTGGGAGGATTGAAAGGAGACTTGGGATATATAGGAATGGGTTTGAAATTGGGGCGGTATGTGCATCCATGCCTTTGAATAAGGATGTAAGAGTATGTTTAATTGGTGTTTTAAAATATTCCCTTCATAACACTCTACATAATATTAAAAGTTTTGGACACATTTTTGTTTGCTGAGGCTTTTCCCATGTGTTACTTAGACAGAAGCAGCTGCTCTATTTCTGTACTGTTTGTTTGTTGTGCTACACATGTTTAGGAAACTATAAACACTAAAGTGGGAGTTGTCCTAGCAATGTTTTCTGCAAGCCTGGTAGATTTGTTCTGATATCCCCTTTGGACTTGGAATTGTGTGGGCCTAGTTCTGAAATGACATAGACAGATTTGGCTGGGTTGACATGTTACTGTGTTGTAGCTGGAGTTTTCCTGTCCTGGCAACATTCCCAAATGACCACACAAAAACTTAATATTAATTGTAAATGCTCAGTTGATAGCTCAGGCTTATTACTAACTAGTTCTTACAACTTAAATTAACCCATTCCTATTAGTCTATGTGCTGCCCCAGAACTCATGGAATTTACCTCTCCAGCATGTCTTGCTTGCTCTAGGTCTGGCTGGCAACTCCTCTGCAATTCCACCCTTCTTCCCAGAATTCTCCTAGTCTGGCTCTCCCACCTAATCCCTCCTGCCCAGCTATAGGCCAGTTGGCTCTTTAGTAACCAGTGAGAGTAATACATATTCACAGTGCACCAAGATTGTTCCACAGCACTGTGTAGTCTCACAGAACCTTGTGCCCAGGGCTCCTTTAATGCTTCACGGTTGGCTGTCTGGAATTCTTCACTGTCTTGAGTTGTTTTTGGAGTCTCTGAGCATTTTTTGCCTCGCACCCAGCCAGTCTTTGGTATAGCTGTCACATAGGGCAGGGTATGGACTGGGAGCTTAGCAGAACCCATTTCTTCCTGCAGAGAGGAGTGCTCAGTTGAAATAAGGCTTTTGGATGATGATGTGGTTCTGATGTTGTTATGGTTCTTGTTATTCCTGCAGTGCACAGTTCATTCTAGGGCAACCATCAGCAGTTTCTCTTTTCAGAGAAACTAGAAGCTTCTGGTATTTTAGCCTTTTAGCATTTGGTGTCATTGTTTGGGAGTTGTATGGTGTGTTGTTGCTCCTGTGTCCTGTTGGGACTGAGAACATAGTCCCATGTTTATGTTAGTATGCTTTGCATGGTTATGTGTTTAAACATGTTTACTACAATTTTTGAAAATATAGTCTAAACTGATCCTTAGTTATTCCTTTGAATAACAATTGATCAGCACTAGCTTACACTCATGGTGTCTGGTAGATAATACAGAGTCTCAGGCTAGACCTGTTCTTTCCAGAATCAGAAATCAAGATGCATTTTAGCAAAACTCCTAGGTGACTCCTTGCGCATAAAAGCTTGAGGAGGACTGCTCTAAGCTTCCAGGTGGTATTTTGGCATGTTGGCTAAATAGTAGCTTCAGTTTGCAGTAGTTTCCAGCTGCTCCACCCCCCAATCAGTTAATGTAGTGAGCTGCTGAGGCTTAAAGTACTGACATGAGGTCTCAGAATGGCAAGCTCCAGCAGCCCTGCAGCTGGCAATAGAATCCAGGTCTCTGTGGATACTTACTGGCACTGAAGAGGTTCCAAGGGTGTTTTAGTTAGGACTACTACTGCTGTGACGAAATACCGTGACCAAAAAGCAAGGAGGAAAGGGTTTATTTGGCTTACACTTCATATTACTGTTGATTATCAAAGGAAATTAGGGCAGGAATCTGGAGGCAGGAGCTGATGCAGAGGCATAGAGGGGTGCTGCTTACTAGCCTGCTTATAGAATCTAGGACCACCAGCCCAGGGATGCCACCACCCACCATTGGTTGACCCCCTTCCCTATCAACCAGTAATTTAAGAAAATGCCTTACAGCTAGATCTTATGGGGGGCATTTTCTCAATCGAGGTTCTTTCCTTTCAGATAACTCTAGTTTGTGTATCAAGTTGACATAAAACTAGCCAGCACAAAGGGTAATGTTGTTACTTGATGGAAGCAAGTCATTTTCGGTCAGTCATGCCTAAGTTCTGTGGATGTGCTGGTGTTCTGTGAGCAGGACATTGATAGGGTCTGCAGATAGACTGGTGTTCTCATCACACCTCTTGCAGATGGTTCCTCATATCTGCCTAGAGCAAAGAAGCATCCTTCTTGAAGATACTGTCAGTGCTGACACACTTTGAAATGAAGGGCTCATGTTCAAGATCGCCTTCCAGAGCCAACTTGGTAGTATGAAACTAGTGTAACAATCTTAATGGATCTGTAACTAAAACCTTGATCTGAGATGAATAGGTTTATTCAAGAGGTGATGGGTCCTTTGGCCCTTTTTTGTGTATGTAGATGGCAGTTTTCACTGTGGGATGATGAAGACCAGCAGAAATTGTCTTCTGTGAGGTCAGATGACTCCCTAGTGACCTGCTTGGTTAAAATATCTAGTCCTTTCATTGGAAAAAAAATTTTTCAAACTTCTTGGTCCAATTTGTAAAAGAAGCCTAGGATCTTGGTAAAGGAAAGTACCTGGTCTCTGACCAAACTTGTCACCTTGCTGGCCAGCTTCTTAGGGGAGATTGAATTTCTGCTTATCCAGAAGTTAAGTGTCACTCAGTTAAAGCGTAGGATTTAAATATGTTTGTGTCTACAGTAAACACTTTATTAGGTCTAGGTGTGATGGTGCATATGTGTAACCCTAGTGTTTTTAAGGCAGAAACATGAGGATCAGTTGAAGGCCAGCTTCAGCAACATGGTGAGGTTGAGGCCACTTTGAGCTAGAGGAGACTGTCTCAACCCTATTCTCTCTCCCATGTTCAATATTTTTTTGTTTGTTTTTATTAATTGTGACTCCAGGTTTTTGTTTTTTGTTTTTGCAAATCTTAGCTTGTTGTTAGCTTTTAAGACAAGATCCTGCTGTGTTGCCCAGGCCAGTCTCAAGCTTAGAGTCTTTTAGTCTCAGCTTCCTAAGTTCTGAGATTATAGTCTCAGGCTACCATGCCTGGCTGGAATAGTTATATTTTAATTTTTTCTCAGTTTTTTTTTTTGAGTCAGGGTCGCTGGCCAGCTGGGAATTTGCTGTGAAGATCAGGCTGGCCTCAAACTCAAAAGAGCTCTGTCCATGTTTTTCCCAAAATGCTGAAATTAAAGGCATTTCCCACCATACCCAGCTAGAATAGTTACACTTTTAAAAATTATTTATTTTTATTTTATGTGCATTGGTATTTTGCTTACATGTAAAGTCTGTGTGAGGGTGCCAGATTTTGGAGTTACAGACAGTTGTAAGCTGCCATGTGGGTGCTTGGAATTGAACCCAGGTCCTCTTGAAGAGCAGTCAGTGCTCTCAGTCTCTGAACCATCTCTCTAGCCAGTCTAATTACATTTTTTTTAAGACTACATTTTTACCTGAGGGAGGACAGTTGAGCTTTGTAATTGTTAGTTTGTATCTAGCTTCATTTTACTGCAAAGAGCACCAGCCCAGGGACAACTAATTCACCAGTGCCTGTTGTATACAGTCAGCTAGCTGCTGGACTACAAAGCAAAACAGATGATGTTTGCTAGGAGAGTTTACTGTGGCTACATATTGGTATTGAGTTAATGGCATTTGCAATATAAAGAAAATTCACCTTGGAAGTATGTATGTTTTTTGTTTTTTTTTTTGTTTTGTTTTGTTTTTTTTTTTTTTTTTTTTTTTGGTTTTTCGAGACAGGGTTTCTCTGCGTAGCTTTGCGCCTTTCCTGGAACTCACTTGGTAGCCCAGGCTGGCCTCGAACTCACAGAGATCCGCCTGGCTCTGCCTCCCGAGTGCTGGGATTAAAGGCGTGCGCCACCACTGCCCGGCTGGAAGTATGTATTTTCAAGTTCTGTACTACACAGTGTAGTGATGAAGGAATCGATCGTTTTACAATAAATGCTAAAAATTTTTCTCAGTGTTAAATTTCATATTTAAAATATGAAATTTACAGAAGGTAAGTACTTCAAAATACAGGTTTGGTTTAGGGGATTAGAAAGCCTGGGCTGTGGTTGTTTTATCTGTTGTTTTTGGGGTTTTTTGTTTGTTTGTCTGTCTGTCTGTCTATCTATCTATCTATCTATCTATCTATCTATCTATCTATCTATTTTCCGAGACAGGGTTTCTCTGTGTAGCTTTGCACCTTTCCTGGAACTCGCTTTGGAGAACAGGCTGGCCTCGAACTCACAGAAATCCGCCTGGCTCTGCCTCCCGAGTGCTGGGATTAAAGGCGTGCGCCACCACCGCCCGGCTCTGTTTATTTATTTTATTTACTCCTTTACTCTTTGGGGGCCCGCCACACAGCTCCCAGATAAATACACAGTGTCTTATTCTTATTTATGAATGCCTGGTCTTAGCTTGGCTTGTTTCTAGCCAGCTTTTCTTAAATTACCCCATCTACCTTTTGCCTCTAGGCTTTTACCTTTGTTTATTTCTGTATATCTTTTCTTTCCTTCTTATTCCATGTCTGGCTGGCCCCCAGCGACCCCTTCTCCTTTTCTCACTCCTCCTCCTCTTTTTCTCCTATTTATTCTCTCCGCCTGGCAGCCCCACTTATCTCTGTCCTGCCTAGCTGTTGGCTGTTGAGCTCTTTATTTTTTAGGCAGGCAAAGTAAAACAGCTTCACAGAGTTAAAAAAAAAAAAAGTAACACTTTTTGCATCACTAAACAAATGTTCCACAGCATAAATGATTGTAACATATCTTTAGCTAATATTCTACAACACTGGGATAGTAGGAAGGCCATTCTTCTATACGTATGGACCCGAGGAACACTGACTATTACTGGATTTATTGTTTTGAGTGGATTGTAACAGCCTGGGCAAGACATAGGTCTCCAGGTAGCTTCCTTCCTTTTGTCAATTTGAGAATCAAGACATTTATTTATTTATTTGTTTGTTTGTTTGTTTGTTTGTTTAAGGGGGAAAGTATGTAGGTTTTCTGATCAATTGCACAGCATAGCAAAGTTTCTCATCTACCCAACACCTACCTATGTATGCAGCTGAATGTCATTCTGTGCCTGGGGGTGCCCAGGAGGGCAGAGCAAGCTAGCTACACAGCTGCAGAAGAGCAGGTTGCGGCCTTGGTAGACAGTGCCTGGATGGATTCAGGAGGTAACAGAACAGGACTGCAGGCGGAACTTCATCCAAGTCGAAAGACACTGCTTTCTGTGAACGGCCAGATGATATATAGTTTAGATTTTGTGGGCCACAGATGAGCTCTGTCACATTCCTTCCAACTCAAACCTAACCTTAAAAAAAAGTCAGAACCATTCTTAATAGGCAGGTTGTGGGTTGGGTTGGGTTGGGTTGGGTTGGGTTGGGTTGGGTTGGGTTGGGTGTGTTAGGCAACCTTGTTCTTGTTTCCTCGTGACTGATCGGTCTTTTTGCAAATCTTGTATTTGATGGATTTCCTGTATAAGAATAAGATTTGGGCAGTTTCACTTGGAGTGGGTAAATCCACTTGATTCATAAGTTAGAACTGTAACTGCAGTTTGCAGGCATCTTGGGCAACCCAGTAGGACCTTGAGTCTTTTGTCCTATAACTTCGGAGTAGTGAGGCTGTAAAAAATACACTTTAAAAAGTTTGATTTTTTTTTAAAGGGTTTACAAATAAATGAGCAGCGGCTACTTTATTAGAAGATTGTAGATAACACTGATGATGTGACTTTGTGCCCCTAAACAAGGAACAGCCTTTCCCCATTCTCTTTGGGAATGTAAAAAGGAAAACTGCCCTTTTCCTTTCCTTTTTTGACATTATCTTCTGGTACTGTTTGTGCTTGTCAACTGATTAGGATAAAATGATAGGGGTTTTGTTTTGTTTTGGGCCATTTTCCCCAAATCTGAACACCAAAGTAATGTGATGTCTTAAGGTTTCTCTCTGTTGACTTTTCTGGACTGGCTTTCTGTTGCTTGTTGCCATCTTTGCTTTGACTTCCTAGTCAGAGCTAGCTCAGCATTGTATTTAAATTAGGCAGCTGCTTAAATACCTCTGCTGTCTGCCAGGGGGCCTTCATAGGTCCCTTCCTGCCTACCATCACAGATGAGGAAGATCACTTGCTTGTGTGACTTGCAATCTGTCTTAGGAGTTGCATTTCTCTAATTTGTTTTATCATTCATGTTGTGTACTGTGAAACCCCTGTGCTGCAGAAAAGGCTGTGCTGCTCTGGAGACCTCTGCCTTGTTTCTTCTCAGTGGAGCTGTACCCTTGGTCTGTCTGTCGGTGTGTCATCACTACCACCCCCCCACCTCCCACCCCCACCCTGCCCCCCAGGTATCTCTCTCAAGTGAGGTGTGTGAATCTGGGTCATGTGAACTGAACAGCTGCTGTTTGTTCTTCCTTGGCTCTCAGTCTTCTTGCTGCTCAAGATTGTGAACAGATTGTCATGTGTCCTTGAGAGCATGTAAAGGCATTATAAACTGAGGAGATGACTTTGGTAATACTTGATGCTTGACAGTATTGCTTTCTGAAACTTGTTCCCTAAGAATTTAACTTAGGGAACTTTCTTAACGAGCTTGCATGCTGGGCAGTCAGACTCAGTGTTGAGCATCTGTTATGTGAAGTGGAAAGTCCTCTGAACAACCTACTGTGCACAGCTTGCTTTTTAGCCTCTCTTTCTTGGGTCAGTCACTGTAACTAAGAGTGTGAAGAAAGTTTGGCTCTATAATTTCTCTATTTGTATTTTTATTTTATTATTTGATTGTGGGGGTTTTTGTGGTTTTTTTTTTTTTTTTTTTGTGTGTGTGTGTGTGTGTGTGGTTTTTTTTTAGACAAGGTTTTTCTATGTAGCTCTGGCTGCCCTGGGACTCACTCCATTGACCAGGCTGGCCTCAAACTCAGAGATCTGCCTGCCTTTGTCTCCCAAGTGCTGGGATTAAAGGCTTGTGTCACCTCGCCTGGCTAATTTTTCTACTTTTAAAGAAATGGTTTTGAGGTAACTATTCAGGAGAGCTTTGGGTATGGGTGAATGTAGCAAAACATATAGCTAAAAAAGTAGATCTGCTTACGTAGCTAGGACCTTCCTTTCCCTTGTGCTCGTAAGAACATGACATGTAGATATTGGTGAGCTTTTCTAGTGGTAGTTGTAAGAGGATGCACTTGACTGGGTGGGTGTTGAAACTGTAGTAGACGGAGAGCATTTGTTTAGGAACATGCGACCTTGTGCCTCACCACTCTGGAGGAGTCTCTGTGAGCCCTTCTGAGGCTAGCAGACTTCTGAGTGGTTCCGTTGTTGCTAAAGCTTGTGCTGAGTGACTGTATCTTGTTATTTATTACCTACTGGTAAGTAGTGGCCTTTGAGACCTCTTTCACATTCCATGTATAACAAATGCCTTTGGCTCTGTGACTTGAAGAACAAGCATTTCATGGTTGTGGGCATGGAGACCAAGTTGAGGAAAGACTATGAAATGCTGTTGACTGTCAGTTGTTTCTCATAGTGACTTAGGATAGTAAGTTTGTCTAATTCCTCAATAATTAAGTTCTAAAATTTAGTTCTTTCTTGCATTTTATGGATTCAGATTCCCTCCCTCTTGTAATAAGGAGAGTTCTGGTTAGGCCTCATTAATTGTTATTTGTTGCTGAAGATGGCAGTTCTATGAAGAATGTATTCTACATTCTTTTTTTTTTTTTTTTTTTTGGTTTTTCAAGACAGGGTTTCTCTGTGTAGCTTTGCGCCTTTCCTGGGACTCACTTGGTAGCCCAGGCTGGCCTCGAACTCACAGAGATCCTCCTGGCTCTGCCTCCCGAGTGCTGGGATTAAAGGCGTGCGCCACCACCGCCCGGCGTATTCTACATTCTTAAAAAGAGTTGCTTTCTACCTTTTTCAGTTGTTTGTTTGTTTGTTTGTTTTGTTACTGTTTTTGAGACAATTTTTCTGTGCTTGCCCAGACTGGACACAAGCATGCAGTAATTTTATTGCTTCAACCTGCCAAGTGCTAGAATTTTGGGCATAAAATTTTCTTGCTTAAAAAAACGTTTTAAAATTAATGGGCAGCATACTTATGGAAGTCAGAAGACAACTTAGAAAAGCTGGTTCTTTCTACCCTGTGAGTCTTGGGGATCAAACTCAGGTCTTTAGACTTGTCAGTAAGCACCTTTACCTGCTGAGCCACCTTGCCCTCTCTTAGCATTAGTTTTGTTTGTTTGTTTGTTTGTTTTTCTGAGACAGTGTTTCTCTGTGTAGACCTGATTATCCTGGAACTTGCTCTGTAGACCAGGCTTTTTTTGTTTTTTAGACAGGACCTCTCTGTGTTCCTAGTGATAGCTGTGTAGACCAGGCTAGTCTTGAACAAACAAGGCCTCTGCCTCTCCCAAGTGATGGAATCAAAGGTGCAGGCCACCATACCCAGCCAACGTTAAATTCTTAAAAGTGTGAATGAATTACTTCTTTTCCTGTTAGGTTTTTTTTTTTTGTAAGAGGTTCTTGATGTGTGGCCCAGACTGGCTTAGAACTTGTGATCCTTCTGCCTAATTAGAATTGTGGGTATGTGTCAGTCTGTCTTGGTTGAATTGCTTTTGCAGGTTAAAAATCATTCCAAGCTTTTTTGTTTAGTATTTTCAACATTTTAATCAGTTAAAAATATTTTCTGGGCTGGGCAGTGGTGGTGCATGCCTTTAATCCCAGCACTCGAGAGACAGAGCCAGGCGGATCTCTGTGAGTTTGAGGACAGCCTGGTCTACAGAGCGAGATCCCGGACAGGCACCAAAACCACACAGAGAAACCTTGTCTTTGGGGGGAGGGGGGATTTCTGGGATGGAGAGAGAGCTCACAGGTTAAGAGCACTTGTACCTGATTTTGAGCCTCAGCACCTACTTAGTAGTTCACAGATAATCCATAACTCCAGTTTTGTTTTTTTTTTTAATATTTATTTATTTATTATGTATGTAGTGTTCTGTCTGCATGTTTTGCCTACAGGCCAGAAGAGGGCACCAGATCTCATTACAGATGGTTGTGAGCCACCATGTGGTTGCTGGGAATTGAACTCAGGACCTCTGGAAGAGCAGCCAGTGCCCTTAACTGTTGAGCCATCTCTCCAGCCCCCCATAACTCCAGTTTTAAACCTTCCAACACCTTCTGGTTTCCATGGCCACTTCATGCAGATTGTGCATATATAAAATAAAAATAAGTAAATTGAAAAAAAAAAAAAAACCTTTGTAGAAAGTCTAAAAAGAGAAGGGAAAAAAAATCCTGTCAGTGTTACTCATTAAGAAATCATTTTGTGCTGGGCAGTGGTTGTGCATGCCTTTAATCCCAGGATTTGGGAGGCAGAGTGAGGCAGATCTCTGTGAATTCAAGAACAGCCTGGTCTACAAAGCTGGTTCCAGGACGGTCAAGGCTACACAAAGATACCCTGTCTCGAAAACAAGAAAAAAAAATAAAAAGAAAAGAAAAGAAAGAAATCACTTTGTAGGTTCAGTATGAAATTGCTTTAATTTTGTTTTAACGCCAAATTGGCATTGTAGACCAAAATTGAACTGAAATTTGGTTTATGGAAAATTAATAAGTAAAGCTGAAATTTTATGAAATATTCTCTGTTTTGTTTAGACCAGCATGTTTTGGAAATTTGATCTTCACTCATCATCCCACATAGACACACTTCTAGAGAGAGAAGATGTAACACTGAAGGAGCTAATGGATGAGGAGGACGTCTTACAGGAGTGTAAAGCACAGAACCGCAAGCTCATAGAGTTTCTGTTAAAAGCAGAATGTCTCGAAGACTTAGTCTCATTCATTATAGAAGAGCCACCTCAAGACATGGATGAGAAGATCAGATACAAGTAAGAAAATGGCATCTTTGCCTTAGGCTGGAATAGAAAATGATTACTCTTGTTGTTTAAGAATTCCCTAGAGCCACTATAGCCATTGACAGGTTAACACGGTCAAGAGCTACAGGCTGAATGGGCACACAGTCCATTCTAGAACCAACTCCAGTGAATCACAGGGATCCCAATCGTTAATCTCAGCCAGAAGTACAACATGCTTTATAAGTGACATGCAAACTTCTCATACTAGTAAGACATTCAAGTAAGTATCTTCTTCACTTTCCATATAGAAAGCCAGAAGTCTATGACTAGCCAGGATTGCCTAGAGGCCTAGTCAGAACTTGGGTTTGAAGAGCATTGCTCATATAGTAAGGTCAGCCCTCCATTGCCTGAGCGTCAGGTGTAGGTCTTGGTGAACAGCAGTGAAGCTATGTTCAAGCAGGGAATGCCATAGTAAGTAAAAATAGAGTGGATTTACCTACTTGTGGCTAGTTTAATTGAATCTGTTTACAAACAGCATGGCACAGTAAATGAGACCTTTATTGCTGCCACTTGTAAGACTTCTTTACACAACTCTGGGAACACCAAGCACTTCATGGGCATGTTAATATGGGGTTGCAGTTATTACTCCATATCCAGCATTGTTGAAGTAGTCAGCATCTCCCACATTGAAAATAAGAGTCCCTTCAGAAATAAATGTCTGTTGTGATTCATTAGATAGACAGCGTATGGAAGGAATCATGATCTTAGATGCTGGCCTTCCTGTCTCAGGATGACTTCCATCTTTTCCTTTTTCTTCTGGGAGAGAATTATGCTGTCAGCAAAATAATACTTATTGACTTTAAAGTTATTGGTGTTTTGGGTTCTCAAGAAGGCCCTGTCCTCTGTTAGCCTTTAAGATTGACACTCAGCAATCAGTGGAGACCGGTGTCTTATAAAGGAAGAAAAATATGTCTAGCATAAAAATACTAGTGTGTTTCTGTTTCCCCTAAACACCTTGCTGCTTTGGAATTGATGCCACAGTGAGCTAACATGCAAGTTAGATGGAGCTTATCCAGATCAGAGGTGAAGGTGGTGTGGTCATAGCTCCAGGATAATGGGCCTGCAGTCAACCTTGGAGTGGGGTGGCCCTCTCTTTAGGGAAGCTGTGAGTAGACAAGTGGTCTCCCTTCTTGGGTCGGTCCCACATTCTGGATGAAGTTATTTGCTTTCATGCCATACTTTTTATGAATTGCTTACTTGCTGAAAGGAAAGACCCCATGCTGGCTCTGCTGCTTGGATCTGAAAGCTTGGCAGGGATGCTGCTTGTTTGTGTTGTTGCACTGCCTTTGAAGCTGTGAGAGCAGGCAGCCTCTCTCACACTGCCTCCTAGATGTACTAGATGGTGCCATTTGGAGGATCTGGAGTTGAGTTGGGTGGAGCAGTACCCTATCTACTGTGCCTCTGGCCCAGCCAGAACCACCATTGGTGTGAAATGTACCTTGGTGTGAAATGAACACCTGTATTAGCATGGAGAGCCTTTTGAAAGGAACCTGAAACTTTTCAGGATTAAGATTGATTATTGTGGTCAGAGTGAGCCAGAGTAAGAAGTAAAACCATAGAAGCTCTCTGGAGAAGAAAGCAGGCTAGAACAGAACAGCTGAAGTTGGTGGGTAGAAGGATTCTGGAGGAAGCTTTGTTTGGAGCCATACAGGAACTGAGGACATTGTCTTTGTAAGTGCTTGGTAAGGAACAGCCAGACCAAAAGTGTGGAAGCCCTAACATGCTTGAGTGTTTGGTGTACCCTAAGAACAAGACAGCCTCATGAATGGAGGTGAGTAGGAAGAGAGAAGGCCTGGGGTGAGGTCAGAGCACCCTCCAAAGCAAACCACCAAAGGTTTTGAGCAGTGAGTGATGGATGTTGCCTGACAGTTGTCCTTGTCTGCTAGTACTGCCCACTCTGGGGATCTAGGCACTGGGGAACTGGAGGAGAACGGGAAGGTCAGTTAAGGAGCTGGTAGTAGTCAGCAGAGAAAGATCTCAGTAGCCTTTTGGGGGAGCAGGGTTTAGAATCTAGATATATAAAATGAAATTAGAACTGAAGGAGCCTCCTTGGTGTGAGGTTGAGAGGGAAGGATTAAGAAGGAAGGACTATTAGAAATAGTTTTACCCCAGGTAGGGGAGGGTGGCATAGCTGTAACATTGAGGATAGATATCAGGGGGGAAGGTCAGGCATTTGGCTTCAACCTTGTCAAGTTTGAGATGCCTGGTTGGTATGGAGTAGAGACAGGGAATCTCAGCAGGTGGATGGGTGCCCTATGATGGCATGAAGCTGGCTGAAGTCACCTATGGAGCTGATGGGAAGCAGACTCAGAAACTGATGGAGGAGGCTAGTAACTGGGTTAGGGTTCCACACAGGGACTGAGGAGTAGCCAGGGCAAGAAGAAAACAGGTAGAGGCTGCCACCCAGAAAGCTGTTGAAGACAGACTTCAAGGGAAAGAGGGACCATGATCAGAGGCTGCTGCTGTGAGAACCCCCAAGTTGGCAGTGTGGAAATATCAACCCCATTGATTCAGGTCCTGAGAGCCTGGCTGAAATGGCTCTGAAGGAGATTGGAAGACAAGCCAAGACATCTCCTTGAAGTTGCTTTTTAGCAGCGAGAGACCACATGATACCTGAAGGCAGATTTGGAGTCAGGAGAGGTGTAGATGTTTTATTTGTTTTCCTAAATAGAAGAAGTAATGGTCTCTGTGTACACTATCAGGAATAGTGCAGTAAAGAGAAAGCTATGTTAGCCAAAGGAGTGGGTTGTCAGTAATGCTGTACTATAGCAGGTGGGAGGAATTAGCCAAGTTTCTGCAGTTTATCCTAGAGCAATGGTTCTCAGCCTGTGGATTGTGACCCCTTTGGAGGTTGAACAGTGCTTTCACAGGGCTTTAAGACCATTGGAAAACACAGATATTTATGTTACGATTCATAACAGTAGCAAAATTACAGTTTTGAAATAGTGATGAAAATAATGTTATGTTTGGGGGTCACAACCACTTGAGGAACTGTATTAAAGGGTCACAGCATTAGGAAGGTTGAGAACCGCTACCCTAGAAAATAGAGAGTAATGCAAGTTGCTGTCACTCATTAACCACCTTCTCAGTGCCAGCCCCTCCTCGTTGTGTTTCCCAGTCTGCAAACTGAGGGGAAGGCACAGTGCACCTTGGAAAGTGGGTGAGGTGGGAAGTGATCCTAGTATGAATCCCACGGGTGCAGATACAGCCACTGTGTGCTTCTGTCACTAGGTGGTGGTTACAGTAGAGAAGTCTGCTGTGGCATTCATTGATGAATGCCTGTGTTACAGGGCTAGGGAGACTAATAGAGTAGAACTTGCCAGAGGACAGTTGTTGGGTAGTGTATCTGCATGCCTACACACCTGCAGTTCTGCTTTCTTTCCGTCTTCCTCCTGTCTTGGTTCTTTGGGGGGCTCATGCTGTTTATCCACTTTCATCCCAGACCCTTTCAGGTGCAGTGGTCACTTGCTTGCCTTGGGTCCCTCCACATGTGGCACACACTGCAGCCCACAGTCTTTCCCTCTGTCATCTATCATAGAGTCACTGTGGTGGTTTTGTTTCCTCCTTGACTTGGTCAGCCTTTGAGCTCGCCGTTCCTGGGTCTAGCTGGGGCTCTTGATGGAAGAATGTTAGAGCAGAGAAGAGAACTGTGGTCAGATGCAGTGTTGTCCGATGAGTCTCTTGTTAGTCTCCTGTTACCATTGGACAAGGATGAGAAGTAGCTGGTAGGTCAGAGCATGGAGAACATAGGTCTACTGTCTGGTTTTCAGAATGAGTGGTCTGGCTGTCAGAGATAAACATGGTTGAGGTTGCAGGTTTTTCTAAAGCCATGAGGAGATAGATGCAGAGCAGATGCCAGCTGCTTCCTGTGGGCTTGTGGCCTACCGAATGAGATCATAGTAAGGAATGACAGCGAGCTGGTTTCTTGCTTGTCCCAAGCCTCACAAGGTCCTGGAAGCCTATTGTGGAAAGCATAGGTTTGTGTAACGCTCTTCCCTCATCTCACAGTACCTTGGGCTGCTGTTCTGTTTGCTCATTCTGTACACCATGATAGATGTTTTCCTTAGATGGGATGGAGACCGAACATTTGATAGCCACTTGTAACCCACCTGAGCCGAGTAGTGACCTGTTCAGGTACCTGCAGTCATCGCTGTGTGTATAGTACAGTTTCCTGGAAACCAGCAGCTCCTAATATGTCTCTCTCAGAGTTTTCTCTGTCCATATGGGCTGTGATGACTGTCAGGACACTTTACCCTCGTTGAGAAATTGTTACAGTGTGACATCCTTGGCTCTCGAGTCCTATGCATGTACTGTAGTGATGCAACAGAAATTTATCTTACTAAAACTTGGTTTAAAGCCAATTCATTTTAACTTAGAGGTTGGATAGTTTGAAGGTGCTTCTAGTTCCTAGTAGATGATTTTGATATTTTGACAGAATTTTAGGAGACTTTCCTGATACATGCTGTGCTTGATGAGATGAACTGTTGCCATTAGATGATAATGCAATGTCCTATTCTTCTAGGTATCCAAATATATCTTGTGAGTTGCTCACTTCTGATGTCTCCCAGATGAATGATAGACTGGGGGAAGATGAGTCCTTGCTATTGAAATTGTATAGCTTCCTCCTAAATGAGTCCCCCCTGAACCCACTACTCGCCAGTTTCTTCAGCAAGGTGCTAAGTATTCTTATCAGCAGAAAGCCAGAACAGGTAAGTGTCTGGGCTGTACATCCCTGAGCTGAGGGACGTGCTGTAGTTTCTGTGTTTGCCTAAGGTCCAGTTTCAACAAGAGAATGTCTTTTAGGTCTTCATCAGTTTAAGCAACTCTGGTTTTTGTACATTAAGGAGTATTTTTCCTCTGACTATCCTTTGAAGGGCCTCAGCTATTAGCATACTTTGATTTCTTCTCTGGACAAGTAATCAGAAGCATTTTTGTGAGGGCAGCAAGTTGAATCTGAGTACATAGCTAATGACCCTCTGGGTTTGATAGTTGCTTTGCTTTGTTCCCTGAAAATGAATCTGACCAGTGCTTTGCACACAGTGGTCACTTATTTTACTTAGATATCTGGATGCCTAGCCTGTAGCACTGGGTAAAGGTGCAGACTTCACTTTCGTACAGATAACCTCCCCTTGATCCTTCTGTTTTTTTTCCTCCCGATTCAGATGTATGTGTGAAATGTCATTTTCCAAGGAGTGGTTCACCAAGTGTGGCCTTTGGGCCAGTGATGACAGCATCACCTAAGATTTATTATGATGATGATGATGATGATGATGATGATGATGATGATGCAGTGCATGTTCTTGATTCCTGCCCCTATCCTGTAGAATTAGATGGAATCTGACAGTGAAGGCTTTTGGCACATCTTCCAGTTCACACTGATGTTTGCTGGAATTGGAGAACCATTAACATAGTGGAAGTTGTTAGGAAGGCCCAAGAGCTCACTTCCAAGAAACAGCTAGAGCAGCAGATGCTGAGTGCAAGCTGACAGATTATCAGTTGCAGCAACAGAGGTGAAAGTGGTCAAGCCAGTCAGACTTGGCATTCTTCATGGTAGACAACAGTTTCCAGTTACTTGTTCTTGCTATCAGCATACATGAAAGGACTGAAACTGTTTTGGGCCCACTATGTTCTGTGATCTGCTAAGGCTGGGTCTGTGTTTTATTTTAGAAGGGTGGTGGTCTTTTTGTTCAGATAAGTTTCTTATTTGAGTAGGGCACCTTTCCCAAGTGTATTGGAGGAAGATCCTTTCATCCAAGTCATGGTCTGAGTAGTACAGATTGTCCCCCATTCTGCTTTTTCCACATAAAAATCAAAGTATCACTGGCAGTTGTAGTAGATTGCAAGACATCACATCACCCTGGCACAATTAGTTCAGAGTGGTTACCTCCATTATTAAGACATGCTTTTCTTCTTATATCTGCTATTGGGACCCAGGCTGATGAGCTATGATTTTTGGTGTTTATAAGATAAAGCATTAAAATATGTGGAAGGCTTTCTGAAGCTCTGCATGTTGACACTGGGGCTCAGTTCTGTTATTTGTCTGGCAATGATGGTGTGTGCCAGTTGAACCCCTGGGTGAAGAGTTCCGTCACCTGGTTGCTCCTTGTTTCTCCAGCTAGGATTCCTTGAATGATAATGAGGCTACAGCAGCATTGCTTGTGTAACTGCCAAAAAGGTCACACTTGAGGATTGTGTTTCCTGTTGCTTGATAGTGTTGGTTAGGACTTAGGCACGGCAGGGATAACAAAAGTCCAGATTCATGTGGCTTAACCAGAGACTATTTAAAGCTTCTAGAGCAGAGTTTCCAACTGTTGGCAGTGTTGAATGGTTTAGCTCTCAACAAGGATGTCTAAAGTACAGACCATGCGGTCCTTGCTGTACAGTTCACAGCACCAGCTAAGGTGTATACATGTAGGCTCCAGGACCAGTGTTTCTGCCGTGCATGGAGTTGTGTAGTTTGACCATGTGTAACTTTTCTTCCTCTCATCTTTCCTTTCAAAGACTTTTATAGGACTCAGCTGTAAGTGGCCTGGCTGCCACTCCTTGAAGAGATGAGTATTGGCATCGTTGTCTAGACAAACAATGCAGTGACTCAGTTTTAAATTACTTGTGGTAGTAGTCCTACCTGTTGGGGCTGTTAAGCTTCTTTATGCAGGTTAGTGGAAGGCCTGTGACTCTTGGAGCGTGTAGATCTGAGTTTAAATTCCAGGGCAGCCACCTTTTAGTTCTAGGAGATACTTAGCATGTCTGAGCCTAGGATTTCTCATCTAGAATGTTGAATTTCCACCTTCCAGGACTTAGTGACATTTTGTGACAAAAACTGCTACCCTGTGAAGCTCTCCTAGGACATGTGGTAGGGTTTTAATGAATGCTATGGGCCCACAGACAAAAAGAAGACACAAGAAACTGCAGGACAGAACCATCATTTCTATTCCTAACTCATCCCCTTTCAGAACAACTCCTTCTTCTCAACCTTCTAGTCACACATGTGGCAGTGTAACCTAAATCACCTGTGGACCAGGCAAGTTAGCTACTTGGAAACAGAAATCCTTGCTTTGAATCTCCCTCTTGTTAGACAGGTTTTTTTTTTTGTTTTGTTTTAATATTCTGCATTTTAATTTTAAGTTTAATGGGATCGCTTTATGTATGTAAATTATAAAGTAGTATTTTTTTAAAGTTTTATTTTATGTGTATGATTGTTTTGTCTACATGTATGTATGCCTGGTGCCCACAGAGGCCAGAAAAGGGTGTTGGATCCTCTGGAACTGGAGTCGCAGGTGGTTGTGAGCCACCATGTGTGTGCTGGGAATTGAAATCCAGGTCTTCTGGAAGAGCAGCCAGTGCTCTAAATTGCTGAGCCATCTCTAGCCCCAAATAGTGTGTGTGGGTTTGTAGGGTTGTGGAGTTTCTAAATGTCTCTTTCTTGGAGAATAAACAATGAAAATGAAGGGAAGCAAAGGTTCTATTGGCTTTATTTGTAGTGGGGATGCATGTTGGTTTGGGAGATAACTTTATTTAAGGGTTTTGAATATTGTAATTGTTAGCCAGGCTCCCCATTTGACATCTACTTGTGAATTTGGTGCTTGCCTGTCCTTAAGCTAACTGGATTTGGGGAATGTTGGTCACTCTAGATTGTATGCTTCATGTTTTGCATCTTTCAGTTTGATTTGTTTTCCTCCAGATTGTGGATTTCTTGAAAAAGAAGCGTGATTTTGTGGACCTCATTATAAAGCACATAGGAACTTCTGCTATTATGGATTTGTTGCTAAGGCTCTTGACATGTATTGAGCCTCCACAGCCCAGGCAAGATGTTCTGAATGTGAGTAGAGATCTGAGCTGCTGGGGTCTGGGGTTGGGAATGCTCTTATGTGGACCACTGGGCTCCTATATGCTGAGAAAATCCTACAGGATGAGGTGGCCTGGGGATGAGGCAGGGAGGGAGTTGTCCCAACACAGAAAAGATAGCAATTTTTATTTTATTGTTTTGAGACCAGTCTTTCTATGTAACTCTGGCTGTCCTGGAACTCATTATGTAGACCAGACTGGTCTCAGACTCACAGAGATCAGCCTGTCTCTGCTTCCCAAGTACTGGAATTAAAGGTGTGTGCAACCACACTCAGCTGAGATTCAGATTTTACAGGACCAGGGCTATCAGAGACAATGTTATTTGCCCTTTACTGGTTGGTTTGTTATGTGGATGGTTAGCGTGTTGAGGATGTATCCTCAAGCTGGGTCTAGATGTAAGCAGGACAAGGCAGACCTGCCTTCTACAGGAGGGTTAAACAAGGAGAATGGGGGTACATGGAAAGGGCCCACTTCCAAGCTTAGAAAGGTGGTAATTTTTGGATATGTGCATCTTGAGTAGATGGATGTCTTAGGTGAAACTGGACTTGAGGGAAATTTGAATAATCTGAAAATAAGGCTTTCCCTGGGCCATTGGCTGTGTTCCTCTCCCCACTTTGCCTTGCCTTCTGGAACTGTTCCTTATGGATCTCAGTCGAGTATGGTTGCACATGCCTGTAATGCCAGTACTCTGTAGTATGAAGCAGGAGGATTTTAAGTTCTAGCCAGCCTGGGCCAAAAGAAATAAAAGCTGTACCTCATTGAAAATGAGTGTCTTAGAAAATTGTAGTTTTAAAGAATAAGGGACCAAAAGACTGGAGGGTTTATGAAAGGAAGTTCTACCAGGAGTTGTCCACTGCAGTGCACACACTGCTAAGATGTCTAGGTATGATTGCCTTATTTGGTAGATCAGGGCTAGATCTGGCAGGGTGACGCAGGTAACCCAGCTAAGTGTTGCAAGCAGGTTCTCTGTGACTTGGAAGGCAAGGTTTCAAATGGAGGCACCTTGTTCCTTTTGTGTGTTTCTGTAGAATCTGCGTCTTTTCTCAAAGGGGGTTCAAAATTCTGGGAGAAACTATTAAAACAAGGGAGATAATGGTCACTTTAGTGTGGGCTAGTACAGGGGAGGTTTATCAGGAGTGGTTTGCTCTATTCCTCTGGCTACTTCTGAGCTGAAATTTTTTAGGGCCTACTTCCAAAGAGGTATGCTTTTGGGGAGAGCATGTGGTCAGTAAGGAGAGAGCAGGGTAGGGGGAAACTCCTTAAAGTCTTGAAGGTCCAGAAGTAGGCTTGGAGTACAGGTACTTAGGCAGAGGATAGATGTTCAAGACTGAACATAAATACATACACCAAATGTCCCAGCCTTTCCTATGGTCAGGAGCATATACTTTAGGGTATTGCTATCAGAGTGTGGCCCCAGATAATACTGTGGGAAGTTTTTTGTCTCATGCCTACTAATTTCTGGGAGATTTATAAAATTAGATCTTAGATTTATGTAAATTTTAAATATATTAAATCTTATTGTAAAATAGATCTTAAGGGCTAACAAGATGGCTCAGTGGGTAAAGGGACCTACTGCCAAACTTGACAATTTGAGTTCTATACTCAGAACACACATGATGGAGGAAGAGATCCCACTCCCACAGAATGTCCTCTGACCTCCATTCGTGTGCTGTGGCACACACATACACATGCCAAAAAAAAAATTAAATATAATAAAACAATAAAAGCAATTGTGCTTCTACCATAAACCTTCCCATTAGTGCTTGTTTGATATGTTCCCTGTAAGGAGCCAGAGACAGCACCAGGATTTTGTTTTTGTGCTTTTAGCAAATTGTATATAGTTTCTTGACTTCAATCCTATTCTCTGTCATCTTCAACCTTTGGAGGTCAAGTGGCCTTTCTCAGTGCTAAACCGCCTTATACATTTGATTGTTTTGCTCCCTTTAGGAGCTTTTATTAAGCCTGCTGGTTTATCCTTTATTTACTTATTTGGTTTTTTTTTTGGTTTTGTTTTGTTTTGTTTTGTTTTTCACTCTGATCCGTTCTGTATCTTCGTTCACTGCATCTTGTATAGAAGTTACAAAGAGATTGTTATGGTTCCAGCAGGTCTACCTGAGACAGGCAGATGACCAGCACTCCTCTTCCAGGGTGCCCCAACCTGGCCCTAGTATTTCCTACAGTGGGTTTGGTTTGGGTATCTAAAAGCCCTCTTTCGTCCTGGGTTCTCTGTAGCAAGCCTACAAATAATGACCCAGAGACTTATTAATTATGAAAAGCTCGGCCTTAGCTTAGGCTTTTTCCCAACTAGCTCTTATAACTTAATTACCCATATTTTTTTAATCTATGTTCTGCCACATGGCTTGGTTACCTCTTCCTGGTACGGCACATCTGATTTGCTCTGAGTCTGCTGGTAAAATGGCATGCCTGGATTCCTCCTCCCAGTTTCTCTCTATGCCAAGAATTCTGCCTATTCTCTCCTGCCTAGCTATTGGCTATTTAGCTCTTTATTAAATCAATCAGAAGGCATCCTAGGCAGAGAACATCTTTGTAGTGTTAACAAATATCCCACAACAGTTCTAGTAGCCCAGAGGCTTGGTACTATTCTTTTCATTCATCTGACGTTCAGAGCTGACACTCTCTTAGAGATAGTGTAGCCCATTTGCTCAAGGCTCCTAGTAGCCAAAGTATAGTCCTGTAAATGCTGAGTATCCAGTCAATACCACCATTGAGTGTAGAGTCGTAAGTGTGTGGCTGTTGGAACTTGGGAGTTGTTGATGCTTGTGGTCGGTCACTCTTAAAATGATGTATTCACTACATTTTCCTTGGGGGACTTTTTAATTTTCTGTAGTGTTCAAAGTCCAGAGAAACATGTAATTTCTACTTAAAGTGTGATGGCTATTTCTAGTATGTTTATCTTCACTGGGGCTTGAGTAGGAGCCACTCGTGGCTATGATCACTTCTACAATGTGTTTTGCAGTGGCTAAATGAGGAAAGAATTATCCAGAGGCTTGTGGAAATAGTTCATCCATCGCAAGAAGAAGATGTAAGTTCTCTTATGACTTATTTTTTCATATAAAAACTGTTGATTGGCCACAGAACATACATGTGTATCTATGAAAGGGATCAGGGGGATGGTGTATCCTGCATTGTGAGGAGCAGGAGAGCACGATCTCCTTCCAAGAGCTAGGGTCATGCTAAACCCACTTTGTGACAAATCTCCATCCACACTTATTTTTCTTTTATACCTGCTTTAGCAGGTGGGGCCACATCTGCATCTTGAGAGATCTGGCTAAAGCTTTGCAAGCTCTCAACATGGTCTGGGTCACCACTGAGCCTAACAGTGACTGGTCCTGACCCTGAAGCCTCAAACAGGTCCTGAGTGTGGAGGCTAGAGACAGACATTGTGACCATGTGTCCTGCCCCCATCTCTTTTCCTCCCCTGGTGCTAGAGATTAGACACAGATACCGCAGTGGTTCTGAAGCTTGAGTTGGCTGTTTCACATTGAACCCTGTCCTGAGTGGTCAGGGTGTGTGTCCCTGATGTCTGTAGCATCCACTCTTCAAGTATTACTTACGCCAAGATGTGTGAGATTATCCAAAGTCAACCATTATCTGCAGGCAGGACAGCTCTGTATGGTTTAACCTCATGTCCATGGAGGAGTTGGGTTTTAGGGTGGTCCAGAGTGTGTTTGAGGCCTTAGGTCCTCTTCACATGCTTCTAGATTGCTGGTTAGAATGGGGAGTAAGCAGCATGGATGAGCAGGGCAGAAGCTAGATTTTTAGCCAGAGGATATTATCCAAGGGTGGATTTTCTGTGGAGGTGGATTTAACCTCTTCTCTAATAGTCTACTTAAAAAATGTTTATAGTCTGGAGCAATGGCATGGTGGTTAAGAGCACTTGTTGCTCTTGCAGAGGACCTGGCTTCAGTTCCCAGCACCACCTGACACCTCGTAACTACCTCAGTTCCCAGGGATCCCCTCCTTCTTCTGGTTTCTATAAGCACCAGGCACATACATGGTACACATAAAGTAAAGATGAATCTAAAAAAGTTTTTTGTGCCTAGAGCAGATCTAAGATACATTCTTCATTTTTCTACCATCCACTCTTGGGATTGTGGAGTACGTGCTCCCTTGCAGTAGCTGCTATTGTTGCCAGAGTTGATGTTCTTCATACATCCCAGAGCTTGTGTATGCCAGGTGCTAAGGGAGAACTCTGGTGCAAGAACTGTCTAGAACGGTACTAATTTCTTCTCTGAGTTCAGTTCCCATGTTCTAGGGTCATGGCCAGCACAGGTTGACATAGGCAAAGTTGGCCACTTTGTAGGGGATGCTTTCCATAAATAGGCTTGTTCCTCACTGTGTTCTTGAACAGAACTTTATTTATTACAGGGTATTACATTTGTCTACAGAGTCCAACAGAAAGTGTAAAGGAGAAGCTCAGTTCTTTCCATTTTTAATTTAATTTTCTGTGTATTAGTGTTTTGCCTGCATGTTATTTCTTTGGGAAGACAGCCCCATTGCTGCTCATTTGTTAAGTATGTGTTTAGTTTTGTAGGAAACTATTCTTGGTTATTGCACTCTGGTTTTCTGCTCCAATATACTTAATCCATCATTTAAAAATTTTTTTAAATAATGTTTTTAGATTTATTTCTTTATATGTTATGTGTGTGAATGTTTTACCTGCTTGTATATATGTGTACTTCAGGCATACCTAGTGCCCACAGAAGCCTGAAGAGGGTGTCCAGTCCCCTAGAATTGGAGTTATCAATGGTTATGAACCACCATGTGGATGCTGGGAATCAAACCTGGGTCCTCTTAACTGATGAGCAATCTCTCCAGTGTACAGCTTTTGAGGAAGACAAAGCATGATTAGCTTGGTGACTCCTGCCCACAATCCCAGCAAATGAAAGGTTGAAGCAGGAGAGTTGTACAAGTTGGAGACCAGCCAACACTACATCTTGAGACCTTGTCTCAAAAAAACAATACACACACGGGGTGGGGTGAGAGGGTTAATAATCATTTTAAAAGGTGTTAGGTTACTGATTCTAGTCTATGGGTGTTGATTCCCGGTATGTATCATTTCTAAGGAAGGTAGTGCTCTGAAATATTACGGTTTCCCACAGGACATGAATGCTGAGGCTAGAGCTTCCCAGAAAGGTAGATGGACACTCCACCTTCTATCTTCCACAAAACTGTATTAGGTTTTTTGTTTTGTTTTTTAATATTTGAGCTAGTGTGTGTTTTATCTGTCTGAGCTAATAAAGGTATGTGTGTGGGATACCTTCCCCCCACCCCCAAGTATTTGGTCAAAGACATTTGTCCATGTCAAGCTTTGCTCACACGTCTGTACACATGGTGGTCTATCTGCACTGTGCAGTTGTGGAAGGGAAGCTCATCAGCCTGGTGGTCAGATGCTTCGTCCTTTTCTTTGCGGCTACACTGCTCATTGAAGCTCATGGATGGTTTTAACTTGTGTTACCCTTCACTTTTACTATAAAGTTAACTTCTAACAAGTTCTATAGCTAAAATTGTACCTTTTTCCTTTAGCGACATTCAAATGCCTCACAATCACTTTGTGAAATTGTTCGCCTGAGCAGAGACCAGATGTTACAAGTTCAGAACAGTACAGAACCAGACCCCCTGCTTGCCACTCTAGAAAAGTATGTTTACCGTTTGGTTCTTACTTTCCTCATTGATGCAGTTTGATGTGTTACATTGTGAGTGACTGGTAAGTGAAGTGCTCATTTGTGGACATTGAGTCATAAAAACCCTATGTAAAGCAGGAAAGCCTGCTTTTCTTCTTTCCACCGTTGGTGACACAGGAGAGACCAAAAGAGCAAGACGGGGAACCAGTGGCATGTATATGTGGACTTTCAACTTCTCTATGCCTGCAAAGCTGAGTTTCACAGAGCCATCCTGACGTGAAACAATCACACCAGGACTTGGAGGGTTTCATTTTTTTTTTCTAATTTTTATTTTTATTTTACATAGAGTCTTTTGTATGTATGCATTTGACCCATTTAGGTTGTTGGTTTCTTCTGAAGATCTTTCTCAGGCCACTGTGTCTTTGCAGCTGACTCAGGCTGCCTGAGTAGTTACCTTGTTTAAGCTCGTGTTGAGGGGAAGGTCCCTCAGGGACTGGCTGCTGTTTCGATTTCCATGATTCTCACATTTTCAGAGAGAACATTGGTGTTAGCATGGGTATGTCCTTGACTTACGTGTCCACACTGTTCAAGTGGTGTTATGGAAAAGTAGACTCCTGTGGGAGGTATATCTGGAAAGAGCACACAGTAGCACTAGACACAGTGGTGGTCTGCTTCGGTCTACTGCTCTTGGCTTGTCTCTCATGGTGTTATGTGTCCCTTCGTAGTCCTGTAATGCAGGCAAAGAGGCTCTTCTGCATCTTTTGCCAAAGTGTCTATAAGACAAGGGAGGGCCAAACCAGAGACAAAATAGCTTGCTGTAGCTTTGTGAGAGAAAACTGATTTGTATTCCTAGAATTGTTGCCAAAGGAGAGAATGGCACATGCACAGACCCCAGTAGTTCTTGGTATTATGTCTCATTTTATGTATGTATTCCTCTCAAATGTATAGGATCTTCCACATCCAGATCCTACCAATTGTAGTAGGAAAGTTGAGCTGTGTAAAATTGCCGTTTGAGTCAGTTAGAAATTCTGAGTGTTTGGCTGCGTGTGGCAGCACATGCCCTTACCCATCACTTGGGAGGCATAGGCAGGTCAGTTTCTGAGCTCCAGGACACAGGGCTACATAGTGAGACCCTGTCTCAAACAAACAAAACAAAAAAACTTCCTTTTTTGAGTATCACCAATTTCATATGGTTACAAAGCTGCTGTCCAATAGAAACACAGCAAAAAGCAACACATAATTTTAATGATTTTTAAATGTGGAGGCTTAGAAGCTGGCATTTATAATTAGAACATGTCAGAGTCAGTGAGTTATATTCTGACTGTTGGTTGGTGTCCACTTGTAGTGAGTGGCCAGTGCTACAGACTAGGTCTACCTGCTGAACTGGCCAGCAGTGAGTGAGCTCTGAGCTCCATAGGACCACCAGTGGCCGTGTGTATGCTTGCTTCTAACCTTCAAGCTGTGACTTTAGTTCTGGCTAACTTCTGAAATTAAGATAAGTATATAGTCATGATTTATATCAGTACATGTTAGAGTGAATTTGTTCAGATACATGTACCAGGTGAGTTCTAAAACCTAATGTACATTATGATGGGTTCTTTTTCCTCCTTTCTCTTTCTCCTTCCCACTTCTCTCTCTTAAGGAATGAAGAGTTTAATTTGGCTCACAGTTTGAAAGTAAAGTCCATCATGGCATGATGTATGTATGAAGTATGAGGCAGTTGGTTATTTTGTATACAGTCAGGAAGCAGGGAGAGAGAGAGAGAGAGAGAGAGAGAGAGAGAGAGAGAGAGAGAGAGAGAGAGAGAGAGAGAGAGGGAGAGAGCGCGTGAGCACGCGAGCGAGCGAGCGAGCGCTGCCCTCCCCTTCAGAATATCTTTTATTTGACAGTTTTGTGCTGCTGGTTCTTTTATTGTTTGTGGGTTGAGAAAATATAGTAATAATAGAAGGCTGCTGTGAGCTTAGAAAACCTCCATTAACTATAGTTGCTCACTCCACATATTTGGTTAATACATCTGATAACAGTATATAAAAATATATTGCCTTAGCCAGTATTCTATTGCTATGAAGTGACACCACGACCATGGCAATTCTTATAAAAGAGAGCATTTCATTGGAGCTGGCTTACAGTTTCAGAGGTTTAGTTCATTCTCCTCACGGCAGGGAACGTGGCAGCATGCAGGCAGACATGGTAGCTGAGAGTTCTGCATCCCAATAGGTAGGCAGCAGGAAGAGAGAGTGAGCCTCTGGACCTGGCCTAGGCTTCTGAAACCTCAAAACCCACCCCCAGGTAAATACTTATTCCAACTAGGCCACACCTCTTAATCCTTTCAAATAGTGCCATTCCCTGTGAGCCTATGGGGGCCATTTTCATTCACACCACCATGTAGTCTATTGTTAAGGATCAAATAGTGTAGTTACTGTAATAGTGATATCAGAGAGCCAGTCTTTAGTGAGACATCAAAAATTCCCTGCATTAGAATACTGAATAACCCAAAGGTTTGGTACCACTACAGTGTCTGTATGTCACGAGTGAAAAGGGTGCGCAGGGATGGGTTTGAATGGGCCTAAATTGAAGAAGAGTGTTTGAGAGAAGTACTACCAAGAAAGAAATCCTGAGTTAGTGGACATGAAGTTTAGGAGGAAGTTTGGGCCTGAATTAAAAGCATATTCTAGTTAGTATCTCTAGCAAATTTTGAAATTGAAAATTTCAATTTTTTTTTAAAAGATTTATTTATCACGTGTGTAGTATGCCTATACACCAGAAGAGGGCACCAGATCTCATTGCAGATGGTCGTGAACCATCATGTGGTTGCTGGGAACTGAACTCAGGACCTCTGGAAGAACAGCCAGTGCTCTTAACCCCTGAGCCATCTCTCCAGCCCCAAATTTCAAATTCTTCAAAATAATTCATTGAGTTAGACTATGCAGCTTAATTTTGGATAGTAATGAACTCAGTTTTGTTCATTTGAGTCAATTTTATAGATGTAAGTTTCTGTGGCCATACATACAAAAAACAAAACTCAGAGTACAAGCCTTTGTCCCAAAGATGTGGATGAATGGTCTAGAAGGCTTCATACATTGTGAGTTTTACTGATGCTTGGCTAATAACACTCCTGTGTTTGAAAATGGGAACATGACTGTCAGAGAGCCCTTCCTAATCTAGAGGCTGAAAGGCATCCCCTCATCCTGTGTGGCACGTTCCGTCCTGTGCCTGTTACTGGTGTCTGAGTGATGGATAGTGATGTTTGGATAAGGCTCTGGATATGGCACCACTACTGTGTTGTTAAATCCTAAGTTTTTGCTGGTTATTACATTGTTTTGTCCATCAGAACTCTCCTGGTGTGACAGAATTCCAAGTTGATACAGCTGTGAGATGGTTGGGACCTGTTTGCCATTGCCTTTGAATAGATGTCAGTGGTTCTAACAGTGACTTTTCTGTGGTGAGAACCCTGCATTGTCCGAGCATGATAGAGACAGGCATCGGTGCTATTCCAGCTGGGAGGCCACCATTGAAGAACATAGTTGCCAGAAGCACAGCTCCAAACCCTAGTCCAGTGGCTCTCAACCTGTGGGTTGCAATGCCCTTGGGAGGCGGGTGGCATGTCTAATGACTCGTTCACAGGGGTTGCATATCAAATATTTATATTACGATTCATAACAGTAGCAAAATTACAGTTATAAAGTAGCAACTAAAATAATGTTATGGTTGGGGTCAGCACACCATGAGGACTGTATTAAAGGATTGCAGCGTTAGGAAGGTTGAGAACCACTGCTGTAGTCTATCCTTTAGTGCTGTGACTCCTCTACACGATATTCCCACCTTTTTAGTGCTGCTTCTCCTGACTTACCATTGAGAACTGTAGAGTAAAGGTCAGTGGGTAATAGTCTATTTTACCTGTTTTGGATCGTTGGTAATCACATAGCAGCCATACCTGTGAGGAAAAACACGAGTGGGTTCTAATTTGCCATTTGGAAAACTTTCCCTTCTTTTTGGAAGTGGTGAGTTCTTAGTCTTTACTGTTCATCACCATCAGCTGTCACCACTGCTACCACCCTGCTTGGAGTGGATCACACTTAGCCTTGAAATATTTGTTGCTTCTCAGAAAGGTTGCCAAAGGCAAACCGGGGCCCCCTTATCCTCTTAAAGGGAGATAAACTTCCTAACTAAGAAGAATTGCTGTAGTAGTGACATTTGAAGTAGAAAGCAAACATGCCTGTGTATGGATGAGTGCTCATAAGGATTGTGTTGCATCTTTTTAGTTGTTACTGTTAAATAACATTTCAATCAGTGCTTGACTATTGATTTCTTTCCCCAGGCAAGAAATTATAGAGCAGCTTTTATCAAATATTTTTCACAAGGAGAAGAACGAATCGGCCATAGTCAGTGCAATCCAGATTTTACTGACTCTACTTGAGACTCGACGGCCAACGTGAGCTTTCCTTTTATCTCACTAAATCATCCATCTTGTTTTACTTTTAGATGTCTTAAAAACTAAGAATTAAATTCTTGCCAGGTGAGCTACAGTAGCATGCCTTTGAAGATGAGATGTTGAATCTTACTGCTGTAGAGACACTGATGTCATTTATCTGAGTGCAACCTATAGAGATTTAGTTGAACAGTATGGTTTGATCAAACAGGTTTTTGGCACAGCTTTGTCTTTGCTGTAGTTAGTATGTCACCAAAATGGATGCGAGGTGAGTAAACCCCAAACATGGACAGTGGCCCAGACAATTATCTGGCTATGTTCTTATGAAGATGGAGGAGGGGTGCCCCAATTGGCAGGTGCTGATAGAGGGAGGGGCTCTTTCATCTCCGGATTCCCTTCCTCAGACTAACTCCTGTTGTTTTATGGGGCTCACTGTGAGAGTATTGCACTTCAGAGGTTGCATGAGCAGGCAGCATGAGGCTTTGAAGGATGTTTCATATTCATGAATGTGGAATGTTTTTTAATAAGCCACTGGATTAAGTGTTGGAGGAATATTCAGAGATTGCATTGTTTTGCCTGTTGTTACTGGACCTTTCCAGTGAAGCAGATGACATGGAGAGAAGGGTGGCATCCTCAGCTGGCGGTGAAGTCTTCAGCCAGCCAAGGCTTCTGTTTTTCCTCTTAGTGATGAAATGTAGGTCTCTAGGGTAATAATGAAGGCAGCCTTACCAGCCCTACTCCCCAGATGCCTGGCCCCTGCCACTGGCCTACCTAATCTCAGTAATAATGGAAGGCAGTTTGGCAGTAAGACTTTCAAATTTGTTGTAATTTGGAGAATCTGTAATTTGCCTTTCTCCTTCTTCCCTAGAAATTCATATTTTAAGTCACGTAACCAGCATGGTAGGTATTCCTCAGTTGTGCCCAGCTATCTTTCAGCTCATGCCTCAGGGCCTTCTACCTTCTCTATGTCTTAATGTCATACTGAGTGGTACTGTGTGGCTTATAGGATGACTCTGACTTGAGAAAGAAAGAAACCCGAGGAATAGTAGACATGACATTTTTAGCAGATGTAAGGGAGAAAACACAGTACCATTGAGCAAGATCAAACTTTGAAAGTACAGTTAGATCGTGGATCTTCACTTGATCTTGGTGAGATTTCTGAATCCCAGGGAAAAAGGGTTAAATCTCAGAAGTATCTGGCTAAGAAGAAAGCAATACTTGTGAAGAGCATCAGATTGCCAGGCAGTATATCTGTAAAGCCAGGATCTCAGATGAAAGGCTTATGGGGTGTGAGGGAAGAGGAAGAACTGTGCCCTACCTTGTGTTGTCCTGTTACTAAGGCCCGAGAAGTACAAGTGAAGATCCATGGTGGGAAACCTGCTGCTGTGTTACAGCCAAGAAAGGTAGTGATGTGAAAATTCACATGCCGAAAACTGGAATAGATTCCAGGTTGTTTTAACAGAGTTCAAAAAATAAGGTGTGAGTGCACACTACAGCTCCTCCTGACCTATGCGTCTTAGCTGCATCCTCCCTGAGTTTCCTCATGTGGATGATACAGTAGTTCAATTATATTTTTGTAAAGTATGTGTGTGTAAACTCTCCCAAGGCCCAGGAGGGGCAGGCTTACAGGGACGATATAAACCATGGGCACATCATATGTAGAGAAGAATTTGGCACACAAGCCCTAACCATACATGCAAAGTAACTAGAGACTGGAGTACTGAAGGCAAGCATAACAACAGAACCTAAGCCTTGCTTCACTCGCTGTTAACCAGATCGAGTCAAAGTCAACACTAAAGGACCACTGTCAGAAAAAGGTGATTTAGTATAAACACCATTATCATGTTAGAGCAATGGAAAAGTAGGCAGTATACAAACAGAACAGATGGAAAGATTCAGTAAAGGGATGGGAGATTGTGTGGAGAAATGCAAGAGATGAAAACAGAAATGAAGAGCCCTCAGCATTTATCATAGGCCCCAACATTTGAGAGAATCTCACAGAACAGCAGAGAGGACCATGATGAAAAGTTAAATACAAACATCGCCTGTCAGCTAAGATCCCAACAGTAACTACAAGCCACCAGGAACAAATTTGAGTGCCTTAAGTCTTGTTTTCTGACCCTGTTGTCTGATAAAAAGAACCAAAGCACCCTTGATGAAATGGCTGGTGCAATCAACACACAGTAACTGAAAGTCCCACGAAGCAAGGAAATACTGAGAAAGTAGTAGGGGAAGGTGTGGTTTCCACTGGCACCCCCTCACTCTGTGTGTGTATGTGTGTGTGTGTGCGCGCGCGCCCGCCCGCCTGCCTGCTTTCATTCGAGGTTCCGCATTGTGCATGTGTAGAGATCAGAGGACAACTGTAGGAATTGCTTCTCTTCTACCACTGAGCCATCTCTCCAGCCCATTTAGCCTTTTTAAAATTAAGCCCATGTAGAAGAGAAATAATGAAACTAAAGAGAAGAAATTGGTGGTATAAAGAGGAAGAAAATACAGAAAACCAATTAAACCAAAGGCTGATCCTTTGAAATGACCAATAAAATGGATAAACCATTAGACGGATTGTGGAAATGAAAAGTAGAAAAGATACAGATTAGAACAAAAGGGGTGGGTGGAAAAGAAGCTAGTACTGTTTTTTGTGGACATTAAAAGAATATAGAAATGCCACAGGATAACTCATTAAAAATATTCAAGAGTTGAAGGAATTTAACTTCCTAAAAGGAAAAACCTGCAAAGGGTTACTTAAGAAGAAATAGCTCCATTTTATAGCCATTGAAGAAAATAAGTTCGTGTTGAACCCTTCAGAAAGACCATTCCTTGCCTGTAGAGTTAGGTGCAGAAGATGAATTCTGAGTAGAGATGTATCAGTGTGTAAAAGGAACGCATTGCAAACCCCTGTTAAAAAGAAACTATCTGAAGTAGATGAAAATAAACCATTACATATAACAGGAGTACATAAGAGCTAGGTGAAAATGCCTTAAGAAAATAGTAGCTGACCAATTACATCAGTTAGACCTGGAGATGGCTTAATGAATGTCCTGTACCCCCAGTGTTAGGGTAGACAGAGACAAAGAGGCTCACTGTGGTTTCTTGCTGGCTCCTAGCATAGCTCCAGGTCCAGTGAAAGACCCTGTCTCAAGGAATGTGATGAGTGATAGAACAGGACACCAGACTGTTGTTTATTTTGTTTTTGCTCTTTTGGGGGCACCCAGCTCCCAAATAAATAACACATTCTTTTTCTTTTTCTCCTCCTCCTCCTCCTCCTCCTCCTCCTCCTCCTCCTCCTCCTCCTCCTTCTTATTCTTCAGTTTTTAGAGCTTTATTGGAGGGAAAAGGGGGGCGGGGGAGAGCCAGGCCTGGGGGAGGGAACAGAGTAGGAACAGAGAGAGGAAACAGAAAGAGGAGCATGGAGAGAGGGAGGCTTATTCTTAATTATACATGCTCGGCCTTAGCTTGGTTTGTTTCTTGCCACCTTTCCTTAAATTATGCAGTCAACCTTTTGCCTCTGGACTTTTCCTGTTCTCTTCTTTAAATCTTACTCTTACTCTATGTCTAGCTGTGTAGCTGGGTAACTGGCCCCTGATGTCCTCCTCTTTCTCTGGCTCTTCTCTCCCCTTGATTTCTCCTCCTATTTATCATCTCTGCCTGCCAGCCCCACCTGTTTCTCCTGTCTCACTATTGGTTATTCAGCTCTTTATTAGACCAGCAGGTGCTTTAGACAGGCAAAGTAACACAGCTTCACAGACTTAAACAAATGCAACATAAATAAAAGTAACACACCTTAAAATAATATTCTACATTTCCCCCTTTTTGTCTAAATAAAAAGAAAGTCTTTAACTTTAACACAGTATAACTAAACACTTATCACATAAGAATTAATTTACAATATTCAGTCCATTTACATTTAGCAAAATCAGAGAAAGCATTCCACCATCCATCCATCTTAGTGACTTCAAAGTTTTATGCATAATTTACTTTCTGTCATAACTTAGAAAAATTGAAACTCTAATTATTTAGTCTTTAACTCCATCAAAGACCCCAGAAGGAATTAATATTCCCTAACAACAGAGACATCTTGCTGCCTGGACAATCACCAAAAGTTCCTCTGCAGTGTTAGGGCATCCATCTTCGGCCTATAGGCCAAGAATATCTGGTAAACTTTTTAGTGAAGCAGGAAATTTGAAAGACTGTCCTGCCTATATTGGCAAAATTCGTCAGTCGTTTTCCTCTGTGTCCTGCAGAATATCTAGCAGACTCTTCTGTGAAGCAGGAATTTTGAAGGACTGTCCTGCCTTGTTTTGGCAGAGTTCAACAGTCTTTTTCCTGTGTGTGTTGCATATCCAGTCTGCACAGCACATTGTCAGCAGTCAAACGCAAGAGCAGTTTCTTTGCTCCGTGGCTAACCTTGCCACAATGAAAGGAAACTCTATAAGGAGTTTCTTCAGTGCCCATCATCTCTGAAGTAAATTGGTGCTGCCAGGAGCAGATGTGTCTCATTGTCATGAAAACCCTATGTTTAACAAAAGATCTTAAATGCCATATTCTGTAGGTCTTTGAAAGGTTCGAAGACCATCTATCTATCTAAAATATATCTCTATATGATCCCGAAAGCATATCTACAAATTTGATTGTTATAAATGACTAACCACTAACCTGTGTTTCCTGATTTTCCTATATAGTTTATAATAGTTTTCAAAAACTAGAACTCCAGATTTCCAAATGAACTGCATAGGCACAAAACCTCAAACAAAAATAGAAACATACATACAATATGTTGTTACAAAAATAACCTTAAATTTTTATCAATGTACAAAAAAAAATCCTTTAAACAAGAGTAGAAACATACAATGTAACAAAAATAACTTTAAATTTGTAGCAGTATTCTATATTTCCCTAAATGATAACAAACATCCATAATCCACCAAATAACCAAAAGCTTCCCACCCTTCTCTTGGGAATGTGGGCATAGTAGTCTCCAAACTGCTTCCTGCTGTCTAAGGACGAATTATCTTTAGGGTCCCAGAGAGAAAATTTGAGATAATGGCCAAATCTTGGGAAGACCAGCAGTAATTTTGCTGATAGATATCACCTGTTAAGATTTAGGAGGTCTCTGATCAAACCTGATCCATATTAACACTGAAGGAATCCATAGCTTCTCATCTCCTGTGGGAACAAAAGCAAAGACTCTTCTCCAAAGCATTTTTTATTTCCATTTGACAAATGTATTTTTTGACTTGTTAAAAGTTAAGGCATTCCTAAAGTATATAGACTGATTTATTTCAACAGTCCCTCTTTGAATTCCAGGTCTCTTTGCAGCTGTCCTTTGCTTTTCAACTATCCAAAAATTCAAAATCAAACTAATAACATACAGGATCCAGACTTCCTATATGTATTTCTCATCTTATGTGGCTTTTCTCTTTTATATTACTTTTATTCTGTCTTTAAAAACTTTAAACTGTTCATTTCTTTCCATGACTATGCCCTTTTTCTTTTCTTAAGCCTACATACATTGTTAAACACACTGTAACCTGTTTAGAGGTTTTTCCATCTGGACTTCTTTTATTGCCTATCTTCAGCCTTTTTTTGACCATATGAGCAAACCTTTAAACTGCTAACCTACACCTGGATCCTCTGCACGACTCTTAGCTGGCTCTACCTGCTTCTTGGGTCATGAAAACCAAGCGTGAAATTCGAAGCTGCTTGGAAGTTTGTCTGACCAGGAACTGCATTCAACCTTCTAGAGCTCTAGAATGCCAATGCTTGCACTGTGGCAGCATTTTTACTTAGTTTTTGTTCCTACTTAACGTACTGGCTGCTCAAGGGCTTGCCAGCAGGCAGAAACTCTTAAACTCTCAGGCCCTCTGGAAATTCGAGCACCATGTTGATATGCCGAAATATTGTTTTGTTTTTGCTCTTTTGGGGGGCCTGCCAGCCAGCTCCCAGATAAATCATACATGGAGGCTTATTCTTAATTATAAATGCCGGGCCTCAGCTTAGCTTGTTTCTTGCCAGCTTTCCTTAAATTATCCTGTCTCTACCTTTTGCCTCTGGACTTTTCCTGTTATTACTTCTGTAAATCTTACTAATACTTCATGGCTTGCTGAGTAGCTGGATGGCTGGCCCCTGGAGTCCTCCTCTTTCTCTGGCTGCTTCTTTTTTCCTCCCAGATTTCTCTTTATATTCTTTCTTCCTGCCAGCCCCTCCTATCCTTTCTCCCACCTTGCTTGTTATTGGCCATTCAGTTCTTTATTAGACCATCAGGTGTTTTAGACAGGCACAGTAACACAGCTTCACAGAGCTAAACTAATACAACATAAACAAAAGTAGCACACATAATAGTCTACAACACCAGACATCCTCTGTTTTCCATGCTCATGCAGAGGCACACAGCCACACACATGCTTGTACACTCCCCTTAAAGCAAAATATGTAGCAATGAAATAATACACTAAAAACATAATATGGTACAGTGAAGTGACTGCAAGGCTCATTTGTCTCTCAAAAATTACATAAACAAATGAAGAAGACCTTTCCATCATTTCTTTAAATTCTTTCATGTAAATGAGCAAATCTTTTGCAAGGATTATAGCCAGTATAGTAAGGCAGAAGAAGAAAATGGCATCTAGATAGGAAAGGATAATATAAAACTGCTTGGCCATAGATCACAGGATTGTCTTTGAGCAAATCTTAAAATTTCAAGTGCTGGGCATAGCAAGCCACGTCTATGTACAGAGACCCTATTTTTGTCATTTTTTAAAAAGCAAAAAGAAACCTCGTAACTAGTAAGCAAATATAGTAAGAGTCTGGGACAGAAAGTCAATAAAATACTCAAAATGTAATTGCATTTATACGTACTTGCCATGAACAATTGGAATTTGAAATAAACATTTGTCCGTTATAGAAAAGGAATTGTTTATGTATAAATCTAGCAAAATGAAAGGTTTACTGACCTAAATCAATGTAAATACTTCCATATTGTCAGTGCTCCCCAAACTGACTTATAGATGCAGACAGTGCCACTCAAAATCTAAACAAAAGTTGTAATAGAAATCAAACTAATTCTGAACTTTGTGGAAACCCTAAAGCGAAGACAATAGCCCAAACAATCATTTCAAATGCAGTTGAACAGCTCATACTGTGATTTCAGGACTTGCTACAAAACCATAGCCAACAGGACAGTGGGAAAAGAGTAGGTGCCCAGATCCCTGAGACAGAGTGTGTGTGCGCGCGCGCGCACACACACACACACACACACACACACACACACACACACACACACACACACACACACACCCAAGTTCTGATAGGGATGTGGAGGCAGTGCAGTGGGGAAAGGGGAAAGTTTCATTAAGTGCCTGTGGGGTAGTGTATTTGACATCATTATGCAAAAAAAAAGTTTAACTCCTAGATCGTAGAAAAACTTACTTGAAATGTATTATAGAGGCAGAAGTTAATCCTAAAACTCTAGAAGTTCCAGAAGAAAATCTTTGACCCAGGCAGTTTTCTTAGACATGTTGCCAAATCATAATCCTTGATGTTCTACTTTTGAATTCTGTTGCTGTAACAAATGCTGTGACCAACCAACTTTGGGATGAAAGGGTTTATTTCATTTTACAGGTTATAGTCTTGTCATTGAGAGGAGCCAAGGCAGGAGCTCAGGCTGGAGCTTGAAGCAGAAAGAACATGAGAATGCTGCTTACTGACTTGCTTCAGAATTGTGTTCAGCTAGCTTTCTTCTAAAACCTAGGCCCATCAGCCTAGGAATTTTGCCTCACACAGTGGGTTGGGCCCTTCCAGTTAGCAATCAAGAAAATGCCTCAGAAACATGTCCATAACCAATCAGATGGAGTCAATTCTTCAGTGTGGTTCCCTCTTCCCTGCTAACAACCACGATTAGCCACCACAGATCCACTCCTTGTCAACTTGACCTTTTCTTGTCCCTTAGAGCTCATGTTAATATGAGTATGACAATACAAAAACACAGTCCGTCTTTCAGAAGCTCCTGAAAAACCAAGTTGAGTTACATTCTTTCTTATTCCAGAAGGAAAGAACCAAGGTATAGTTATGAACAGATCACAACAAAAAGCAGTATAAACAGATCAATGTCAGCTCAACTTCTGGGATTAACTCATGGTTATTCCCAGTTCTCCAGCTCTGCTATCTGTATTGTACACTGTTTGTCTGATAGGCTTAAGCAGGCTCTAGAACTTAATAACTGCATACTATTTTGGCAGATGGTCCATAGTCCTGGCATTTCCAGTATCCTCTGGTCTCTGCTGCAGATAGGCTGTACTTTCACCAATGGCCTCTCTTCATTTTCCTTCAGTATCTCTGACCCTTTATATGTTGTAACAAGCCTCAGCTGTTCTCCATGAACCCATTCATGTCTTCAAAACCAATACACTGTGGGAGACTGTCTTAGGGTGGTTTTTTTTTTTTTTTTTTTTTTTTGCTGTGATAAAACACCATGACCAAAAGCAACTTGGGGAAGAAAATGTTTATTTGGCTTACATATCCTGAATGATAGTTCATTTGAGGAAAGCCAAAGTAAGAACTCAGACTGAGTGGGAACCTGGACTTGGGCTGACGCAGAGGCCATGGTGGGGTGCTGCTTGCTCTTCATGGCTTGCTGAGTCTGCTTTCTTGTAAACACCCAGTACTACTAGCCGAATGGTGTCCCTGCTTACTGTGGTCTGTGTTGTATATCTGGTGTGGGTTTCACACGGGTCTAGAAAGAAGACAGAGGCACCTAAGGAGGATTTTAGCCTTTCCAGCTGCAGGGTTATCACCCTCTCTGGACTGACTCACCATAGCTTAGCAAAGGGCTTTTTATTGTTCCCTAATTTACACCTTTAGCAAGTTAATCTCCGTATCCCAAAACCTGTTATCTAAGCTCCCCAAAGGGACAAATGAAACACAAATTTTTATTTAAGCAATACCACAGTTTTCTGTATTGTCCCTCAACCAAGTTTGCATAGGTTTTGAACCCCTAGGAAACTCTTAGATAGGACTTGAAACAGAAGGTCCTGGAGATAGAAGGTAGAAGGGAGGGATCACAAAAGACAGATCATCAAACCAGCTGCCGCTCTGCAGGAATTCCCCCAACAAGGCTGGGTCCTCCCCCATCGATCATTAATCCAGAGTGGATTACAGGCTTGTACCAGCATACCTGGTTTCAGTGGTGCTGGAGATTGAACCCAGGGCTTCCTCCATGCTAGGCAAGCATTCTACCAAGTCATATCTCTTGTCTCACTAGTGCATACTTCTGAAAGTCCCATTTTGTTTTCTGTGTCTGTAAACAAAGCCACAACTTGGCAGCTTACAGTCAAGTTGTTTGAACTTTTCCCACTCATGGTCCCTTTTGACTAAAGACATTTTCACTTAATACTTTATATAAAGTAAATGTGCAGATCAAACATTTATTGATGACAAAGCTTAAGTTCCTCCCCCCCTCCTTCTCCCCTCCCCCTCCCCCTCTCCCTCTGTGTGTGTGTGTGTGTGTGTGTGTCTGTCTGTCTGTCTGTCTGTCTGTCTGTCTCTCTGTCTCTCTGTCTCTGTCTCTGTCTGTCTCTCTCTCTGGTTTTTCTAGGCAGGGTTTCTCTGTGTTGGCCTAGCTCTTCTGGAACTTGCTCTGTAGACCAGGCTGGCCTCAAAACTCACAGAGATTCACCTGCCTCTGCCTCCCGAGAGTTGAGATTAAAGGTGTGTGCCACCACCACCTGGCTTTAAGTTTCTTTTAAAACAGTCATTAGTATACATACAATTTTACTGTTAAAGATAAAAGCAAATTTTCATAGTGAGATGGATATGCTTGTTTACTTTACCTAAATAAATAAATCATGGCTGCAGGCTGTGGAGCATGTTCAACTTTATTTTATATTCCTCAATGCCAAGAAGGCTATGCAGTGCAAAATGGCAGATGTATAGTTACGACCATGTAAAGAAATTTTGTTCTAATCCCAAGTAAGTGTTCACTTAATGTTTTGTGTGGTTTTGGTTTTGGTTTTGGTTTTTTGGAGACAGGGTTTCTCTGTGTAGTTTTGGTGCCTGTCCTGGATCTCAGTCTGTAGACCAGGCTGGCCTCAAACTCACAGAGATCTGCCTGGCTCTGCCTCCCAAGTGCTGGGATTAAAGGCGTGTGAACCTCATCATTAACTCCAACAGTAGTTTTAAAATCAAACATTGTAACATAATGTGATCTGATGACTTACTAATTTGGTGTTTTCATGCTGAGATTATTATAATTAAACTGTCATATTTGTCTAAGAGCAGAAAACTGTGCAATAAAACAGTGCAGCAGACCATACCTCAAATCTGAGCCAAGGTGTGTGATGATTTAAAAGAAAATGGCTCGCATAGGGACTGGTAATGTTAGCAGGTATGGCTTTGTTGGAGGAAGTCTGTGCGGGAAGGCTTTGAGGTCTCCTGTGCTCAAGCTTCGCTTAGTGTGGGACACAGTTGGTTCTGCTGCCTATGCATTAAGATGTAGAACTCTCAGGTCCTTCTCCAGCACCACATCTGAATGTGTGCCACTGTATTTCCCTCCATGACGATAATGGACTAAAGCTCTAAAACTGGAAGCCAGCCCCAGTTAGATGTTTTCCTTTATAAGAGTTGCCATGGTCATGGTTTCTCTTCACAGCAATAAAAACCCCAACTAAGACAAGGTATTTCAGTGGTCTTTATTGGCATTATGTGGTGTGATGGATGTACATGTGTTACATGTCCAGAACCCAGGCAGCCAGGAAGTCATGTGATGCAACCCGAGTGAGTCTTGTAAGAAACACCTTGGATTCATTACACGTTTGATTGTGGATTAGTTTTTGCCTGTTGTGTACATTCAGAAGTCTTTATTGTTGCCAAATATTTTTCCATCTCCCCCCCCCCCATAGTCAATTATATTTCCCCATATTGGGTTACAACCCACCATTTCAGGAGCTGAGTCCTAGAGCAGCAGTCCTCAGTGCCCGACTTTAAAGACTGTGGTGTTAGCAGTACTACATTCCCAGAGAGGCACAGAGAAATGATGGTTCCCTGCCTCTTCAGTTTCTACTGACTTTTGGCAACTCCATGGCCTATGGCCACTGTTTCATTTGTCCTTATCTTTCTGTGTGTCTGTCTGTCTGTCTTCTATTCTCTAAGTACCCTTGTGATAGCACTGCGGGTCCATCTGCACAATCCAGGTTACTCTTTCATCTCAAAAGTCCTTACATCTTTAGAGGTCTTTTCCCCAAATAAAGTTTCCACAGGCTGTGAGGATTAAGGTGGCATTTCTCTGGAGGAGCTAGCATTCAGTCAGAGGGATGGCTCTTCCTCTTTCTTTAGGAATTGTGTTTCTGAAAGCTGCCTTCAGCACTCGATGGAGCTAACATAGCACAGGTGGTGTGCTTTCCAGCAGTCCTGACTGCAGTGAGCACTCTCTGATTTCCAGATGTGCCCAGAGGTGTGCAGCCCTTGGCCTGCTGATGGGCCTGCTGGGCTCCGCACTGCTGTCCCAGGAAGGACATCCTCAAGGGTTTCTTTCGTTAGTGATCAGTAATTAACTGATAATTGAAGAGGTCAGATGTTGGTCCAGGCAATCTGACTGTAACAGTCTACATAGCACTTTTAATTGAACTTCATAGCCCCATTTCACATCGAGCTAGGTCCTCCTTCCCTTTCTGGGCTTACCCTTTCCCCCACTTGAGAACTACTGTCCCCTTGTAGTCACAGTACCAGCTAAAATTGGGAATCCCATTCCATCTGTAGTCTTTTATTGATTATTTTTTGATTTCACACCATGCATCCTAATCCCACTCTTTCTGCCCTCTGCCCTTGCACCACCCCAAGAAAAACAAAATTTAAAAGTAAAATCGGAATAATAAAGAAATCTTGGCATAGAAGCTGTAGTGTGGCCCAGTGAGTCACACAGTGTACCCTTTAGTCCGTATGTCTTGTAACTGTTCACTGAGATGAGTCACTGGTCTGGTTCAAGGCCTCTGGCCTCTGCTCCACCCTTGATACTGGGCCCTCAAGGGTACTTCTCTTGGATATCCTGTTGTTGCCTTGTGTCATAGAGATCCTGCAGCTTTGGATTTGTAGGTTCCTCTCCTTCACATATGCCAACAGTTCATAGATGAGGTGGGTGGGTGTTGGGGTGGGCTCCCTTATAGTCTGGTTCTGGATCTGGCTAATAGGTTGGTCAGCCTGCTAGTTTTCCCTCATCGTCATCACCACCCAAGCAAGCTCTCCAGCACTGCCCCCGCTACCTCACACAATGTAGCAGACAGCAAGGAGCAGGGTGAGTTCTGCTCTCACACCTTCAGGTCTAGCTCACCCACACTCCCACTCTCAAGAACAGCTCTACTATTTTGCTCAGGCAAAGTGCAGGGCCTACTTTCTGGATTGCTGAACTCAGTGAGGGGCAGGATTAGCTTTTCCATTTTCATGCCCCCAGGTCTGCTCTCCCACCTGTCACAGGTGGCAAGGGGTGGGGAGGAGGGCATATTTTCTTTACCTTTGCCCTACTCTGGTATACCAGAGGGGACAGGGGCAGCTCTCCTCTTATACCCACAGGCTCAGCTCACCTGCACCCCGGCAAACGGTCAACTCTAGTGAGATGTTGTGCCCGTTCTCCCATGTGCTATAGCTGGTGGGGCACAGGGCCAGTTCTCCCACACTCATGGCCCTAAGGCCAGCTCTCTCAACTGCTTCAAGTGGCAAGCCGGGAGGGAGGGCTTCTTTCCCTCACCCATGCCACCACATGGCAGATGATAGGCGGACAGGATCAGTCCTCCTGCTCCTCTGCCCCCTAAGCTCGCTCACCTGCATCCCAGCTGATAGGGTCAGCTCTATTGAGGTGCAGGGCCAATTCTCCCACTCTCATGACCACAGTGCCAGCTCTCCCACCCACCATAGGTGGCAGGGCAGGGGAGGGGAGAAGTCATCTTTCCCTCACCTACTCCTCCATATTGTAGAGGAAGGGTAGGGCTGTATCTCCCACAACATTAGCGGTGCCAGATCACCTGCGCCTCAGTACACAGGGTCAGCTCTACTGTGGGTCCCATGGCAGCGTGGCCCTCAAATCCTCACACCCCTACATGGCTCCTAGTGTGGGCCCAGAGTCTGGGCATCAGTGTGGCCTTTGGTGGCAACACAGGCCACAGACAGCACAGACTCAGGCTGCAGTAGGACCACGGACCCAAACATCGTCCTTGGCAACAGCCTGGGCCCTGATGTCATTGCAGCCCTAGTTGGCATTGCAGAGCACCCTGATCAGCATAGCCCAAATGGCAGCGAGGCCCCCAAATGCCAACATTTCCCCAGGTGGCACCCTAGACCCCGGGTATCCACTCAGCTTTCGATGGTAGCAGGATCCATGGACCCTTGTTGTGTCATGGAACGAAACATGGTCTATGGACGTCCATAGTTCAGGACCCGATGACACTATGGCCCTGGGTAACAGCATGAGCTACCCAGGTCTGTATGATCCTGGCAGCAGCTTGACCCTCTAAGACCAACATTGTCTCAGATGTAGGCCCAGACTGCGGGCCTCTGCACAGCCCTTGGTGGTAACAGGAGCCTTGGACATCAACTCAGCCCAGCTGCAGTAGGGCCATGGACCCAGACGTGGCCCCCGGCAGCAGTCTGGACCAGGCGTCACCATGGTCCTGGGTGGAGGCACAGGAATTCTGGATCAGGGCCCCTGTGAGTCTACATCTCTTGAACATCAACTTGGTCACAGGTAGTGATCCAGACTCCAGGCGTCCACAGGGCCCTTCATGGTAGCAGCCATGGATATCAACATGATCCCCACAGCTGTATCAGTTCATGAAACAAGTCATGGCCCTGGGTGACAAACAGGGCATCTACCTCAGCCCATTCCTGACTGCCCTCATGTCTTCAGATCTGCTTTTCCCCAGCACATGAACCCCCCCCCCCCCGTCTGTCTCTCCCCCCTACCCCCACCCCCACCCCCGCCATTTTGCCACCTGTACTCACCATAATGGTGCCTGGCTGCCCAGTGCAAGAGGCTCATGGGTGAAATTCTTCCCACATCAAGTCTAGACACCTAGAGTTTCCTTTCTTTTTTTTTTTTTAAGGGATGAGTTGTAATGATTGAAAACTGACTTTTATGTAAATAAATTAAATCTTCTAAATAGAAATCAGTGATATTTATCCAAAAATACTCTAAGGGATAAGTAGGGGCCCACTTATTGTTAACATTTCCAGCTGACAGGTAATGCAATGTGTCTTGTGACTTGATCAGCCCTCCATTTGATTCCACATTTTCTGATCAGGTAGAGACAGGAAATGGATGGTTCAGGGGAATCTGGAGATGACATAATAGCTCACCTGTCGATACCTCAACCTCTATAGGTTCTCAGGGCATGGTGGCCAATCTCATGAGTCTTAATACTCTCCGTTTCTCAGCCTTCTTTGACATCACCGTAATGTAGTCACAGATTCATGAAGTGTGAACCTGCAGAGTTGACCTGGAGAACTCTAGTGAATTCTTCTGAATCACAGTAGTTACCTTCATTTGCTTTCCAGATTTGAAGGCCATATAGAGATCTGCCCACCAGGCATGGGTCACTCAGCTTGTTCAGTTAACAAGAGTGTTCTAGAAGCCATCCGAGGAAGACTTGGATCTTTCCACGAACTCCTGCTTGAGCCGCCCAAGGTAGGGTTGCTGTCATAAGTGTTGCTGGCAGCCAGGGGTTTGGTTTAGGCAGTCAAGAATGCCTGAGAACCTTGGGAATAAGAGACTGACCATAATTAGCATTACATACTATGTTTTATAAAAGTATGTGTGTGCTTGTGTGCACCAGTTATCCTTCCATTTGACTCTGGGTTCTGGAGATGGAACTCAGAGGTTAGGAGGGGAGTGCTTCACCCGCTGGGCCAGCTCCTCAGCCTGCATGATATTTTTAAAGGTACAATACTAGTTTTTGCTGCCTCTGAACTGTTTTGTTGTTGGTTGGTTTGGTTTGGTTTTTTGGGGCAGGGTCTTGCTATATATTCCAGATTGGCCTTGAATTTGCTATCCTCTTACCTGAGCTTTATGAGTAGTAAGATTACAGGCATATACCACTGTGCCTCCTCTAAGCTAGTTTTGAAATTGGCTTTTATTCATATACATTGTCTAAAATTAGTAGATGAGGGAAAATTAGAATTAAAAATATCTAGTTAGTAAACTCAGATTTTTTGTTTTGCAAATCCTTGAGCACTTATGTATCAGTAAAATAAACATTTCCTATTTTTTTTTAAAGATTGATTTATTTATTTTGTATACAGTGTTCTGTCTGCATGTATATCTGCAGGCCAGAAGAAGGCACCAGATCTTATTACAGATGATTGTGAGCCACCATGTGGGTGCTGGGAATTGAACTCATGACCTCTGGAAGAACAGCCAATGCTCTTAACTGTTGAGCCATCTCTCCAGCCCACATTTTCCTATTTGTAACATACTTTTTTAGGTCTTTGAGGTCTGTGTGGCTTGTGAAAGGTCACTCGACAACATGCAGCTAGCCCTGGACCGCAGAACACAGGCACGAATTAGATGGTGTCACAGGCATGTGTCTGGCGGAGCAGAAACTACTGACCTCTGGGCTAGCAGGCAAAGGTTTTAGGATTCCCCTCACAGATAAGGGCCGTGAGGATGGCCCACCCATGTGGGCAATAGGTAAAGTGAGAAATCCATGGAGTCTGCTTAAAGGGCAAAGGGATTTATTAAGAAAGGCAACCTCATAAGATAGAACAGAGGAATTGTCACAGAGTCCTGAAAAGGTGAAGCATGGTCCCACTCTGTTCTTCTGCCTGAGACTGTCCCAGCATCCAAGTCCCATGAGAGAGTGAAGAGGGCAGCCTATGTGTGTCTCAGGTCTTAAGGGTAGCCCTGAGCCATGCCCCGGGAGCAGGTACATCAAAGTCACAGGTAGGTGGGACAGTTAACTACCTGCTACATCTCTAGGGGTGATGTTTCATGGTCCTAGACAGAACAGCTATCCACTACATTAACCTTTCCTGGCCTGATTTTTGAAATTGCATTTTCATATGAGCTTGGGGACAGTATGGACAGATGATGTTTTAATTGAGATACAGTCTACTGAGGTCTTGTACAACTTGGAAAGGACCTGGAGCAGGGTGTTGCTTTTCCATGAGGAACATGTGTATGCAGAACTGAACACAGTAGGACTTGAGGAGACCTACCAGAGACACACTAGGAATCACACTGCTCTAGTGCTGGGTCTTTTACCCTGTACATTTGGATCCAGTGTCATCTCTATGACATCATCACATTGGTATGATGCATTGAGAATTTAGTATATGAATTTGTCACTGTATATGAGGTCTCATTACTTAGTTACTGTTCTTTGCTGTGAAAAGACACCATGACCAAGGCAGCTGTTAGAAAAGGAAGCATTTAGTAGGGTCTTGCTTACAGTTTTAGAGTCTTAGTCCATTATCATTATGGGAGTAAGCTATGGCACCGGAGCAGTAGCTGAGAGCTACGTCCTGATCTTCAGGCAGAGAAGGAGAGACTCGCCCTGGCAAGGCTTTTGAAACTTCCAAGCCCATCCTCGGATACACAATTCCTCCAACAAGGTCATACCTCCGAATTCTGGTGATCACTCCCTGGGGACCAAGAATTCAAATATATGAGCCTATGGGAACCATTCTTGTTCAGACGGCCACATTGTTTTCTATTTACCCTTTTGAAGGAGGGGCCAGCAGAATACCTTAAGTCCAGAGCCCAAGGGTCTGGTTAGCTTCCAAATGGTTGTTCAGATGCCCATTGCTGTGTGAGGACCTAGCAGTTCTCTATGTGCTCAGGGTCCTGCTGGGCCCATTCCAGCCAGAGCTCTGCATCTTTATTCAGCTCATTCACCCTAGGAAACTTTTTTCAATGTTTAGCAGCTAAAATTGCCAGTGGCATCCTTCTTGGCAGTCCTCAGAGCAAGAGTAAGAAAAAGAATCTAGAAGAAGAGAGAGCATCACCAATAAAAAATGGAGACAAGAGGATAGGAGAGGTGTGATGGGGGCCCAGCCTGTGTCTTAGATGGTCCACTCAGCTTCTCCCTAAGTATACAAAGAGGCCCCTGACTCATGGCCCCAATTCATAACTGAGTCTATTGTTGAGATTCCTTTCACTCTAGGAATGAGTAACACAGGTAGCTTCACTCGGTGATAAAGTGTGTAAGTATAAGTAGATTCAGGGAGTGTTTTAAAGAAGCTTAATTGATTAATGAACTTGCTTGCTGTGGTAAGGATTAAATGTAGTCTACACATGCTAAGCAGGCAATCACCCCTAGGCACCATGAAGCTTTTTAAAAAGTCTCCGAGTTCCATGGAGTGGAACTGTAAGGCTTGGGCCAGAAGAGGAGAGTGGGCAAGTGTAAAGGTTTGGTTTAGGCAGTCCGAAAATCTTGGAAATAAGAGGCTGACCCTAATTAGCATTACATACTATGTTTTGGTATTGTTTTGTTTCTTAAAAATTCCTACAAGGACAACTTGTAGGAGCTGGTTATCTCCTTCCATTTCACTATGTAGGTTCCAGAGATTGGGGGGGGGCGGGGCTTGTATGGAACCTTCAGGGAGGGCATTTTAGTTTGTCACTCTTTCCTGTCAGAATGTCTAAAATGCTGCAGTATCTGCTTCTGTCTTGTGATTTCAGATTATTGAAACTCCCTTTCTAGACAAGAACAAGGCATCCATCACATTTCTCGGGGCAGACACTCATCTTTTACCATATGTAGCTGTTTCTGACTTCTTGTAAGATTCCAGCTGCAAGTTTAGATTTCTCTCAGGGGTCAGGTGTAAATGGTATGGGTGTTAGCTGGCCTTATGTGTCAGCACATGGGCTTTTTGTTTATTCATTTAACTGAATTTAATTTGAAGGCTTTTTTCTTCTTCAGAAAAGTGTAATGAAGACTACATGGGGTATACTGGACCCTCCTGTTGGGAACACTCGGTTGAATGTGATTAGGTTGATATCCAGCCTGCTCCAAACCAATACCAGCAGTATAAATGGGGACCTGATGGAACTGAACAGCATTGGTGTCATATTGGTGAGATTCTTCCTCACAGACATTTGAAATCACCCTTGATAGTTCCTAAGTCTTACAAATTGAAATGAGTGTGGTCTGAACTCAGTGTTCAGTACTGCCACCCTGAGCACTGAAACTGCTTTGAACACAGTGAGACTTGTCCCAGGCCTGTGTGTGACGTGAGGTGCTAAAGGTGTCCGCTTATTTCTGACACCTATCCACACAGTGAAGGGGAAGAGCTCATTCCCTCCCCACCTCTGGGAAGCCAAGTCTGGGGGACACTAGGAATCTAGGATGTACTAGAGCAAACAAAACAAAACTGGCAGAGGCACACACATCCCGAGGCACTGGCTCACTGCTCAGGGCCACATCTGTGACAGGGTTACCTTGTTAATAACTGTCCCACATTCTGCACACTTAGGAGCTCTGAGCAGGAAGCCCAACTTTAAACAGGACTGAGAAAATTAACAAGCTGCTATCTACAGACTGACATTCTGCTGACAGGAAAGACTATGATGACACTGTTAGGTTAACCTAGACCTTCTTTTTCAATAACAATAATGCTCTGTATTCCATTTCTTCATTTAAAAATGAACCTTAATTGTGCAGTTCATGAAAGTGCAAAGCCAAGCCTACTGCTTGCTTGGTGGTCTGAAGAAGCAATGGTAATTCTCCCTGGAGTCACAAAGTGAAGAGCATGGAAATGGACTGAACTGGATATTTGCATCACTTTAAAAACTTTCTCTGTGAGAAGGTTATGCTCATCTTTTCTTCGTGTTTCTGAAACTTTCCTCTATTTTCTAATATAGTCTATGCAAATTTAGCATTTCATTTTGAATGAATAGATAGTTATATGGATTATGAAGTAGTGTTTCAAACCTCCCCTTTAAATATTAAACTTTTGTTCCTTTTAATGTGGATGTATACATGTCTGTTTGTACATATGCATATATGGCATCATGGATTCCATGTCGAGGTCAGACTACATGCTTTAGAAGTCAGTTCTCTCTATCATGTGTGTTCCCAGCATCAAGCTCATGTAGTCAGTCTTGGTGGCAAGCACCTTTACCTTCTAGGCCAAAACTTGCTAGCCTTCTCCCTTGTCTTTAGAGACAGAGACTCATTGACTCTGAAGCTCATCAGTTAGGCTAGACTGGTTGGTCCGTTAGCTCTATCTGTCTTCACTTCCCCCGCACTGATTGCAGATTTATATGCCCTCATGTCCAGTTTTTAAGTAGGTGCTGGGGCCCAGAATCAGATCCTCCACTTACTCAGCAACCACTTTACTGAGTGAGCATTTCCCCACCCTGAAACAATTACTACTGTGTGGATGTTTAAAGTGGTGGCTCCAGCACTGAGCTAACTGAAGAGACTGCACTTTATTTTGTAGGACATGTTCTTCAAGTACACGTGGAATAACTTTCTACATACGCAAGTAGAAATTTGTATTGCGCTCATTCTTGCCAGTCCTTTTGAGAATGCAGAAAATGGCACCATTACTGATCAAGACTCCACTGGTGACAATTTGTTATTGAAGCATGTAAGCATTATTTCCTTGTTACTGTGTTTTCCAGAGTATGAAGTCAATCACAGTTGAAAACAGATTGAGTAGTTTCCATGTCGGAAGGTTTAGCTCATTGCACTTGGACCAGTGATTCTGTTAATCACATCCTGGACATAACACCTCTAAATGAACTGTAGGCCCACTCTCCTGGCAACATAAGAAGTTTGAACTTACCTTGAGGGAGTTAAAAGAACCATAGATAATTAAGTACTTCTGAGAATGCTTTTACAGTACTATGGCACACCAGAATTTAACTTTTGGTGCTGAATAGGTGCCTAAAAGTTTAGCAAAATGGCCGGGCAGTGGTGGCGCACGCCTTTAATCCCAGCACTCGGGAGGCAGAGCCAGGCGGATCTCTGTGAGTTCGAGGCCAGCCTGGGCTACCAAGTGAGTTCCAGGAAAAGGTGCAAAGCTACACAGAGAAACCCTGTCTCGAAAAACCAAAAAATAAAAAAAAAAAAGTTTAGCAAAATGAGTTTTAGTCAATGTTGAGTGATATTTTTAGGGTCTTTCTTTTGTTTTATGGGCAAGGGGCAGAGGGATCTTGCAGTGTAGACCAGATTGGTCTTGGACTCATGAACTTTGTCTCAGGCTCCCAAGAGATGGGGTTATAAGCATGTGCAGTAATACCTGGCTTGAAGGTCTCTTTTCTGTAAAATTCCCATTTTACAGTGATTTTTTCTGGGTCAGTGTTCAGAGTTCTACATTCCTATGGTTTTACCTACTCCTAGTTCCCGTGTGGTTGACCTGGAAGGCAGAAAGGCTCGCCTGAGCACCCGGGTGACTAGAGCAGACAAGTGCCATTGCTCACTGAAGTTTGTAGCCCACAGCTGCTTCTCTTTGACTGCTAGAGTTTTGGTAGGACACAAGTTCTCAGTATTACACAAGTATTAGGATATGTTCAAGTCGTGTTGTCCACATTTAAAAGTGAAGTAAGCTAGATATGGTTGTGCATGCTTATAAACCTAGCATATACTAGGTAAAGACAGAATTAGTGAGTTCAAGACCAGCCTGCCCTACATGAGACCCTGTCTTAAACCCACTCCCACCCCCGTCCTCTAGTAAAATAAAGCAAACAGAAAGATAGAGTTGTGCTAAATTTACCAGAGCCTACTTTCATCACTTGAATTCTGGCTGGACCCTGTGCTGTTGACCCACTTTTTCTATTAACAGAGCCTAGCTTTGCCTCAGGTTCACTGCTTACTGTGGCAACACCTTTAGCAGCAAGTTGCCTAGTGCTCTGTGTGGCTAGGGTCCTAATGGAACTGACCACAGGGGATCTGGAGTAAATGGCACCATGTTGCATTTGGGTGGACCAGTGACTAAGAACCACATGCAGTTTCATTTTATGTAAAGTTTTTTTGTTTTTAAAAGCCAGGGCCTCATTATGTATATCAGGCTGGTCTCTACCTCCAGAATTCTGGAGTTAAAGGCAGAACCACCAAGCTTACTTTGCTTTAGTGTTTTAATGCTTTTACCACTGTGTGAATAATAGGAATAATTGGAGTGTTCTTTCTTATTTAGCTTTTCCAAAAATGTCAGCTAATAGAGCGAATTCTTGAAGCCTGGGACACAAATGAGAAGAAACAGTAAGTAACTTTTTTCTGAAAGCAGTACAATTTGATTTGTAATTTACAGAAAATCTTATCATCTCCCCTTGGCTAGTTAGAGAAAGTGAAAATGAAGTTGCATCATAACAGATACTTTTCTAATAACCTTTGTTCAGGTTTTGGAACTGTTGTTTTGGAAGACTTTCTGAAAATAGTATTGAGTTGAATAAAAACAGTCAAAAGTTGACTCTCCCCTGGTGTGCAGTGATTACCCTCTCAGGGCAGAGCATTCTATGCACATGCTCTTACAGAAAAGTGTCACAATGTTTACTATTTTCTTCATAGACAAGATTTTGGGAAGCATTAGTTGCCCCTACCGACAGCTTTCTTACATAAGATGTTCTTGTGGTGGTGGTGGTCATCATCATGGTGGCGGTGGCGGCGGCAGCAACAGCAGTGGCTAGCAGGCACCTTTAAAAACCCTGGGAGTTTTTACATCACCCCCGGATTCTGAAACAGGCAGTGTAGGGAGGGTTTGGAAAGTCCTTTCAGGATATGCTGCTGTATGAGGCTGGGTGTGTCCATAAAAGTGACACCTAGCTTACGGATGGCATTACTGGGTGGTGGTTTATATGCATTTATTTTGGTGGGAGGATTGAGTCCTGATCATTAGCATTGGTTTGTGCTGAAACCCTCAGACCATTCTCTTCTTGATAATTTGGGGTGTGTAGGTAAACTGGTTATCCTGCCATGCTGTGGGATGCTGGGACTTAGTCACTGGGGGAGGTTAGAACTCACTGTTCACCCTCTGCCCTCCTCCCTATCCTTCTAGCCTCTAGTGACCACTATTATTTTCGTTGCTTCTATGAAGTCAGCTTTCTTAGTTTCCACGTGAGTAAGAACATACTGTCTTCTCATATTTTCTCACCTCTCCTGATAGTGTTCAATTCTATAGATGATACCACAATGGCAGGCAGAATTTTGTTTATTATGTCTGACTGCCCCATTTTTTATTAATACCATTTCTGAACAATCTTCATCTCAGTCTTGTGGTTTTGATTTGTATGTTCCTGTCAATTAATGACACTGTGTGTCTTTTGTATATCTCTGGGCCATTTGTGTGTCTTCTCTTGGGAAATAACTATTTATACCATAAACATTATTTAGGGAGAATCAGGAGGGGTTTGCTGTTGGTCTTTCTGTATTCTCTTGGCGGTGCTCCACTGTGGAAGTGCTCAGGTTCCCACTAACCTCCTGTGTCTCCCATCTGCTGCAGTCTCTTCGTAGTTTGAAGTGATCCCATTTGCTTTTGGTTGCTTTTCTTATTAGTGTTTTTGGGGTGTTTTCCAAAATGTCTTTGCCCAGACTAGGCTTGTGAGTGTTTGTCTTTTCTTCTAGTGGTTTTGTGGTGTTCTGTTTTCAGTTCAGTCTTCCTTTGCGTTGGTTTAGTTTGTGGTGAGAAGGTGGTTATCTGGCTTTACTGTACTTCATGAGTATGTCTATCTTGACCAGTGCTATTTATGAACAGGACTGTGCTTCCTTCTGAGTCAGGCTTAAGTCTGTTTCTCATTTGTCATGATATACCTTTCCTAGATAACCAATTTCAGGAAGTATGACTGCTGTGTGAAGCCCTTACATAACCACCACTGCAGTCAGAATGTAGAATGAATGCTATATCATCGTACATAGATGCATTGTCTCCCCCTCCCCTTCTCTCTCTTTTGGGGGGCTGGCATCAAAGTCATTGTTGGGTGAGCTGAAGGTAACCTTGAACCTCTCTCTGGTCCTGCCTCTTCCTCAGTGCTGTGATTACAATCATGTACCCATGTCTGCTTTTATGAGGTGCAAGTGATCAAATCCAGTACTTTTAGTGCAAGCTAGGCTGCATTTGACCAACTGAGTTTATCTTCAGTAGTTTATACTGTCACTGTTCGGATCTGGATTTAGCTCCTGAAGGAGCTAAGTGATTCAGGGCAGAAATCAGCTTGCATGTATTGGTTTTGGTGGTGGTCATGATGAACTTATTAACATTGAGAAACACAGGTGGGTTTTGATATGGCCGTACTGGAAATTGGTACTAGCTTATGTGGCTGTGGCAAGGGGTTTTGATTAGCAGGCACGTTATTCCAGGTGGTGCTCCTTTAGGGGAACTATGTGAGGCCTGCTGGACAACTCTCGTTCTATGTCTGACCTGTCAGCTGTTCTGTGTGCTCTGTGACCTTCCACCTACATTCTCTTACTCTTCCTGCCTCATTGGGCCAGCACATAAGTATCCGGCATGCTCTTCTCTTTCTGTGGGTCTGTCCTCTGAAGGCCAGATGAATAAACAGTCCCACAAGCTCGCAGATCCTAAGAGTTTTCTCTAGTGCTTCACTATGTCCGAAGCCTTGCAGAGATAGGCTATTATTTCTTACCTGTGGCCTTAAGGGAGTATGGGAGGGCTAAGAAGTTGTCTTTGGGAACACTAGAGTCTCTGGAGCTTACTGTGGAACCAAAGGCAGTCTTTGCAGCTCAGTGTGAGTCTCAAATTCCACACATGCCCTGGAGTTTACCCAGCAGGTATTGTATTTTCCAGGCAGACCTCCAAGCACAGAGTTATCTTTTAGTGACTCCTGAAAGGGTTTTCTTCCTTTAAGCAAGTATCTCTTAAGTCTCTGCCCTGCTGTCTCCAACAAAAATCCTTTCTTTTGTAAGTCATGGACATTAAAAAATAATCTTAATGTAAAAATGAATGTGGTTAGAAAGTAGATCTTGGCAGAAGAAAGCATTGAGGATTGAGTTCACTGGCCTCTGTTCTGAATGGTCTCCAGCAAGTGCAAGGGACCTTCCTTACCTCAGCCAAGTTTTCAGAGAAGCCACTGTGTCACGTTGAGAATTGCCATTATTATTTATAATTTATGCCTGTCAATTAGCACAAATAGAACTTGATGTCTTTTGTTGGGGGCTAGGCCAACAAAATTCTGACCTCAATTTCTTATAATCTAATTAAATTCTGAAATTGAGAGTTTTACAAAACTGTAAAGGAAAATTCTAGTGGCATGGGACATTAATGAACGTTTGCTTCAGATACCGTCAATGACTTTGGTTGTTGCTGACATTGGAGTAACTGTCCTGTTCCTATGCTGCTATGCCTTGTGTTAAGCTTATATACTCTCCATTCGAGACTCTGCGAAGTATCCATTCTTCCATTCTGAATAGTTTTTCTTTCTCTTGTCAGGGCTGAGGGAGGACGACGGCATGGTTACATGGGGCACCTCACCAGGATAGCTAACTGTATTGTGCACAGCACTGACAAGGGTCCGAATAGTGCGTTAGTACAGCAGCTTATCAAAGGTAAGTCATTTCAACAATTCTCATGGCATTTGTGTGGGATCAGAGAGCAGGGGAGGGGTTTCAGTGCTGGGAACAGGTTGAAATTTCTTTACTTTTTAGAGACTCTTTGGCTAGCTCACTGTGGCCCTTGAGAATGTTTGAACCATGTAGTTCTCACTATACCTTTGCTCAGATTTCTGCTGTCCATTTAGAAACCAAGAGGCATGCTGGAGTCACTTCCTGTTACAGAGCACTGTTGATGGCCTGGCTTTTTGTTTTGTTTTGTTTTTTTTAAGATTTATCTATTCACCAGACAGTGGTATACGAATTTAATCCCAGCACTTGGGAGGCAGGGGCAGGCAGATCTCTGAGTTTGAGGCCAGCCTGGTCTGTGCAGTGAGTTCCTGAATGGCCAGAGCTACATAGTGAGACCCTGTCTTGGGTGGGGGGTTATTTATTTATTTTATGTGTATGAGCATTTTGCCTGTGTGTGTGTCTGTACACCATGTGCATTCAGTGTCTGTGGAGGTCCGAAGAGGATGTCAGATTCCTCTGGAACTGGAATTATAGATGGTTGTGAGTTGCCTAGGATAAAAACCCAGGTTTTTTTTTTTTCCTTCAAACCCAGGTTCTTTAGAAGAGTAGTCAGTGCTCTTAAGTCCTGAGCCATCTCTCCAGCCTCTGACCTGGTTTTGTGTTTCTGTATTGGAGTAGAACCACTCAAGCTATGGTGGCTCTTGCTTTTTCTTCTGAAACGGGGGGGGGGGGGGGGGGGGGGTTGGGGGGGGGGTTGGGGGGGATGTATAATAGTATTTTGCCTATATGCATGTATATACACCATGTTCATACCTGGTCAGAAGAGGGTTTTGGATCCCCTGCAACTTGCTTTATGAATGGTTATGAGCCACCATGTGGGTGCTGGGAACAGAACCTAGGTTCCCTGGAAAAGTAACAAATGTTTGTAAGCACTGAGCTGTCTCTCTAGCGTCCAGAATCTAACCCATCCTCCCTCCTGTCGATTAAATTCCTTACTTGAGATACTAAAGCACTGTCAGCCTTTCTTCCATGTCTCTGTTACTAAAACGACAGACTTTGGCTCCTAAAGGATTCTTTTTCTACCAGCATTTAAATTGAATCAGCCCAAGGTGACTTACAGGGCTCAGCACCAGTTCATTTCTGCCAGAATGAGAGTACCAATGCCCTGACCTGCAGGCCTCTGTCTAGCAAGCATAGCTAGTTCTGAGACTTCTTTGAATTTGGGAAACTGACAGTCTTGGTAAGAAGTGGTGCTCTGTTGAGTGTGCACTAAAAGCCTAGTTCTTATCCAGTGACAGAAAAACTGAGGCTGCTTCACCTGTAATTTTGCTTAAGCCACCCCTCAGGGTTCATATCCTTATCAAGGAGAGAAGGCCATTCCTGGAAGTTACTTGTGTAAGTGTGCACCTGTGTATGGTTGCTTAAACCAGAATTTTCGGGTGACCACCCTTCTGTAGGTAGGCCTCTAAGGTGTAGAGCCATGGCTTCATTTTCTCAGAAAGTCATTGTAAGTCATTCTTTCAAAGTTTCTCTAGAAAGTAGAATTTGGCTGTAGAGCATTTCTTCATGATTTGTTTATGAGCCAAATATGTAGGAGACAGTACAAGCACAATCTCAGCATCCAGCAGGATTCTGTGAACCATTCATTCACCAGCCAGGTGTCCACTACAGGATCCCAGCGAAGGACAGAAGCTAATGCTTGTAGAGTTTCTTAAACTTGACCATACAAACAGTTCTTACCCTACCTCTACCCCCAAAGACCTGTCTCCTTTCATAAGAGTTGTTTGGAGATAAAATTCCGTGTTTCATTTCAGCAAAGCATTGTTAATAATTACTAAGTCACAACTCTTGCCCAGATCAGGCCTACATTGTTGGTAGGGTAGGGCGTTAGGGCTCAAGTCTGTGGACTGGGCCTATTGGAGTTTTTTAGATTCATTCCTCTTGGACCACTGGGCTAGCCATAGCCAGGACTTCAGCTGATTGGACTCCCCACATGCTATTCATGCAGCTACTCTTTGAGACTATACACTCTTGTCCCCATGGGTCACTGTGTGATAATGCTTTTTTTCCTTTTTCACTCTGAAGATCTTCCCGACGAAGTCAGGGAGCGATGGGAGACATTCTGCACGAGCTCCTTAGGAGAGACGAACAAGAGGAACACGGTAGATCTAGTAGGTTTCACAAGGTTACATCTCTGGGGTTTTTTGGTGCTCTCGGCCATTGCCTATGTACTTGGAAAAATGTTAAAGATGTCCATTAGGCCCAGTGAATGTGGGCCAAGGATAAGCTCTTTGCAGAAAGAGGACAGTATTCACAGCATTCTTGATTTGTTCATTCACCTCCTAGTAACCTGCCTTGCATGGCAAAAGGGTCCTAAAAAGCCACCCATGTCCACTGCAGTTCATATGAGTGTCTTGTCTCACCTGGGTCCTGCCCCCTAAGCACCTCAGCACCATCCTCTGACTTCCTCTTGTTCTGTGGCTTTCTACATTGGGCCTCATGTCACTCTTAGAATCCCAAACTCCCATGGATGTTCCAAGTGTTATGGAGTTGAAATTATTCTTACTTTAGGACAGTTTTGGAGAAGAGGGTTGTAGATGACTCTGAAACTTCAGCTTTTTAATGTTGAACTGAATTTGTTGGTACTTTCAGCCAGGGAATAATGGCATTGATAATTTTAAAAAATTATATTGGACTTTGGAATGTGTTTTTGTTTTTTAAACACATTAAGTTTTAAGGTGAGTATTGCTTTGTTTTAGTTTTTGCAGAAGAGAATGCATCTTTGTTAGCATGTGGCAGCTGGTGATCAGGGTGGTGGCCTGACTCAGAAGTGCTGTCAGCACTAGCTACAGTAGCCTTAAGTTTCTTGTAATAATACCTCAGTCATTAACAAATTATTTATATAGCAGGAGGCAGCTCTTCACAGATAAGAGCTGTAGAGCCATGGGTCATCCTGTGTTCCTCTGCATAGACCTTTGCCTCTCCATTGACTGGAGTAGTAGAGTAATGGCTTATATCTATATTTAACTTTATTTTATGTGCATTGGTGTGAAAGTATCAGACCGCCTGGAACTGGAGTTAAAGACAGTTGTGAGCTGCCATGTGGTTGCTGGGAATTGAACCCAGGTCCTCTGGAAGAGCAGCCAGTACTCTTAACCTCTGAGCCATCTCTGCAGCCCCCAAGTAATGGCTTTTAAAGGTGGGATTAATACAAAATTATGAAATACGAAAGGTAAAGAGATGACTGTAGAAGGGAGCTTTGTGGAACCATGTGGTTACAGTAGGTCTGAGGGCTCTGATGTGTGTGCCATTGTCTGGCCGACAAACCCACACTTGTCAACAGTGCTGACTAGCAGGAAGGGCGGGCAGTCTTTTTATAAAACTGTTACGGGGCTGGGTAGTTTGGGCTTCTCTGTACTAGTCAGTTGGTTAAAAATAATTGAGGCTGGATTTGAAACCACTCCAGCTGGTAGTTGTGAGTGGTTGGCTGCTCTGAAGAATGGCACTGTCCTCTTATGTTGTGACATTTTGTTGCCACTTGGAGTCCCAAATCAATCTTAGTGTAGGAATGCAGCCAGCATGGTGTTCTTTGTTTTTTGTATATAAAGGAGTATTTTGTTTGCAACAATTTTAAAATTATCCACCTGTAATTGTCTTTGTTTCCTCTTTGAGACAGAGTCTCATGATGTAGCTCTGCCTAGCCTGTGATTGATTTTTAAAAAAAAAATAGAAATCAGAAATACCCACTTAAAACTTGTTACCAAGCTTTTAAAAAAACAAACTTTTCCTGTGGGACACAGTAGTTCATGCCTGTAATCCACAGGAGGATCGGAAGTTCAAGGCTATGGCCAGCAGATGATTTGTTATATAAAGCACTTGGTGTGGGAACATGAGGGCCTGCATTCAATCCCCAGGACCTATGTAAGAGCTGGGCATGGCAGTGAATACCTGTAACCCAGCCTCAGGAGAGAGTCAGGAGGATCCTAGCCTAATGGAAACAGTGAGCTCCCGGTCATAAACCTCTGATCTCCACAGGTACCCACACATACACTGCACATACAGAAACACACAGATGGCGGAGGAGGGGGGGAATACAAGGTGTTTAGGGCCAGCCTCAGCTGCTTTGCAAGATTGAGGCCTGGACTATAAGAAACATCTCCCTCCTATTTCACCACCACCCCCCAAAAAAGAAAAACAACTTTAATCTTAGCAGATTTCTTTGAGAGCAGTCTGTAGTAAAAGAAGGTGCCATTGCTGCCCACACTTTTTCCTCAGCTCCTTTGCATGCTATCAGTAGACCTGCAGAGATTTTATAAATCCTGAGTACATGATGCAAGCAGCACAGACGTGTTCCCAGCCCCGTCTTGGTGGGCATTTACACCCATCCCACATTGAGGGAAGGCTGATATGAGCACCATCTTTCACTCAAAGTAGAGTTCTGTTCTCCCTGAGATGTCATCATACCTTGACCACATAGGTATTCTACAGGAAGAGGACCCTGGGAGAAGCCTTCAAACAGGCCAGCGAGGTCGCTTCATGGGTAAAGCTCCTGCTGCCAAGCTGGACCTACGTTTGATCCCCAGAACTCACACAGTGGAAGCAGAGAATGAACTCCCCACAAGTTTGACTTCCACATGTGTGGCATGTGTGTGCCCCCCAAACACACGAAATTAATTAATTAAAAGAATATCAAAGCATGTTCATGTCCTGTTGGGTTAGCCCCTCTCCCTAGATTTTGCTGTGCTGACGTGGTTGGATTGGCTTAAGACCTTTTCCATTCTTTCTTTCTTAAAGATTTTAAGGATTAGGCCGGGCGGTGGTGGCGCACGCCTTTAATCCCAGCACTCGGGAGGCAGAGCCAGGCAGATCTCTGTGAGTTCGAGACCAGCCTGGTCTCCAAAGTGAGTTCCAGGAAAGGCGCAAAGCTACACAGAGAAACCCTGTCTCGAAAAACAAACAAACAAACAAACAAACAAAAAAAAGATTTTAAGGATTAGTCTAGCTACCAAAGAGGTTTTAGTTATTTCCTTCCCCAGAATATATTCAACTTACTTTGGTGGGGTTAGGTACACGTTTGAGGGGTGGGGGGCAGTAGGCTACTGTAGAATGCTGCTGTAAATATAATTTCTAAATACTGTGGGCCTTATTTGTCCTTGAAAAAGTGACAGTGCTTGTGAATGTAATGCATGGTCTTGGTAAAAGCACATTCACCAGTGGAAATGTCAGTTGGGTAATAGATTGAGTATGCCAAGTAGATGACTAGATCTACTGCCTTACTCTGTTGCTTTAAGTGGTTCAGATGCCTCTCTGCAGTGTTGAATAGTCATAGCTTGAGTTACTATGTTGGTATGTTGCTTTGGCCCTTTGTTTTTTAATGTTTACCTAAGGATAGCTTCTACCACACTTGTCCTACTGCCCCCCCCCCCCCCCACCATGTCAGCATAAGCTCCTATGGCTTCCATTGCAGCTTTCTAACTTGGCTCTAAGTTGGAGGAATCTCCAGTCTTTTCAGCCCCTTCATTGGAATGAAGCCAAAATATGTGCACAGTTGGTTCCTGTGATGCTGCTATTCATGTGAGGGAGCTAGATTGTTAAACTTGGGTGCTTTGGACTGGGTTGTTGGGTTGGTTTTGTTTTTACAGTATCTCACTTTGTAGAACAGATTGGCCTCAAACTCTGATCCTTCTGCCTCAATCTATCAAATGTTTGGATTATAAGCATGTACCACCACACCCAACTCTAAGATTTGGTGTTTTAGTTAAATACAAAGAGCTCTGAATTTTGACGAAACCTCCAAACTAAAAATTGGCAAGGACTTAGATTAAAAATGGAAATTAGAAAATGTTTTGTATTAACTTTGAGAAGTTGAATTTGTCTGTCTTTGCTTATCCCTCCAGCGAAGAGAGTATTTTAGAAGCACTGACGGACAGGGCCTAGAGATAGTGTGGAGTGATAGGCACACACTTGTGTGAATGTCTTGTCCATGTAGCTAGGGTGAAAGCAAGAATGTCCCTAGCCCTGGAGCTGGCAGGTGCTGAGAGTCTCCAGTAAGCAACTTACAGTGGTACATCTTGCTGATGGGTTCCACACTCAGCAGTCTCCTCATGCTTAGGGTGTTCCTTTGGAGCCTCGGGGTTTAGTCACTCCGTTGCTCATTCTCTTAACACATTAGCAATGCTGACTGCTATTATGAAAGAGTGTGCTACCTTGGGAGCTGCCTTTTCATGCCTACATCAAATGTAATCTTACTGACATGATGGCCTTGGCAGGAGTGGTGTCATTTAGTGACTTGCTAGTGTTCTTTTATTGAGCGGACATTCTAGTGCCTGCAATGCCATTCATAGAGCATACTAGTACTTACCAAGCAGGGGAGAAACAGAAGCTTGGGAAACAGGGCTTTGTCAAATAGCCTGTTCTTTGTCATAGTGCCAGGGAGCAAGACGGGAAGTTCAAATATAGGTTGTCAAGGGGCTGGTGAGATGGCTCAGCAGGCAAGGAAGCCTGGAGAGCTGAGATCCATCTCTAGAACCAATGTAAACATGGAAGGACAGAATTGACTAAACAGTTGTTCTCCGGCCTCTATACATGTGTTATGGAACTTGCCCCCCCCCCACACACACACAATAAATGTCTTTAAACAAGGAAAACTTCATTACAGATAAGGTAGTATAGCCAAAGAGAGGGAAGCAAAGTGCAGACCTCAGAGCAGGGGCTGCAAGTGTGTGCAGGGGGTGGGTGCAGAGTCTGCTGTGGCTATTGTATCAGAGCAAATAAGGGTAGAAGTGAAGACAGAGGCAGACAGTGAGGCCTTAGCTTTGTATTTAAGATGAGAAACCACTAGGTTTAGAAGGAAAAAGTGACTTAATCCCATGTACACTTCTAGAAGATCTCTATGGCTTCTGGGCTGAACACAGACTGCAGGGTAAGCTGCCTCACTGACATTATTCATAACCCCTCACTAGCTGTTGACAGGTTTGGTGAGGAGTGGTAGGGTTTCTTTACATGGTCAGAGTGGCATGGCAGTTGTGAACAAGATAGAAAATGGCCATGATTTAGCTGAAGAAGAATGTAGGTAGCATTTCTGAGCTTCTAGTACCTCAGAAGGACTGTGTGATGCAGATCAGGAATTCAAGCTGCACTCAGCTGCTGATGAATGGGTTGGGATTCTGATCCCCTATGAGGCAGTGCAATCCTCTTTAGCTTGCTTTATTAATTCTTTCAGATTCTTATGTTGTGGGTGTCCTCAGAGTTGCACCCTCCATTAACACAACTGAAGGTCTGCCTGCATTGTGCTGTTAGTAATCATAATTAGCTAAAACTATCTTTAGAGAAAACATTGTAAACTGAGTTCAGTAACACACCCCAATAATGTTAGTTGAAGCAGAAGAATCCCAAGTTCAAGGCCTGCCTAGTCCAAAGTGGGGACATTATAAACACTTCCCTGGAGGGAGGTGCTTCACAGCATCAGTTTAGCAACCATGTGTAAAGGAGCCACATGTCTAGCCTTTCCTAGTTACTCCACAAAACTCTCCTCCTTATTCAACACTATGATTAACTCTTGTTTTGGGGAGGGGGTATCCTATGGCAGTGGTTTTCAGCCTTTCTAATGCTGCGACCCTTTAATATAATTCCCCATGTTGTGGTGACCCCCATCCATAAAATTATTTTGTTGCCATTCATAGTTGTAATTTTGCTAATGTTACTGTAATGTAAAAATATCTGTGGCCTCAGAGAGGTCGCAACCCACATGTTGAGAACCACTGACCTGTGGTTTTTGTACCCTAGTTGCACTTAGACAGGATTCCTGGGAGCAGCTTGGTTTCTGCTGTCTTCATTCAGGCCAGCTAAATTTAAATTGTCCTGTTTCTATGCCCAATACTCTGGCTGTACCCCAAATACACATTGGCTTAGCATGATGTGTACTGGTTTGCTAATGCCAGGCTATGAAGCACAGCTGTAGAGTTGGCAGAGGAACACATGTCTTATCTCTACCCAGAACACTTGTACTAAAGGCACTGAAGAGCAGGCATGGGGCACATGCTTGTAATCCCAGCATTTGGGAGGCTGAGTGAAGTAGGTAGATCTGATCCTGAAGCAAGCCTAGGCTACATAGTAAACCAATATAAAGAACTCTAGAGAGTCATTGTAAGTGACCTTCCAAAATATAACACTTCTTACAGAATTTGACTGACTGTTTGGTGCTAACAGTGAGGGCTATTATCAGTGCTGTGCTAGTCAACACGTTTCTGATTAGCAAGCATCACTTGACCATGAATGGTGAGCAGTTCATATTGGTGTTTTTCTTAGTTACTGAGTTGACTACTCTCTGTGGTGCAGGTAGGTCACATTTTCAGAGAGTCTTTTATTGGTCAGGGGACTGTTGACTTTAGAGCATTTATGACCAGTGTCTTTCTTGGTATAGGCAGGAAAGTCAAGACTAAAGACAAATGGTTATCTACAAGGCCGACCTCTATAGTGGCTCATGAGTGATTCCTAGGGTAGTGTTTTACCCCCACAGGCCTGACACATACATGCTATTTTTGTTCATCTGCACTGCACTTCGGCCTTTCCCCTTGAATGGAGTAATTCATCCTTCCTGTGTGATTCCTGGGGATGCTAGTCCTGAGGAGTGGAACCACCAGCCAACTGGGTGTGCAGCCAGAGTGGACTCTACATTGACTGGGTGTGCTTGACCACGTAACTGTTATTTCTGGAGTTTTTTGGTTTTTAGTACATTGAAACAAAAACTGAATGTGATATTTTTTTTCCATTAAAAAATGCTGATACAAAATGTCCACCACTTTTCTATGTTAAATAGTTTTTTACATTTTTATGCATATAGGTTACAACCTGCCATATTCATTCATCCAGTGATGATGAAATTGACTTTAAAGACACGGGTTTCTCACAGGATTCCTCTTTGCAGCAAGTGAGTCACACCTAAAGCTTTGCTATTTATTTTTATCTTAAGTGCATAGTTTAGCTGCCCTTGGAAATCATCATCTGTCACTGTGTTAGAATGCGGTTTGGGATTGCTACCAATTAGGCAAAAATGATTGAAACAGGGAGAGCTGGGGACTCACCAGGTGGGCTTATACTGTTATGTTCCTGGGTAACAGTGAGGAATGGTGGGTGTTGGTGAGCACGACATGAAACAGGTAGTCAGCAGGTCACCTCTATGCTCATTCTGCAGACCTTAATGGCTGTGCTGTGTTACTTAGATTCCTGGTAGAGACCTTGGTTAAGAGTGACAGAAATAAGAATTAAACATCTGAGTAAACTTTGTGCAGTGCCTCTGAACCACGTAGGCTATCTAGATAGTCCTTCCTCAGTGTGGTTTAATTATGTCCTGTGGCATCTAAATGAAGTTTTAGTCGGAATCATTCTTGCCACTCCTGCCCCCATTTGTTAACTGCATTTAATTTGTCTAGCAAAAACAGAGGACTTAGCATACTTTGGTCATTCTTAGAGAACTGACAGTTGATTTTACATTTCTACTGGGAGTTGAGTTTGAGAGTTCAGAATAGAAGCAGATGGCCAGCTGTTCATGGGAGAAGGCTGTGCTTAACTGTTCTGGTCCAGGCATCGGTGTGACAATAGGAGTAAGGAAACACTGCCACATTATACTAGGTGGTGCTTGGCTCCTTTCTCAGTCTCGGCAACACTTTTTACAGGGGTTGGTGTGAAGCTTTTTTGCTTCCAAATTGCATGCCCATCACATTCCAGTATTGCAACTGAGCAGTTGCCTGCTTTTGATACTGAAGAAGTTTAGCTTTTCCCAGCTAGCTAGATCTGATGTAAAATTTTATTACTTGCTGGTCTCCCTATCTTTCTTGACACTAGCTCCTGTTGGCAGCCATTCCCCTAAAGTTAGAATTAGGAAGCACTGTGGAGAAGCAGTGTCTTCTTGGAGAACACACATCTTACTCAAGAAGCACTGGCTGCCTAGGAGCCCAGCCCAGCAAACTGTGCTCCCAGCAGCCCTGTGTTGTCAGAGCTGTGCACTGTCCCACTTCCACCGGAGACTATTTAGACAGTAGTCAGCTGGACCAGGCCTGAGCCCAAATGCATCACTGTAAACCTAGATTTGTGCCTGTTCAAATCTACTATTAAGAAAAAAAGATGCCTGGACCAGTGAGGTGGCTCAGCCATTGAGATGCTGCAGACCTGAGTTTGATCCCGAGAACCCACATGGTGGAAGGAGAGGACTGAACTGACTTCCACAAGTCATGGGACTTTGACCTCCACATACACACTCAATAAATTCATTTTAAATATATGAAGAGAAAAAGGATACCTTTAATATCTTCCTAACTATGTTAGTAAACTTTGTCATACATACCCTCCCCTCCTTCACTGCTGTAAATCAAACTGAAATCTTTACATATGCTAAACTTACAGCTACTGATCTAATCTAGATGTTATTTTTAGGCATCTAGAAAGTGGATTGTCTCACTTTTTATGATACCTGGTTCTAGAGCCATGTCTGTTTTTGAGTGTTTTCTCATGTTCAGTCCAGTCACAAAACTGGTTTCCTGACATAGTCCTGACCAGGACCCTCAGCTTAGGGGCTCCATCCCCTGCCTGTAACCTCTATACGTAGGGAGTAATTATTAGTCACTCTTACTGACATGTATCCGGTAGCTCTTTTTTGCATACTTACACTATGAACCAATCATGGACTGTTTTAAAATGAATCTGATCCAAAACGTGTTTCTGGAGAAAGAAGGTCTAGGTTAACCTAACAGTGTCATCATAGTCTTTCCTGTCAGCAGAATGTCAGTCTGTAGATAGCAGCTTGTTAATTTTCTCAGTCCTGTTTAAAGTTGGGCTTCCTGCTCAGAGCTCCTAAGTGTGCAGAATGTGGGACAGTTATTAACAAGGTAACCCTGTCACAGATGTGGCCCTGAGCAGTGAGCCAGTGCCTCGGGATGTGTGTGCCTCTGCCAGTTTTGTTTTGTTTGCTCTAGTACATCCTAGATTCCTAGTGTCCCCCAGACTTGGCTTCCCAGAGGTGGGGAGGGAATGAGCTCTTCCCCTTCACTGTGTGGATAGGTGTCAGAAATAAGCGGACACCTTTAGCACCTCACGTCACACACAGGCCTGGGACAAGTCTCACTGTGTTCAAAGCAGTTTCAGTGCTCAGGGTGGCAGTACTATTAGAGATCTGTCCCCACCCTCTCCAGGGTGGCAGTCCTGGACAGTGCTCCTTAGTGTTACTACAGCCAGGTGTGTTGTTCCAGGTTAGGACAGGTGAATTTTCAGCACCCTTGCATGTAAGGTGTGGCAGCTATTCACTTTGGCTGTGCCGGCTTCGTAGTAGTAATGTAGAAAGCCAGTACAAACAGGAAGTTCTTTGCTTTACTCAGAAGCTGTGCTACACCAAGAACAGAGGAGGACTCTCTGATCCCAGCTTTGGTCAGTTGCTGTAGCTCTATCTAGGTGCATAGGGCCAACAAATAAAAGTACATATGGGTACATGTGAATGTATCTGCATGTGTCCATGTATGTATTCATACATTTGCAGTGTACTTGCTGTTGTATATTTACTGGTGAAGTGTTGAACTTCAAGGAATATTTCTTCCCATTCATATCTAAAAGAATTGTATTATAAGCGACATGACAAGTTTGAAGAAAGCCGATCTATAGCAAGCAGCTGGGAGGGACCCTTGCCTTGCTCCAAAATTTTAGTCTAGATAAGTCTAGAGCCTATCTTGTGTTGCTTGCTCAACAGATTTCCCCATGGGTCCTTTACACACCTGGGAAGTACTGAGCATCTGTTTTGCCTCATAAGTGATAAGGCTCCAGGTCATAGGACCTGAGCTGCTTTTGCTGACGTGGCTGTGAAGGCTTCCTGTCCTTTTTTCCTTTGGTTCTCTGGAGCACTAGAACTCTTTCCTTTTCTTCTGCTTTAATCAGCTTCCCATGACTGCTTCAGCTGTACTGCAGACCTTACCCAGCACAGTCTTGCCACGCTGCCTCTGGGTACCCTGTAAATACCTGTCCCACAGCCAACTGCCCACTGTCCCCATACGCCCATGAGCTCATGTCATGCCATCTCTGTGAGCCTGATGGGGGAGGGTGTTGTCTTGATTGAGAGGAAAGTGAAGCTTGGGTTGGTTAGGTTTTCCTTGTTCTTGTTTTATTTCCACACCTAAGCAAAATATAATTTCCAAAGCCAAACATGAAGTTTATTTTTAAGTTACATACAACTTGGATTATCCATGCCATAATTCCCTGCTATGAGAGTTAGTGTGGTCAAGATGAACGGCAGAGGTATTTCTGCAGTGCAGGGTGGGAACTGTGGGCTCTGCTGAGGTAAGGACCCAAGGAGAACTCTATTGACACCATTACAGCTGCTTCCTTGGCATCCAGTGTCCTCAGAAGCCCTTGTTAGCAAGTGCTGTTGCGTGGGTCCCACTGATGGTTCTGTCCTTGACCACGGGTAGTACTCAGAGGGTGCTCCTGTGGTCTTATATCCATCGTGTGGGTGAGAGCGAGGAGGGAGACTGCACTTGGTGTCTTTGAGTAGTGAGGGCAGGGTTCCTGATGGCATAAGTAGATTGTTAGCACTTGGGTGGGGTCCAGTAGATCATTCCCCCATTTTTCACCTGGGAAGACTCACCTGAGCCTGATGGAAATAGAATTGGCTCCTCTGTAGGCCTTGCAGTGTTCAGGCTTTGCTGAACAATTTCTGATGAGGTTAAAGCTTCCTGCCCTGTCTCTCAGGTAGGCTGTGTAGAAGTGTTCTTCTCAGACTGCTCCCAGCCTCCAAGACGTAGGCCAGCCAGCATTTCATTTGTAGGATTGTGACTATGTCCATCAATCTTTCTTCCTCTGATGCTATTTTTGCTCTGGTAGATGGGAGTGGGGATATGGTGGGGGCCAGGGAGGGTGGGAAGTTGGGGGTGGTGTGTTATAGTTTAGGATGCTGTTGGTTGTGTCTAGAGATGATGGTACTTCTGATAATTTCAGACTTACATGTCTCTCACCTCTTCATACTAAGGTTAACCCAGTTCTCTGTCCAGAGACTTTATAGTAGTCACTTTTTAGTGTGATCTTTTAAGTATTTCTTAATGATGTGTAATGGAGCAGTTTGTGTATCACATTTTAAAAACTCCCCCCTTTGGGGGAAAATGTGTCTGAAATTATTTGATTTTTCTTTTTTTAAAGAAAAACACACCAACTTTTAAAGCCACATGGCTGTGTGAATTTAAGTGGTTTCTGGAACACAAATGGGCAGATAATGTATAGAATGTCATTAGAATCATGATGTCACTGTCACTGGTCCTGGGATTGCCAGGCCTTTTCTGATTATCAGATGCAACAAATGACGTCCAATTTTATTGACCAGTTTGGCTTCAACGATGAGAAGTTTGCAGATCAAGACGACATTGGCAAGTGAGTATATTTTCCTGTTTCCTTAGTGACCTCTCACACATGCTTTTTGTGAACTGTCTCAACAATTCCCGTGGCCTCTTGGATTCTGTAACATCCCTGAGTTGGGAGATCCCACCTGTTGCTTACTTGCAGTGTCCACCCTTGAGCCTAGGTAATTAGGAGAACAGCTAAGAGCCACATTCCAGGGGACCCTGTGGGGCGGGAGTGGGGGTCACGGGGGTCTTTGTTTTTGAGATGAGTCTCACTATGTCGCCCCCTGCTAGTGTTGAAGTTGTGAGCTCAAGCATCCTCCTGCCTAAGCTTCCTAAGCATCTGGTACCATAGATGCCTGCCCTTGCCCTCAAGTTACTATTTTTATAAAGACTCCAGCCATCATTCTGCTCTTTTCCGCATATGTAATAGCATTACTGAGAGTAGGTCAGTAATTCTTTCCCATGTTGGTACCTGGTCAGAAGGGTCACTGACTGTATAGCATGTTGTTGGGTACTGCATTCATTCCTGCAGATGACCAGGGCAGTAGGACTAACCCTGTTTACATGTGCTCTCTGCTCTGGGGAAGTCCCTGTAAGGATGTTGTTGAGGTTGTTTTGCAAGATCCAAGCACTCTAACCATTGTTCTGCAGTCAGAGTCAAATGCAGAGAGGGAATTAGAAACTGGCAGAGCAGTGAAAGGAAATGTACAAGGAGATTGATTGGCAAAACTGAGAGCCAGCACCTAGCATCCTGCCTGGGAAGGAGAACACATCTCAACATGAGGTTCATGGGTTATTAAGAACAGGGTGAAGGGAAGATTTAAGCCATTGTGATTAGCTCTCAGGTGATGACTCTCACTGAGTTCACTGTGGCACCATAACAGTAGTTTGCAATAGTTGTTAGACTTCAGCCAGTATAGGCTACTTTATTACACATTGGAGTTTGCAGTCTGGGAAGGTAAAACCTTTTGACAGCACACTGCATGAACGTGCTCTGCTGGCACTCTGGAGCAGAGGCTCTGCTGCAAGCAGCAAGCACTGAGGCAGCCAGCTGCCCTCCATGTTGGCGCATTTCTGTCCAGGAAGAACAAGAACACTGTACAAGGCTGTTATGTGTTTGCCATGTTAGCAATCTATGCAAGATCAGAACACACACACACACACACACACACACACACACACACACACACACACACCCCATCCCCACTTGACATCTTGGATTTTCCCATCTCAACTCTTTTAAGTCTTAAGTTCAGAATCAGCATTCTCTTTTAGAACATGGTGCTTGGGCTGGTGATTGGTTAGAACCGACCTTTGAGGATTGATCACATTGTCCCACCACTTACAGTCATGTAACTCATTGTAACTGCATTTTACCCCTCACTGTCATGGAGGCAAGATGGCAGGGTTGCCCTGTGTTTCATTTATGAGTTTGTCCTAGTACTTTACAATGCTTTTGTGGTTTTTAATGTTTGGGCTTGGTTGTTAGGAAGCTTTTTTTTCTTGGTTTTCTTGGAGTAGTCCCTGGAACCATAGTTGGCACAGAAGTTAGAAATGCATTGTAGAAAGGCTGTCAGGGGCCTCACAGCCTCATCTCAATAGGCTCCCATCCCAGCTGTCCTCTGTATCCATTCATTAGTACCAGGGAGAGGCCACCATTGAATATAGCAAGTTGGGTGTGTATATTACTGATGGAGAGTACAATGATAAGTACTTCGAATTTTGAGAGTTTCAGAGCACTGTTTACAGCTACCCATGGATGATTAACAATTCTTACGCTTTCTTTACAGTGTTTCTTTTGATCGGGTGTCAGACATCAACTTTACTCTCAATACAAATGAAAGTGTAAGTATAAAAGTTTACTGTTGTAAGTGATGTGCCACTGAAGAGGTGGAGAACCGATGGGTTTTGCTGGAGGCTGCATGTATTTGTCCTGTGCAAGAGAGCCCATGAGGAGAATGTATGCAGGCCTTTTACATGCTAGTTTAAAGTCCAGGCTTTCTTGGGAATTTTTTGTTGTTTACATAGAAGCCAACATTTTATATTTATGCTTTATTTGGGTGTATGTGATAAGCACCATTTTTTAAAAAGCAAATGGAAAAATAATTTTCACTGGTAATTTGGGAGAGAAAACAGTTTTGACTTTAGTTGTTTTCTCTTTTGCTCACTTTTTGTAGGGAAATATTGCCCTGTTTGAAGCATGTTGTAAAGAACGGATACAGCAGTTTGACGATGGCGGCTCTGATGAGGAGGATATCTGGGAGGAGAAGCACATTGCGTTTACTCCAGAATCCCAGAGGAGGTCCAGGTGAGCCATGGCACCACCAGTGTAGCCTGAACCCAGGGCCAGTGCTTTGTTCTATCAGGAGGAATGCTCTTAAGAATGGATGGAGGACTGGAGAAGAAGACCCAGTGGTTAAGAGCACAGAGGTCTCAGTTTGATTGCCAGTACCCACGTGACAGCTCATAGCCATCTGTAACTCCAGTTCCAAGGGATCCAGTGCTCTCACTGGCCTCTGTGGGTACCCGGCACAGAAGTGGTACACAGACATACATGCAAGCTAAACACCTATACACATTAAATAAGTAGACAAGCAAAAAATATTAAGAGGGAATGGGCCAGCACCCTCTTTCCAGCAACATGGCAGGTAAAGCCATCCTAAAAACTCTTTACGTAGGAAGCATGGAATGGGACCCTATTGCCACCCCACACACACACATCCTTTTTTTCCTTTTAACTTGGTTCTCCTTTGTAGGTAACTTAGTGAAGAAATTTTATGTATTTATTTATTTAGGTTGTGCATGTGTGTGCTTGTCAGAGGCATCTTGCAGGAATCAGTTTTTTCCTTTGAGCATGTGGGTCTTGGGCTCAAATTCAGTTCATCAGGCTTGACACAAAGCGCTTTTACCCACTGGACCATCTCTATCCAGCAAGTAATGTCTAGCCAATTAGCAACCTCCTCCAAGTTCAGTGAGAAACTTCTTTTCAAAAAATAAAGCAAGCCGGGCAGTGGTACACGCCTTTAATCCCAGCACTCACAGAGACAGGCAGATCTCTGTGAGTTTTAGGCCAGCCTGGTCTACAGAGCGAGATCCAGGACAGGCACCAAAACTACACAGAGAAACCCTGTCTTGGGGGGAAAAATAAATAAATAAATAAATAAATAAATAAATAAATAAATAAATAAATAAATAAATAAATAAATAAATAAATAAATAAATAAATAAATAAATCGAACAACTGAGACCCCCCCCACATCATCCTCTGTTCTCTACACACATGAAGGCATGCATATATATGCTCTCTCTCTCTCTCTCTCTCTCTCTCTCTCTCTCACCAAGAAGCAGAGGAGATCAGTTCATTCAGAGGACATAACAGTTTTAAACTGCTTTTTATCTAATGACACAGATTCAAATTCAGCAAACAAAAATGAATAGAACTGCAAAGCGTGGTGAGCAAATTGAGTTCCAGGAAGATCATTCATTACCCCTCTTGGTAATTAATGAAGTAAACAGAATTCTTATGACTGCTAAGTATACTGCTTGAACCACACCATCTTCCAGCATGTGCTCCTTGAATATTTATAAAGTAAGCATTCTACCCAGCAAAGGAACACAACAAAAGCCTACATTCAGGCCATAAAGCAAGTCTGAGAAAATTCTGAAAGCTTCTGATAATTTTTTGATAGAAGAATTAAATTGGAAATCAGAAACAGATAGGTCCCTGGGAACTGGGTATGGAGTCACGTACTGTTACCCCAGCACATGGGAGCTAGTGTAAGCTTGTGAGGGCCAGCCCTCAGTTACATAATGAAACTGTGGGAAAATGGGGGGTGGGGGGAAGGAACTTCATGTTTTTTCAAACTGAAGGAAAATAAAATGCCAGTATAGCAGAATGTGGGAAATAACTGGCCATATTAGATTTAAAGTACCTCGCTTCCATGGCCTCAGCTTATACATTAAGAAAATAGAAAATGAACAGATTAAAGCCAAATGCATAGGACATAGATTAGAGTAGGATCTGAAATCCAGAACAAAAACAGGAGAGGAAGCTTGTGAAATAGAAGTGGCTCTTTGAGAAGACCACTGTACTAAGCTGCCCAGTGAGCAGGAAAAGGTAGCAACTAATGGCAGGAATGAGTGTTCATGTCAGTAGAGGTTGGACAGACAGTAGAAAGATTAAAAACGATGAGAGGTAATGAACAACCCATGTGCCAGTGGCACCCTAAATGATCTTTGAATGACACAAAGAACCATAATTAAGAAAAGGTTGGAGGGTGTGGCATGAACAGTGCTGTATCTGTTAGGCTTGAGTTTCTGTTCTAAGGCTTCTCCTCGGGGAGGCCTATTAGCACTCATATGTAAGACCAATGCTTGGGGAGACAGAAACAAGAGGATAAGAAGTTCTAGAGATCTGGGTCTCAATGACTTCACTGATGTGCCAATAAGCATTTCAGAAAGAAATAGCAATTCCTAGCAGTTGAAAAGAAAGGCTGTTATCTGTCTAATTCTAAAATCACACTATTGCTTCTGGATACAAAAATTTGACTCGCTCACATTACAGAGAAGAAAACTGGGTTGTAACTGTCATAAGCAGAGATGCAAAAACCCCTTTAAAAGTTGTAACAGGTCAGCTGTGGTGGCACATACCTGTAGTTTAGTGCTCAGAGCCTGAGGCAGAGGAATCAAAATTTTGTGGCCAGTCTGAGCTACATAATGAGACTCTGACCTAAAAACTATTTTTACGACAGATTAAATACAGTAACATAGAAAAAGGACCAACTATTTATTCCAAGACTGCAGAATTGCTTGAACCTCTTCAAGTGTCTACATCCAGTCTTAAATTTAAGCAGTCTCCACACATTAGAAGTAGAAAGGAATTTTCACCTTTATTAAAAGTATTGATGAAAACTATAGAGTTCACCTCATTAGCAGTAAAGACTGAATGATTTCCTGTGGAGATTGGGAGCTCGCAAGTGTGTCTGATGAGTAGCTTCTGTTTAATATTATACCAGACTGCTAGATATTTCAGTTAGAAAAGAGAAAAGGTGTCAGATCATAAAGGAAGAAATTGAACATTTCTTGGACAGCATTGTTAATGTAGAAAATTTGCTTGAGTATAGAAAAGGTCTATAGGATAATTCAAATGCATTTAGCAAAGTCTCACAGCTCATGATCAGTATAATTCCTACTGGAACTGTTGAAATTACTAAATGATGCTGTTCACAATACTGTAAAAAGTAAGATACATAGCTCTAAAGGCTAGTACACTGAACTCTAAAACTCATGAGTGTTGATGAACTGGATGAACTGGAGATAAGCTCTAGTTCCCCACATGGATCCATGAGATCCACACAGCACCCAACAAAATCCTAAGTGATTCCTCAGACTATTTACAAGTTGGTTCTTAAATCCATACAGACAAAACACTTCCCAGAAGATTTTGACTCAGTTATGCTCATCTCTTAATCTCAGCTGCAGCTGCATTTGTATTGATTGTCCCAGCAAAGCAAAGGTTTCACTTTAGTGGTTCTGGTCTCTTGTTAATCATAGTCAATTCTTCAGCCCCAGGTGACCAAAACCACTAATTTTTAATACAGAATAGCAAATGCTCGATACTCACTCTCTGCTTCTTTCTCAAACTTCACAAACCAGGCCTCCATCATTGTGCATTGCTCTCAACATATTCAGACTCACACAGAACAGCCCATTAAACCCAAGTACTCAACAGCTTTCCCAGCTCAGTGTTCTAGAATCCTTCTGTAATTCTCTTCAAAATATGGTCTGGTGTGTCATAGCAATAGGCCATTCTCTGGTGCAATTTCTGTTTTAGTTGGGTTTCTATTGCTGTGATAAAATACCAGCCCAAAAGCATCTTCTTGCCTTAGCTTCACGTATGCTGGCAAAGGACACATGCACTGGCCCAGCTGGGTGGGGGGGGGGAGAGTGCACTGCAGGTCAAGTCCATCAGGAACTCGCACATAGGCTTTAGAAGTCTCTTTCCCAATTGAAACAAAAAAAAAAAGGGGAGGGGGGTTTCAACACCCTAAGATGATGAGAAGAAAAGATCCCAGCTCTCAGGAGGCAGAGGCAGGAAGATCTCTGTGAGTTTGAGGCCAACCTGTCTACAAAGCAATTCCCAGGAGAGCCAGGACTACACAGAGAAACTCTGTCTCAAAAAACAAACAAACAAAAGAACAAAACGAAAAGTCTGGAAAGATGCTTAGTATGCTTGGCACATACAGAGTCTTCCTTCTTGTGAAATGGCATAGGCAGGCACTGTTGAGCTGAAGTACAGTATGTTTTCACATTGTAAATGTCCTTTGAAAGTTTCCTGGTGCCGGGCGGTGGTGGCGCACGCCTTTAATCCCAGCACTCGGGAGGCAGAGCCAGGCGGATCTCTGTGAGTTCCAGGAGAGGCACAAAGCTACACAGAGAAACCCTGTCTCGAAAAACCAAAAAAAAGAAAAAAAGAAAAAAAAAAAAAAAAAAAGAAAGTTTCCTGGACATGGCTGGTCAGTGATTAAGCAGCTTAACTATTTCATTGTTGTTTTGTAGCTCCGGCAGTACAGACAGTGAAGAAAGTACAGATTCAGAAGAAGAGGATGGGGCCAAACAAGACCTGTTTGAGTCTGGCAGTGCAAACACGGAGGACAAGATGGAGGTGGACCTGAATGAGCGTGAGTCACCCAGTCCTAGGAGTTCATGTTCTAGTGCTTGAAATTGCCTGGTTTTATCTCTGAGGTAGAGGCCAGGCTGGTCTACAGAGCGAGTTCCAGGACAGCCAAAGCTACAGAGAGACCCTGTCTCAAAAAAGAGGGGTGGGGGGAGGGAGAGAGAGTGTGCCTGTTTTTGAAAATTGTCAAAAGAATGGCCTGTGACATCTGACATGTTCTCTGAGGCACAGTTGAGGTAGAAGCACTGTTGCCACTGCTAAGTAACTCTGAGTCTTTCCTAGGGAGTGACAAGTTATATATACTTGGAGATGATCGGTTTGAACATTGTCTTTACGGTTTAGCTAGAGAGCATGCCCCCCACCCCACACACTCACCTCCCTCCAGAACCAGGCACTGATACTGTAACAGCAGTGGAAAAAAAATCACAGACTGGGGCTGGCGACATGGCTCAGTGGTTATGAGCACATGCTGCCATTGCCAAAGACCTAAGTTCAGTTCATAGCACCCCTATCAGGTCATTCATAACTGCCTCAAGCTCCATGGGATCTGATGCTCTCTTCTGCCTGCCATGGGCACCTGGACACAAAGGGTTTTTTTGTTTTTGTTTTTGTTTTTTTAAGGACATAGACAGCCTATAGAAATGAGGAAATAATTGTGTCTTATGGAGTCATGAATGGAATGCACCAGGGGAGCCAAATTAAGCTCAGATAATTTTAAACATGTCTTCACAGTTGTGAAACTCCAAACTTTAGCCTTGTTCAGCTGGTCCACATCTGTACCCTCCTGCTTACTAACTAGAAGACTTGATTGTGCTGCCCCTTTAAAAATGGCAGGGATGGGGGGGGGGCAGTTTTAGGTGTTATGGTGATATGATTGAAGACTTTACCTAAGCCTGACCAGTTCCTTGTCACCAAGGTAGCCTTATGTCCTTGGTTCTTCATGAAGCCACACAGCCAGACATGGCTTTAGTGTCTTCCACAAATTCCTGTAAAGCTCCATCTGAAAACAGCCTTCTCATTCTGCATTCTGAAAGGTCCGTGTCCTCAGGCACAGGGCCTAGGCAGGGAATGCCCTTGGGTTCAAATCCACTTAGTTTTGTGTGCCAGTTACCAGGCCAGTAATGATAATTGCCACAACCTCTGCCCTCTGCTTGGTGCCCCCCAGGAGTAGTTAGCACTCCTGAGCAGGGTGCAGAGGGAGCTGCAGCAGGTGGGTCTTCCGAGGGTGTGCTGCTTCCGGGCCACTGAAAGGGAAAACAGCCAGCAAGAAGGCAGAGTCCTACAGACTGCTTAGTGTGTGTGGCTCAGGAACAGGGTGGGGTGGTGAGGCCGAGAATGGACTTTCAGAAATTTGTTTGTTGTTAGTTATGTGTATGCATGTATTAGTTGTGGATCTGTGCACGTGAGTTGCAAGTCCAGAGCTGTGGGATCTCCTGGAGATTACAGGCTGGAGTTACAGGTAGTTATGAACCACCCTGTGTGGGTGCTAGGAACTGAGCTTTAGGTCCTCTGTAAGAACAATTTGTGTTCTTGACCACTGAGCCATTCTCCAGCCCCCCAGAATTGCCTTCTGAAGGTTGTAGGGAACTGCAGAGCACTTGGCAGACAGAAACAAAGCAGCAGGGAGCGAACTGGACTGGATAGCCAAGACATCATAGGGAGTCAGCAGGAGGAGGGGAGCTCTGGTCTGCAGGGCTGCTCTCTAGGGCTCTGCCCCTGGGTTTCGCATACTTCACACTGTTGTGCAGCAGGTCACTGGAGCTTTGTCATCCATCCCTGCCAAGCAGTCCCATTGCCCTAGTCTCAGTGCTGCTGTTCTTTGAGATGTTTGGATCTAGCTAGTCTAGATGTCTCCTGCATTCGGAGCCGTTACAGCCCTGTCATTGGGGACGGTGTACTCCACTCAGCAGTGCCTTCAAATTTATTCCCTGTTGTAGCTGATACAGGGTTGTTGTTTTTTTTTTTTTCTTTTAAAGCTAAAGAATTTTCCAGAATCACTGGGCATGGTGGGTGACACATATCTGTAATCTCAGTACTTGGGAGATGCAAAAGAATCAGGAGTTCAGGTTCATTCTCATTTACTCAGCAAGTCTGAGGCCAACTTGAGCTACAGAGCCTGTATCAAAAAGCCAAAGAGAAACTAGAAAGAGAAAAAGGAGGGTTAAAAGAAAGGAGTTGGGGGTTGGGGTGGAGATGTTGGATGGTGGATTCGGAAGGAAGTGAGCTAGTATGACTTAAACAACATGCCTCTGCTGTACGTTGAGGGGAATGTCTGGATGACCTTTGTGCTTACTTCAGCACCACAGGACAGCAGCCTCCTATTTCCGTGCTGTTTGGGAAAGGCTTCTTTTTTATCAGTAGATATGAGACACTGCACTCTCTGAACATGTGAGCCACACACGTGTGTGTGTGGTGTGTGCATGTGTGTGAGTGTGTGTATACACACCTACCTCTCTTCCTACTGCTCTCGGGTTGTTTGCAGAGTTTTGAGCAGTTTCTGCTGTTAGGTCTGGGGAGTTACCCTGGGAAGGACTGTCACACATCCTAAGAGTATAGAATTCCTTCCCCGTAGTCTGCACTGTGAAGTAGAGCTCTCGACCCAAGGAACTGGTCCCAGAACTTTCCATATGGTGAGCAGGAAAAATAATTGTTAGGCAGAGTTTTTGTATATACTTTGTAGCTTTGTAGAATATTTCTATTGGGAAATATTCATAGGAATCAAATTGCTAGTTGAAAAGCCACAAGGGTCACCTTGCCTTCCAGTGATCGTGCCAGCCCCACCCCCCAGTAGCACCATGTTAACTTTTCTCCTAGAGGAACTACTTTATTCTCATCTGCTAACCTGATTTTAAAAAATAATTTCCATTTTGAGGGTCCCCAAGACTTGCCTGGGCTTAAACAGTTCTCCTAGCTCAATTCCCAAGTGTCTGCAATGACAGGCACACCCCACCACATTCAGCCTCAGAAAGATGGTCTCTTGTTAAACTCAAGGATTGACTTATTCAAGTGATAATCGTCCCTTCATTTCAGCACCCACCTGGTCAGCCAACTTTGACGTCCCAATGGAAACCACCCATGGTGCGCCCTTAGACTCAGTGGGCTCTGATGTCTGGAGCACAGAGGAGCCGATGCCAACCAAAGAGACAGGCTGGGCTTCATTTTCAGAGTTCACGTCCTCTCTGAGGTGAGCAAGCATGTGCTGTCTTGAAGCTTTTCCTGCGTGAAGCAGGCAGTGTGCATTTACTGGGAGCATGTGTTCTGCACCTTGTTTTACCTTGGAATGTGGCACCTCGAACAGGATTAAGAGTCAGCATGTGATTGGGGCATACTGACACAGCTGTGCACCACAGCAAATGAGAAAGGGAGGTTTTTCATCAGATACCCTGGGAAGATCAGCCTCAGAATGGAATGGAAGATGCACTTCCAGAGCTGTGTAGTTTCTTAGGCTCCACAGGTGCATTGTGGGGAGTTAAGAGCCGGTCCCTGACCAACACCTGTGGAATGGCACACATATAAGGCAGAGTCTGACTTCCCTTTGGTTCTCCCTTGCCATCAGTCTAGTGCTGTAAATTAGAGTGCAAGCAGGTGTCGCTGCGGCTCAGTGACAGGCCTCATTGCATAATTTTCCTGTGTAGCTTTGTCAACATTTGAATATTAAGTGTGGATTTCGTGTTTCATTTTGTGTAACTGAGGTCTGTTCCCACTGCTAACATCTGAATTTTCTCTTTTCTGAAAGCACAAAGGAGTCTTTAAGGAGTAATTCTCCTGTGGAAATGGAAACCAGCACTGAGCCTATGGATCCCTTGACACCTGGTGCCACTGCCTTGGCCACTCAGCCAGAGGGTAAGTACAGTGTGCCAACATGCTCACAGCGGGTAGAAGAAACCAGTCAGGCTGTGGCTCTGATGGGTGTAGGTCATCATAGGGAAGAACCTGTATTGTGGCAGAATCACAAAACGGGGAGTCTAGAAGGAATTGGGTTCCAAGTGTCAGTCTTGTCAGGGTTAAGGATAGGTATCTAAAGCCAGAGAGAGGAGGAAGCATAATGCCCAGAGTGGAGAAGACCAGACTAGATACCATGCCTCCATCCTGTTCCTGAAGACCCCCTGGGGTTTTGCCGAGGCACATGGGGGTGTGAACTTGATCTCCCCATATGAGCAGATGAAATGGTCATAGGTGTCTAAATCCTAGGGAGCTGTCTCATTGCTCAGAATGTTCACCTGTGTTCCTTGCATTGACCTGAACTGTTTGCAGACTGGTGAAGAGCCATTGGGAGAGTGAACCAGCAGCGCCTGTGGTAGGGAGTGTGTGTGTATGGAGGCAAGAGCCTCGGGAAGAGCGAAGCAGTGAGTTTCTGGGAAAAGAAAGAGGCAGTGAGCAGAAGCCTCAGAGCCAGAAGAGGTAGCTGGTGGGGGCATTATCACTCCCAATAATTGAGCCCACAAAAATTCTGTCAGCACTCCATTGACCTGGTATTCGGGTTTCATTTTTGTTGCCATGGTAAAACATCTGACAAAAAAAAAAAACCTAGGAAAGAAAAGGCTCCATTTGTCTTACAATTCAGGTTCTATCTAGTCCATCATTTGGGAACTCAAGCAGCTGGCCACATGGCATCCACCTGCAGGAGCAGAGGGCATAAAACACCACCTTGCTTGTGTTCTACATCAGTTAACATCTGTATAATGCCCCCAGGCCCACCTGATAGAGTTACTCAGTTGAGACACTCTTTCTAAACTGTGGCATCGTAGTATTTCAAACACCATTGTAGCTGGTTTGATGAGTAAGAAGCTAGAGGCACAGCATAGTCTCCTCTGCCTGGGGTTGCACAGATTGAGAGTCCAGATCCAGAAATCTGACAAGTCCAAGCTCATGACCAACGTACCTTGTGGCCTCCTATCGTAGAGCAAAGGAAAGACCCTTAGGCACATTCCCCCATGTTGTAGAGTAGGCCTAGGAACAATGGGGTGTGCTGGGAGGAAAATGGGACCGTGTAGACATAGAAGGCTCTTTGGAACTCAGCAGCCCTCCATTGAGGAAAACGTGTGAGAGAGCCACCCCAGTGAGCATTTATAAGCACTCGTGTCCATCAAGAGTTTAGCCAAGTGGAGCTGCTACTCTTAACATCTTAAAGCAGTAGGCGGGACTAAGGCAGGGGAGTCTTTCTAGAAAAGGGCATCAGCTCCACAGTAGGTTCGTTGGATATGACTGTCCACTGTGTGCACTTTCAGCACCAGGCAGTGTGGCCATGGAAGCCAGCTCAGACGGGGAAGAGGATCCCGAGAGTACAGACAAGGTAACTGAGACCGTGATGAATGGCGGCATGAAGGAAACACTCAGCCTCACTGTAGACGCCAAGACAGAGACTGCAGTCTTCAAAAGGTAACCAGAGCCTGGGGCTCCTACGGTGACGGCTTGTCAGGAAGAAGGGGGGAAGAAACCAGTGATGAACATGTTTAGATTCCAATGAGTATTTAAAAGCTAGCTTGCTGTCTTTCTAACATCTCCGTTAATGTTAACCAAGAGATGGAGAGTTTTAGGCCCCTAAAGTGCATTTTTCCTCGTGTGTGTGTGTCTTCAGAGTCTAGCAGATGGACAGTGTTCAGCTTTGCTAAGTTGACGTGGACAGAGGCTGCAGAGGCCACCTGTCATCCAAGGCTCAGCGGTGTGCAGATAGATTGTGGTCTGTAGATGTAATGCAATCATTGTAATTCAGCAGCAAGAGGTTAGTGCTAACTCCACCAGACTTGATTAGAAAATAGCAAGCTCACTTCTATAATTCATGGGATAGAAAAGCATCGTAAATCCAGATGGAAGTTTACATCTGGAAGCTGTAGAGGGTAACAGAAAACACTTCCATCACGATCTGGCCTGCAGCTGAAGCAGTGCTTAGAGCCTTTCTCACTGCCTAATGAGGGGGCCACAAGACAGAACCATGAATGAGAGAAGTAGATTGTAAGGTTATGCCATGTGTGGAGATGCAGTCAGCACTTGGCATTAAAAGCTTGCACACTTGGGATGGAGAGGCAGCTCAGCTGGTAGAGGGTTTGCCGTGCAAGAGTGAGGGCCTGAATTTAATCCCAAGTGCTCACTTCAAAAGTGGGCCGTGGTGGCGCACACTTAGGGAGGCAAAAACAGGAGGGAACCCTAGGGCTCGCTGGCCAGCCAGCCTAGACTACTTGGTGGACCCCAAGTCCCAGTGTAAACAAAAGTGAATGGCTCCTGAGGCATGACACCAGGGTTGAGCTCTGGCTTCCATATGCATGCACAGGCAAGTGCATGTGCACTCACATGTATGCACATATGCAAGCAAGTGCACACTTGTACACACACACACATACACAAACAAGTAAAATGACTCAGCAGGTAAAAGCATGTGCTGTGCAAGCCTGACAACCTGTTTTTATTCCCTGGGGCTCATGGTAAAAAGAGAGAACAGACCCCTGAAAGTTATCCTCTGAGACACACAGATACACACACACCTACCTCACATATACACATATAATAATGAGTAAAATAATTTTAAAAATTCCAAACCAAATTCAGCCTACTTGTTTTTCCTATTTTATTTTATGTGTATGGGTGTTTTGCCTGCGTATATATCTTCACCACATGTATTCAGTGCCCACGGAGGCCAGAAGAGGGTGTCAGGTCCCCTGAGACTGAAGCTGTAGGTGGTTGTAAGCCATCATGTGAGTAGTGGGAATTGCAGCCAGTGCTCTTAACCACTGAGCTATCTCTCTAGCCCCCTCCACAGTATATTTACATTACAAAACTGTATAACATCAGCATGAGGTCACATTGGGGTGACATATAATTCCTAGTGATAATGGAACATTACAGACAGAGCCAGCGTGACTTAGTGTCTGCTTTTCCTCAGCACTGTGTTGGTGTCTTAGTGAATGCAGTATAAAAATATAAGATGTAAAGATGTGAGGTAGAGAAAATGGTCATTGTTTATAGACTAACTTTCTACATAGAACATTCTGATTAAATCTATAGGTAAGAATTGGAATTAATTTTTTTTGGATGCATAAGAAAACTCATTTTGGCCGGGCGGTGGTGGCGCACGCCTTTAATCCCAGCACTCGGGAGGCAGAGCCAGGCGGATCTCTGTGAGTTCGAGGCCAGCCTGGGCTACCAAGTGAGTTCCAGGAAAGGCACAAAGCTACACAGAGAAACCCTGTCTCGAAAAAACCAAAAAAATAAATAAATAAATAAATAAATAAATAAAAATTAAAAAAAAAAGAAAGAAAACTCATTTTGTCCTATAAACCAGGCGATTGAGGTGTATGTGCTTTAATAAAATGTGAGCCCTCATCAATAAGAATATAAATTTTAAGGGAAAAGAATTTAAAATCTTATTGGAACCTATAATAAAGACCTGAAATAAAAACAGAGATGTGCCAGATTTATTAATGGAAAGGTACCCTTGGTATTTCTCAACAAATGTTTAAAATCAGTCAGATCCCTATCATCCCACAGACAGTTTCACAGAAGTTGTGCTATTCTGAAGAGCAGAAAGAGACCCAAAGTCACTTAGTGGTAAGGAGTCAGGGCTTCACCATAGGTAAATCTTAAGACTGGTTAATAAAGCAATGATGACCAAATACTGACAGAGAGGCCCCTCCTCAGCCTGAACTTGATAAGTTAGAATGACATGCACTCCAGTGAGGAAGGCTGCAGACAAATGAAAAATGATTGCCCCTGAGGAGAAAGATAAAATCAGGCCTCTCCTCATTGAAGAGGAATGACATGATCATGCAGCCTTTAGACAGAAAATGCCTTGACTGTTTAGTATGAAATGTTTTTTTAACTATAAAGGAAAATATTGATGAATGTATTCAATTTTTAATATTGCCAAAGACACAGTTAAAAGACAAGCCCCAACCAGGAAAGAGCAGGTAGAATATAGAAAGAGTCAGGTGTCAGCAAGAGAGAACTCACATTTAAAGGTGAATATAGGATATACTGAGGTTTGCATCTGTGGGGGAAAATGAGAAGCAAAGCACACAGGGATGCCTGGCTGCTGACCAGTATCAACTGCAGTGCTGCTCAGGCATGCCATTGCCAGCTTAAGTTACAGAAAATGCCAAACTCATCTAGATCATTTCATGATGGCAGTGAAGCCAAAACCACAGAAGTAGCAAACTAAATACAGAAGTCCTGTGGGCCTTTAATCCCAGCACTCAGGAAGCAGAGCCAGTCAGATCTCTGTGAGTTCGAGGCCAGCCTGGTCTTCTACAGAATGAGTTCCAGGACAGGCACCAAAACTACACAGAGAAACCCTGTCTTGAAAAAAAAAAACCAAAAAAGAAAAAGAAAAAAATAAACCTTAAAAAATAATGAAAACAGGACTGGAGGGATGGCTCAGAGGTTAAGAGCACTGGCTGCTCTTCCAGGGGTCCTCAGTTCAATTCCCAGCAACCACATGGTGGCTCACAACCATCTGTAATGAGATCTGGTGCCCTCTTCTGGCATGCAGGCATACATGCAGACAGAACACTGTGTACATAATAAATAAATCAATCTTTAAAAACAATAATGAAATAATGGTGACTGGAGAGACGGCTCAGAGGTTAAGAGCACTGGCTGCTCTTCCAGAGGTCCTAAGTTCAATTCCCAGCACCCACATGGTGACTCACAATCATCTGTAACTCCAGTTCCAGGAGATTTGACACCTTCTAGCCTCTGTGGACACCAGGTATATACATGGTACACAGATTTACACACAGGCAAAATACTCATATACATAAAGTAAAAATAACAAAAAATAGAGACAAAACTAGAAACTGTAATGCAAAAAAAAATTGAGATGATCACATTGATATTAAAAATCTCTGTTCAGTGATTAGAAAGAGCAGAGAGCAGATTGGGAAAGAAATGCGTAGTGCCTAAACAAGAAACTGGAATTTAGTATTCAGATACTCTTTATGTGATGATGGGAACAAGAAAGGCTGCTGGGGTGGTGATCTTAGGAGTCAGCAGTGCCTGTCAAAAGACTGTAGGCAGCCCAGGCCTGTCTGGGCTACATAGAAAGAGTGTCTTCTTTAAGACAGAGTTCCATATAGCCTAAGCTGGCCTGAACTCACTATGAGGATAATCTTGAATTTGTGATCTTTCTGACTCCACCTCTCAGATCCTGAGGAGGTAATTACCTTGGGCTTGGTGAGACTCTTCCAAGTGAGCCATGTCTCCAGCCTAGCTAGTCATTTTGAGACTAGTTTGGGCTACATAGTGAGACCTGACTCAAAGAGAAGGAAGTGGATGGGCTGGGCAGAAGAAACCCAGTCAGAAAAAGACAGCAGTTTACAGGCAGGTAAAACAAAAAAGACTGAAAAGGTAAAGAAAGCATTCTGAGTCATTGTAGAGATGAGAACAGGCACCACAATCCATTTCTTCGGAAATTTCAGGAGATTGGAAAGGGGCTTAAGTTGGGGACCAGGCCTTGATAGTGGGGAAGGCATGTTTGTAGGAGAGGTTCTTTGCTGATAAAAGGATGGCCCGCAGTGTTCTTCTCCTGGGTATACCCCCCTAAGAAGTGTCTGTGCTAGTGGTTACTTGAGGCCTGGAGCTTGAGTGAGGTTTGGTTGCTTGTGGCTGTAGGGAGCCACAGAGAAGTGGATGCTCACCATGGGCATAGTGCTGTTGCCTGGGAGCATGTGGCCCTTCAGATGTGCAGGATTCAGAGAAGTAGACTTGAAATAAAGACAGTCTGGATAAGTGCACTAGAGTAGAAGGGGTAGGAGAGGGTGAGGAAAGTGAGTTGACAAAGAAGTTAGGAGGGATTGGGATGCCACTTGGTGATACAGTCGTGTTTAGCATGCCCATGCCATGGCTCCACCCCCAGCACTGTAGAAAGCCTAGGGGTCAGACCTGCACCCAATCTGTAGGTTGTGATTAGTTTCCTGAATGGCCTGGTAAACTGCCCTAAAGTTGGTGGTTTCGTGTGCAAGTCCAAGCCAATGTTTGGATCTGAGGAGGACTTGCTTTCCTTTCGGAAACGCTTTGAATTGAGTGAAGCGGGAATCCAGGTAGAGCGAGACACATCTAAGCTTCCAGCTCAGTCAGGAACGTGTCTGCTCTCTTCTCCATCAAGAGCTGCCCACAGGCAACTTTGGCTCCCATTCGCTGCTGCTTCAACTCTTGGCTCCTTGTTCCTTCCTAGTGTCTGCTCTAAGCATGCGCTGTTGGAGGGCAGCAGAAGGCTTTCTACCTGGCTTAGCAGTGGGTACCTCTTGTCTGAGGCGAGGCTGCAAGCCAGGAACACGTGCGAGTGGTGGGCGTGGCCTTGAGTGCACGGTGGAACTAAAGGCTCCTGTTCCTTCAAACAGGTTCTCTTCACACCTCCACCGAATCTGCGGGGTGCCATGTGCAGTCGTGGACATGTTTCCCCAATTCCTCATTTCTAGGAGTGTTCTGAAACTCTTGTACGTTTCTTTTTCTGTTTTGCACACTTGGCCTCAGAGTGTTGAAGTCCTACCGGTATGTACGGTGACACGGACCGCTCTTTCTCAGACACCAGCCACATTACATTGTCCCTCTCAGTTCCCACCTGCGTGTGGCCCCTTCCTCTCGTGGTTTCCCCAGTCACTGTCTGCATTTCTGTGATCCTTCCACCCTGAGCATGCTCAGCCCCAGGGCTTGCCTCCATGGCAGTCATGACGTCAGAGCCATCTGCATGTGACCTCATCCTCTGGCCCTGGACATCCTGCCTGGTATGTGATGCACCTGTCTTCTTCTCTCCTATAGTGAGGAAGAAAAACTGTCTACCTCTCAAGATGCTGCTTGCAAAGATTCAGAAGAGAACCCCGAACCAGCAGAGGCCAAGTGCGCAGCTTCCCGAACCCCCAGCAGTAGTCCTGAGCAAAGGTAATCACCCCACCTGCCTGCACCCTCTGAAGGTTCTACCATGCCTCTACTTGACATCTCCTGGAAGTTAGAAGGGAGTCAACACTTGAGGGTGGGCCTTGAAAGGTCTGTACAGCTGTACTGAAACCTTTAGCAGTGTGTTAGGCACAGTGGCATTTCTCAGGTCTCAAGGAGTCGGATGCCCCAGCCAAGCGCTGAAAAACAGCACTTATCTCTGCAGCCAGCAAGCCTGCGTGATGTGCTGCTTGTGCCGGAAGGGTCCTGGGGAGAAATGATTGCTTAGGCAATCTCAATTTCCTGATTTCCTGACTCAGTTCTTCTGAGGCTATGCTATGAATGGTGTTGAGCCCTTCAGGATTGGAGTCCTCAGTGATCCTGTGACGGGAACAGGCCTAACTGCCTCATTTCCCACAGTCACACTTGGGACACCAGGGGACTTGTCTGAGGCCCTTTGCCATGGACTGCTAAATACTTGAAGCCCTAGAAGGGGAGACCTGTGAGATCAATCCCCAGAAGGTTGATACCATGTGGGTGGGCCCCACTGCCAGAGCCATTTCATTTGGATGTGGTGTTTTCTTTCTAGTCATCTTTTGCTTAGACTGAGCCAGTGGTCTGAAGGGATAGGCCAAGCCAAATCCTCAGCTGCAGAGGGCCCACGCCCATACACTCTGCCTCGCAGGTAGAGCCAGGTGACCACGGGTTCGCAGGAGCCTGCGTCAGAAGATGAATGAAGATGTACCCTGGACAGCAAGAAACTTTGTTCAGCACCTCTCAGTGCTCACTTTTCTGATAAAAAATATATATATATTTAAGATGTGTATTCCTTCTGGAAGGAATAAAGTGACCTTTAAAGCAATTGCAGAGGCGTTGTGCTTTCCCCTGGCCAGACTCCCCAGTAGGCTGCACTCTACAGAACCAGCAGCAGGGGGCGCTCACCACTCTGGCTCTGGAAGCGCCTATTCATGCAACCCTCCGCCCTGTTTGGTTTCTCATAGAAATTCTAGGCAAAATGAAGTATGGATTATGATTAAAAATTGTCTTTTTGCCTATAAAATTAACTGTGGGTACTGTGTAAGCAGACAGCTCTTGGGAAGGCTTGGGGGGAAAGGCACCAGCTAGGCTTCTAGCTATTGAGGAAAGTCCCCCTTTTCCTGGGGTTTGCAAGTGTCTTTAAATGGTTACATCTGCCCGTTGTTTCCTGAGTTGAGGCTGTGGAACAGGCAGGACAGCCAAGCCGTCTGACAGAAGTCATACAAGAGGCTGCAGTTGCTTCTTGGCTCTGCCTTGGTGACTTATTTGCCAAAGGGCACCTTGGGTTCCTCTCTAGCTGTTCCTTTTCTTTTCTCTGTGTAACAGTCCTGATTGTCCTGGAACTCACTTTGTAGACCAGGCTGGCCTCAAACTCACTGGCTTGCCTCTGCCTCTTAAGTGCTGGGATTAAAGGCATGTGCCACCACTGTCCAGCCCTCTCTAGCTGTTTATATGGCATGAAAGGCCCTGCCCATCAGTCTGCAGGATGAGCTGCAAGATGTTAGGGCAAGCCAGTAGAAGACCCGGCACTGCTTGTATTGGACCATCTGCCCTTCCTCACCCAGCACTGGTCAGAACAGGACTCACTGGTGAAGCCACAGTAGGCAGGTGTCTCACAACCCAAAGAGCATGCTCAAAGGGAGACTGTAGAGTTGCATGCAGAAGTGAGGGTACTGGGGTTGGCCCCTGAGCAGTGCCAGTGAGCTGGTGCCAGGGGAGCTTAGTGTACTGTCAGCACTCGTGTTGGAAGCAGCCAGTAGGGTGGGCAGAGTGCAGGTGGCACCCTCCCTGGTGCTTCTTGCACTGCTCTGGGTCCTGGGCTTCCCAGGACGGTTCTTGCTTGAGCCTGAAGGGTTTGCGTGGCCACTGCGTCTGGCTGCACCAGTCTCGTCCCACCTGTTGTTTTCATAGCTGGTGTGCTAGTGTTTGCACACATCAGCCTTACAAAGCCCTAGGGTGAACAGTATTGTCCCCTTGCTGCTGAGGGGAAAACAGGACTGAGAGGTTAGGAACGTGTTTTAAAGCACACAGCTTGTGAACTTTGAAGTTGCAGTCACAACCAGCTCTGTCGGACTAGAATTCTCAGGGACTGAGGCACCATCATGTGTAATTAGAGTACAATTTTGGGGAACACCTGCTGGTTCCTGTCACAGGTGGCAGGCCTCCCGCAGGGAAAGCAGTCCAGTTAAACAGTATTTGTGTCCTTCTAGCTACAGCCTGGCTGAACCTGTCCAATGCCTCGGATTGTGGTTTTGGCAGAAGACCCACTTCTGCTTTCATTGGCTAGTTGTATGTCTATGTTGCTTCTGCTCTGTGGGAGCCAGTGTCTGGCTGTGCCCCTGTGTTCTCAACAATGGTCCTCTTCACACACCTTTTTCCTTCCCGTTTCCTAGTAGCAGAGCTCGGCTTTCCAGGTGGAAGTCGGTTTGCACCCCCGTAGGACAGAGCAGAGTTTCTGAAGCACAGAGCTGAACTATTGTGTGCATACATACCTACGTGCAGTGCTGAGCAGCTGAGTGGGGAGCTTCCACACACCTGCTCCATCACCATTGGCAGCTGTGTGCCCTATGGAGGGTGGGCAGAGCTGACCTGCTCAGCTTCAAGTGCCTCAGGTGTCTGTCTCCTTCTCTGTAGGACTGACCAGCCAAGCATGCCAAGCGACACATCAGTTAATGGCCCTGTATGATGAGTGACGTCTGCTGCTGCTGACTGAGGACTGCAGGCCGCCACCACCCAGGGGCTCTGGAGGGGTCACCCAGAGCTACCAAGCCGCCAGTGCTGCACTCTGCAAGGGATCAGGACCAGCAACCTTTATAGTCTAGATTCTAAGACATTGTACAGAGAAATTCAGAAGTGTAAAAATACTGCACACTGAGAAATACCAAGAATTTTTGCGTATGTTTATATTGTATTGATCTAAATAATGGGTAGCCTGTGACATCAGATCTTGCCACCCATGTAATAATAGTAGTGATACATAGTTCAGATGGTTGTAAGAATAGTTTTATAAAGTGACTACACAGATCTATTGTATTCAAAACATAACTATTTGACAATTATTAGTGTGACCAAAGTATTAGGCAGTTTTCATACATTTTCCACCTTGTACAAAATTCTGAATTCATTTTTCTTCCAGGTTGGCACGGAGCTGTCGATGGAAAAGCCCTCCGCGTGTTCTTTTGGTTGTTCTGACTTACAAAGTGATTTTGAATAATACTCGGTGTTCTTTTATAACCCGCTTTTGATTGGTAACTTTTCTGTATTGTTGCAGATGGATCAAATGCGTGAGTCTGGGTGGAGATTAAGTATTTATTGCTATGACTTAGTTCTTGTAAAGCCATATGTTCTGTTGAGGTCTTGTTTGCTCAGAGCGTTTCTTTTACAGGTGAAACACTAGACTATTGGAGTATACATGACTGTGGTTGGGTAGGCTTTTTTTGTTTTGTTTTGTTTTTTGTTTTGTTTGGGGGGGGAGTGTTTCTGTTTTTTGTTTTGTTTTGGTAGTTCATCTGCCCTTTAACCCAGTCACCAAAATATCCCTTGTCAGCAAGCATCACTGGTGGCCATTTCAGAGTGGTCTGCATCCACACTGCTCTGAGTCACAGAGGTGAGTCCCTGGAAATGCTCACGCTGATGACGGAGTAGGATGTGTCCATTAAGCGGGATGGCTTTAACAGAATCACAACCTGGCACCAAGCATGTTTCTTGTTTTACTGTACCTTGTGAGCTTTTCACTTGTAAACCAGTGGATTTTGAACTGGTTTGTGTGTATATAGTGATTATGGATACTAATTCAATGTAATTTATAATTTTCTATGTCAGCATAAACACATCCCAGCCTCCTCCAACAGCTGAAGCAATGGCCTGTGCACTGCCGTGGCATCTGGGGAAAGGGCTCAGTCACCTCACCTCCTGCACTTTTAGATGCAGATCAGTTTTTCATTTCTTTAATAGGAAATTATTCACGTATTTTTACATCATTTGTTTTTCCTGACCAGTATTTAAAACCAAAAGGATATTCTGAAAAATGGCCAACAAGTTTTTTAGAACCAGCATCCCAAGCAGCGTGCCTACATGACATCGCGTATGGAAAGAAAGAGTCAAGTGTCCGATGCCTTACTCCTTACTCGCTTCTCACTGTAGACAGTGCAGGGACTGCCTCAGGTGACCGAGGCAGGTCTGGTCACCAGGCTCAGTGGGCAGCAGGAGGCTCTGGGACTGGTGGTGAGGGGCTCGGTGGCCTGTGCGTGTCCACCCAGGACCCTTAAGTCACAGCTCCTTCAGGAGAGACTGCTCTCCTCTGGAACCTGGTGCCACCAGAGGACAGGGCTCCTTCTGCTCGTCTCAGGGATGGTCGACCTGCGTGGCCCAGGACCTCACATTGCTGGCGGATGGTATGCTCCTGTCTCTCCTGGTGATGAGCCTTGCTTGCCACAGCCAGGGTTTGGCCCTCTGTCAGCCCACACTGCCTCTTTGCTGTGGATTGGGCTGGCTTTTCCATCCCACCATCCACTAGGGAAGGAGCACTTGGGTGCTGTCTTTGGGGAAGAACTTAGGTTTGCTTGGGAAACGGCTGTGAGGTGAGAGGGACAGGGGTGTTGGGTAGGAGGGTGCCAGCCGGGGCTTGAGATGAGTTCCTGCTCCTTTCATTTCTGTGTATCGGCCGTATGAATCGCAAGACTAACAGATGTCTGCAGTACAATACCTGTATTAAAAGTAATAACAAAATAAAGCCTGATGCTTTCTTTCTAAAGAGTTCCTCTTGTGCCTCTTTTGGGTTCTAGTAGCCACATGGTATCTATGCCCAGAGTCCTCCAGCTTTCTCCTGTCGTGGCTCTTGGGCATGTCAGCTCCTGAGAAATGCTCTCAGCCTCTGCTGTGACCCACACCTACCTACAGCCATCAGTGCCTGACACATGGGTGCTCAGTTCCTTTTTGCTAAGAGGAAATGGCCATCAGCTGCCATCTTGAGACACTCTGCCTGGTCTTCCAGCTTGTCAGCTTTGTCATGTCTCACTCCCTGCCCTGCTGCTCTGATTGCCAGCAGATAGCATTAGTGATGGTTTCACAGATTTCTGTTGCTGTCTGTTGTTGTTGTTTGAGACAGGGTTTCTCTGTGTAGTTTTGGTGCCTGTCCTGGACCTCGCTCTGTAGACCAGACTGGCCTCAAACTCACAGAGATCCTCCTGGCTCTGCCTCCTGAGTGCTGGGACCAAAGGCATGTGCCACCACTGCTGCCCGGCTCTATTGCTGTCTTAAAGAATGTTCCCCTCCCCCAGCTGAGCAATCCACTAGCAGTCTCCAGAACCCACATGGCTGCAGAAGGAGAGATGACCTTGTCTCTCTAGTCCTCACTATCCTGAAACTTGATGTAGACCAGGTTGGCCTTACAGAGGTCCTTCTGCCTCTGCCTTTAGTCTGCTGAAATTAATGAAGTCAGCCACATGCTGGGGCAAAGGGAGAAACAGCTCTTCAGCTGTCCTGACCTCTACATGCACATCATGGCATTTCTGTGCCAGTCAGCTCACACATAATCAAAACACATGGCAGTAGTTGTAGTGTCTGCCTTTTTTTGTTTTTGTTTTTTTTTTTAAAGAAATACTGAACTGGCTGAGTGAAGCATGCCTATAATCCCAGCACCTAGGAGGCTGAGGCAGAAGGATTGCCAGTTCAAACCACTGTAGGCTGCCTAGACTGTCACGTGTGTGAGGTTGTTCATTGCTACTTTTCTTTTGTAAATATCTCATATGCAGGATATATGACATGCAACCCCTGTGAAAGGCTCGTTTGACCCCTAAAGGGATCGCTACCCACAGGTTGAGAACTGCTGGTCTAAGGTATTGGACTAAGGTTGATGGGCAGGCGCCATCATCTACTGAGCCTTCTGCTGGCTGAGAGACACTGCCTTAAAGGCAGAAGCAGGAGGGATGGCATGCCATAACTCATTTCTCATCACATTTGTTCTGCCTCTGCCAGGCACATGCCTCATGCTCCTGGGTTCTGCAGCTATCTCAGACAGGTGTCAACACAGGCAAAGTCATGGGCTCGAAAGACAGCCCTGAGAATCACAGCTGGCTTTGGCCGTAGATGATAGTGCGGCAAGGGCAGGTCGGTTCCTCTCTGCTGGTTTCTCTTTGGGGGTAAAGAGTATGTGTGCATAGGATCTAGTGGGATGGTTCCTGATGATGGTGAAGGTGCCATCAGTTCTGCGCTAGCACAGCGGCACCTGCTGTTGGCATTTTGGTGTGTTCACTCATGCTGTTCTTATTTCTTCAGTCAGATGTATTTAATTGTGTGTTGGGGTCTGCTACAACGTGTGTGCCAACCTTGGTACAACACTTGGACTTGTAAATAAAACTGGACAAGGCTGGAGCAATGGCTTACCAGGTAAGAGCCATAGCTGTTCTTGAAGAGGACCCAGGTTCAATTCTAGCCTCCATGTCAGGCCACTCACAACCACCTATGTGTAATTCAAGTTCCAGAGACCCTCTTCTGACCTCTGTGGGCACTGCACACACATGGTGCACTTACATGCAGACAAGACACTGAGGCACGTAGAAATGATGTTTGTGTAGAAAGGGTAAAGCACTGTTTCTTACTGTATTAACACAAAAGTTACCCCGTGGTGGATATCAGCTCTAAACATAAGCTTCTACAAGAAAAAAGTAGAAATAAGGTAGGCTGCTCAACTTGGCAGTGGGTGAATACTCAGGTGGCAAGTCAACATGAGAGGTCCAACATTACCTGTCCGGGGGGTGGGGGTGGGGGGGTGGGGGTGTCGGTTATCCTTGTTATAACAACTACCTGGCAAGAAGCACCTCGGGGCCGGAGAGATGGCTCAGCAGAGTGCTTGCTGCTCTTCCAAAGGACCTAGGGTCCATTCTCGGCAGTCATGTGGCGGGCCATAAAGCTTAACAACCATCTATAGCCCAAGTTCTAGCAGATCCAGCTCCCTCTCCTGGCCTCCATGAACACCAGGCACACACCTAGCATAGATACACTTAGGCAGACACTCATATAAACTATAGTTGGACTTTCTTTGGACTGCAAGCTCCCAAATAATGACATGGAAACTTTTTATTAATTATGAAAGCTTGATCTTAACTTAGGCTTGTTCTCAACTAACTCTTAAAACTAAAATTAACCTGTTTATATTAAACAATCAGAAGGTGCCTTAGGCAGGTGAGGAAGGACAGAGACACATCTTTACACAGTGTGCAAAAAGATTGTCCCAACAACAAACCTTTAAAAGTACTTGCCGCTTGGGCTGGAGAGATGGCTCAGAGGTTAAGAGCACTGGCTGTTCTTCCAGAGGTCCTGAGTTCAATTCCCAGCAACCACATGGTGGCTCACAACCATCTAGTATGAGATCTGGCTCCCTCTTCTGGCCTGCAGGGATAACATGCAGGCAGAACATTGTATACCTAATAAATAAATAAATAAATCTTTTTTTTTTTAAAAAAAAGTACTTGCCGCTCTTCCAGAGGATCCAAGTTCAGTTCCCAGCACCCACATTGAGTGGCTCACAATTGCTTGTAACTTCAGCTACAGGGGCTGTGATCTGGTCCACATGGGCAAATTTTCCCACAAATAATGAAACATCTTTAGCAAGATCAAGTACTGGTGAGAACATGAAGCATTGGAGCATCGGTCACTATTGCAAATGATGCACCCATTTAGAAAGTTGCTGAGCCATGTGGGTTTGGTTTTGGCTTTTGTGGGGGTGGATTTTAATTATGCAAACTGACTTTATAATTCAATGATTTACATGTTCACATAATGACAACATGCCCACAAAATATTTTCACAGAGAAACTTATTGTCACTTTACTGATAATAACTGTCCAATGACCAGAAAATAGGTGGATGACAGTCCAGTCACATACTAGAAGTCTACCGCTGAGTAAACGAGTGAACTATGATGAGTGCCTCAGTGTACCTGAACCTCAAAGTATAGTGGGGATGGAGACCCAGAGTGTATAGGTCCACCTGTCTACAAAGTCATAGAATAGGGCAAACCATTTTGTAGTACCATAAATAAAAACTTTCCTCACAAGAAGGAGGTATTTGATTTTCTTCTATCATAAGTTATGCCGAGGTTTACTGTGGCTGTGGTTCTGGTCCTAGGTTGTGACAGCTAGCAGAGCCTTGGCAGCCCCAAGCATCCTGTGCAGAGACAGGAGCATGTGTGTTTGCTTCCTGGGTTCCCTCTCATCTAATAGGACTGCACCCTGGTGACGTTATCAGATCCCAATCACTTCCCCCAAGGCCTCATCTCCAGATGCCAGAGTCAGATCAATCCCCTCCACTTCATCCTTACAATGGGGATTCAACTCTAAAGTGAGTTTTGGAGAGACACGCCATACTTAAGCCATAACAATAAAGAGGCGTGGGAACTGAGTAAGGCCATCTATATCTAAACTATGTTGGACTTTGTTATCAGAAGCAGTGGTGATCTTAGAGGACCCTGTGTTCCAACTGAGGTAGAGCTGACACTTCCTCTAGTGGCCTAGCAGGAGGACTGCCATGTTCGGTGCTAAAGAGACAATTAGGTGGTTGGGACAGATGCCCCTTCTATGCTATATAGCAGGTGCTTGGCGCCCTTGGTGAGCTGGGAGACACCTGCAAAACAGGCTTCTCCCAAGTACTCTTGTCTCCTTTTTGTAAGTGTTACAGCTCTGATGGGAAATATAACATGAGTCTTAAAAGGTCTTATTAATAGAAAACCCAGAGCCAAATATTGGGGTGAAGGCTGAAAGATCAGAAAAGCAGAACAAGCTGGGCGGTGGTGGCGCATGCCTTTAATCCCAGCACTCGGGAGGCAGGGCCAGGCAGATCTCTGTGAGTTCGAGGCCAGCCTGGGCTACCAAGTGAGTTCCAGGAAAGGCGCAAAGCTACACAGAGAAACCCTGTCTCGAAAAACAAAAAAAAAGAAAAGAAAAGCAGAACAAGCCATAGCCAACCTCACCTCACCAACTCCTCAGCTGATCCTGTTTCTTCAGACTGAAAGCCTCTGAGTCCTCACCCGAAAGGGTCTCAACTGAACTGCTTTAGTTCCTGTTTCCTCACCCCTTATATACCTTTCTCCACCCTGCCATCACTTCCTGGGATTAAAGGCATGTGTGCTTCCCAGTACTGGGATTAAAGGTGTGTGCCACCACTGCTTGGCTCTGTTTCCAGTGTTGCCTTGAACTCACAGAGATTCAGATGGATCTCTGCCTCCTGAGTGATAGGATTAAGGGTGTGTGCCATCACTGTCTGGCCTCTATGTTTAATCGAGTGGCTGACTCTCTCCTCTGATCCTCAGGCAAGTTTATTAGGGTGGACAATATATCGCCACATTTCCCCTTTTTGTCTAAAATAATAAACAGTTATAACTAATATAAGAAAATCTATATACAATAAGTATATACGATATATACAGACAAGAATTACATTAGCAATGTCCAGTCCATTGACATGTGACAGATTCTGAGAAAATACTCCATTATTTATCCTATTTTGGTGAGTCCAAAATGTACCTAATTCACTTTCTATCCTAACTTGTATTACCAATCAAAAACTATCTTTTGATGTCTTTCAAACTTATACACTTTACACATCTTTAGTGAGTTTCTTTTCTGAATTTATTAACAAGGAAAACTCTAACTATAAAATCTTCAACTCCCTCAGAGACCTGAGAAGGAAATAATGTTACCTAAGTAAGCAGGAAGTGCAAACAAGCGACTTCCAAAAAATGTGAGAAATGACAGAGACAGCTGGCTGCCTGGACAGTCACCCAAGATTTCTCTGCAACATTGGGGGTATCCATCCTCTGCCTACAGGCTTAGCATATCTGATAGACTCATCTGTGAAGCAGGATTTTCTAAAGAGCCTTCCTACCTTGTCTTGGCAAGGTTCAGTCCTTTCTTTTGTGTCCTGCTTGTCCATTTTGGACAGCATACTGTCAGCAGTCGAGGTAAAGGGCATTTTCTTGCCCAGTGGCTAACTTGCCACAAAGAAAGTAAACTCCATAAGGAGTTTCTTCAATGCCCATCATCTTCTCTGAAGTAGATTGGTGCTGCCAGGAGCAGACATGTCTCATTGTCATAAAAAAAACTATGTTATTAAAACATCTTAAATGCCATATTCTGTAGATCTCTGAAGTGTTTGAAGATGACCTATATATCTAAAGTACATTTCAGTTTGACCTTGAAAACATACCTAATATACCTATAAGTTTGAGTGTAATAGATGACTAAGTACTAACTTGTTGATAATAACTTTCAAAGACTAGCAATTTGCATTACATTGTTAAATGATCTGTATATGTACATTACCTTAAACAAGATTAGTAATATATGTACAGTATTTTCTAACAAAATGAATCTCAAATTTGTATCAATATACAAAATTTGTATACAATTTACAGAAATCTAATTCAATGTAAAATATTTAAAACTAGTAGTTGCTTTCTAAAAGTAGATACAATAATCTACCTTTTTATCTTATCTGGGAAAGGCTTCCTAGCAGTCAGGAGCCAAGAAATACTACAAAGTCACACCACACAACAAACCTCACACAAGAGACTGACTGGAAAAACCTAGGAGGGTGGCTGCCTCTACTGGGGCGAGAAGCAGCAGAGAACTGAAGACAAGGTTTATATAGCTTCTTGGAGGGGGACGGATTTCCAGGGTGTGGATTGGTGGGATTTCAAGTCCAGAGAGCTTGGGGCAATCTCAGGGATTGGTGGGATTTCAAGTCGTGAAATTTTTTACTCTGTAGGTCAGGGTCTGTGTTTAGCCATGAGGACAGTTAGAGTGTTCTGTCAGTGGAGCCTGGTGGTTGGAGGTCCTCGGGAGGGACCTAGCCACTCATGTGCCTCAAGGGGCTTACATTCCCCCTTTTTTGTTTATTATCAACAAATAATTAGGAGTCAGGAAAGGGAGAACAATGCTATCATTGGACTACTTTCTGTTCAGTGAGGACACTGAAATCCTTTGGAAAAAAATTGACTTTCACCATTAGGATATTATCAGGAGTCGCTGGCCTCTGGCTCTGTAGCTAGGAGCCGGTAAACCTGTAATAGCAACTGATTAAAAGTCTGTCTAGATGGTCTGCCCAACACCAAGTGACCCGGGTGGACAGGTACCACTACAATGAAAGGTATGCGATGGAGAAACGGGAGAGGAGAGGCAGAGCAGTTCATGTACTGTGAAGAGAAGCAGAACTGAAGATGTGAGGGCGTGAGAAACAAACAGCTATGAGTGGTCTACGCTGCCACCTGGGGCCATGTGATGGCCTGTGCTGCTGCCAACGGCCATGTCTGGGTCTGTGGCCCTACCACAGCCAGGGTCTATGACGATGTCCATGGGAAAGCTGGCCCTGGTGGCCTGGGCACTGGAGAATTGGTCCCACTCCTTGCAGGCCACCTCAATGGGAATGCTGCCCCACTTCCTGGCAGAACTGGCCCCAGTGTCCTGAGAAAGCTACCTCTGAGACCCTCAACGGCACTAGGAAAACTGCCCTCCCCCTCGCTGGCCACTGAAATAGGAGAGCTGGCCCCGCACACAAAAGAGCTGGCTCCATCCCTCACCATCCATGCCAGGAGAGCTGGACCCGATGGCATGGGCAAGGGAGAGCTGGCCCTGACCCTCACTTGGAGGGGAGGCCCTAGTGGAGGTCTACACTGACCAACTCAGCTACCACACAGGCCCACATGTGCTTTGAATTGGCCCACCCCAACATCTGCCCTATCTATAACCTGCTGGAGCACATGAAGGGACTGGAATTTGGTAACCATAGCCGCAAGATCTGCACGACTCAGGGCAACAGTGGGTTATCTGAGAGAGGTTTCTGTGAGGATCCAGTATCGATGGTGTACCAGAAGCCAGAGGCCTTGAACAGACCAACACCTCATTGCAGTGACCATTTGCAAATAAAGCTGTCTGGGCAAAAGGGTATGTATACTGCTTGCTGCACCGCAGCTCCCAAGGCCCAGGACAAACGACTATGTGATAGAGAGGAAAGACGTGGGACTGACCGAAGTGGTTTTTCATTTCCTTCTTTTATTATTTTTCTCTCTTTAATTCTCTTTTAGGGGAGGGAGCCTACCAGGGTAGAGGGTAGACATGGAAGGACTGGGAAATGAGTGGGATTGGGGTGCATGATGGGAAATTCCCAAAGAATCAATGAAAATTATGTTAATAAAAATATCTGGATAGAAATCTTTTGGGTCTGTTGAAGAAATCTAGACAAGAAGTTTGTAAGGCAGGATGTGACTAGTAGGGTTAAGAAGAGGAAGGGGGCCGGCGGTGGTGGCGCACGCCTTTAATCCCAGCACTCGGGAGGCAGAGCCAGGCAGATCTCTGTGAGTTCGAGGCCAGCCTGGGCTACCAAGTGAGTTCCAGGAAAGGCGCAAAGCTACACAGAGAAACCCTGTCTCGAAAAACCAAAAAAAAAAAAAAAAAAAAAAAAAAAAAAAAAAAAAAAAGAGAGAGAGAGAAGAGAAAGGGGGTTAAGAAGGATACTATCCAATTCCACATTGGACTGTCAGTGATCCACTAGCCAGAGGCATTGACTGTTTCTTACGGTTTTGGAGATCTGTCGGGAGTTGTATGATCTCATCTTTTACTATACCCAACTGGTTGACATAGAAGCAACATTTCCTGAGGAAGAGATGAAGACCACCTCTCTCTACTGTTATAAATCTAATTTTCATCTGTTTTACACCATGGCGGCCAGTGAGTCTATTTGGCCCTGGAGGGTAAGGATGGTCTGAGCCACCCGTTGGAGATACTGGATGAACTTAGGGGAAACTGATGGTAAATAGCAAGGAAAGTAGTCAGTCTGCTCCAGTGGCCACACCAGCAGCTATACCCAGCACTGTGAGAAAGCACAGGCTCCGAGTCGCTCCTTTGTCACGCCATGCCACTATTAACCCTGTGATGGGAATCAGCAAGGGTTCTTCACCAGGCACCACTCTAATTTTGGAGAAGGAACACCAGGACACAAGTCCTGGCAGGTAGGCAGCGGTAAACCCTGAGTGCAGCAGAGGGTCAAGTTTTTGTGAACATTCGGACATGGGGGCTGGGGGACAGTGCTCAGAGTCAAAATATTATTATAGTCTGAGGGATCCAGTGTGCCTATAAAGGATGTCCCTGAGGAGTTAAAACAGTCGGCGATATTGAAGAGAGAGAGAAGGCTTGGTACGGCATTTGGCTCAGAGCAGTTGAGAGAGGTGAGGTAAGGGTCTAGTAGTCCTGTGGGTGAGGCTATGGATGGTGGTCATGAGTTGACCCAGCAGGGACACACAAACAACATTTTCTAGGTGGCCTGGGGTAGCGTTGCCTTGTGTATATGTGTAGGATGAGGTTATGATTATTTTGGCATCTCAATGCAAGAGTGAGATGGGGAGAATTCTGGGATGGGTCAAAGGAAGAGCTTTGAAATGTTAAGAGATGGGTATGGCTAGAAGGTCAGTGCAGTGTCTTCCATCAATGCTACCTGAAGAGAGAGCTCGGGAAGAGGGTCGTGTTTGGAGACCACTGTGTGTCAGAAGAGAAAACAATGCGAGGTGAGAGCTAAGGGTTAACGTCTCTGATCTGCATAGAAGTTCAGCTGTGACCAGAGTGTGCAGACAGACAAGGTGCCCATCCTCGGATAGTATGATCTAGTTGTTTTTGATAAATATGCAATGGGCACAAAGGAAGGTCTCAGTTGGTGACCCAGGACCCCAAGGGCATATCTCTCCTTTTCTGTAACAGAAGAGAAGCGGAGAGTTAAGTTCCGAAGATGTAGGGCTGGGGCCTGAGGAGGGCCTGTTGAAGTTTACAAAAGGGATTAGGAATGGGCACAGGAGGGTTTCGTGTGAGGGCCGCCTCATATAAGGGGCAGGCAAGAAGAGAGAAAGGAATCCAGGAACATAAGAAGCCAGCCAGCCCTAGAAAGGATAGAATTTCGTCCTTGGTGGTAGGATCTGAAAGCGACTGGACTAGATGTTTCCTATCTAGGACAATGGCCTTGTGAGTCAGAGTGATAGCTAATCCCAGATAAGTTACCTGAGGAATGGACAATTGGACCTTAGAAGGTGAGACCCTAAGTAAGTGTTACAGCTCTGATGGGAAAGGCTTCCTGGCAGTCAGAAGCCAAGGAATACCACAAAATCACACTGCACAACAAACCTCACACAAGAGATTTATTCAGCGGGGAAAACCCCAAGAGGGAGGCTGCCTCTGCTCAGGCGAGAAGTAGCATAGAACTGAGCAGAAAATGGGGTTTATATAGAGTTTCTTTGGGGGCAGAGCTTTCCAAGGTGGAGGTTTCCAGGGTGTAAATTGGTGGGATTTCAAGTCCAGAGCTTGGGCATTTTACTCTGTAGGGCAGGGACTGGATCCAGGCGTTAAGGCAGTTAGAGTGTTCTGTGGATGTAACCTGATGCTTGGAGGTCCTCAGGGGAGGGGCCTGGCCACTCGTGTGCCTCAGGGGCTTACACTTTCAGTAGCAAGGAAAGGCTTGGCTGCCAGCCCAATGGAGCAGCGGCAGCCACAGCAGTTGACAGGTCAAGCTGCAAAAGTGGCAAGGAGACCAGTCGCTCGGCCGCTGAAGAAGCCGTGGTCGTCAGGACAGGAACGTCAAAGCAGAGAAGAGCCCAAGAGTTGGGGCTGAAGGAGAGGAAGATGTAAAGAGCTGCAGAAGGAAAACCACACCAAAGCTGCAATGCTAGCTGCTGCCAATGATCAAGGAATTCCAGTTTCCCGGACCTGCAGAAAAGCTGTACCTCCCAAGAGCTGTAACACTAGGGGGCGCCACTTGTGGCTGCTGGCCTGTTTTTGCTGTCAAATGCTAACCATACAAAAGCTGCCTATGCACTTCAGAGCGTCTCCCTGGACAACTGCGGTTTCTGTCTGGGTAAAGCAAAAGGAAGAGCCAGAGCTGGGAGGCTCTTGAGTTCAAGCCTAGCCCCGGTGCATAGTAACATGGCGAAAAATCCCAAAACCTGTCCTCCAGTGTCACAAACAGGGCAGGGTCTTCTATTACACACAGTACTCAACATTGCACTCCAGGTCGTTAGACAAGAAAAACAAGAGGCACCAAGCTTACAAAGGAAGATCTGGGGGTCGGGAGACCTCAATGGATGAAGAACTTGCCACACATGCCAGCGGACCAGAGTCCAGGGCCTCAGAAGCCACGGAAATGCCAGACCGGAATGACAACTTGCCTGTAATTCCAGCCTCCGAAGTCAGAGGGGGGATCCCCAGAGCAAGCCGGCTAGCCAGAAGGGTCCGATTAGTGAGTTCTGCACTTAATTGAGGCCCTGTTTCAATGAATAAGGTGGAAGCGTGATTGAACAAGGCCCTTGGCATCAACTTCAGACCCTCCATGCACACATGTGCCCACAGACCTGCACACCATCTGTGCCCACACAGGCAAACACACACACGCGCACACACACACACACACCACATACACTAGTTCTGCATACAGACCATATCTGGGGAACGATCTATGGTATTCATGCTTTTGGTTTTGAATGAGGAAATTTTTAGTAAGTATATAGCAAGTCAAAAAGAGAATGAAGAGAAAATAAAACATCAAATCAGACCCTCAAAGCATCCAGGAGAAATCAGCCAAGGAGTCATATTAAGGCAGTCAGGCTAGTAAATTACCTACAGCAGAACCCTAGACATTCCACACAAAGCTACTACAACCAGGAGATGAGTTCATCGGAGTGTCCGGATACAAAAGACAACACTCGCACAAGCAGGGATAGAGCTGGCCCAGTGGTTAAGGGCACTTGATGCTCCTGCAGAGGACCCAGGTTCAATTCCTAGCACCCACACACGGAGGCTCACAACTACCGCGAACTCCAGTTCCAGGGGATTTGGCATTCTTTTCTGACCTCCACGAGCACCCAGGTATACACGTGGTGCACATACATACATGCAGGCAAATCTCTCAAACCTCTAATACATTAATCTAAAAAAGTGTGCCGGGCAGTGGTGGTGCATGCCTTTCATCCCAGCTCTCGAGAGGCAGAGGCAGGCAAATTCTGGTGAGTTCGAGGCCAGCCTGGTCTACAAAAAGAGATCCAGGACAACCAGAGCTTAAACACGGAGAAACCCCATCTGGAAAAACAAACAAACAAAAAATTGTTTTGCAAACAGAGACGTGTGTGTTGCTGGGAATGAAATCCAGGGCTTTGTACATAACTGCTCTAACCCTGAGCTGAATTCCTCACTGAACACCTTTCTTACCCTTTCTCAGTGTCCATTGGCTGAATCTGGTCTGAAGCCTTCCTGCAGGGAGAGAAGTTGGTACAGAAAAATCCCTTACCTCAGCAAAAGGTCACTCAAGGAAAGAAAGAAGCCTGCACTGTTTTCCACACACTGACTGAGGCTTTCAAAAACCCACCAATCTGGCTTTTTACTCCCTTCCGCCAAGGCAAATAACGCGAGATGCTTGTAACACAGCCTTGCTTCTGGGCCAGCATTTTCTGCATGCACTGGACACACACGCACGCACGCACGCACGCACGCACGCACGCACGCACACAAAAAACATCTGTTCCAGAAACTTCCAAACTGTGACCCACCTGAAGACACATCTAGAAGATGACACTATGAACTGAAGTTTCTAGAAAAATAAAAGCCACGTCCCTGCTTAAGGTGCCACGGAGCTTGTAACTTCTGTGACTGGGACTGCAGAGATGGCTCACGGGTTAAAAGCACTTGTTGCTCTAGCAACAGACCTGAGTTCTGTTCCCAGCACTGTTGGGTGCTTCACAACTGCTTGTTAACTCCAGGTGCCAGGGTTCTGCTGCCCTCTGCTGGCCTCTACAGGCACCTGCATGCTTATGTGCACATGCAGACAGGCAGGCACACACACAGACACATAAATAGAAATAACACCAACACTAGGGAGCAGAAGCAAATGCTCCCTGCACTTTCTGTCTTTGTGGTGGTCCAGACTGAACCAGGGAGGACATTTTTATGGCAGGAAAGCCACCTGCTCAAGTTGGGGAAGCTCTTCACGGAATCTTCAGTCTTCAGAGTAGCAAATGAGCCAGTGACCTGGAGTCTGTCACCTGTCAGCTGGATGCAGCTTGTCAGTCATACAGTGGAACTTCAGACAAAGGAGACTGATGTCATCTTGAGTTCTTTTACTATGACCATGGAATTGTTTATTTAAGACCAAAGTGTCATGTAGGTTGTAGCACGAATTCTAATTGGTCTTAATTATTTTCTCTGAATTTGTCAATTGTTAATGAACTAGATATTGTTGATGTAATTATTGCTTGCATGTATTGTATATAGTTATTGTACTTATTGTATATAGTTTCTCTTATATTAGTTATAACTTTCTTTTTTATTTTAGACAAAAAGGGGGAAATGTGGTGATATTTTGTTAGTGCTCCAACAAATAAAGCTTGCCTGAAGATCAAAGGATGGAGCTAGCCACTAATTAACCATAGAGGTCTGGAGGTCTATACAGACAGACAGGAAGTGATATGGCTGGGCGGAGAGAGGAATATAAGGCAGGCAGAGACAAGAACTCAGCTCCTTTTCGGTCTGAGAAGTCATGGAGGTAAGAGCTGACTGTGGCTGCTCCTTTACTTCTCTGGTCTTTCAGCATTTACTCTGATAGCTGACCAACTAGAATTCACAACACAGTAGGTTGCCTAAAGTTAAAATGCATTTAAACTTTTAAAAATTGCAATTAGCCGGGCGGTGGTGACGCACGCCTTTAATCCCAGCACTCGGGAGGCAGAGCCAGGCGGATCTCTGTGAGTTCGAGGCCAGCCTGGGCTACCAAGTGAGTTCCAGGAAAGGCGCAAAGCTACACAGAGAAACCCTGTCTTGAAAAACCAAAAAAAAAAAAAAAAAAAAAAAAAAAAAAAAAAAAAAAAAAAAAAAAAAAAAAAAAAAAAAAAAATTGCAATTAAAATGTACTTCTGGCATCCCTCTCTCTCTCTCTCCCTCCCTCTCTCTCTCCCTCCCTCTCTCTCCCTCCCTCCCTCTCTCTCTCTCTCTCTCCTTCTCTCTCCCTCCCTCCCCTTCTCTCTCCCTCCCTCCCTCCCTCTCTCCCTCCCTCTCTCTCTCTCTCTCTCCCTCTCTCTCTCTCTCCCTCCCTCTCTCTCCCTCCCTCTCTCTCTCCCTCCCTCTCTCTCCCTCCCTCTCTCTCTCCCTCCCTCTCTCTTCCCTCCCTTCCTCCCTCTCTCCCTCCCTCCCTCCCTCCCTCTCTCCCTCCCTCCCTCTCTCTCTCTCTCTCTCCTTCTCTCTCCCTCCCTCTCCTTCTCTCTCCCTCCCTCCCTCTCTCCCTCCCTCTCTCTCTCTCTCTCTCTCTCTCTCTCTCTCCCTCCCTCCCTCCCTCCCTCCCTCCCTCCCTCCCTCTCCCTCCCTCCCTCCCTCTCTCTCTCTCTCTCTCTCTCTCTCCCTCTCTCTCTCTCTCTCTCTCTCTCTCTCTCTTTCTTTCTCCCTCCTTCTGTCCTTCTGCCTCTTCATCTCTCTATTATAATAAACTCTCCACGTGGATAAAAAAAGTGCTTCTGTGGTTGCAGAGAGTTAGAATGTTGCAAGTCAGAGACAGATGATCTTGGGCTGTCTTTAACTTCTGCCCTAGCTATTTTCTGTTGCTGTGATAAACTATCCTGACAGGAAATGACGATAAGAGAGAAGTGGGGTTTGCTCAGCTCTGCAATTCCAAGTCCCAGTCCATTCTTGTGGGGGATGTCAAGGCAGCGGGAACTCGAAGCAGCGGGTCACCTCCACCATCAAGAGTAGAGAAAGATATGCGTGCAAGCCAGCACTCAGCCCCCTCTGCACTGACACCGTTCAGGGTCCCCTGCCGGGAAGGGTGTCCCCACAGCACCTACGTCAATCAACAAAATCAAGGCTGTCTCCCACAGATCCGTCCACAGGCCGACCCGATCTGGACAGTCCTTCATGGAGACTCTCTTCCCAGGTGACTCTAGATTGTGGCAAGTTGACAATGAAAATTAACCACCACATTCTCCTTAATAGCCATTCATTGTGTGACCTAATACCTGTGACAAGCAGGTAAGTCCTTTTGGAATCCCCCAGCTTCCACCAAGCCAAGCGCTAAGAACCGGCTGCCCCTGGCAGTGACCCGCCCCTGCGCTGCTGGAAACCCGCCTGCTTGACCACACACTCCACGTGTTTACAAAGTGTGTTGATCTGGGACTTTCTCTGTTGCTGTCTCAACTGTGGCCATGTTGGAATATGCTATTTGGGACAACCTGGAGCTTGTTCCCAGGCATGGCCACTCACATTTGCTTAGACAGGAGGAACTGTTATTCCCTTAATGAGATGTCACACACATATCCAGAGCCTCAGGGCTCTGTCTGTCTGTCTGTCTGTCTCTCCTTCCCTCCCTGCCTCCCTCTCCCTCTCCCTCCCCCCCCATCCTGTCCCTGTCCCAGACAGAGTTCTCAGATGTCCAGTGCTGGGCCCACCCACTGTCTTCTAGTTCAGAAAGTGTGGCCTTCCCTCCAGCCCACAGCTCTGGAGCTTTCCAGCTGGCCTTCCCAGTTGTTCGCTCTCAAATGCTCCCGAGAGTTTCCCTGGGTTCCCCTCTAAGTCTGTTTTACATCTTATCTGTGAGACTAAGGACCCTCAAAGGCAGCCCTATGTCCCTCGGTGACATACAGGCTTTAAGAGTGACGGAGCTGCAAAGGTCTGCGACTTCAGAGCCGGTTCCACTGCAGCTTGGCTCCTTGTGGAACCAGGCATGAAATACAATCCCGTCATCGAGGGAGCGCTGGATGCCAGAGAGTTTTATGCGGCTTTTAAAGAGAATAATTGGAGTGTCTGCCTTGGGGGGCAGTCACACGTGGCCACCACCTCAACAGACAAGATAAACACAGCCCATTAGACACTGTCTGGAGGAGCGAGCTGCAGGACAAACAGACAAGGAGAAGGACATTTTTGGAACAGCCAGAACCTTCTGAGAGACAGTAGGAGGGCGGGGTCTCAGCAGAGGCAAGGCAGCAACCGGGTTCTTGGTGCTGCCCAATCCTTAACAGAGGTACATGTCGGGGATGGTGGGATCTGGGATGGGGGCTTGCTTATTAGCTTAGGAGATGATCCCCCAAAGGGAGGCTGACCTTTGCTTTGCTCACATCTACAGAGCAATGGAGACCAGGCCTCAAGCTCACTGATTGCATCTGGAACATTCTCAAACTCTTTAGGACAGACACAAAGTGTCAATATGGAAGACAGTTTAAACAGTGTCAAAGATTCAGGGGTGACATAACCGCCCCACCCCCACTTGCTTGGCATGGTGGTCGAAGACCCAGCACTTGGGAGACAGAGGCAGGAGGATCCAGAATTCCAGGCCAGTCTGATGCATATCCAGATCTTGTCTCAAAAAACAAAACAAGCCAGTTTTGGAGGCACATGCTGGCTGGCAAATGCTGAGGGGCAGAGACAGGGAGGAAGCACAATTCTGGGGCCAGCTGGAGCCACACCTTCAGGCTGAGACTGTAGCTCAGTTTGCAGAGTGCTGACAGAGCATGCACAAAGCTCTGGGTTTGATTCTCAGCACGCAGAGGACCACCCTGGAAGACAGTTAGGGCCTGACCTCCCTCCTAGGGGAGCTCTTGTAGACTGAACAGGACAGAGATCATGGGGGGGTGGGGGGTGGAGGGCAGTGTGGAGCACGCCTTTAATCCCAGCATTCTGGAGGCAGGAGCAGGAGGATCTCTGAGTTCTAGGCCAGCCTGGTCTACAGAGTGAGTTCTAGGACAGCCAGGGTTGTTACACAGAGAAACCCTGTCTTAAAAAAAAAAAAAAAAAAGGGACAGAGATCGGAGATCACCCAGCTTTGACTTCACATTGTCTATCCAGAAGCTGCTGCTATCCCCAGGGTCCTCTGCTCTCAGATGAGGAGAGCTATGGAGAAAGAACCCTCTCCTCTAAGGAGGTGTTCACTATTATATTTTCAAAGATTTGCTTTATTGTTTTTGCGATACAAATCATACAACCCAGGCTGGCCTCCAACTTACCATGTAACAGAGGACCTTGAATTTCTGATTCTCCTGCCTCCACCTCTGGAGTGTGCCACATCCAGTTTATGTAGAGCTGGGGATCGAAGTTGGGGTTTCTTCCATGCTGGGCGGCATTCTCCTTACTGAATCACAGCTACAGCTTCCTCTTTTTACAAACATAATGTTTGGTTCTTCTGTCCTGTTCAAAATGTATAGCAAGTCAGGCGAGGGGACACTCGAGTCAGGGTCTGAGGCCAGCTCCATGCACAGAGACCTGCCTCAACAAAGGGGGCGGGGCATGGCTCAGGGATGGGACAGTTGCCCACCGTATCCAAGGCCCTAGGTTCCACCCCCAGAATCAGGGGTAAAGCACATTGGGGAACTGGGGGATTGGCTATTTGACCCACTTTCTCTAGTGTGATGTTTCCTGGGTGAATCTTTCCTCTGATGGGGTCAGGGCTGGATTGAGACACATCCTGACCTGTGCTAATGGCACAGGAGCCACATTCATGTCCCACAGTCTACTGGTCTGTTTTATTGTATGGGCGTGTCTGTGAGGCTAACTGATTGCTAACCAATGGAGAAGGGTCCAGCCCACGGTGGGCGGTACCATCCCTAGGTAGGTGGGCCTCGGTCTTATAAGAAAGGACATGTTAGCATACATCTTTAATCCCAGCAGAGGAGGCAGAGGCAGATGGATCTCTGTGACTTCTAAGCCAGGGCTGTATAGTGAGGCCCCTATCTCAAAATAAAGTTAAATTAAATTAAATTAAAAATGTAGCAGAATATGAGCCTGGGAGCAAGTCAGTAAGCAGCGTTTCTCTAGTGCGTCTGCTTAAGGTCTTGCCTTTAGGTCTCTGCCATGGCTTCCCTGGATCCTGGATGCTCGACTCTAACCCTGAGCCAAATAAACCCTTTCCTCCCCAAGTTGCTTTTGGCCAGAGTTTTGTCACAGCCACAGAAAGCAGACGAGGGCACACAGGACATGGTCACCATTGTCAACTCTGTGAAGAGACCCTGACTGCTGAGCCTCAGAGAAGAGTGCAGGGGTCCCTGTCCTGAGGGCCAGTAACCACAGCTGCAAACAGATGTGACACCCCTCCCCCAGGAAACCAAAGGAGCCTGGGGACCTTCCAGGCTGTGACTAACCGCTAATGCTGCCGTTGTCAGTCGGCCTCATTAGCAGAGCAATTTGAACAGAGGATGGCATTACGCTAATTACTCAGCAGCTTGTTAGAGGCGAGCGCCCGAAAGGTTCCACTATCCGGAAATTAATCAGGACCCTGGCACATTGTTGGGACTCGTGAAAGCAGGCGGATAAAAATTAAAGGTGAGCAAAGTTACACAATAATTTCTGTTATTTTTCTACTATTTTATTTCCTCTGCTGAAGAGGCTGAGAGGCATTGTTCACCCTTTTTTTTTCTCTTCTTTCTCAAAGCTGTGCGTGGGAAGCAAAATGACTGGCCTCGGAGCTCCAGCGACATTAAGCCCATTAAGAGGACCTCACAGATGCAGCTGCACTTTTCTTCAACTTGCTCCAGGGAGGGGGTAGCCTCCAGTGACAGCCCAGCCTGGAGTGACAGCCCTTCCCCGCTCCAAGCAAGGGGCCCTCCTGAGTCCCCTGCCGTCCATGTTGCAGCCCGAGAGCCCCATGGGACAGCTAGCTGTGTGCTGCACTCTGGGCCCCCTGTGACATCCTGGCTCTTGTCACCAAGTTCCATACCTCTGAACGCTCAGTTCAGTGCAGTGACCTGTGGGTGCTCAATGGCACCTCACACCTCCAACCCACCATAGACTCTCAGGGTCCTCTAAGACCTGGCTCCTGGCCTTGTCATCTAGATTCGGGTTTTGCTGGCAACTCTCCTCTTGGGGGGTGGCTTCACTCCACACGCCAGGACAGGCCTGGTGGGTGCACCTTAAACCCACATCCATTCAAACTGCAGTTGGATGCTCTCCCTGCATGTGAGGACCTCAGTGACCAGCCACAAAGTGGATGCTTCGTGGGTGGAGGTGACGTCCTCAACACACAAGAGGAAAAGGCAGAGTGTGATATTCTCTGTTGTCTGTCCTGGAACAGTAGCCATTGGAGTGTGGTGCCACACACCTGCAATACCAGCCCTTGGGAGGTGGAGGCAAGGCGATTGGCAGTACAAGGCCAGTCTGGCTACATAGTAAGCTCCAGACCAGTGTACTCCGGAACCTGTCCCAAACAGGCAAACGAGCTAGAGCTGTAGCTAGATCACCTGCCTCCCACATGCAAAGCCCTGGGTTCAGTCCTCAGCACCTTAGAAACCAGGGGTGGTGATGTGAGCTGTAAGCCTAGCATTCTGGAGATGGAGGCAGGAGAATTCGTCGTCCTTGGCTACACAGGGAGTTTGTGAGATACCCCGGGGTTCCAGGGGGAGCGTCGCTTTCTCTGTCTCTGTGATATTCCATTAGACAGCCATTGTGGTGGAGATGGGTGTTTGAGTTGAGATGAAAAATGTGTTTTCATCAAACGGACTTTCAGTACAGCAGCCTAATACCAGGGGCTGGGGATTCACGCCTTCACCGGGCCATCCTCTCCTGCTCCCTCCTGGCCCAGGGCTCCCCAGAACCCCAGAACAGCAGGGCATGGGGGCCAAATCATCCACATATGTCATGGCCACCCTTGTGGCCTACTCATGCTGCTGAGGGAGAGCACTCCAGAATGTCAGGATGGGGACCCCAGCTCCTCCTGCCCCTTGAGGTGGGCAATCCAGAACCCTGGCCTGGCCAAATTCTGCTCCAAGAAATTCTGAAGAGCCATGGCTGCTGAAGCCAGTTCCAGAACCCACAGGAGCAAAGGGCAATTTAACATCAGTTTGGGGAACTAGGGGACAGAGGTGACAAGGCAAAACCTTGCACTTTGAGGACACACTGCCCATGCTGCACCAGCTGCATGCCAGCCTGGGTCCCCCGGCCTTGCCAGGCCAAGGTACAAGTCACTCAGGACCTGCCTGGGCTGCCAGGAAGGGAGAAAAGAAGTCTCAGGGACAGGTGGGCTCTTCACTGAAGCCACCTTGCAGTGGCATTCAGGTGCAGACACATTTTATCAGGCTAGTTTCTCACAGTCCCCTGTCGTCTCTCCTTCTGGGGACAAGGAGTCCCCAGACAACTTGCTTTGTTCTTGTAGCTTTCTTGTCTGGTAAACAGGTCTCAGGGAAGCTGTTAAAAAGCAGTCTAATCCAAATCCAGAGGGAGGGGCTGTCTGGTGCCAGGGACTACGCTGTGTCCCGATGAGGGCGTGCTCTGCTAGACCAAGAGCTGGAGAGCAGGCAAGGACTCTCAGGAGTCCAGGTCCCCTCTCTACTGTGCACTCAGACCTGACCTAAGATGCATTTTCCCCAAAGCAGGGCATGGCAGCTGACTTCTCCAGGGGGACAGTCCCCAGGCTCTGAGGTGCTATGAGCCATGGATAGGAAGGGCAGCCACTTATACCCTCTGGGACATCCTAGCTTTAGGTGATGTGAGAGGTTGAGGCACGACTGTGTAGGAGACACCCTTAGCTCCATGTCACCTGTCCACAGTCAGGTCCTCATTACTTGGTCTGGAGTTAGATTCTGCACCTGCGGACGTGCAGCAATTTGCCTGGTGACATTTTTGGGTGTCTTGTGTTGGGGACAGGGCATGCCACAGGTGAGGACCGTGGAGGCTGGGGAAGTGCTATAGTCACGCAGTGACAAGTCCCAAATGTCAGGCCGGAAGTGCAGCTTCCGGAGGGAGGAAGCCGCAGGGAACAAGACTGAGGACCGGAAACACCAGTGTTCAAAGGGCTTACAGTCCCACGGCAGCAGTCACCTGACTGCCACAGACCTTCACCCTGCTTTCCACAGTGTGTCCCCGGTCCCCTCTCCTGCGGCAGCCAACATGTGACTCTCACCCTTCAGACTGAACAGAAGGACACCACAACCTCCCTATCACATGACTGATAAAGCCAGGTGGCCCAAAGACTTCCAGGCGTGGTGATGCTGCAGGCAGTTTTAGGGGAAAGCGCCCTGTTTTCCTCCCTCGAGGAAGGAGCAGCAGTGTGGGGCTGGCCCTGCACGGTGTTGCAGCTCATTCAGCCCCCACTAGAAACAAAGAGTGGTGGGTTTGGCAGGGTGGGCACCACGTTGGTGAGCAGGTGCCTGGGAAGAAAGCCTTTCTGATTCTGAGGGGCTGGTAACACAGCTCAGGAGGAAAGTATCTGCCTAGCTGGTGTGAAACCCCATCTTCAACCCCTAGACCAGCAGAAGGGGGTGGGGCCAGCAGATGGTAAGGTGTCTGCAGCACAGTGCAAAGACCTCAGTTGGACCCCCAGAACCTGTGCTAAAACGGGGAATGTAATCCCAGCACGGGGAGGGTCGGGAGGCAGGAGGATCCCTGGAGTCCATCGGCTGACATCCTAGGGAACTGCTAAAGTCAGGTCCAGTGAGAGACCCTGTGTGAAAAAATAACCTCCAATGTCCAATGTCAACCTCAGGCACATGAACACATACATGCATGTTTGTGCCCATGCATGAACAGTTCCCTCTCTCTCTCTCTCTCTCTCTCTCTCTCTCTCTCTCTCTCTCTCTCTCTCTCTCTCCTCCCTCTCTCCCCACCACCACCACCACCATCAACAAAGAAAAGGAGAATGAGGAGCGGGATTCTGATTCTGTGTGAGGCACACAGAATCCCTCACTAGCTGGTCTTGGGAGAGAGCCCAGCTGACTTCCAGCTCCATATCTCACCCCATTTCTGCTGGGTGCTACAGGTAGTCATACCACACTCAGCTTCCACCCTGTGGCGAGCCAGGGCATCGGTGTGATGTCCTGGACAGGGTCCTTTCTGCTTGGGGACAGCCAACTGGAAACCATACCCAGAAGTAACCTCAAACCTTATTCCAAACCCCATGGTGTGTGTGGGCTCAATGGCAGCCCCCCAAAGACAGGTTCAAGTACTATCATACTGTGGAACTGAATTCAGCAGATACCTGGACATGCATAGAGATTTGCCCCAGCCTCCCAGGGGGGCACAGCCGCTCACACCCAGGTTCAGCAGAGTTTCTGTGTACCCACAGTGCCGACCTCTGCACCCACAGTGCTGACCTGCTGATGTAGCAAGGTATGAACAGGTAATGGTTTCAGATGGATCTACCATTCAAGTTCTAACTTCATCTCAGAAACCAGGATGGTATTCAAGGCTTCTCTCAGGACAAGCTGCAGAGGGAGACACTTATTTGGCTCATGGTTTGAGGGCACAGTCTGTCGTGGAAAGGACAGCACCACAGCAGGAGCATGAGGCAGCTGGTCACATCACAGCCATAGTGAGAAGCAGAGAGGAATGCTGGGCTCAGCTCGCTTTCTGCTTTTATTCAGTCTGGTATCCCAACCTGTGGGATGCTGTCACCCACATCCAAGATGGGTCTTCCCTCCTTAGTTAAAGCTTCTGGAATCGCAACCACAGATATGCCCAGAGGTGTGTCTCCTAGGTGACTCCAAATCAAATCAAATTGAAAATCAGAATTCACTATCTCAGGGCCCTTATATGGAAACAATGTCTTCGTGGAGGTGGTTAGTCAAGATGGGGTCCACTTGGTTGGACCTAATATAATGGCTGGTATTCTTCTCTGGAAGGAAGTCCCTTTGTGATGACACAGGGACAGTCACAGGAAGGACAGGCAGGGACTAGAAAGTAGCCATAAGCAGCCAGCCAGTGGTAGTGCATGCCTTTAATTCCAACACTCAGGAGGACAAGCAGGAGGATCTCTGAGTTCGAGGCCAGTCTGGTCTACAAAGTGAGTTCCAGGCCAGGCCAGGCATCCCCACGGAGGCTAAGAGAGGCAGGACAAGCCCCCTAGCCCAGCTTCAGGGGAGGCCACACCTGACACCTGGACATTTAGAACTTCTGAGAGAATAAGTGTCTGCTGTCTTATATCATCCAGTCCATGGTGTTGCCAGAGCAGCCACAGGAGATGAACCTATAAACCAACTGCCTCACTCCTTGTCAGACCCAGCAAAGGACTGCAGCCCCCAGCACGGCTGGTGGGAGTGGTATTGCTGTAGTGCTCTGAGCTGAATCTGCACCTGGCTGCATTGGAAACAGCTAAACTTGGCTCTGTTTACACACGGCATGAACACACCTCCAGGTCCTCCTTAAGACTGCCCAATTTGGGGACTCAGCTTGGGGCCTCCCCTCCCACCTGGGACCCCTGCTCTCTTCCTCAGGCTTCATATTGGCCTAGCACCAAGGCTTGCAGGATCTAGAGCCAGCTAACTAAAGGATTGGGTTAGGCTTCAGGGAGACAGCCACAGCTGGCCACATACAGCCCTGGGCCAAGACACTATTTGCTAGAAGTCCCCAAAAGGCTGTTCTAACAGGCTGAGCATTTGAACCCCCTAGAGCCCATCAGGAGATCCCCAAACCCCATTATGCCAAGAACAGTGAATGTTGCCATGGAAACCCTCCCCAGAGGAAGGCTGGATCCCAGGAGTGGGCCAGGGGACCCTCAGTAGTCTGGAATTTGTGACTTTGGAATAAAGACTGGGCACCCCTATCAGCACCAACTGCTGAATCAGCACTGGGCTGTGGCTGCTGTGTGCAGGGGAGTGAGGGGGGTGGCGGGGGTGGTGGTGGTGGCGGGGGTGGTGGTGGTGGGGATGTTAACAGCAGAAGACATTCAGGTCCAGGTATGTAATGGACTCACACAGCCAGACCTCCTCCACCTCCACTGGCTGTCAGGTAAAGGTGACCCCAAACCACTTGTCTGGTCTCACCTCTACCCAGGAGGCACTCGGGAACACGTTATGGTCAGGTCAGGGGAATCACGTGGTCTTTATATAAAATCTGGACACAGGGGCAAGAGGGTGTGAACATGTGGGTGAGCGAGGGTGTGGACAGGAATGGAGAGAAGAGCCGCCTAAGCAGGACAGGCAAGGCAGGGGATATAGCACAAGGGGAAACCAAGGCAGGGCCCAAGGGGATGCTGGGAGAAAGCTGAGGCAATCCTTTCTAGCAGCAAAGAGGCAGGGGAGACCGCGAGGGACAGGAACTCTGTTGTGAGCCAGCTCGGGCCCACAGGCTGCCTTTCATCAATAAAGTCTTTTTTGTTGTTGTTGTTTTGTTTTTCGAGACAGGGTTTCTCTGTGTAGCTTTGGAGCCTGTCCTGGAACTCACTCTGTAGCCCAGGCTGGCCTCGAACTCACAGAGATCCGCCTGGCTCTGCCTCCCGAGTGCTGGGATTAAAGGTGTGCGCCACCACTGCCCAGCTCATCAATAAAGTCTTACTGGCACACTGCCTTACTTATTCAAGCCTGTGCTGCCGGTGGCTGTGTGCACGCTAGTGGGACAGAGAAGTTGTGACCGTGACTACATGGCCGGCAACATGCTGTTGTCCTTGGCAGAAAATATTTGCTGGCTTTGGAGTTAGAGGTGGCCAAGGGCTGCTTCCCACTCTGCTACCAGCAGACATGAGGCGAATCTTGAACCAGGTCAGGAGAGGGTTATACAGGGCTCAAGCGTGGGCTGATCCTGTGGCCTGAGGCCCCATCCTGAACCCTTTGTGTGTGTGAAATGGAGCCGTGGGCTATGGCACTCACTCCCCACGGCAGTCTGGCAGACTCTCAGGAGGGTCACTTCTCTGGAATTTTCTCAGCTTGAGTTGATAATTCTGGGAAATGGTCTTGAAATGTGTTTTTAATAGTTTCAAGTGAGGCTCAAATCTTGTTAGGGGACGCCAATGTGAATTTAAATATAAATCTCCACTTGCCTGGAACACTTTCAGTTATTAAAATTATCCACGGAGAGGTGAATAAAGTCATAAAATGCAAATGAGCAAAGCCCTTCCCCGGGCACTGGGGTCCTGGCCTGAGGTCTGCCAGGGTCTCACCTTTCGGTGTGGCCCCCAGCAAAAAGAAGCGCCTGGGCTATGGCGGAGGAAGAACCTCATGTCTCAGAGACAACACATAGGAAGAAACAAAAAGCAAAATCCCAGATGTGACAGCAGTCACAATGCCTGGCACGTCGTGGTCTTCAGTGTTCAGAAACCCAGTCAGCACTCAGTCTTAATGGCCCAAATTACCAATAATTTCAGCACAAATCAGACCATTACTCGCTGCTGCGAGGACGTTTCTGTCCTTTGTGGAAGAGTGAGAGGTGAGACTGTTCTCTGCAGACAGAAGAGGCGTGGGGTGGGAGTGTCCCTGGCTTGCCCCTCACCCCTTTTTCTGGAAGATCTAGGGCTGCCAATGGGCCTGCCACACTCATGATGCCCTCTAGCAGGCCCACATGTGACCCCAGAGTGATGTCAGGAGACTGACACCCAGCATAGAGCCACTGTGGATCACATCAGAGTCACTGAGCTCAGGCTGTGAGACAGGGGGACCAGAGCTGGGGGAAGTGAAGGATGCTTTACCCTGACTGAGCCTTCGTGCTGACTTTAGTGGTGAGGCCTTGGGCTAGATGAGGCCATGAGGGTGGGGCCCTGGGTTTGTGGGATGAGTGCCCTTCTGAGAGGAGAGAGCAAAACGGTCTCCCTGCCACCTCTCTTGGTTTCTCTGTCTCCCTGCTCCTCAACTCCCACAGACAAGAGGCCAGGTCAGCGAGCACGCAGAGAGACGTACCGCTCACAGACCTCAGAGTGAAGGCAAGTCTCAATTTGACCTCAGCCTTCAGGCTCCAGGGCTATGAGAAAGGGGACATTTCTGTTGCTTAAGCTGTTTGGTTTCTGGCATTTTGTTGCAGACTAAACTGACCCTAAATTGGGGTCACCAGGCTGAAGGCTGACCTCTGAGCCTCTCAGAGCGGAAACAGGACGCTCAGAGGCCTAGGATAGGGCCAGAAGGACATCTTCGTGGGACCTCAGAAGGCCCTGCAGGCTGGAACAGAGGGCTCTGGTTGCCTTACACTCCTTGGCTGTGGGGAGTCACAGTTTTTACAAGAAAAATACAGAGCTGAGCTGCAAGCATCAGAGGCTACAATGAGGCCTGTCTGCATCACTCCTCTAGATCCAGCATGCCCCAGGCCCCTGCAGGAGGCTCTTGGCCACTGCATGATTGACATGTGCAGCTGAGTTGTTTTTTTTTTTTTAGAGGGGGGAGGACAGTGATCTACACACTGATGAATGGTCTACCCTCCTCCAGTAATGCTTGTCACCAGCTGTGACAACCGATGGGCTTCTAGCATGGCTACAGGCCTGGGGACGCTGCACTGGGTGGGACTTCTACCTGGAAGGTGAGGAGCAAGCCTGCTGATAGTGTTCTGAGATCTCTTGTGGTTTTTTTCAAGGTTACCAGGGTTCACCCCAATTTGGCAGTGAAACTTGGAAGAACAAAGTCGATAGCCCTGCGAAGCGCTGGGGCTAGCCTGGGCTGGGGGCTGCCTCTCAAGTCACATTTGCAGCAGCTTCTGTTGCTGTGGGTCCCCCCCCCCTTGTTTATCAAGACAGGGTTTCTCTGTGTAGTCCTGGCTGTCCTGGATCTCACTCTGTAGACCAGGCTGGCCTCGAACTCACAGAGATCCACCTGGCTCTGCCTCCCGAGTGCTGGGATTAAAGGCATGCACCACCACTGCCCGGCTGCTGTTGCTTTTTATGAGCAGAAAATTCCTTAGATTTTTTTCTTCCACAAAGTAGCAGGATTAGCTGGAGGGAGTCTTGCTCTGATTGCTCTGACCCCCCTCCCACCCCCATTCCAGTGCAGACCAGGCCTCTCCTCACTCTTGTCCTCTCAGCCCAGCCTTGGCTCCCTCGCTCCTTTTCCTGGCGCTTTTTTTCTCTCTAGACTGGACAGTCTGTCTCTTTCTGACCCACTTGCTCTTTTTCACTGCAGACCAGCACAAGAGTGATCACTAATACCACATGGTAGCCTCACTATCAGGTCACAAGAGTGATCACTAATACCACATGGTAGCCTCACTATCAGGTCACAAGAGTGATCACTAATACCACACGGTAGCTTCACTATCATCAGGCTATCTAGAGCTCTTCTCTGACAAGGAAATTAGTCCAGTTTCTTTTCAATTTAGCCTCAGGCAGTTTCTTAGAAGGGCAGAAGCTAGACCCATTCTTGGCCAAAATGTCACAAGTATGGGCCCTAGCCCAGCTGCTATTCTTAATACTGTTCCCCTCTGACACCACTTAAGCTAAGCCTCCTGTCCACACTGCTCAAAGCACTCCTGTCTCTCAAGTTCCCACGAGGATGGTCCATTAAGCCCCACTTACAACATTCAACCGTTTCCCTAGTTCTAAATCTCCCAGTTTCCACATTCCTCCAAACAACATCCTGGTCAGGGCTGTCACAGCAACGGCCCACCCCCCATACCCACTCTTCTGTCCTAGCTCCTTCCTTTTTTTTTTTTTTTTTTTTTTTTTTTTTTGTTCTTTGAGACAGGGCTTCTCTGTGTAGTCCTGGCTGTCCTGGATCTTGTTCTGTAGCCCAGGCTGGTCTCGAACTCAGAGAAATCCGCCTGGCTCTGCCTCCCGAGTGCTGGGATTAAAGGCGTGCGCCACCACTGCCTGGCCCTAGCTCCTTTTCTTTCTTTTTTTTTTTTTTTATTTCAGGGGAGAGCACGAACGCAGTCCCCCACTACCACAAATTATGCAGTCGAGTTTCCCGCATTTGGGGAAATCGCAGGGGTCAGCACATCCGGAGTGCAGTGGATAAGCCTCGCCCTGGAAAAACCACCTTCGTGATCATGGTATCTCCCCTGCCAGGTAAGTATCCTAGCTCCCTTTCTAACGCTGTGACAAAGCAATTTACAAAAGACGGTCTCACTGTCTCAGAGGTTAGCGTCCATGACAGCAGAGGACCAGCTGAGCTCTCACACCTGGATCCACAGTGGAAAGCAGAGCTCACCTGGGAATGGCTTAAGTTTTTTGAATCCTCAAAGCCAGCTCCCAGTGACACATCTACTCCAACAAGGCCACACCTAATCTTTTCCCAAAAGTCCCACCAACTGGGGACAAAGTATTCAAACATATGAACCTAACGGGGACTGTTTGAATACGGTGGTTTGAATAAAAATGGCCTCATAGGCTCATATACTTGAAAGCTTAGGCACCAGGAAGCAGAACTGTTTGAAAGGATTAGAAGGATTAGGAGGTGTGGCCTTGTTGGAGGAAGTGTGTCACTGGGGGTGGGATTTGAGGTTTCAAAAGCTCATGTGAGGCCCAGGTGCTCACTCTCTCCCCTCTCTGCTTGCAGATCAGGATGTATCTCTCAGCTACTTCTCCAGCATCACACCTGCCTCCTTGCCATGCTCCCTGCCATGATGATAATGGACTAACCTTTTAAAACTGTAAGCAAGCCCCAGTTAAATGCGCTTTTTTTTTTTTTTTTTTTTTTTTTTTTTTTGCTATGGCCATGGTATCTCTTCATGTAGAACAGTGACTAAGACAGTGGCCATTCTCATTCAAACCACCACCACAACCCCTTTCTTGTGCTACGTTGATGGGGTGAGGCTCTGCAAGCCATCTCAGAGCCTAAAGGCCCCCCAAACACCTGAGTGGCTCTCTCTCCCGAGTGCCACTAGATCTCTGCAGGCTGTTCACAGACCCTCAGTACCCCCATCCATTAGAACCCACGCCCAGCAACTGATCCTGAGAACGGGCAGGCTCAGTTAACTCAGGGCTCAGCTCTCCAGAGACCCAGCTCTCTGACAGGGGAACGGGAACTCCCATGGAGGCCTTGGCTCTTCTTTGTTGTGTTCTGAGCCCAAGGGACCTATCTTGTCCGCCATGCATGACCAAGTGAGCAACCTGCACCAAGAGAAGCAGCGTGGCCTGTGGGTGGGGCAGCATTCTCTGGTGAGCAGAAGCAGGCACAGGCTCTGGAGGCCACACTGTCACCTCCCTGGGGGCTGTGGGGCTTTTACTTTAAGGAAAGTTCATTTCTGGTGGGTCATTCAATCAAGAAGGCTGCCAGGCACGGTGACGTTCTCTGTAAAGGGCAGAAATAACCTAATAAATCAAATCTGATTTACAGGCAGTGTCTGTACAGCGGCTGGGTCAGCCGGCTGCCAGCGTGGCTGAAATGGGAGAGGAGGATGGGGCATGGGTGGAGTCTGAGTCAAGGGCCAGGACACTGTGCAAGGTGGCGAGTGCCCAGGGCCAGGCCACAGCTGGGACGGTGAGCAGAGTGCCACCACCAGGAGAAACAGAGAGGACAGCCACTCTTGACCTGTGTGACAACGCCGAGGCCCACATCGGGCCTCCACCCAGGACTCTGTCTTCCCTTGGTGGAGTCCTTATTGCCTCTGAAAGGCTGGCAGGGGGCAGGGGGAGTGACATGAGGTGAGGGTCGTTAGAGCCACCCAGGCAGGTGCCCACAGCCCACAGCCACACTGTGTACACAGTGACGTTACAGGAGCACCCACAGACACACCTTACACACAGAACCTCTCACTCAGGCACACACACACACACCAGCCAAGACCCAATATCCAAATGCCACTGCTGTCCTGCGGCCTGTCTGTGATGGCGCAAGTGACCTTCCTGTTGAGCTGCACAGTTTTCACCCTGTGAGCCAATTTTGCCTTATTTCCCTTTCATTTGAATTTTATACTTTGAGACAAGGTCTCATGTAACCAAGGCTGGGGACTCACTGTGTAGCTGAGGCTGGTTTTAAACTCTGGATCCTTCCTCTGCCTCTGCTTCCTCACTGTTAAGATTACCAGAGTGAGTCAGCACACGTGTGTGTGTGTGTGTGTGTGTGTGTGTGTGTGTGTGTGTGTCTTTGTCTCTGTGTGTGTGTGTGTATGTGTGTGTGTGTCTTTGTCTCTGTGTGTGTGTGTGTGTGTGTGTGTGTGTGTATGTGTGTGTCCTGCTCCGTCACTCTCCACCTTGTTCCTTTGAGTCAGGGTCTCTCACTGAACTTGGCTGGCAGCCAGCAAGCCCCAGCAATCCTCCTGTCTCCAATCCCCATGCCACTGGGGTTAAAGGCTTGTACATAGCCATGTCCAGCTTTTTTCCTTTTTAATGTGCATGGATGTTTTGCCTGCATGTACATATGTGCACGTGCATGCCTGGTGTCCCTGGAGGTCAGAAGAGGGCGTCAGATCCCTTGGACTGGAGCTAGAGATGGCTGTCAGCCACCTGTGGGTTCTGGGAATCGAACCCAGGTCCTCTGCAGGAACAAGTGTTCTTACCCACTGAGCCATCTCTCCAGCTCCCACGCCCCGCTCTCTCTGTGACTGTTGAGGATTTGAACTTAGGTCCTCATGGTGTCACAGCAAACCCTCTTACCCACCGAGCCATCGCTTTCCAACCCCCTTTCTTGACACAGGGGCTCCATATGTAGCTTAGGCTGGCCTTGAACTGGCAAGCCTCCTGAGTGTTAGGGTTACAGGCATGCACTGCCATACCTAATTCATCATTTTTATTTTGCTTAATTAAGTTTGAGACGGGGAGGGACTGGAGAGATGGCTCAGTGGGTAAGAACATTGGCTGCTCTTCCAGAGGACTCAAGTTCAATCCCCAGCACCCACATGGCAGCTCACAACTGTCTGTAACTCCAGTGCCAGGGGATCTGTTACCCTTAGGGCTTCCAAGGGCATCAGCCATGCACATGGTGCACATACATGCATGTGAAAAGCCAATACACATAAAATAAAATAAATCTTGAAAAAAAGTTTGAGATGGCATCTTTCTATGTAGCCTAGGCTGGCTTTGAACTCACAAAACTCTTGCCTCCGCTTCCCAAGTACTGGGCAGAGAGGCCTGTGGTGTCACCCCAGGTTGTTTACACAGCTTTAGAGAGAATGCTGAGAGAAATCTGGCTTGAAGGGAAGCCTGAGTCCTACGACATTGATAGTCAGAAAATTATCTTTATTTAAAATCTCTTGAGGCTTGCTTAGCAGTAAACAGCACAAAATCAAACCATGCTTCCTTCTTAGAGTAAATTCGGTTTCCAGAACCGTCAGTAGGTGAGCACTACTGTCCTCAGCTTGGGTCCTGCTATGAGGCTGAGCACCCCACGTCTCCCCAGTGCAGTCCCCCCTCAATTTTGTCATCGTCACCTGGGGTCTACCAAGGACTCTTAGTTTTTAGATTTATTTTATTTTCATTTATGTATTTGTGTGTGTGTTTGGCATGTGTGTATGTGTGTGTGTTTGGTGTGTGTGTGTGTGTGTGTGTGTGTGTGTGTGTGTTTGGTGTGTGTGTTTGGTATGTGTGTATGTGTGTGTGTGTGTTTGTTGTGTGTGTGTGTTTGTTGTGTGTGTGTGTTTGTTGTGTGTGTGTGTTTGTTGTGTGTGTGTGTTTGTTGTGTGTGTGTGTGTTTGGCATGTGTGTGTGTGTTTGGTGTGTGTGTTTGGCATGTGTGTGTGTGTTTGGTGTGTGTGTGTGTGTGTGTTTGTTGTGTGTGTGTTTGTTGTGTGTGTGTGTTTGTTGTGTGTGTGTTTGGTGTGTGTGTGTGTTTGGTGTGTGTGTGTGTTTGGTATGTGTGTTTGGTGTGTGTGTGTGTGTGTGTGTATGTGCTCTTGCATGTGTGTTTGGGTGTTCTCAGAGGTCAGAGGAGGCTGTTGGATGCCCTAGGACTGGAGTTCCAGTCCTCTGCAAGCGGAACTCAGGTAAACTCCCTCCGGAGCTGCAGCCCTGCCTATTGCCATTTTCCCCCTGGTGTGAGGCCAAGACAGGACCAATATACATTGCAGGTTAAGGTTCTGTTTGTAGTTAAAGAATAAGTTCCTGTTTGTCCTGTCTTCAGTCCTCGCAAGCTAAGGTTTCTATTTGTAATTAAGAATAAGTTCCTTTTTCTTAGATCTGAGGTAAACCGCAAAACAAGTTTCTCAACCTACACTAAACTTGCGACCCCATTCACATGATGTCTATCCTTAGCCTTCTTCCTTCCCTTTTGTTTATTTTCTAACAATCTGTAACAGCCAACTCCCTAGCCCCTGTAAACACTTTATCTCTCTATAAAAAGGACCTCAAGGGGCTGTCAGAGACTGCTCTCTCACATCCCGACTTAGGGAGAGACTATTGGCTGGCCAGTCCCAGGTGCACCCCAAAATACAACTTGCTTTAAGTGGACAATCGTGGATTTGGTGTTTTCTTCCTGTGGTTCTTAGAGTTAACACCTTTCTCTCCTTTCAATACAAATTTAAATATATTTTTATTTATTTATCTGGAGGGAAGGCAGGCACACACCATAGCACATGTGTGGGAAGTGGTTCTCTCCTTCTGCCATGTGGGTTATGGGCATGGAACTCAGGTCGTCAGGCTCGGTGGTTGGTGTTGTCTGAGGGACCACTGTTTTAAAGAAAACACCATGGTGGGGGGAATGGTCGGTGAGAAGAAAAGAAAGGCTTGCTGTGTTGGAGGAACCGAATTTGTTCTGTTCAAAAAACAAATGACCTGTGCTTAGAAATGTATTGTTATTAAGTATTTCTCAAGTCCCTGGGCTGTGAGGGCCATTCTTCGCTACAGAGCAAGCTGGAGGCCAGGCTGAGCTATAGGAAACTCTGACAAGGGAGTTAGTGGGAGCTATTCATCCTCAAAATATTCTTTACAAATCCCCCCAAAAGTAGTTTGACCAAAAAAAAAAAAATCTTTTTACAAATTTCAAAGCTCGGTTTCCAAAATCTCTGTGATGCTGACAGGGCTGGTGAGGGTCGGTAAGGCTGGGGGAATGCCAGAGTCATTCACAGTGGCCAGCGAGGGCAGCTGCGTCACTTAATATCGAAAATGGGCTTTGATGGTTGCATAAGCCCGCGGCTGTCAGGAGAAGCAGGAGGACACTGCGACCCTCTGATGGTGCTCTCCAGCTCCTCAGAGTCGCGTCTATTTCTAGGTCACTGTGATGGCCGGGTGTTCAGATGACAGCTGTGGTACAGATGTGAGGATGGTGGCTAATGCTGCCAGCTCAGCTCCCGTCAGGACAGGACGGGCTGCCTGGTCGCCCACAGGCCGAGGTGTGGGGTTGCTCTGTCTCTTGCCTGCTGTGGGCTGTCCTGGTCGCCCACAGGCCGAGGTGTGGGGTTGCTCTGTCTCTTGCCTGCTGTGGGCTATCCTGGTCGCCCACAGGCCGAGGTGTGGGGCCATCCTCTGCTTCCTTATGGGGGCACACCCCAGGAGTCTCAGTGGGCAAGAACAGCTGCACCAAGGGTGACGACCTGACTTTAGTCCCCAGAACCCATATGTTGTGAGGAGAACTGACTCCCACAAGCTGTCGCTTGACTTCAACATGTCCACGGCAGCACAGGCGTGCACAAACAGACAAATAGTCTAGAGAGGCGACTGAGTGGTTAAGAACACCGGCTGCTCTTCCAAAGGACCCGAGTTCAATTCCCAGCACCACACTGCTGCTCACAACCATCTGTAAGTCTAGTTCTAGGGGAACCGACACCCTCTGCCGACTCCACGGAGTGCACAGATACACACACGCAGGCAGAATACCATACACACAACATAAAATAAACACGAACCAAACTAAAAGTTAAAAAAATCTTTAAAATAAAAAAATATAATTTTAAAAATAAAAAAAACCAAAACAATGGAGAGAGAGAGAGAGAGAGAGAGAGAGAGAGAGAACACACCGGTTCACCTGCTAGCGTCATGCATAAGTCAATTCCCAAGCCACCTCCAACTACGGCAGCCATTTAGCCCAGGATGACCTGGCCACACACATGACTGCAGTTCCCCTAATTCTCATCCCCATTTCTTTTTGTTATTTGTTTGTTTGTTTGTTTTTGTTTTTGGAGACAGGGTTTCTCTGTGTAGCTTTGCTCCTGTCCTGGAACTAGCTCTGTAGACCAGGCTGGCTTCGAACTCACAGAGATCCGCCTGACTCTGCCTCCCGAGTGCTGGGATTAAAGGCATGTGCCACCACCGCCTGGCTCTCATCCCCATTTCTAAGAGCAGAACCAGAGACCAGAGAAAACTGAACCTTCCCTTATGTCCAGGGGACCCTTGGCACTCAGTCCCCAGACCTGCAGCATTCTCCAGCCTGCAGCGCCACACACGTGGCTCCGCTGTCTCTCATCAGAGCTGTCCTTAATTTCCTCAGAAGTCCAGTTAGGGTAGAGCTTACGTGAGCAGCTGGGCCCAGGAGGGTGGGCAGGGTGAGAGCAGGCCCTGCCGCAGATGGGCATCAGCAGCCAGGGAGGGCTCAGGGGCCATGGAGCATGGCACACCGCATCCCTATGGAACTGTGATTTCCTAACTAGCAACCCTCACGTTACTGGGCCAAATGACCAAGTGCCTATGCCTCTGATGTGTGCAGGTGTGTGTCTGCCGGTATTGAGTGTGCATAAAACGCATAACACGTGTGTGAGAGAGCAATGGCATGGGGAGGCGTGTGTATGTACTGTGTATGTGTGTGCACATGCCTTGGAACATGTGTGGAGGGCAGAGCTGATTCTCTCCTTCCACCATGTACCATGTGGTCCTGGGGGATCGAACTCGGGTCGTCAGGCTTGGTACCAGGCACCTTTACCCACTCAGACATCTCTCCTGCTCTGGAAGCTTTGTAAATACACTTCCTTAGATGACTCAACCTTTCCTTCCCAGAGACAGACTGGCCTCTGCCGCCACATCTGTTCACAGACTGTAGGCTTTGGGGCCAGCACCGCCCACCAGGTCCCGCCGACTCAGTCACAGCTCTGCCTGTGAGCAACTGTTGCCTGTCCCTGAGCAGGCAGAGCCCACCTGCCCTGGGGCTCTATGAACTTGACTTCCTGTGCTCTTCTTGGGCACCTACTATGAGTGGGTAGGCCACATTGTGCCCTTTGGCAGTCTGCTCTTCACTAGAGGCCAAGGTGGCCTTTAGGGCTTCTCTACTTCAGCAGCCCAGCCTGTGGGACCTCATAGCCTGCGGGAGTGAAGCTCCAGGGTTCCCACAGCCCACAGGGCTCGCTGTGGCATCCCACTCTATTTTTAAAGAACACTGTGTCTTGGGAAAGGGGATTTCTGAAGGTAATTCGAAATCTCTTCTTGGTTAATCGGACAAAAATGCCAGCAGCAGTCTTCACTGCTGAACTCTGAGAGAGAGGTGCTAAACGCTGCTTAGTTCTGTCCCTTGTCACATTAAGAGTTTAAGTGTGGATCTGTTATCTGCAGGTTGACTTGTGATGGGCTGAGATGGGGTGCGGCCACTTATCAAGTGACAGACAGTTTCCCAGCTCCAGGGGACACCAAGCTCACCCATTTGGAAGACAATGAGTCCAAAGGAACAAAAGATACTGTTTTGTTTTTTTGAAGGGGGGGTGGGCTGCAGAGATGGCTCAGTGGTTAAGAACACCGGCTTCTCTTGTAGAGAAGTCCCCGCACCAACACGGTGGCTCCCACCCATCTGTAATCCCGTCTCAGGAGATCTGATGTCCTCTTCTGGCCTCCATGGGCACCAGGCACACAGACGTGAGAGACGTTCTTAATGTCCCTGTCTCAGGGTGGACTTGGGTCTGTGATTTTGGGAACCTGACTTAGAGCCAGTTTCCCTGTCGGCCTGGATGGTGGCGGTCCCCACCCCTGGGGCTGGGCAGGGACGGTATAAACACTTCTGAAGTTGACAAGGGGATGGAATCTGTCTAATTCGTTACTGCAGTGGGACGGTGACAAAGTGCCTGGCAGAAACACCTTGAGGGAAGAAGGGCTTATTTGGCTCAGGGCTCCATTGCGTGGAGGGGGGGGCAAGGGAAGGAAGCAGGCCACGTGTGGACCGTTCACAGCTCAGTGGACCACAGAGCAGAAATCAAAGCCCGAACCAGCTCCCCTAAAAGCCTGCCCCTGCTGACATAGTCCCTCTCAGCTGAGACCCACCTCTCAGAGTTTCTAGAACCTTCTAAAGTAGCACTAGCAGCCGAGGAACAAGCGCCCAGTATACAAGCCTGTGAGGACATTCCAGACTGAAGCCGTGGCATCCCCACACTGGGGTTTGTGGTGTTAAGAGCTTCAGCCTGCAGACTGCTCTCTCCCATGGAGAACAATAGGAGGGCCCAGGGGGCTGTCCTCCCAAGACCTCACACACACCTCTAACCTGTGGGTAGCATCTTTTGGAATTGTCTGCATTCACCCAGCTAAACTAGCCCATGTCTGTTTCCCACCTGGGATCAAGCCCGTCTCCTGTACAGAAACCAGGCAAGCTCATTGTCCCTTCTGAAAATGCCAATCAACCCCCTATCCCCTCCCCCCCAGTGCAGCTTCTCTTTAATCCACACTACGAGGGTGAGGATGGGTCAGGGAGGGACCTCAGCCCGGCCCAGGCCTTCCTCTTGTCCATGGGTCTCAAGTTAGCCTTTCCCCAGTAGGGCCAAGCCTTCTCCCTGTCCAGGGTGTGGCTTTGGGATGGCTGGTACCTCCCTGAGCCCCACTTCCTAGTCTGAAACTAGGATGAGGAGAAAGGCATGCTGGGTGACCCATAGAGTGTGTTACAGGGGGCGTGAAGGCCCCTGGGAGTGTCCTGGCTAGCACAAGATCTTTTCTCCTGAGGATCCATGAACTACACGGGCCAGTTAAGGGCAGTTGCCTGATCTTGAAGGTTCCAAAGAACCAGGCAGCAAGCAGTGAGGAAAGGCATTAGAGTCACCCAAGGGTGAGTGAGAAGCATCTGTAACCCCTCCTCAGAAGAAGCCCAGAAGGGACAGAGGCCATGCAGGACAGCCAGAGCCTGCCAGGGCTCTGTGGACTGAGCCTGTATAGACAGAACCAGCCAGCCACTTAGGCCCATTGTGAGCAGCTCCCCAGATTAAAGAGGACATGACATGAAAGCCACTCTCCTGGAGTCTGGCGGGCTGGACAGCCAGGCTGGCCTTTCATCTTTGGAGAGACGCCTCATTAGGGCTCAGAGCACCACTGAGGCTCCCGCCTTGCTCTAGCTGTCAGGCCCTGAAACACGGCCTGGTTCTCCGAGCCAGACGAGATGCCCTTACCTTCATGCACCCTGTGAGCACTGGTGATGCTGGACTTTGTCCCCTGAGGCACCAGCCAGCCTGTCTCTGAAGGCCACTGTGGACCCAGGTATGTGCGACCACATCTACGGGCCCCTCTTGCTGTTCCACAGATTCACAGAGCACGGAACCAAAGGCTCCGGTCCCCCGGCCCATCTCTCCACTCACCTCCACTTCCCTCCTAGACACTGCTGGCTGGGGGAAGCAGCTTCCTCCTGGAAGCGTGCCATTGTGGCACTGGTGGGACTGACCAGGACTGACCCCAGTGCTGAGTCTAGCCAGTCGATATCTACCGTTCTCTTGGTCAGGTGACTAGTTTAAAGAAAAGCAATTCAAGTCAACATGATGCCATTAGTTCCATTCCCAGTGGCGAGAAAGACAGATGTTTCTAGAATAAGAGCAAGCATACCATTGGCATCTCAGGGGTGCAGACCAAAGGTTGAGGAGCGAGAAGGTCAAAGCATCCAGTGAGGTAGGAAGATGGGTTCAAGTCAGACCTGGAGAGCCTTGGATGCTGAAAAACGTTTGAACTTGACCAATGCAGATCATAGCTCCTGAGGTCTCCAGGAAAAATAAGGGTCAGATATGTATTTCAGGAGTTTAAAGGGACCTGAGTGTTGCTCTGAGAAGGGCTAGTCCTCACCACACACGCCCCTACATGCAGCCTGAGCCTATGGCTGCTTTGCCCAATACAACAGAAGAGAGGTGATTCGTAATCAGGCCTGGCCTGTGGAGGGCCGTCCTTCACTTCCTCCGACTTGGCACTCAGCTGCCATACTGTGAGGAAGCCCAAGCAACCACAAGGAGGAAAATCAAAAAGCTGGCCCTGAAGACACAACCACTGTCCCCAGTGGTGCCCATGCCTCCAGCCAGCACCAAATCACACCAACTATTTGAGTCAAAAGCTACAGGATCCCCGGTGGTGCTGCACTGGGTGGTGGACACGGGCTCCTAGCACTTGCCACACAGTTTGGGAGCAATCTGTTACACAAAACAGTGGGAGTCTGGGAAGGAGAACTTGGCCTGGTTCATCATAGGTGCTGAGCAGGGACCAGAACAGTGGCCCAGGGTATCTGGGCAGGTTTGACAGCTGTCCCTAGTGTCATTTCCTGAGAAAAGTCCCTGCAACCTCCTCCGCACTCATGCCCATATCCAGCAGAGTGAGTTTCCCTGGCGATGGCACGGGCCGAGGCCAGCTGTCGGGCAGGGGCTGCCATCCGGGCAGCTTGTAGGACAGCTGCCCTCCCCGGAAAGAGCTGTCCCTGGAGACAGTAATTGGCCATGTCCTTTCCTTTTGAGTTCAGTCCGACTCTTCAAATAGAATAACCGAGTTTGGCAATCTAATTCCCCCCACCCAGGTCACAATGCATGCTGTTGTTTGTGTATCAGGGGGAGATGGCCCTAGGCACCAAGGGCCCATCAACTGGACTTCCTCTTAATTAATGCTTATGTCCATTTTTTTTCTGCCAGATTTATGTTAAAAAAAAAAATAGATCCCAACAGGACGCATCATCTTCTATGGCTCCTACTAACCCACGAAGGTGGCTTAGTTGGTTATGTTCATTAGGTGGTTGGTTTGCTTTTTCTTAGGGTCTCATTAAGCAGCCCTGACTGGCCTCAAACATGCCATGCAAATCACACTGGCCTTAAATGCACAGAGCTCTGTCTGCTTCCTCCTCTTGGAAAGGGTCGAAGGTGCTAGGCGGTGGTGGCACACGCCTTTAATCCCAGCACTCGGGAGGCAGAGCCAGGCGGATCTCTGTGAGTTTGAGGCCAGGTGTACAGAGTGAGTTCCAGGACAGCCACAGAGCAAGCCTGTCTTGAAAAACAAGCAAACAAAAAGGCATCAAAGGTGTGTACCACCATGTCTGGGCCATCACACCTGGCTTGAAAGCTCAGGGGCTTTTTTTGTTTGTTTGTTTTTAATAAACTAATTTACTTGTTTGCATGTATGGGTATTTTGTCTGCACTTACATCTGTGTACCACATGCATCTGGTCACAGAGGCCAGAAGAGAGCTTTGAATCCCCTGGAGCTGAAGTCACAGACAGTTGTGAGCTGCCATGTAGACGATGGGAATCGAACCTGGGTCCTCTGCAAAAGCAGCCAGTGTTCTTAACCTCTGAGCCGTCTCCCCAGCCCTGGAGTTCAGTTTTTGGACTCCCACCTTCCACTTGCTCTGGCACCTGGGGACAGGCAGAAATGTGGGGCATCCAGTTACATTTAGACTTCAGACCATTAGAACAAACTCTTGCGGATGATATGTCCTGAGTATTGCATGGAGCACACGCTCAAAAGTACTCTTTGTTGAGTGGCTGAGATGGCATTTGCTGCCAAGCCTGGTGACCTGAGTTCAATTCCTGGGTGGAAGGAGAGAACCAACTCTTGAAAATTGTCCTCTGACCTTTACAGGGGCGTTTTGTGAACTTAAATAAGGGTAAGGAGGTTTTTTTAGGGGCTGGAGACAGGGCTGCTCCTCCGGAGGACCTGGATTCAATTCCCATTACCCACGTGGTGGCTCATAACTGTTCGTAATTCCAGTTCCAGGGGATCCCATGCCCTTTTTTGGCCTCCATGGACACTGCAAACATGTGGTGTATATACATACACTCAAGCACAATACCTTGCACATAAAAAGAAAATAAATAAATCTTTTTAAAAAATAAGACAAAAATTAAAATTGTCTATCTGAGTTTCCAGTTTAGCTACACTTTTTATGTTTGTATGTGCCTGGCCAGGCCTGAGCCATGCAGGGATCAGCGAGGTGAGCAGTGTTACAGGAAAGACTCAGAGAAAGGGGGGCTTGGGGTGCCCAGGACGGGAGCAGTGGGGTGGGGAGGGAAAGTCAAGACACAGGTGCACCCTGTGGGAGAGACTTGGGCAAGGCAGATTTCCCAGGCTGAGGGGAGGAGTGGCTAGTGTAGACGTGGAGGGTGAAGGGTACCCACTAGAGTCTCAGATTGCCTTGGATTTGACACTGGAAACTCCGTGTCCCATAACCCCCTCCACCCTAGGAAATGGGCATGATTGCTTATGGGACAGGAAGGATTGTAGACAGGACGAGGAGTAAGAGCATGGAGCTGTGAGGGTGTGTCTGCTGCCTGGAGACGGTGTGAGCAGATGGGGGTGTGTCTGCTGCCTGGGGACGGTGTGAGCAGATGGGGGTCCCCTGAGGAGGACTGGATAGATGAGCATGGGGACTGCCTCAGTAGGGCTGGCTCTCTTATCCTAGTCACACAAACCCACAGTGGCCCCTGTGACCCTAGTGAGAACATCTGTTCACAAAGCTCAGCTGGGAGGAGGCTGGCAGATGCTGCTGTCCCCAGAGGAAGCTGCTACTCGGCCCTTGAGGTTCTGGACATGCAGGGACGCGAAGAGACGAGGTGGAAACCCCAGAAACCATTGGGAGAAAACGAAGTAGGTGCCGAGAAGAAAAGCAGCCACTGGGAGGCTTCAGAAGCTGCCCTCAACACTGACACCTTTGGGCGGCAGTGGCAGAAGACGTGGATGCTTAAGGAGATGGATGTCACTCTGAATGAGGGCTGGTGACACAGGTTTTTGAAGTTCTTTGAAGTGGGTCCCTTTGATACAGAAGCAAAACTATGATGACTCTTTTGCACAGCTCAGGCAGAAGTGGAATGTCCCCCAATTGGTCCTCCCGAGATTTCACATCCCGAAAGCCAGATGGGCCCCGTCTGGTCTGGACAATGCTCTGGGTCTGTCTGAGTCAGGGCCAGGAAACAGGTGCAGCTGGCCAGGGATGGCTCTGAGTCACAGGCTCCCTCAGCCCTCACCGTGGGCAGTGGCCTGGTCAGCAGCAGCTCTTTCCTCCACGCTGAGCTGGGTGAGTCACCTCAGGGTACAGGTGGAATCTCAGCCTGCCAGGAGTGTGCCTGACCATCTCTACTCTTCCCAGGGAGGGGAGGGCAGCTCAACCAGTGGACAAAGTTACTGTGTGAGGTAACCATGCTGGGCGGGGTTTCACAAGAAAGTGGCGTTGCCTTGAAGCCCCACCTGAAGCAGTCTACAGTGCTCACCAGGTCCTTCTGTGTTCCATGTCCCTCTCCTCTCAACCTCAGAGCCATGGTGCCCATCTAGCACCTCATAGGCCACACAAAGGACATCATCACTTGCCCCTGCCATGGCTGGGTGCCCCTAGGCCTTTAAAAAGTGGGCATGCCATCTTCCAGAAGCTTCTTAAGGACAGAATGCTCTAATGGGGAGGTAAATACAATCAAGATACATTATATGCACATATGAACATATCATAATGAAACCCATTATTATGCATAATTGATGTATGCTAATAGGGGCTGAGGAGAGGAATGCAGTCATGTGACCTGCATTCCGTCCCCAACAGCTGTGTGAAAACCCTGGTAAACGATGCACACTTGTGATTCCTTTGCTGGGGAGGCAGTCGGGCAAATCCTTGGGCCTCGGGGTCTAGTCAGCAGAGTCTCATTTGCAAGCTCCAGATCCCACTGAGGGACCAAGTCTCAAGACAAAACAAAATTAAACAATGGTGGACAGCTCTGGGGAGCACCACAGGCCTCCTCCACACGCGCACTCACCTGTATACACACACATACACATATGCGCGCACACCACTAATAGTAAATTAAATAAAAATTAAATGAACACTCCAGAATTAAGATCAATAACAACTTGGGGCTGGAGAGATGTTCAGCAGTTAAGAGCACAGGCTGTACTCAGGTTTGATTCCCAGTATCCCTGTGGCCTGCTCTCAATCACATTCCAGGGGCTCTGACTTCACCTTCTGGCCTCTGTAGGTACTGCATGCACTTGGCACACATACACTCAGGCAAGAAACCTTATACACATAAAAATATAAATTAAAATGTAAACACTTTAGAAAACATAGAACTTGTTAACTGAACATCCTCAAATGTTCCCAAGCTCCCTCCTCCTCGAATTGCATGCCAGCCCTCCAGCCCTCCTAACCCCTGAGGAAAGTGCCCACTATTTATATGAAGGATGTTAATAAACTTTCATGCGTGTTTTGAAACCCTGTCACAGAGTTAGGCTGGACAACTGAGTACAGGGACTCACTCACAGGATGACACACTTCTGTCTGTTGACATGCCACTTTACTTAAATCTTTCCCAAGGTGATGTTTTGTTTTAATGTTTTATTTATGTGGCTTGTGAGTGCCTGATGGGGACTCAACCACTGATCCACACTCCCAGCCCCTCACTGGAAGATTCTAAACGTGTGGTCTACTCCTGAACCACAACCCTAGCCCCATCTACTGTTTTTCCCCTGAGAATTAAGCCTGGGGATTTTTTTTTTCCCTAATGACCACGGTGTTACTGGGTCAGGTTGAAGAAATGGGGCTGGTAGAAACCATGGGAAGAGAGTCGAGGGCACAGGCATCTTCAGGGTGAAGGTCAACCAGTGTTCCATCACCCGGCCATTCCCTTGGTTGCTTTTCTAGTCACACTGAGATCACAGTGGGGTGTGGGGGTGCTTCTCAGGCTGGCGGCTCTTCCCAGACTCTCCTTTCATGAGTCCATTTCCCAGCACGACCAGAAACGACAGCGATGATTTGTTCTTCCATTTGTGTCTATGTGCTCATTTATCCATCAGACTTCCGGTGGATGTTTTGTGGGAGATGCTCATCACGGGAGCTCCAAATGCATCCACTGCCAAACTCCAAATGACATAGGCTTGAGTAAGAGGTGGACTTGGTTCTGAAACATGCCTGCAGGTGGGCAGCACGGGACCCAGTTTCCGGTACCCACAACCACAGCTCTCTGGCTGGCTGGCATCCATCACCTTGGGCTCCAGAATGGTTTCTCCCCTCCAGCCCTCACGCTCACGTTCCAGGCAGGAGAAGGAAGAAAAGGAAGATTGAAAAGAGGCGTACCCACGTGCTGTCCTCCACTTGGAATGTGCGGTGCCCTGGCTCTTCAGCCAGCCAGACCTCCCTGCCGGTTAGATCTGGCTCCCTGAATTCACAGACCTTCTCATGGATATTTAGGTCTGCACCGGACTGGAATCCCCCTGGGGGCAGGCCCCTCTGTTGATGGTTTCAGGGCCACAGCTGCAGTACCAGGGCACTGTTGACACATTCCCATGCAGGGCACTGTCCCTGAGGCCCCAGCTCTCTTTGCTGTTCAGGTTTGGGTGCTTTTTCTTGGTGGCAGCAGCAAACAGAGCTTCTGAGAAAGTCTGGACTTACAGGAGGGAAAATGACGCTTTGTATTTCTTGTCCATTACTCTAATGGTGATCCATTTTGCTAGCCACATGCTGGGCCGCCTTGAAGATGACAAGTTGACAATGACTCCATTGGGTCATTGCTGAGTGAGGAGCCCATTAGAATATGGGCTGTGGGTTCCAGCACAGCGTGTACCAGGAAGCGGGGACCTGTTATCCTGCACCCTGTGCTCATTTGTAGGAGCGAGTCTGTCAGTGATGTGGGAAGCCACAGCCCTGTCATGTTCCCACCTCCCAGTGTCTCCCCTGAAGGTGCCAGCCACACTCTGAGAGTTGGACAGAAACCCTGTCACCCCACCAAAATGGGGACCAGTGACTGCAGGGGCCACCCCCAGTGGTGGAAGCACCCTGGAGGGAGTGCTGTTGAAGGGTGGGCTTTGAGTCTGGCCCAAGTTTTTCACATAGCTTCCTTCCTTCCTTCCTTCCTTCCTTCCTTCCTTCCTTCCTTCCTTCCTTTCTTCCTTCCTTCCTTCCTTCCTTTCCTCTGGTTTTTTAGACAGGGCCTAATTTATTCCAAGCTGGCCTCGAGCTCACTGTGTAGTGGAGAAGGACCTTCAAACGCCTGCCTCTCTGTCTTCCCAATGCGAGGTTACAGGTGCGGACCACTGCACTGGCTCGCTGTAACCTCCTTAAATGAGTTCATAACACTCAAGTATTTATTTAGGGCCATGTGGTTTCCCTGTGACACACAATGGAGAGATGGTCAGCGGGTGGTCTTGGCTGCTCTTGTTTTTCGGGTTTTTGTTTTTGAGATAGGATCTGACCACATTGCTCAGGCTGGCCTTGAACTCCTAGGCTTAAGACACCATCCTGTCTTAGCCCAGGCAGCTGAATTGCAGGCTGTTGCTACTGTGCCTGGCTTCCGGTCTTTTAAGATGTTCTCGTTGGTTTTGGGGCAGACACTCGCTTGGTCTGCTTCTCCTCTACCCTGGCTGCTTCTGATCAGGGAGACACACTGGGGCTCTAAGTTCTGTTCAGCTGGCAGAGATCTCAGCCAGAAGCCAACATGAGAGGCACATCTCTCTCTTTGTTGAGACTTCCGCAGGGCCTGATGGCTAGGTGTTCAGACCCTAGCCTGCCTGAGGTTGCATTTCCCTGGAGACCTTGGGAGATGTGGGCAGAGGGGTGTTGTTCACCTATTGGTTTGAACATTTGCAAGACAAGGGGTGATTGAAGACAAAAGTATCATTTTATTAAAAGGAGAGCCAGCAAGATGGCTTAGTGGGCAAAGGCACTCAGTACAAGCCTGGAGATCCAGAACCACGTAAATATGAGAGAGCTAACTTTGCAAAGTTGTCCCTTGACTTCCACATGTGTGCCATGCCACACACACCCAGGCACACTGATCCAGAGTGTTCCAGCACTTTACAGCCTTGTCCATGTGAGTCAGTGGACACCTTCAGGGGTGGCCCAAGGCTGCACAGCTTCCTTAGTGTGGTGACACCTGGAATGTGGAATTGACAAACACCATTTGCCCCATAGTCCGCTCAGTACAGGGTCCCTGGTGGGGTTATAGGGAGAGGGGATGGTGGGGTTATAGGGAGAGGGGAATTCTTCTGCCCAGGGTCAGGCCAGGGTTCACCTCACATCTGGGTTATCCCGAGTGACCCTATTTCATGTGAACACTCTGCTGGTTGTTCCAGCAAAGGATCCGTGTTAAGCAGACAGCAGAACTCTTCTCTTGAGCTTACAGGTGTCTCAGGAACTGGCTGACAATGCCAGTGGGGTCCACTTCTGAGCCAGGTGACCTCAAGGGCAGTGCCATTCATCATGGGGCTGCACCTGCTTGAAATATCTTACACTTTGGGAGTCCAGAGTTGCTCCCCCGTGTCTGTTCTGAGATGTGATTGCAGGGTGTGTGGCCAGGCCCGCGTGCTTCTCAGCACAGGTGGCTAAACTCCCGGGGTGAGGGCAGCTCTGCCCCACTGCCTGCCTTTTGGCAAGAATGTGGTCCTGGGCTCTGCAGGACTCAACTGCAGCTCCAACAGAGCCCACCCACAGGGCGCTCAGGATAGGGGGTTCCAAGGAGCGTGCTGGGGTGCAGGAGGAAGAGTGCGCAGCGGCCAGCCATCCTCTGCTCTGCCCAAACCCCTGAATTGCTGCCCCCTCCCGCTTCAGCAAAACAGGAGTGGAGGTCGCTGGGCCCAGGGTGGTGAAGCTGCAGTCACATCCAGGTGGGGAGCAGGACCTGGGAACTTGGTTTCTCAGGAGGTGCCCCGACTGTGACTGGCCTCGCTTGGGCTGTGTGTGGTCCTTCCAGTCCCAGCCCTAAGAGGGAGAGGAAGACTCTTCGCCTGCTTGTCTCAGGATGGGGGTGTAAGAGTCACTCTTGTTTGAGCACCGGGATGGAACAGTGGGGAGGGGCTCTTTGATGCAGGGATGGCCCGGGTGACTGTCTGGGTTGGGGGTGGTCCTCTCCTGCTTCCCGGGAGCGGATTCCGGTCACTGCGGCCCTTGGGACTCGTGGGAGGCGGCGCTGAGCGGGTGACGCGGCAGCTCCCGCGGGGCATAAATAGCGGTGGCAGCGCCACTCCTGCTGCGGACACGTCGAGGGATCCTCGCGCGCTTCCTCACGCTGCTGCGCTGCGCCATGCGGTGAGTGACCCGCCCATCCGCCACGCCACGCCCGGACCGAGACACCCCGATCTGCACCGACCAGCCACGCCCGGTTCCCACCGCTGCTCAAGGTACCCGCGCCCCACTGAGGTGCGCCAGACCCGAGTCCTCGGGTGGCTGGCCGCCCTGTCCCTGCCCCTGCCCCTGCCCCTCTCACAGCTCTGTCCCTGTCTCCCCGCTTCTCCTCCCACCCCGACGACATTCCTGTCCGCAGTCTGAGTGGCCCCCAGACATGTGTGTGAGCGGGGCTGCTCAGATGGTGTCAACTCGCCCACTTCTCTTCCAGATGGCCAGACGCAGCGTCCTTCTGCTAGCTTGGCTCCTGTTGGCTGTGACCCTGTCAGCCACTCTGGGGCTTGGGATGCCAGTAAGTGCTGAGGACGACCACCACCAAAGAGGACTAAGGGGGTCAGACGTGAGGATCAGCCAGGAGCAAAGGATGGTTCATTCTCCCCACAGCAGGGGTGGGGGATGGCGTTTCCCTGCAGCTGCTGGAGGGTGGGGGAGGGTCCCAGGAGAAGGGGTGAGGACCAGCTGGACACTGACAGGCTCAAAATGGCTCCATTCTTAGCCAGGTGTAGAGGCCCAGGCTTGTAACCCCAGCACTCAGGAGGGAGGTACAGAGGCAGGAGGATCAAAAGTTCAAGGCCGGCCTCCCCCTACATAGCGAATTTTAGGCCAACCTGGGCTACACACGGTGCTGTCTCAACAAGACAGCAAGGAAAAGGCTCCCATTTGTTGGCCAGCCTGTGGTAAATAGACTAACCGCCCCTGGAGACTGGGAGTTCTGGAGGCACAGCCCTCAGCCCTGAGGCTACTCCAGAGTAAGTCTGTCACCCGATACTAGGCGTTATCAGCTGAGTCCTGCTCTGGTTTGAACATTAGTGGACCCCAAATTAGTGCACACAACAGTGTGTTCAGGTCAAATGCTGTCACTCTGGGCAGCCTGGATGCCCAGGCACAATATGCTCCGCTCCTCAGCCTAGGGACCTAGGCTGTCTGACCTGGGTTACTCTATTTTAGGCAAAGGAGAAGAGAGGCTGGACCCTGAACAGCGCTGGCTACCTTCTGGGCCCACGTGAGTGATGTAGGGCTGGGGTGCAGTAGGGCTCGGGTGCAGAGGCTGCGTGTGGGTCCTGATGTGTCTATGGGAGCCAGGCACTGTTCTCATAGCCAATTTACTCTCAGATGAAGAGCAGGGGGCATTCTCATGTGGCTGTGGGAACTGTGGGTTTCCATTAGCCTAACCCGCTGCGACTTAAAACACCTGCTGTGTCGGGGAGGGAGGGGCCCTCCCATTTCCAGAAAGGCCTTACCCCTCCAGGCTTCCACTCCACTCTTACTCATAGCAGATGAGCTCATTCCTGGGGTCCTGATATCATCCACACCAGCCTCCTGGGAACCCCAGTGCCTAGCCTCCTTGCTTCATCTGGGCAGAGCCTCTGAGCCTGCTCTGGCCTGAACCTCCTTTCCCTTCCACTTCTGAAAGTCGCCCTAACCCCCTCAGCGCTCCAGGGACCGCCCATCACTGCTCTGCACGTTTAACCCCGCGCCTGTTCCTTCTAAAAGTTTCTTCTACTGACTTGCCCCTCCATGGGGCTTTGTTCAGATTTTCTGAGCGAGTCTTCCAGGTCTCCTTGGAGTTCTGACTGCGCCTCTCCCTGAGTCCCTGGGTCTCACTAACACCCTCTTCCGCTTCCTGGCATCCTGAAGCTTCCCTCTGAGCTCCGGTAGGGGACTCTGGCAAACTAAGGTAGCCAGACAGGCCACCCCCAGACCACCTGAGCTGGTTACTTTCTTGCTCAAATCTGTTCCTGTCACCCCCGCACCTTCTTGTCCCTTCCACACAGGTCCCACTCTGTGTCACTAATACTTTCTCTGCATTCATGGCTGGGGAGGGTTAGAATCTGAGGACTTTGCACAGAGTGGGGTGGGGCAGATCACCCCAGTTGTGTCGATGACACATCAATCACATCTCAATGCGTCACCCTGTGAGGGATGGAGACTGATGACTGGCCTTCTTCGAGTTCACGTTTCTGTGTGGTGTGAATGCTTTGTTACCGGTGACCACCGGAGACTGGGATTTTGATTGGGGCTGCAGAATCACCAGGGGGCAAAGGCAGTTCTGCAGTGACAGGCAGAGGGGAAGGGCTTGCAGACAGAGGCGTCTTGTGTCTGTCCCCCCTCCCCTGATGGCCCTCCGGACCATGGTCTGTGTCCTGGATGTCTGTGACTTGCATTCATGCCTTCAGAGGTGAATTATCCCAAAGGAGGGGACTGGGCTGGAAGACACTGGCTCCCTCCTGAGTGCTGCCTGGTTAGTTGCTTGGCTGTTGTGGCTTTCAAACTTCCATTCACAGCTGGGTCTGAGATGCTTGTCCATCTTAAATACCCAGTCACTGTTCCCTGACACATGCATGGGTAGAGGCAAAATATCCCCCATCTACCCCCTCTCCTCAGTCCACCAGACTGGAAGGGACAGTGGAGTGAGGCTGGTGCTTCTCAGCCTGAGTCTGCCTGAGGCCATGTGTTCACGGTGCAGATTTGTGCTCATCCTTTGAGAAACAAGGCACAGGATTGATCAAACCTGCCTGGGCCCTGTGCAGGGTCCACGTAGTCACCAGATTCCTGGGAAGCTCTCCTAGCTCAGGTCTGTGGAGTGGCCTGCAGACTGGTACCCAGGGTCCTTGCAGGTATGAGTCTGGCACTGACCCTTGTCACTTTAGAATATTGAAAATGTTATCAGGAAAACTTTGAGTTAGAGTAGAAAACTTGTTCCCACTGCCAAGTTCATGCAGCCATCCAGGTAGGTCGGCAGGTGCACTGTGGACTAGCCAGGTGCCAGATACTTTTGATGTCACTGAGGTGTGGCAAATGTTGACGGCCAGAGCTGCTGGGATGTCAGTGCTTCAGGCAGGAGCTCCGAGATGAGGCGACTTACTCCACGAACTTAGCCCTGAACACTGGCTCTGTTGAAATAAACTCACTGGCCTTTCTGCCAAGCTTGGCAAGTGGGTTAAGAGGCCAGAAGCCCTGAGCCTCACCCATGTCACCAATTTTGTCTCCTAAGTTGGCCCCTCCAGCCTCTGTGCCATTTCTCAGCACTCATCAGCTGTCGTTCCTTTCCTGGATTCTGACCTTATCTCTTAGGGATCTCTCTGCCACAGCCACAGTCAGCTCTCTGCACCCCCACTCCTCACCCCCATCTTTCCTGGCTCTAACCCTCCTGCATGGGAGTGGTCCTTGGCATGTTTTAGACATCTAGTGTCCCTAGTCTCCAGGGATGCAGAGACCCAGATTCTGTTATCTTTGTGGGAGGTATTGTCCTGGGAGCTGGCTCCTGTCTCTGGGGCCAGCCAGCTCCTCTGGTGTTCCCAGCTGCATCTGGCACCTGTTTCTGTTTCAGACCCCTGCATCAGACCCCTGCCTCCGTACCTCCGTGCCCACCCCTCCATGTCATCAGCCTCCCTTTTCCCACTGGGGTCCCAGTTCCCTGTGATCACCACCCTCACCCAGGGACCCTGGAGACAATGCTTCCCTCTTCTGGGGCTTCCACGTTGCTTTATGCTGGTGGTCCAGCTGTGTGTGGTCCTCCCCTGGGGGTGGAAATGGGATAAGCCACACTGACAGCAGGCTCTCCCTCTCTGGTCTGCAAACAGATGCCATTGACAACCACAGATCATTTAGCGACAAGCATGGCCTCACAGGCAAGCGGGAGCTACAACTGGAAGCAGAGGAAGGGAGACCAGGTAAGGCCCGAGGCCCTGCATTCCCGGGACTCCCAAGTGCATGTGAGGGATGGTGGCCACACCTACCTGAGACTGTCCTGGCCAGGCAGGACCTGAGAGTCTACAGCCTCACACACCTCTCAAGTGCCAGGACCGGGGAACAAAGTCATGGAGCAGCTACAACAAGGGTGCTGGCCATGAGGTCCTGGAAGAGCGGACCCAGGGCCCCTCCACTTCTCTAGAGAGGCCCTGGATGGCCTAGGATGCCCCCAGGCTCCCAGCCAGCTGCTCTGGCCTCTGATGGGTGATAGAAGATGAGAAAACAGGCCATGAACACTCTTCTTTTCCAATGTCTAGGAAGCGTTGATGGGCCCCTGCCTGAGAGCAACATCGTGCACACCATAATGGAGTTCCTGAGTTTCCTGCACCTTAAAGGTATGGGAGTATTTTCCACCTAAAATGGCATCTTGGGCTGCAGGGCATCACCAGCACTGGCAGGAAAGAGTGAAAATGGGTTTCATGGAATGCCACAGGGAGACATCCATCACCCTACTCTGCCCTATGTTAGGACTGAGGCACAGCACACTCAAATGTCCTGTGCTAGGGCTGACAACGTCAACAGGCTGATGTCACTACTAAGAAGGGAGAGGAGCTTTGGGGGCCCCATATTGTTGGCACAGTGCTTTTTAGGGCATGGTATGCCCAAGCCAGGTTCTGAGAGGCCATGAGAAGTCATATTCTGCTAGCACAGGACCTGGCAGGTTGACTCTGGGAGCTGTTGCCTCACTCAGCTTTCTGCCACGCCACTGCCCTTCCAAGAGAAGAAGGGCAGGGGATTAAAACCTATAGGGGTACAGTGGTGGGGCAGGGGGTGACACCTAGAGACACAGCCCAGTACTTGAGAGCATTTGCTGCTCTTCCAAAGGACCCCAGTTCAGTTCCAAGAACCTAGGTCAGGTGGCTCACAACCACTCATAACTCTAGTTTTAGAAGATCTGAAAACACACACACAGCCTTTAAAAAAGGAAAACCAACCATCCAGGCAGGGAGAGTGGGAGAGCTGATAGTGTTAGCGCCTAGACCCCAGGTCCCCAGGCCTCTAGGGAGCTTCTAGGGCTTTCTGCAGATGTCTGTGTGACTGCTGCAGAGGGCGCCTTGGCTCTGCCGGGGGTTCCATTTGGTTTTGATCTTGTGACACAGTATTCTTAGACACTAGCTTCACAACTCTAGTGGCCTACCCTCTTTGAAGAGTGGACAGTCCTTCAGGTTAGACACACAGATGCGGTCTCCAATTCAGCGTCCCCACAGTGAGAACTCGCCCCTCTCCCTGGGTGCTGCCACGTGATTTTCTCTGAAGCTAACTACCCAACTTCTATTCCTCCTTCTTCAGAGGCCGGGGCCCTCGACAGCCTGCCTGGCCTCCCTTTGGCCACCTCCTCAGAAGATCTAGAGCAGTCCTGAGACCATGCCCACAGGGCACCTATGTCGTGTGCTGTAACTGAAAGTCACTCTAGAAGAATCTTCTGCCAACTCCTCAAGCAAACCCTCTGTTCTCCACTTTGATCCTGTGTTGTTATAATTAAGATGTTTTGATTGGAGTAAATATATTGTGTGACACAATAAAGACTAGCAAGTATCTGGGACTGTCTGCTTCTTCTAGGCTGCAGTCCATCACCTCCAGTGTGGTTATTTATTTATCCTGTGTATTTGTGTGCACGTACTCACGTGCACCTTGGGGATTGAACTCAGATCAACAGGCTTGGCAGTAGGTGCCTTTACCTGCTGCTGAACCATCTCTCTGGCTCCCCACCAGTGTGTTTTAAAGGGTAATGGTAGACATCCACCCATGCCTTAGGTGAGACTTAAGCCTGAATTCCACATGGACTGAAGAACATGTCAGCAAGTGCCGTGCCCAGAACGGTTATCTGGGTGCTCTGCTCAGTCTGATGGCTGTCTAGCGTGCTGCTGGCATGAGCAAAGGCACAAATGGGGACCTCGCCACCCTGGAGCAGCGGCTGTGGAGACAGGAAGAGAACTGACTCTAAGCAGGAGACAACAGCAGGTGCTCAGAGATGACCACGGGTGACAGAGAGCCAGGTCCCCCGTGCTAGACTGAGCGGAGCCTGGCCCTGTGTGTCTCCCCGGCTGTAGGACAGGCTGTCAGCCAGGTCTCACCTGGAGTCACCAACAGGGGTACTAGGACCCGAACCCATGTCCTCTGGAAGAGCAGCCCGTGTTCTTAGCCCCGAGCCATCTCTCCAACGCCTCTCACTCTTCCTCTTGACACTTAACTGACTTGAGCAGACATCTGGACCCTGAGACCTACAGAAGACAGACCACCAGGCCCTGCCAGTGTCCAGGGTCTGTGGGCCACATTGTGCTGCCAAAGAATCCCCAGAAGGGGTGACGCCTGGGCTGGTCCTCAGCGCCCCAGCCTGAAGCCTGCCCTTGTGGTATCCTTCTAGCCTTCTCCCTCCTGTCCAGGGCCGTGACATCATGTGCCCCACCCCCAATCCTCCAGGCTTGCCTCACCTCAGCCCTCCCACATGTCCCTCCTAATGCCTGGCAACGTTGGCACATGGTCCAGGAGTCTGGCAAGGCCACCTTGTCATGCAGCAGCCTTCTTCTCTTCTGGCTCCAGTGGTGGGGGCACCCTAATAAAAAGCTGTTGCTCTAGTTGTGGGGAGCTGACCAGCTCATCAGAGCCTCCTGAGCTCTGTGTTCCTGCAAGGCCATTGGTACCAGGCCTCCAGGAGTGTTCCTGTAGCCCTGGCTGTCCAGCATCTGGGTCAGCAGTGAACAGTTGTCTACCCCGTCCCGCTCCCCACACGTCATCTTCTGACTTCTCTAGATCTTTCCTTCATGGTGTGTTTGTGCATATATGTCTGTACAAGGGCACATGGGTATGGGCATCAGTCCCCAGGAGCTCCCTTTTTAGCTAGGGTCTCTTCTGCCTGGAATTTGCCAGTTAGGCTATGCTGGCTGACCAGTGACCCCAGGGAGTCCTGTCTCTGCTTCCCCAGTGCTGGGGTTCTAAGTCTCTGTCTGGTTTTGTTTTATATGGCTGCAGCGAGGGTGGGGGTGTTTGTTTTTAACCCAGATTCTGGGAATTGACCTCGGGTCCTCATGCTTGTTCAGCACTTTCCTGGCTGGGCCTTCTCCAGTCCTTTCCTTCCTGTCAGCGAGCTCCTGGCTCCCCCAGCCCGCCTCCTGCCACTCTCCTGTCTGTGCCCAGGTTTCCTAACACTCTCAAAGGGATGAAGTGCAGTGCTGTTAGAGAACACATGAGAAGACAAGGTCTCACTGGAGTCCAGAGTGGCTATTGAGACAAATGTATTTTCAGCTACTAACCTAGGTCCAACTGGGAACCTAGAAGGTTCACTCTCACAACAGAACGCAAACCATGGGCACACTAAGTCACCTCACCTGCTGGGGTTGGCAGGCTGGTCACTAGACTGTTTTGCAGGCCACAGTGCAACAGTGATTAAGGAGTGAGGCTTGGACAGGAGAACGTTTTCTCAATTCAAGCAGAACTTCACAAGAAACTAGCTCCCGCCTGACCCCCTCCCGCACCCTGCTGTCATGGCCTGGCCTGGGAGACCCCTGCTGGCCACCTGACCTGCAGAGCCTTGTTCTCGGAGACTTGAAGCAGGCTCATAACAACTTGAATGGGGAAACCACTAAGCGGATTGAAAAGTGAACACGTAACAAAAACCAGAAAGCCACCCTCGTCTATGCAGGGCGGGGGGCGGGGCCAGAGAGCCTCCCCAGAGACAGGAGGGCCAGTGTCCACCCCCCGGGGCAGTTCTGCCTGCCTGCACTTCAGGGTGCCTTGAGCAGAGGGATGGCTCAGCCCTCATGGCTGGCTGGCCTGGCCATGTCGCAGGGCTTCCTGCTTGTCTCTTGGCATCACCTTCCTAGGTGCAGACTCCCCAGAGCTGAGGCTGGCACGGGCATTCCCCTTTACCAGCTTGCACTCTACTCAATTTTCAGCCCTTTGGACTTGAACTCGATGTGGAGAATCTGTGACAGGCACCTTCCGAATTCCTCCAGGACCATCTGCTCGGCCAAGCTTGGGGAGCAGCGCTCCTGCTCTGCCTCCTCGCCCTGAGCCAGCAGGCAGGCACATGTGGCCTCCACTACCTCCCAGGAGATACAGGAGAAGGTCTGCCTGATGAGAGACACAGCCACTCAGTGCCTTCCCCATTCAGCAGGGCAGTGCCCGATCACTCTAGTTCAAGGATCAACGGCCTCTAGAAGGGACACCTACATCACCTTCCCTTCAAGGCCCAGGAAACATCTCAGAAGATCCTGCACAGGACTGGGTCTTTCAATAGCCTAGCATGGGTGGGGGAGGGGCTCATGAGGCCCCAGCCCTCTCTGAGGAGTGATTGGCAGTTAATAGCTGCTGGAGGAAAAGGGACATTTTCTTCAGGGATGTAGCCACTGGTAAATAGTCCATGTCCTAGTAAATAACCACATCCCCTTCACAGGTGAGAAGCCCTAATTAAACACAAAAAGTTAGTCATACACACACACACACACACACACACACACACACACACACACACACGAGGACGAGGACTAGTTCCGGGGAAGAGGGTCAGCAGGATGGGGTGAGGGAAAAGAGAGCAAGAGGGGGACTATCACAACACATTCTACACATGCATGAAATTCCCCAAACACAATTTTTAAAAAGGAGCATGTCCCTTTCTGCTAATAAAAGGCCTTTGTTTGTGCCAAGCCCACTGGCCCAGGCCTGTGCCCCAGCTTGGGCTAGAGGGAGAGATGCTGTCTTAACACACCAGGAATAAAGAACTAAACAGAAGAAGGTGTGAAGGCCGGCCTTGGGAGAGCAGCCCAGGGACCCTGCTCAGTGTCCCGGCTACTGACAGACCTAGAGGCTCATGTGTTCAGGGGCAAAGGCCCAGGTCACACAGGGCTCGGCCATGTAGGACTTCCAGACCGTCTGCAGCTGCTCTCGGCTCCCCGATAAGTCAGCAGAGGAGAGCTGGCAGTGTGGCAGCCAGCCTGAGGTCTGCAGGACCTTCCTGCAGGGCATTGAGAGCTGCAAAGTGCTGTGTGGCTGAGACTCCGCTGTCACACCTGTGGGCATACCATGCGGTCACCTCACCCTGGACACCCTGAAGAGTCTTGGCCTGGTCTGCTCTGTTTAGGGCTGGCCATTTCCTCTCTGAGCTCCGGAACAGGGAGACTTACCCAGGCACCTATGAGTGGGGCTCACAGTGACACCCTCAGACAACCTCAGAGGAGGCTGGTCCCAGGAGGAGGAGAGTGTCATGGAGGATGCAGGCTTCGTGAGAGTACATCTCACATCTTTAACCAAATAAGCCTGAGTTTGGCTTTGCAGAATGAACAGTTCATTTGTGACACCTGGGTGACCAACTGCATGGCATTTAAAGGAATGTTCTTCCTTTGGTTGGTTAGGTTTTGCAGTGTGTGTGCATGTATGCACACGTGTGGTGTATGGTGCGTGTGTATGGATGTGTGTAACTGCATGCACATGTGGAGGCCAGAGGTTGAAACTGGGTGTCTTCCTTGATCATTTTTACACTTTATACTTGGAGATAAATACATATCATTGAGTCAGGATCCCCTGTCCTTGCCTCCCACGCATTGGGATTACAGGCACCTGCCACAGCTACCCAGACTTCACAGTTTTCACAGCAAGGCTTGACCACTGAGTGGTCTCCCCAGAAGGTCCACCCTATTTTTCAGGATAGTCTCTCTCATTGGTTGACCTAGAGCTCACTGACTGGCTTGCCTGGCTAGCCAGTGAGCCCCAGGGATCTTGTCTCCACCCCCAGTACTGGGATTACCAGCACAGGCCATCAAGCCTGACTTTTTATGGGAGCTGGGATTTGAACTCAGGTCCTCATGATTGTACAGCAGGCACTTTACCTATAGAGCCACCTTTCCCAATCCCTGGAAAAAATATTTTTAAAGAGGTAAATCAAGTCTAATATGATCAAATGATGTCTCAGCCTCTGGGAGACTAAGATTAGTGTGGCTTCAGAACTACTCATTGGAAGACATCCAACCACAGTCCCTTCAGCTAAGAGCTCGGCATGTGTCCAAGACACATCTGTGCTGCTGTCCACAGTAAAGAAAGGTCAGGCGTGAGAAAGTGCTTGCCTAGCAAGAGGGAGGTCCTGGGTTCCATCCTTAGCCTAGAAAATGGGCGAGGAGGAGGAAAGAGAAGAGGAAGGGGAGGGAAGCTGAAAGGGAGGGGTAGGACCCAGTATCCATTTGTTCCAGATCGAGCAGGATTCTGACCTCATTCAGAGACATCAGAATACCACTAGTCCTGCTAACAGTGTGGGCAGAGCCTGTAAGTACAAACAGGGACACACAGACAGGGCAAAGGGAAAGAAAGGGCAAGCTAAGAAGCCGTGTGTGTGTGTGTGTGTGTGTGTGTGTGTGTGTGTGTGTGTGTACGCCCAGCACAGTGGACTTCCATCTTCCTGTCCCTCCTGCCCTGCACACTCCAGCTAACGCAGATGTGGTCTCTAAACCTCCTTCGGAATCACCCCAGTCTAATTGTTCAGAGCACCTACCTAGTTTTTCTCAGTTTTGGAGGTCCTGAGAACATGGCTGGGGACAGGTGGTGGTTGCCCTCAAAGTCCCCGGCCTCCATATAGTGGGGTGTGTTCATCAGCATTTTTCGTTCTGGGCTTTCTTCATAGTTTTTGCAAGCAATGCATTTGCAAATTGAAGAACACATGATTTTGGCCTGATGATAGAAAAATGCTTTGTTGAAATCAGGGTTCCCCCCCCACAAGCCACCCAGCACTCACATCTGCCTTTGCCCATCTGCTTGCTCAGATTAGTCAGATGAATCCTAGAGGCTTCACCAGGGAGAGCATCAGGCATGGCAGTAGTAGTGAATGCTCTAGAGGTGGAGGCTGTAGGATCAGAAATTCAAGGTCATCCTCCTTGGTCTGGATTGTGTTCCAGACCAGCCTGAACTATAGGAGACCCGCCTATAGAAGCAGAACAGTGTCTAGTTTTGTTTCCTGTTGCTGTGATAAAAATACCCTGAACAAAAGCAACTGGAAGAAGAAGGGCTTCCTCTCTCCAGCATGGAGAGGAGGTCAAGACGACAGGAGCTGGTCACATGGGATCCACAAGCAGGAAGCCAAGAGTGATGAATGCCACTGCCGCCGCTGCTGCTCAGCTCCCTCTCTCCACGCACACAGTCCAAGACCCAAGCCAGGGAGTGGTGCCACCCACAGTAGGCAGGTCTTTCCTCCCACCTCAAGTTATCCCCACAGGCACACTCAGAGGCCTGTTTCCCAGGTGACTCCAGACTGTCCAATTGACAGCACCTACCATCACGCTCGGGAAGGAAGGACAGGGACTGTGAGTCTCTTTTTACATCACAGTAAACATCTAACCACGAAGCTATTTGGATGTTTCCACTGTTCCGGGAGCTGCCACTTGCCTCATAGCACTCACAGTAGTTCTTCAGGCAGCCCGAGCGCTTACAGTTACACCCTTTGCTGTGTCTCAGCTTCGAAACGCCCAGCCGGCCTTTCCCCATTTTCGGTTGGAAAGCCTCAGGATTTCTATCAAGACATGCCTAAGAGAGAATATGGGAACATCAGGAAATGTGTGGGAGCCAGAAGCAAGGCCCCATGCAAGAGAAGGCCACACAGGGTAGCCACTGAGGTAGCTGGGGCCTCAGGACACTTCTGTGATAAAGCCCTGAGCCCTTTCTCTGCATTTGACAGCTAGGCATACGCACTGTAGGAGACCAGGGCACTCTCCCAGCATGCCTCGCATCTTTGCTTGAGGCAGGTGAGGCCATGGCATAGAAGAGCTCACACCAACACCCAGCATCTTTCTGTGCTGCATGGTGTCTCTCATTTCATCCTGCTGGCAAACTTGGGAGCTTAAAGATGTGGGGTCATCAGGTAGACAATGTGTACCAGCTCAGAACAAGGGTGAGGCCAACATGACTCCTTCACTGGAGGGAACCACTGGTCTTTCCCTCTGATGAGTGGCATTCTGTTCACCCAGCTGGCAGTTGCTCTATCCCTCCACTGATGGGCTGTGGGCTTATGGCAGGTTTTGTCTATTATGGATGAAGCTGCTGGGAACTTGCTTGGCAAGTCTCTGTGAGGGTTTCCTCTAAATTTTTGGCTGTGTGTTAGGGTTGGGTGACATCTAGGCAAACATGCAGCCGTCAGAACGTCTGCTAATCATTTCTCAGAGCAGCTGTATCAAGCCATGTTTCCATCTCTGGCACATGAGAACCCTAAACTCACAGTAACAGATTACACTCACTGCTAAATAAGAAGTGACAATCGACTGCCATAAAGCTCGGGGTCATAAAGCTCAGGGTCATGAAGCTCGGGGTATGAAGCTCGGGGCACGAATCTGGGAGGGGGCATGAAGCTCGGAGGCATGAATCTGGGAGGGGGCATGAAGCTTGGGGCATGAAGCTCGGGGCATGAATCTAGGAGGGGGCATGAAGCTCGGGGCATGAATCTGGGAGGGGGCATGAAGCTTGTGGCATGAATCTGGGGGGGCATGAAGCTCGGGGTATGAAGCTCGGGGCATGAATCTGGGAGGGGGCATGAAGCTCGGGGCATGAATCTGGGAGGGGGCATGAAGCTCGGGGCATGAATCTGGGAGGGGGCATGAAGCTTGGGGCATGAATCTGGGGTGGGCATGAAGCTCAGGGCATGGCCATTTTCTTTCTCCTCTGGGCCTGGCCATCTCAGAATTGCTAATAGTTCTAAATGATGTACCTGCAACTCAAGAGGAGGAATGAAATTGTTCTGGGGAAAAACAAACCAGACAGATTCAAGGCTCAGGGTCCTTTTGTTCCATTGAACAGGATACCCTTGGGCTTCAGCTGATGGCTCCTGAGGCCCCTGGAAATGTTTCCCTGGAGAAATTGTCAGGCCCAGCCTAGCTATACCTCCCATTCCCTGGTCCTTAGGCCCACAGGAAGGCATAGATGCAGCAGGATCTTGCAGTCAGCCTGCAGCTTCATTGCCCCTTGAGAAAGCCTAGATCCCCTTGCACCTGAAGCTAAAGGAATCAAAGTTTAAAGTCTATGAGGCCCAACCAAGTGCTTCCCACCCACAGGTGATACACTGTACCTCCCTGCACAGCGCTACCCAGAGTTATGAGCCCTGAGCCAAGACAGACTCTGTGCTCTTGAGTCAGAGCCTCCCAGACTCGGCTGCAGCCCCAAAGCACCCCTAGCTGCTGGGTATCACTGGAGCCCGGGTCACTGCATCCGTCTGGGCTTCTGCCTGAACCGGACTCTGGAGACCGTTCACCGGCAAAGCTCTGTGCAGTGCATTACCTTAATGGCTTTGAAGCGCTCGAGCTCATGGCGGAGGCTGGTGCAGCTGCAGCTGTTACAGAAGTCTCCGCTGGTGAAGCAGTCGCAGTATCTGGGAAGGAAAGGCTCACTGAGTCCTCAGGCACGGGCAGCCTGAGGTAAGCACAGGCATACGAGGACAGGTGACCCAGTTTAGGGGCTTCCTCTGGACTTTTCATATGAAAATGAGAATTGGAGGTGGGGGTGTGATGTCTTACGACTAACACAGGAGAAAGACAAACTAGTAAAGCCATTGGTTATAACACAGCAGTCTGCAAATCAGCACCATTTCCCGGAGGACATGCTGTCTGTGATCTCACTCCCGCCCTCTGCTCTCCTCTCCTCTCCCTGGCACAGCAGTGAGGGGACTACCAAGCTGCCACCCCCTCTTCCCAGAGTGTGGCTTCTCCTTTTGGGCAGCACTGCTCCCCTCTGCCACCAGCCCTGACCTGTCATGTCAAGTCAAGTTGGCATAGCAACCTCAGTGGCAGCAAGGAGAAGCTGGGCATGGCGCTCTCCCTGGTCTCAGGCTCCTGCACCACGCTCATCTAGGGGTTCTTGTACAAGGTACTGGCATCATCTGCCATCAGTCTACTCCCATTGTTACCTGGGAAACCTCATGGAAGTCACCACTTGAATGTGGTGTTCCTTTGTGTCAGCGAAGCACCTGCCGCCTCTGGTACCTGCCAGCAGCCACTCTAGATCTACATTGCTCCAGGGTGGCTGAGGGCAATGCTTTCTGGGTCATCCTGCCCTGGTGCTTATGAAGAGGTAAGAGTGTTCAAGGACATGCCTGGATGTCCTGTTCCATGTTCCCTCTATAGGCAGCAGACCCTGGAGCTGGAGAGTACAATTTGGGAGCCACAGCTCTGGGGAGAAGTGAAGACACTCTCTGGGGAAGCTCATTCACGCCAAACTGCAAAGAATTCCTTCACCTAAACACCCCGCTGATGAAATCCACAGGAAAAAGCAGCCACAGAACACAAGGTGACCAGGTGAGCAGAAACTCGAGAAACTCAAGGGACTCAGACAAGCTGGCGCCTCAGATACCAGTGCTGTGAGCCCCAGTCTCCGAATGACCCAGTGTCCTAACGTGGGAAAGAAGAGGGAGTACAGGCCTGTCACCCCAACTCTCAGGAGAGGGAGGCAGGAGGATCAGAAGTTCAAGGCCAGTCTTTGCTTCATAGCAAGTTTGAAGTCAGTTTGAGCTGCATGAGACCAGGCCTGTCACTCCAAGCACTTGGAGGCAGAGGCAGGTGGATTTCTGTGAGTTCCAGGCCAGCATAATCTACGTAGTAAGTTCCAGGACAGCCAGGGATACAGAGAGACCCTGTCTCAAAACAAAGAAACACCCTAAAACAAACAAACAAAAAACCCTGCTCTGTAAACTATATATACCCATTTACAAATCAGCCCCCATTTCAGAGTGTGCCTCAAAGAGGAAGAGGCCCTCAGCCCAATGAGAGGCCCCTTCTTGCTCTGTGAAATGATGGGGCAAAGGTCATCCACATAAGCAGTTGCCTCTATGAGTCCTGTATCAATGACTGCCAAGAAGAAACAGTGTGGCACTACCCGAGTACAGGAAAAACCATGACAGAGCTACAAACAGCCAGGGGACCCTGGGACATGCACAGGACAGCAGAGAGTGGAGGAGAAGCCAGGCCCTCACTGATGTACCCACAGGAAGGTCAGTGGCCTTGCTGGGGAGGGGAGATGACCCTGATCTCCCAGCAAAGCTAATTCTACAGTGCAGCAGGAAGTGCATCTTACACACAGCATCTTGGGTCCCTGCATTAAAGGCAGTGGTTGCTTCCCATTTTAACCCTTACCCAGCCAGAGCTATTTTGGGTGGCCCCTGCATAGTGGGTCCTGAGGGGAAGGCAGCTCCACTGACAGTCGATGGAAGAGCTCCATTATCAACCTGCATGGAGGCAAAAGCAACAATGGTCTCTTCAGAGTGTGTGTAAAGTGCCAGCAGCAGTCCCTACAGGTGGAAGTCACAATCCCATGGCCAGGCCTCATAGCCACAGCAAGCCCACCGACTTGGAGCCTACAGGCTGAGACCATCTTATAGCTTTGGCCAGATCCAGGCCCAGGGCCCCCGAGTTCAAAGTCTCTGACCATGGGGCTGATGAGAACAGTCAGGGTGGGTGGGGCCCAGGGCGGCAAGGACAAAATAGGGAACAGTGTGTACGGCTGTCACTTGGAGGCTGCTGACACTGTCATTGGAGCACTTTGTGTCCACAAACAAGTAGTTGAAAACACAATTAGTTACAAATGTCCACAGACTAGAAGTGTTCCCAAAGTATTAGGTTCTCAAAATAACAGAGACCTTAAGTCTCACTGGCAAACACTGTTCATTTATTTTTTAGACTTTGTAGCTGGACTCCATCCCTATACCCATACCTTGCCTACCTGTCCAAAAACATCCCTGGCTGTCAACACTCAGATGGACACCCTCTATTCCTCCCCACACCTTTGCTAGCACATCTCTCTGATCTTGCATTTGTTCAGGTGGAGGGCCAGCCATGGGAACCTAAGGGACTCCTGGGTAATGCTGTGACTACTGCCCTTTTCCACAGTCTCCAGACCCTCACGGCCCTGTTGCTGGTCTTCTGTCTAGGGTCTGACACAGGTGTGAAGGGACAAATATATAGTAACTATTTCACTATTGATGTTGATGATGTTTTTTAAGACAAGGTTCTATGTAACCCTGGCTGGTCTTGAACTTGCTATATAGATGAGGATGACCTTGAACTCCTGATCCTCACATCTCCACTCCCCAACTTCTGAGATTCCAGGCATGTGTCAGGAGGCCTGGCTCTCACTAACCTGTAGAACCTCAGAAGTACATGCAGCAAGTACACTGCCAGGAGACGACATCAGTGTTTGGAACTAATGACTCACCTGTGTGATGAGATTTAATTTTGCTGGCACTGGCAGAAGTCTTCCCACTAAAGTTGTCATTGGCTTAGGGAGATCTGTAGGAAAACAACTGACATGAACTGACAGCAAGCATCGAAAAGTGGGGTCCACGGGCAAGGCTATTTAACTTATCCTGATGTAGTCAGTGTGTTTAATTTTTTATTTATGCATCTGTGGGTATGTGTGAGTATATGTTGTGTGTGTGTGCAGATGCCCACAGAGGTCAGAAGAGGGTGTCCGATCCCTGAGTGCAGGGTTACAGGCAGTTTGTGAGCCACATGAAGTGGGTGTGAGCTGGGGCCTCCGGATGAGCAGCAAGCGCTCATGACTGCTAAGCCATCTCTCCTACCCCTTGCTTTCAGACAGGGTCTCGGAGAGCCCGTACTCAGCTCACCATGTATGTGGACCTTGAGCTCCTGGTCCTCCTGTCTCCACCTTCCAGTGTTGGATTACACACACGCATCACTACCCCTGGGGTTTGTGATTTTTCCATAGATCCTTTTGGGTCATCGTAATTTTTTTGTGTGTTTTTGAGACAGGGTTTCTCTGTGTAGCTTTGGAGCCTTTCCTGGAACTTACTCTGTAGCCCAGGCTGGCCTCCAACTCACAGAGATCCACCTGCCTCTGCCTCCTGAGTGCTAGGATTAAAGGCGTGTGCCACCACCACCCAGCTGGGTTATTGCAATTTTTAAACTTTTATAGTCTTAGCTGTTTTTTTAATCATAAAGCTGTTGGCCTGAGCATTGCAGAGGTCTACTATACTGAAAAAATGTTAACACCCAGCTTCTAACACCACGTACCAACACGCCCTTACATGACACAGTGAATTTACTGGACACCTTGAGTCATTTTATACTTTCAATGGAAGTCTAGTGATTTGGATCTTTTTTTTTTTTTTTTTGAGAGAGGGTTTGTATAGCTTTGCACCTTTCCTGGATCTCCCTCTGTAGGCCAGGCTGGCCTCAAACTCACAGAGATCCGCCTGCCTCTGCCTCCCGAGTGCTGGGATTAAAGGCGTGCGCACCACCTCCTGGCTGGATCCATTTTGGATCCAAACTGTTGGATCCATGACTTTCAATTGATGCATCTCCTTTTCTCTTCATTGCCTAACTTGTTAGGATATCAATGCTTTCTAAGCTCTCTAGAGGAAACCACTTGTACTTTGGTCCAAAGGCTCCATCCGGGTATAGCCCCATAGAGCTAGTGTGTCCTCCTCCTCCTCCCTGCAGCCCTCCAGCCTGCATCTACTTCCTGCCCTGGGCCTCTGTATCCTTTCAGTGAGACAGACTGGAGGCCACAGGTGTGCTACAAGCAGCAGGGGAGGGCCTTTGGGGTCATTTGTTGATTATGGTGTCATGGGAGGAGTTGGCTGGGTGACTATCAGGTCACTCCTGATGATGAAGGCAGAGGGATGAGCCTTACTGATCACACACTGTTTCCATTAAAGCACCAGTAATTTAGAGCACATGTGAGCAGCCCGGCCTCCATGGGGCAGGCTGATGTTTCAGGTAAGCCACCTCTGCCCTGACTGGAGGATCGAAGCAGAGCCACCCTGATGAAAGCTGCCACTTGCTAGAAGGCAAGGCAGTGGAAGAAGCCAGACAAGAAGGCTTAATGTGGTCTGGACAGATTAGGCTGTGGTGGTTGATTTTGTTCCATTCTCTGACTTCTATTGTCCAGGTTTGTCCAAAAACTCATTTAATACACTAATGGCCTGTTTTACACTCCCCCTCTCCCTCTCCCTCTCCCTGTGTGTCTGTGTGTGCGCGCGCGCATGCACACGTGTGCGTGTCTGTGGGGCTATGGTGCTCATGTGTGCACTTGTATGTGGAGGCTAGAGGACAACCTCAGACGCTCTTCTTCATTTTTTCTGTCTTTGAGGCAGGGTCTCTCACTGGGCTGGGACTCTTGGTGAGGAGCCTAGGCTGGCCTGCCAGCTACTGACAGCCCTCCTCCTAGCCCCTCACATTCTTCGACACAAAGCCTAACAGATTCCTTTGCTGCTCCCTCCCTTCCCACCTCCAGTGTGAGCCAGGGCGGCAGCGGCCGGGTTTGTGCTGTGGTACCTGACTGTGGGAAACTGTTCTGGTCGTCATACTGAGGAAGCAGATGGAGTGCTTTGAGCTCCCGCGTGCCACAGTTGTCTATGCAGAGCATCTGGGCACCTCCTTTCAGCTGACAGATCACCTGAAATGACACGGTGAAGACGGGGAGGGACTCCAGCTTGGAGCAGGAACAGAGGAAATCTGCGGACTTCCCCCTGGGGTTTAATGGGGGGAGGGAGAAGGTGGGTGTGTTCTCTGTCTTCCTCTACAATAACTGCTGTCCCTAACCTTCACCCCACACATTCTTGTGATGTTTCCACACACTCAAGTTGCTCCTGCATCCTCTGAAGGACTACGTGCCTGTGGACAGGGGTTCCCTCCTGATGGCCTTCAATCCACAGCCTTGTGAACAGGGATTGGGCTGTCTCCTGAACCCCAATTTCTCACTCTGAGACCCTTGGGGGCTGCGCACATCTGTAGAATTAGCTTTAATTTGCTGTGTGTTCTTTCCTGTCACAGAACCAGGCTGCTGTCTAACAGGGGGTTTTATGCCCATTGACTTTATTTCCCCTAAATCCAGTTAGAAAGATAAAGTCAGTGACTGGAAACTCCTGAGAAACTGTGCAGAGCTTACGGGGTCTGACAAATGCTGCCAGACCCCATCTGGGTTCTGACTGCCAATCTTCAGCAAACCACGGACAGCTGCACATCAGGGCCACCAATCCAGATGCTGGGGGATGGAGCGCCCTGCACACCCAGCTGCTCTAGGGTGTGGTGTGGACACTGGGGCAGGAGCACTCAAACAGGCACAAAGGACCGAGGTCATCTGAATAGCGCCCATTAACCTGCTAGAAGAGGAAAAGCAGGTTCCGGGGCAAACGCTCATGTCGTCCTGACACTGGAGAGGCCAGCACCCTGCACCGCTGTATTCAGAGGGCTATGCAGCCATGTTCCAGCGTGCACTCGGCTGGGCATGGCTCACACCTCAGGCAGAGATTGCGGGTGCCACCCTACAGTGTAGAGGGAGTCAGAGTCCTTTGTCCTATGGCTTCTCTAAGGTCGTGGGAAAGCTCTGCCATCAGAACCTGGGGTTTCAAATAAGTCTCGGACACAGAGGGGTATCAGTGTTTGCACCCCAAAGACAGGTTTCACAAGGACGTTATTTCCAGTATTTCTGGGGCACAGTCTGCCTTCGATCAGGCCTCATCTGGGGCTGCTGACGGCTCTGAGGGCGCACTACGTGTGTAGCCCAAGCTCGGCTGAAGCACTGGTGACTCCCTGATGTCCCCTGAGCAGTTTTAGAAGCACACCATGCAACACCTAGGGCTAAGACAGGCAGAGAAGGGCTGCCTGCAGAGCTGGGGGAGAAGGAAATGACATCATACGGGTACACTCCCCACACCCTACACACTAGTGTTGCTGGTAACCTGGAGGCAGGCAGGAAGGCTGCAGAAGCACAGCCTTGGGCCAACTAACACTGCAAACCTAGACTGTCCCTAGTGCCACCTCAGTTCCTAACTCTGGACTCTACATGCACAGTGTGACTTACGGCGACTCCTCTATGGGACACAGTAATGTCCCAATCATTATTTGATTTTCTGAGGTGGGGTGGAGATGAGAATCTTGGGGGTGAAAGGTGAGAGGTGAAAGGTGGAGGGCTCAAGTTTACTCTCCCCCTTTGTAGATGGGCAAGCAAAGAATGCTGACTTAGCAGGTGAGTGACAGTGGACAGGGGTCTTTGACAGGCTGAATGATGTCTTTTTTCCCCCACAGTTACCATAGGGTTGGAGTCTTTCTTCCGGGGGCAGCTGGAAGCTTCCTCTGCCTCCTGGGATGATGGGAACTTGCAGCAGGATTCCTGAGCCAGAGGGGTCTGGAAGGCTGAGTCTTCGGGGCTGCTGCCTGGCACACTGCCACCTGCTTCCTTGATCTCAACCTGGAAAAGCAGTGGCCATGACAGAGTGCACAGGGCCATGTGCTGCAGTGTTAGCACACAGAACACTCAAGTCAGAGCAAAGTGCTGGGCCTATACTGCAACCATTTTCCCCTGTGAGAAAGAAAGGGAATACTCCAGCCGAGCAGCCCCAGGACAGAGGCCTCTGAGGACAGTCATCAGTCCCAGGGTGGAGAAGACTGCATCAGAAATAAATAAACAGGACCAGGAAGATGGCTTAGTAGGGAAGAGCAGCCTCACAACTCGAGTTTGGTCCCCAGGACACACGTGGTAGAGAGCATCAGTTCCTGTAACTTGTCCTTTGACTGCCACGTGTGCGCTGTGGCACTTGCAGCCACACACAAATGAATAAATCTAATTATAAAATAAACAAGACAAAATTACATTTACTAAGAAGCAATGGGATTTAAAAGCTGAAAGGTCTCAACGATCACAAAACGTACGTCAAATTTGAGTGATCCCAACCTTAGAAGACAAAGCGCAGCTAGATTTTGAGTGACAGCCTTACTTAGACATTTCAAATTTTATGGAAATGCAGAAAACTTACTTTTTTGTGTGTGCTTGCTGCCTTGGGAGCTCGCCAGAATTAGTTCACTGGAGTCTCACTGACATGACTTCCTTGGACCCACAAACACACAATTGCTGGCCTCTCCATCATCACCAAATATCAGAACCATTTGTTTCATAGCAGAAACCTACTTTCCGAGACTGAACCTAAATGTATGGACTTGTAGGGGAGGGATTCCCACAGAGAGAGCCAGGTGGGCTGGCCTACACCTGGAATCCTAGCCCCTTTGAGCTAGAAGTACAGAGGAGCAGGAGTCTAAGATCATCATATACAGAGCTCAGGGCCAGTCTGGGCTGCAGGAAACGGCCTCAAAAAACCAAAACAATCCATGGCCAGACCCCAGGTGGAACTCCGGGAGTCCAACTGGCAAGAAAGAGGAGGGATTGTATGAGCGAGAGATGTTGAGACCATGATTGGAAAAAGCACAGAGACAAATAGCCAAACTAGTGGAAACACATGAACTATGAACCAATAGCTGAGGAGCCCCCAACTGGATCAGGCCCTCTGGATAAGTAAGACAGTCGATTAGCTTGAACTGTTTGGGAGGCCCCCAGGCAGTGGGACCTGGACCTGTTCTTAGCACATGAGCTGGCTGTTTGGAGCCTGGGGCCTATGCAGGGACACTTTGCTCAGCCTGAGTAAAGGGAGGAGGGGACTGGACCTGCCTTGACTGAATCTACCAGGCTGAGCTGAATCCCCAGGGGAGACCTTGACCTGGAGGAGATGGGAATGGGGGAGGGTTGGGGGGGAAGGGGAGGGGGGGCCCAGGAGGAGGGAGGACAGGGGAATCCGTGGCTGATATGTAAAATTAAATTATAAAATACAGAAAACAAAACAAAACAAACAAAAGGTCTACAAAAAAGATGTTAGTGATTCCCTCTGAATAGCTAATAGAATAGAAACAACAATTCCATTTGTTTAAAGGGTAAACACACCTCCCATGTCCTATCTTTTTTTTTTTTTTTTTTTTAAATAATGAGTTAGGACATAGTCTCCAACAGTTCAAAGAGAGACCTGAGAGACGGCTCATCGGTTCAGAGTACTTGTTGCTCTTGTAGAGGACCTGGATTCAGTTCCCAGCACCCACATGGTGGCTCACAACTGTGGTAACTCCACTCTCAGGGCATCTGGCACTATCTTCTGGCCTCCATGGGCTCTGCATGCACACAGTGTGCCTACATGTGGACAAACACATGTTTTTAAAAAATCTTTAAAAATTTTCAAAAAGCTGAGTCTCTGTTTTGTCACCCACTGATCTGTTAACCCTGGATTACACTGAAGGAGACCTTGTCTTCCCCTCTGCTCACTGCCTCCCCTCTTCCCCTCTGGCTCCTCCCCCTCCCCTCTTCCCCTCTGGCTCCTCCCCCTCCCCTCTTCCCCTCTGCTCACTGCCTCCCCTCTTCCCTCTTAGGGGAGGGAGCAGGGCTCAGGACCATCAGACACAAGGTGCCCGGTAAGCTTCCACTAATGGTAAAGGGGCTGCTGGCATCTGGAACCACTGGACACTGAGGGGCAGGCCTCTGCCTCAGGGTAAGGCTGGCCTAAAGTTCCTGTGGGGAACTTTAAATTAAGCAGGGAACAGGATTTTTGGACCCTGAGCTCCAGCAGCTGTGACTTATGCTCTACAAAGCCAGGCTCCTGTCATCTCCACAGCAATTCAAAAACTATCCCGTGAGAGCTTACTCTGGACCTGACATACTTGACTGGATGAGGAACCCATTTTCTTTCCCAAGCTGGGTTTTATTGGGGGTTAACACATGTGCTGGGCTTCCTTTAAAGAGCTGATTCCTTCATTTTGGCAAGAAAGCAGAAGGGCTGGGCATGTGGCTCAGTTGGAAGTGCTTGGCTAGCATGAACTGGGTCCTGGGTTTGATCCCCAGCATTGTATAAATGTGGGTGTAAGCCCAGCACTCAGGAGGTAGAAGCAAGAGAATCAGGGGTTCAAGGTCATTCTCAGCTACATAGCAATTTCAAGGAATAGTAGCTGACTGAGAAGTAGCATTCATTCAGAATCCATTACATAGGTTTGAAGAACCATCTCTTATTTTACAGAGGAGGAAAAATCATCAATCAGCTCCTCAATAAATTAAAGTCTTTGGTGTGAACAAGTATGTATGAATAAACCCAAACCTATAGGACTAGGCTGAAGACAATCTTTAGAGTACACAAAAAGCCCTGGGCTCCACCCCTCGCCCCGCCCGGGCGGGGTGGGAACACACAAGTCCAACAGACCAGAAATGAATGATTCCCTGGCTATGTGATGCTAAGCAGGTGTCCAATACAAACACCTACTGTGATGGCAACTGTTCTAGTGGGGCACAGTCACCTGCAGGGGAAAAGACCGGACAGGGAAACTGAGAGGCACTCTCGCGGGGCGGCGCATCGCCCGGACTCCCCTGTGAGCATGCGGTCTGGAACCAGACCCCGGGGTTTGCACGCGGAGACACGGCGCGACGGCGCCCCCTGCCGGCGCTTACTGGGATCACGCGCACTCCTGCGCTCAGCGGCAACAGCGCGGGCCCGCGCGCCCCGGGAAGTAACGACGATAGCACGTGCACGCTGTAGGCGGATGGCGGCGCGGCGTCGTCTGGGTTGCGGAGCTCAGGCAGCCCCGGGAAGTCGCCGAGCAGGGCGGCCGGTACCTCGGCGCCCGGCGAGGGGCTGAGCGCGCGCAGCAGCTGTTCCCCCGGCTCGGTGGCGCCCAGGTAGGCGTCGGCCAGCACAGGCAGCTCATCCCGCTCGGCCGCACCCGCCGCGGGGCTCAGCGCCAGCCCGTCCGTAAACCCGCGCTCAGGCCCGAACAGCTCGGCGCCCAGCTCGTCTTCGGGGCCCGTCATGGCTCCGAGCAGAGCGTCCTCCATGGTCGTGGGGGCCCGAGAACAGCGACCCGACCCGGTCGCCCAGCTGGCCTCGACCCTGAGAGGATGAGCGGACCGTTGACCGTTAAGGACGGGGCGGGGCTAGGGCTGTGGTGGGTGGGGCCTCGGCCAAGCTGACAGCAGCCTGGGTTGTGGTAGGTGGGGCCTGTGGTGGGCGGGGCCTTGCTGTGGAGGGTGGGCTCTGGACCGTGGTGGGCGGGGCCCGAGCATGATGGGCGAGGCCTGGGCTGTGGCTGGTGGGCAGGGCCGGTAGTGCAGCCTTTCTGTGTGCTTGGATGGAGGCTGGAGGGACCCGCTCTCCAGGGATCAACCACTACTCCTGCCCCCAGTGGGGAAACTGAGGCTCCCAAGGTGGTGGTTCTTTTTTTTTTTTTTTTTTAACTCTTGAAAATTTCATACGTGAGTACTGTATTTACATCATTTCCATCGGTTTTTGTTTTAAGTCAAGATCTCACTAGGTAGCACAGGCTGCCTGGAACTCACAGAAATTCACCTGCCTCTGCCTCCCAAGAGTTGAGGTTAAAATCATAACTGATTCCAAGGAATTTGAAGCAGTGCTAAGTGGGCCTCCTAGCTTGACATCTGATCTCTGTCTCTCCAAGATTATTTTGAGTGTGTGTGTGTGTGTGTGTGTGTGTAGTGCCTGAGGAGCCCAGAAAAGGGTGTTTGATCCCCTGGAACTGGAGTTATAGGTGGTTGTAAGTCACCATATGCGTGCTGGAAAGTGAGTTTGGATCTCTGCAAGAACAGCAAATGCTCTTAACCTCAGAGTCATCTTCCAGCCTATTTATCTATTCATTATTTATTTATGTATGTAGTATGGGAGATTGAATTTAGGGTCTCCTGCATGCTAGGCAAACACTCTGCCTTTGAACTTGTTACTTTGTCTCAGCCTCCCTAGCAATTGGAATTAAAGTCCTGTACCATAAGTCTTTGCTTTCAGGTTTGTTTGGGGTTTTTTTTTGAGATTTATTTATTTGTTTATTTATTTATTATGTATACAGTGTTCTGTCTGCATGTATCCCTGCAGGCCAGAAGAGGGCACCAGATCTCATTACAGACGGTTGTGAGCCACCATATGGGTGCTGGGAATTGAACTCAGGACCTCTGGAAGATCAGCCAGTGCTCTTAACCTCTGAGCCATCTCTCCAGCCTCTGCTTTCAGGTTTTGTTTTTATTTACAGTTATTGTGTATGTGTGTGTACATGTGTAGACACACCATGGCATGAGTCTGAAGGAGAGGAAAACTTTCCAGAGTGGAGAGTTGATTCTTACCTTGCACTGTGTGGATTCTGAGATTGTATTGGCTGTTTTTGTTGTTGTTATTGTTTTGGTTTGGTTTTTTGTTTTTTTGAGACAGGGTTTCTCTGTGTAGCTTTGCTGCCTGTCCTGGATCTTACTCTGTAGACCAGGCTGGCCTTGAACTCATAGGGATCTGCCTGGCTCTGCCTCCCAAGTGCTGGGATTAAAGGCGTGCACCGCCACCACCTGGCCTTGGCTGTTTTTTTTTTGTTTTGTTTTGTTTTGTTTTTTGTGTCAACTTGACACCAGGTAGAGTCATCAGAGGAAGGAGCCTCAGTTGAGGAAATACCTCCTTGAGATCCAGCTGTAAGGCATTTTCTCAATTAGTGATCAATGGGGGAGGGTCCAGCCCGTGGTGGGTGGTACCATCCCTAGGCTGCTGGTCCTGGGTTCTATAAGAAGGTGGGCTGAGCAAGCCATGGGAGGCCAGCCAGTAAGCAGCATCCCTCCATGGCCTTTGCATCAGCTCCTGCTTCCAGGAACCTGCCCTGTTTGAGTTCCTGCCCTGACTTCCTTCAGTGATGAACAACAATGCTGAAGTGTAAGCCAGATAAACTCTTTCCTCCCCAACTTGCTTTTTTGGTCATGGTGTTTCATCGTAGCAATAGAAACCCTAAGACAGGGGTTAAACTCAGGTTGTCAGGCTTGGCAGCAAGCCTTTACCCACTGAACTATCTCATCAGCCGTTTTAGTTTTTCTGAGGGTCTTGTTGTGTGGCTCTGGTTGGCCTGGTACTATTTAGTCCAGGTTGCTTTCCAACTTGAAGTAGTCCTCCTGCCTCAGCCTTCCTGAGTGCTGGGATTACATTTGTACACTACTGATCTCAATTAAATTCTTTCTTTCTCCTTCCCTCCCTCCCTCCCTCCCTCCCTCCCTCCCTCCCTCCCTCCCTCCCTTCCTTCCTTCCTTCCTTCCTTCCTTCCTTCCTTCCTTCCTAGTACTGGGATTCAGGGTCCATGCCATCATACCCAGCCTTCACTGGAGTTACAATACTTAACATCCTTCAGTTGGCTGTCTTGGACTGGAGCTGACACCCAGAACTGGAGGTGGGGAGTCGGGTCTGCATTCTCAGTGCCTACAGCAGATGTTCAGGAAAGCCTGCAGAAGAAACTCAGTACTGGACTGAGAGATGGCTCAGGAGGCAAGACACAGACAACATGAAGACCAGGTGTGCTCGCCCGTAACCCCATCACTGAGGCGGGGCAGAGTCAGGACTGCTGGGGCTTTGCTGGCTGCTAGCATAGCCAAGAAATGCAAGCCCAGGTTCCCTGTCTCAAAGGAAGGAGGCAGAGAGTGATGGAGGAGGACGCCTTTGGCCTCTGCATGTACCCACACAGCTGTACACACATGAGCATATGCCACACAGGCACACAATTACACATTCCGAGAAAAGGAAACATAGCCATCATTCATGTAACATGCATCTACTAAGCACCTGCTGGGGTGCCGGGCACTCACAAAGGAGTGGTTGGAGAATTGACAGCAGGCGGGCTCCACTGCACGCTGCTCCTGAGTCAAGTACATGGACAGTGCTGTCCCCCACACTGCCGGAAGCCATGCTCAGAAGCCAGGACTCATCATATAACCCCCAATGATTAGTATGACGAAGGAGACAGAGACAAATGCTGTAGTAGATGGGATTAATGTTTTATTAATGGTCAGCTACACTCATTCACACATGCATTTCTAAGATTTATATCCAGACAGCATATGGTATTTACAGGCAATGGACAGATTAGGATACCGAATTCAAACCAGCTACAGTAAGACTAGGTTTTGTTCAACATTAAATTAAATACATAATAGTCTTACCTCCTCCTTTCGACACACACAGTGAAAGCCCACCCTTCTGCCTTGTAAGGAATATGGAATTGCATTGATAACTGCTCAGGAGCAGCAAGGACACTGGAAACCCGAGAGAGGAATGTGACGCTTGGGCACTAGCAGGGCTCCTCGGGGTAACCCAGGTTGGTCAGTGGTCATGAACAGCGACCCTTAGGTGGCTCTGACTTAGGTTTGTTTCTGCTCTTGCATTTATGTTGCCGTTTGTTTTCTTGTTTTTAAGAGGAAACAAAAATCTTTGGCCCTTTTAGGTGTGATTATTTTAGATTACAAAATTTATACATGTATATGCATAAGACATGCATAAGCTCTCAGCCAGCACCTCTCGACACTCTGGTCACCCCGCCCCCACTCTCGTGCTAGTGTGAGCACAGGGCAGGGACTGAGCCAGGCCGGAGGGCACACTGAAGTGGTCAGAAAAATAAATACATGATTGAAAACACCGAGAGCTAAGCTTGTCAGGACAGGATGGCGATGGGGGGAGGGATCCATTATGCTTAAGTTTACATAATACCACACAGACTTAGTGTGGATTGCCTTGCGGCCCATCAGGCGCTTTCAAGAAAGGCACTCCCATTGAGGGATGGCATTTAGGTACAAAGCACCCATCACTTGAGACCCCTGAGTCTGTCACCAAAATGACCTCGTCTTCTATGGAATTGAGAGCAGGCCTCCTCTCTGACTGGGTGGGATTAGAAGGTAATTCTATTGATGTCCAGGGTGTTCGTCTCCTGCTGCCTGTGAGGCTGCCTGTGTCAGTTCTATGCCTGACTCAGTGACCAAGGTCCTACTCCCCTTGCCACCAGCTGCCAAGCATAGCAAGCCACACTCTCCGGCTGGCCTCCAGCTATGGAGCCTTTGACTCCCAAGTCCCTCCCCTCTGCTGACACATGCCTGTTGTTTTGTGGCTTAATGGAACTCCAGCATCACTGCCTTCACCGGGGACCTGGTCTTCTGGGGGGAGGGGAAGTGCTTACTTCCCTATGTAGGAAACCGTGAGGGGAAGCAACATCCTCACATATCCACCCAGAGACTTGACAGATAAGTCTTCCTAATGCCCCACTTCCCAAGGGGCTTCCGTCTTTAAGGCACTGGGTTCTGGAGACCCGCGAGGGTGGTGACACTGAGGGAATGGTGTTCTGCTTCCTGGAAATGTGGAGATTCAAATGCGGACTCCCAAAGGAACCACGCCTGGCACCCGCAGCAAAACCTTAATCCCCAGCCCAGGCATTCCATTAGTGCATTACGTGTGTGTTAGCTACAGCTGTTACCTCCGCTGGCTCCGAAGACGCTCTGCACAAGGTGACGTTTGCACTGCCTGGGTGGAGTCAGGCACCCTCCAGTCCCAGGTATTTATAGGTTACCCCGAGGAAGTCTTGTCACCTCCAACACGTGTGAAGCTGCAACCCCAATAATCCAGGAATCCACCAGCATTCCAATCCCTTCATCCAGCAGGAGCCGATTCGAAAGACTTCAGGGGACCGTGCCCAATATTCCTGGAGCCAGGGCATCTCTGGATGTCGTAGGGTCACACTTCACACGGTGGAGCCTACTGTTGTTCTAGGGAGACAGACGGTAAACCCTCTGGAAGGAAAACTGAGTTTTAGAAGAGCAACTTTCTGCCTGCCCTACGATCAGGAGCGACGCCTATTCTTCATTTGGTTTGTATCACGAGAGTCCGTTTTCCTTCCGCGTGCCTCAGGAGGGTTACTTCTTAGAATTGATGGAGAGGCCAAACAAGGTGATAATGTCCATCATGGCTTGCTTCAGGTGCTTCCCAAAGCGGTGCGAGTCCTGAGGGAAACAGAGCAGAACACCACATCAGCAGCCGGGCAAATCCCAGCACCTGAGAGGAGGAGGCAGGAGCATGGACTGCATCAAGTTCAAGCCCATCCTGGGCTATAGCAAGGCTATCTTCAAAAGCCAAATGAAAGGAGCTGGGGAGATGGTTCAGTGGACAAGATGCTTGTGCAAACCTGAGGACGTGAGTTTGAATCCCCAGCACCCACATAAAAACCAGCATGGCCCTACCTACCTCTAACCCAGCTGGGGATGGGGGCAGAGGCAGCAAGATTTCTGAAAACCTGCTAATCAAACAGCCTAGGCCCAAACTGAGCTCCAAGTCCAGAGAGAGACCCTGTCTCCAGGGAATAAAGAGACTGATAAGATAGTTACTGAGTGCTCCCTGCCCCCATGTGTACACATGTGCGCACACACACACACACACACACACACACACACACACACAGAGAGAGAGAGAGAACTGAAATGGAATGCAGAGAGTTTCCCATTATCTTCTGTCCTGGGTTAGTCCAGCCTCCTGTCTTCCTACTCTCTGAGCTCTGAGGGAATGACTGAAGGGGTGAGAAAAGCATCCTGAGCATTCAGCGGGGGACAGCCCATAGGTGACCTGCTATGTAGGTGGATGGGTCAGATCTGAGGCCTCCCTGTCACTCTGCTCTATCCCAGGCTATCTCGGAACTCTCAACCCTCATGCCTCAGCTTTCTAAGTAGTGCTAGGATTACAGGTGTGCACCTCACACCTGGCTTCCTGAACCACACTCTCAAGGACTCTGGGTCGATGGTGGGGGTTGGCAGCCTGGAAACTTTTGTAGAATTGGCTGCATAAGGGCTGATGCTACAGAGGCCATCAGACAGGTTCCCAGGGGCTCCTCAGACAGCTCCAAGTTCATGTGAGGTCAGAACTTGTTTACAGAGTTGTTTAAAATAGAATGACAGAAACACACACAGACACATACACACACTTAAGACCACTGCTACCAGCAAAGGTAGGTAAACGAAATAAACATACACCTTTCAAATGAGTAAAATTCATCTATGTGAAAATACCTAAGCTAATAAACCTGAATTAATGTTTCTGTTAAAGATGTGCTCCCTCCACAAAGGAAATTACCCCATTTCTAGAAAAAGGGGTTCCCAATATACTCACTGTCTGAGGGCTAGAGAACTTGGAAGAAATGTGGAAGTGGATGAAATTCTCTCCCACAATAATGTACGAAACACCATAGCCATCATCAGCAACCTACAGAGAGAGAAAGGTCATTTTCATCACTAGGAAATGAGGTCATGTGTATAGGGACTTCCTGTTCTCAATATAAAACTGGGCAGCAGTAGGGCCTCACCGCTGGAATCCCAGCGCTGGAGAGGCTGAAGCAGTAAGTTCAAGGCCAGCCTGGATATGTATGAGGGGTTCAAGGCCAGCCTGAGGACAATGGGATGGGCTTGAAGTTAGTGGGTAGGCCTGGCTGTACTTACTGGTCCAAAGCCACCTCCACAGGACACATAGTCAGGGTGTTTCTCAAAGTCAAACAGCTCCACCTGCTGCTGAGGAGTCTGGCTTGTGGATAACCTCCATGGTTCAGACAAAACCTGTGACAAAGCAAGAAATATCCAAATGACACTTTCCCACCCCTTTCTCCTAGGGAGCATTGTCTATCAACTGGACACAGCTGAGAATCACCTGGTTGGGAGGGGGGCGGCACATAAAATATTCTCAACTGAGTAATTGTGTCAGCTTGGCTTGTGAAGGTGTCTGTGGAAGACTGTCCTAATTGATGCAGGAAGGTCCAGCTCACTGTAGGTGGCTCTGTTCCTTGGACAGGGTGTTCTGTATAAGGAAGCTAGCTGGACAGAGCTGGAGAGATGGCTCAGTGGTTAAGAGCACTTGTTCCTGCAGAGGACCCGGGTTTGATTGCTAGCACCCACATGGTGGTTCACAACCATCTATTACTCCAGACATCCCTCTGGACACTGCACACACGTGATGCACATTCATATATACATACAGGCAAAACACTGATACATGTAAAAAAATATTTTTAAAGAAAGTTAACCAAATGTGAGCCTGTGCACAGGCAGCAAGGAGTGTTCCTCCATGGTTTCTGCTTTGAGTTCCTGCTTACGTTCCAGCCCAGACTTCCCTCAGGGAAGCTGTGACCTGGAAGTGTAAGCCAGATAACTCCATCCCTCCCCAAGTGGCAAGTGGTCTGAGTGTTTTGTGACAGCAGCCTGAGGACCCCTAACAGGGAGTTAGGAAAAGACCCCAAGGGCCGAACAAAGATTAAAGTGTGGGAGCAGGGGCCTCCCCTTGACCAAACCACCTCACACTTAGGAGGTGGAGGACAGTCAGTGGGATCGGGGACAGTCTCTAAGAGCCCACCTCTAGATTTTCACGGATTTTTAAGCTAGTTACTATATTCGGCCACCATTAAAAGCCAGTACGGTGATGTGTAACTGTACTCCCAGCATTCAGGAGGCAGAGACAAGAAGATTGCTAGTTAAGGCTAGCCTAGACAACAAAGTGAGATCCTGTCTCAAGAAGACAGGAAAGCCAGGCTGAACACTTCGGAGGTGGAGGGAGGTTGCAGTTCAAGGCTACCTCGGCTACGTGGTGTGTTTGAGGCCATAGAGACTTGGTTTCAAAACAAAAAAAACCCCAACAACCCCAAAAAACAATCCCAACAACAAAAAAACTTTTTTAGAAATCTGGATGTAGTGGCACATGATTTTAGTCCTGGCTATCTTAGGTTGCTGAGGCAGAAGAATCATTTGAACACAGGAATTTGAGAACAGCTTGACCAATGGTGACACTGTGGTGGTATTGTGTTCCCCAAAATATTGTGTACCTTAATAAGCTTATCTGGGGTCAGAGAACAGAAAAGCCACAAGATACTTAGGCTAGAAAATGTTAGCACACGCCTTTAATCCTAGCATTCCAGAGACAGAAATCCCTCTGGATCTCTGTGAGTTCAAGGCCGCATTGGAAACAGCCAGGCATGGTGACTCACGCCTTTAATCCCAGAAAGCAGCCTTTAATCCCAGGGAGTGGTGGTAGAAAGCAGAAAAGTTTATAAGGCATGAGGACCAGAAACTGGAAGCATTTGGCTGGTTAAGCATTTGGCTGGTTAAGCATTTGGCTGGTTAAGCGTTCAGGATTTCGAGCAGCAGTTCAGCTGAGAGCCATTGGGATGAGGACACAGAAGCTTCCAGTCTGAGGAAACAGGACCACCTGAGGAATTGGCAAGGTGAGATGGCTGTGGCTTGTTCTGTCTCTCTGATCTACCAGCATTGACCCCAATAACTGACCTCAGGTTTGATTTTATTAATAAGAACTTTTAAGATTCATGCTACAGTGACACTATCTTAAACTTTACATTTTTTTAAACTCACAAATATTAAGATCAAAGATGAAGCCAGGCATGGTGGTACACACCTTTGATGCCAGCACTTGGGAGGCAGAGGCAAGTGGATCTCTGTGAGTCTGAGGGCAGCCTGGTCTACATATTGAGTTCTAGGGTAGCCAGGGCTACACAGTGAGACCCTGCCTCAACCCCCAAAAAAAGAAGACTGGAGAGATGGGCTCAGAGGTTAAAAGCACTGGCTGCTTTTCCAGAGGTCCTCTGTTCTCAGCACTCACATGGCAGCTCACAACCATCTGTAACTCCAGTTCCAGGGGACCTGATGACCTCCACAAACACCAAGCATGGTACACAGACATCCATGCAGGTAAAACAGCCATACACACAAAGTAATTAAAAAAAAAAGAACAAAAATGAAGGGCTGGGGAAACGGCTCAGTGGGTCAGAATGTTTTCTGCACAAGCAGGAAGACCTGAGTTTGGACCCCCAGCATCCACGGGAGAAACAACAAAACGGAGCAGTACCAATGCCAGCAACCCCAGTGCCGGGTGTGGGTGGAAACAGTACTATAGGGCATTGCTGACTGCCAGTCTTGCCAAAAAACTGGTGAGCTGACCCTGGACGCTCAGTTCTCAAGGGAATAAGGTGGAGGGTGACGACGGAAGATACCTGCTGTCCTCTTGTGCCATCCACACGTGTGCGCACACTTGCTCACGTGAGTGCACACGGGTTCACATACACAGAGAACAAAGGTGACAGGTACTCAGTGCTCATCTCTTCCTAATTCCTTCCCATATTTTACTAGCACTCAGCTCCTGCTGTTGCTGTCAGGAGGGCCCACGCCAGCCTTTCCGAGCTGCTGACGAAGCACGGTACCAAAGCTGCAGCTTGCATCTCCACAGGCCTATCGCCTTCTCACCCATGCTGATGCGCAAGGCTGGAGCACTAAGATGTGTTCCCAACAAGCAGGCTGAGTGTGCAGCCTGGGGCAGGTGGCTTACCTCCTTCAGGAAAGGGGAGTCAACTGCGAGGTACTTGGACACCACGTAGAGGCAGAAGAGGTGGCGGTCGATGCCGGCGCCCGTCATGGCGAGGCGGTATAGGTGCTGGTGCTTCTCACAAGCTATCTTGAAAAGCTTGAGCCTCTGCTCCGCCTAAGGGTCAACAGGACAAGGGCATGCTTTGCACGGTTCTGTTGTGCACCGGGCCACTTTCTCTTCAGTGGTCTGCAAAAGGCTGTGGGGATGTGCCAGGGTTTCGTGACCAAGTGTCTTCACAGAGCCCCACCGGCCCACTATCCCTTCCCAGATTCTTGCCTCAGAAGGGCTGCTGGGGCAGGCTGGTTGTTGGAGAGGCATCCTGTGTGTGTGTGTGTGGGGGTGTCTGCTGTGAACACACCCCTGTGAACTAGCCAAATGTGGACCTCTAGAGCTGTTAGAGTTCTTGTTAAACCTGGAGCTCTACCCCAGCTGTCCCTCAGTTTATTTTGTCACAGAAGATGAGTACTAACCCTCGTTGGCAATTCCGCTAAAACGGTACTGTGAGGGCTTCAATATGACCCGAATGGAGTGCTTCAGGAAACTGAAAACAGGTGCTTGCTGCACAGAAGCATGAGGACCCAAGCTCATTCCTCGGGCCTTGCTGACCAGTCAGTCTAGCCAAAAGAGCAAGCTCCAGATTCAGTGAGAGACCTTGTCTCAAAATACAAGGTGCAGAATAAGGAAGACACCAACATTGACTTCTGGCCTCCATTCACACTCATATATACACACCACACATACATATACACATGCATACACTCACACCCACACACCACAAACACACACAGGCTGCTTTGGGTTCTTCTGGACATTAGAACATCATCTGAGCACCAAGTGCCCTTTATATGGAGATATGTCGAGGCACTGACCCTCCTATGACAGACCCGGCCTCGCAGGAGCATACTGAGGATTCTAGTGACAGATCGAGTCACTTGCCATTTTTTTTTTCCTAGAGGAAAGAGAGCCCTACTCGGGACTCTCTTGCAGCCTATTGTCTCTTGGTGGTAAGCACCTATCGGGGGTGGGGGGGTGGGGTGGGGGTGGGAACCTGGGCACAGATCTGCATGTAGCCATGTGTGAGCTGGGGCCAACAGTGAACTGAATTCACCTGAGTCTACCCTTCACAAAGGCTACTACAGGGCTCCCACGAGGCAGAGCACAGGAAGTCCCAGCTTTGGTAGAGCGAGCAACGGGCTCAGAAGACCCTAGGGCCAAAGTCCACAGACACCCGTGACGGTGTCGTGCTTCCTGTTCCTATGCTATGCCCACTCTCACATGAACGTTCTCAGTACATAATCTCATTCCCAAAGGCTCAGTGGACAACACTCTGTATGTGTCCCTCCTGAACTTCTTCATGCTTTCTGTTCCTTTGCAAAGGAAAAAGCATGAGGAGCTGGGGGAGAGGAGCAGGGGGAGGAGGTGTGAGTGGAGGAGTAGAGGGGGGAGGAGGAAGAGTGCATATGGAAGGGCTAGAGAGCCTCAGACCGGCGTTCTAGGGTCTTCCAGGAAAGCACGCACCGTGCCGTGCTCTGCCACCATGGCCTTACCGTTTTCATGGGGTCCATCATGGCCATCACGAAGTTGCAGGACTCTGTAGTGCAGGAGCGTACGGTCTCTGTCCTACCCTCTCGGAAGAGCCGCGTCATGGAGGCTTCATACGTGAGGCAGAACTTTCCCATGTCCTAGGAAGGAAGGAGACACAGCTCAAGGCTGACAGGCTGCAGTGACCATCTACATCCACAGGGAGAAGTGGCCTGGAATGGGGCTGGGGGAGCTGGGAGTCTGTCCCCCCTTTATCTAAATTTTAACTGTATGTGTGTGGGTGTTTTGCCTGCATGTACATCTGAGCAACATGTATGTGCCTGGCATCCAGAGGCCAGAAGAGGGCATTAGATCCCCTAGGACTGGAGTTACAGATGATTGTGAGCTGCCATGTGAGTGCTAGGAACTGAACCCCAGTCCTCTGGAAGGGCAGCCAGTGCTCTAAACTGCTGAGCCATCTCTCCAGCCCCCTGGATGGTCCTGGTTTCTGTTCCTAGACACGACTAAGGCCATCCACACCCCGACAAAAGCCCTCCAAGCTGATGTGAATGCTTGCGAATACGCTTAGGAAGGACAAGGCACACAGCAAGGTCATGGCCATGAGAAGGTCTGAGAGACACAGGGGAGGACAGGGGCAGGAGGGCAGGACCAGGGGGATGAAGAGGAGTTCAATCAGTGTGGCCATGGACAAGATGGCAGCCCTGGGAGCTGACAGATGCAGGAAGAAGTCCCTAAGAGAAAAGCCTGTTTTTCAGGATGGGACAGAAGGGCCACCTGGGGCCACCTGTGGAAGGCGGGATGGGAGGTACCAACAGCTGTTGAAGCAAGGGGAGTCTGCAGGCGGGGCTGCCGACAACTGAATGGATGCTCTGCAAAGCCTGGCCCACCTCTCCAGCCCCTATTATAAGGGTTAACTCTTCATTTGTGCATGTCTCAAACTCTCTCTCGTCTACGATAGATAGATGAGAAGGATGTAAACCAAGGGTGACCTTCAGTGTGACCTTCCACGCCTCAGTACCTCAGAGACCTCCTGGGCTGATGTGTGGTATCAGCTGCCCTCCATGCTAGGCTTTATACTCCCTCTGCCCACTAGGGAAACAGCCCAGATGCGTGTGTAGGACCCCACCGTGCCCGCGGTGAGCCCCGCTCCTCTCTTACCTTGTAATGTGCCAGCTGCAGCGCCAGCTGGATGAAGGCATCGGGGCTCGTGCGGCACTTCTTGATCAACCCTTTGCCAAAGGTGTCAAATGGGAAGGAGTGCAGGTCCACGTCACTTGCCAGGAGACTGGCGCTGCTCAGGGAAGCCTCTATGACCTCCTGACACTGTGGAGAGAGGCAGGCTCAGCGGGGACGCACGGGGACGCACGGGGACGCACGACAGGACCAAGTTTGGAGATGCGCATCTCACCTTCTCTGGGGTTTTTCTGGAAAGGCGACCTGGAAGCCCCAGCGAGGCAAAGGCACAGCATCTCTACCTCACCCCTGGGGAGACCCAGTCAGGAGCCACAGCTCCTGCTGCCCTTGAGACTGTCCTAGAGCGCAGCAGGACAGTCCTTCAACATCACCACAGCAGCTAGGGTTATGTGGAAGAAACGTCTAAGGCAGCCCCTCCCCCACGCCCGGGTCCTTGTTCGGAGGGTCTGGAGAGGGCAGCTACTCTCTGCCTCTGAGAGAACGATGGCCCTGCTCTTGAAGGAGAAGGTTTCCTTTGCCGTGGTGGGCAGCTTCAGGAGGGACTAACAAGGAGTAGTAATGAAGGAAGGGGACACCTGCCTAGCCAGCCAGATCTGAAGAATTAACACTGGAGATCACTTAGGTGACAGATGTCATAGCCAGCGTGCCCTCACATTCCTTGTAGCCATGTGTATGTGATTCTGCCCCAACCATAAGTGGCCTTTGTCACCTTGGAAGACGCTAGACTATGTGGGTGACGGAAGGGTACCAGAAAGTAGAACTCCATCTACGGGGCAATGGGGGAGTCATCATCTGCGCTGAGTCGGACCTTCTTCTGGCACAGCTGCTCTTGGGGCCACACGTTCCTGGAAGCAACCTTCACCCAGGCTCTGTGAGCAAGCCCAATAAACTCCGACTTTGGTGGGACCATACTTTGATTTGCCATCGGGGTCTTTGAGGGGCAGACTCTGTCTCCCCAGGGACAGACTTCTCCCAACAGACACTGAAGGCAGCCCCAGCTGTGGGTCTGTTGCACAAAGCAAGCTCATTTTCAGGAAGATATTCCATAAAAGGGGGCATGAACGCATCTTCTGGACTCGACAGGACGGCTATGCTCATGAACTCACAGCAGCTGTGGCCGCCTGCACCCAGCAAGCCAGTCAACACTCTAGCACAGATGGGAGAGGGACTCATAAGGACCCACCTCGGGCTGAGGACATCTTGGCTGCTGGGAGTGGAGCTGTCCTTTTTCTTTAGGGGTGAGGCCAATGGGAGGTTCCCTGCTCTGGTGGCCAGACCACACCCACGAGCATACAGGGAGCACTAGTGGACTCAGTGGGCTGTTGTTATTTTATAGAGAATCTGGAGAGGTGGCTCAGAAGCTAAAGAGTGTGTACTGCTCTTGCAGAGGACCCAAGTTCCGTTCTCAGCATCCGTATCAGGTGACTCACAGCTACTTGTGACTCCAGCTCCAGAGGATCTGACTCTTCTGGCCTCCAAGGGCACCTCACACCCCCGCCACACACACCCACAAGGGCATAGACCCATATAATTAAAAGTAAAATTTTAAAAGAGGTTGTGAAGTTGGGAGGAAGATGTGTCAGGGCAGACCGGCGAGAGTTGGAGGGAGGAGGGAGGATTGGATATAATCAAAATACATTGTTTACACGTGTGAAATTCTAGAAGCATAAATAATATTACCTTTTTAAAGGGATCAATGTTTGCCAGGGGCCAGGAGAGGGTGGCGGCAGGGGGAGGCCACGGGGTGTTTAAAGCAGTGACTGCTGTCTGATGCTGTGACAGCAGACACAGGACACACATGACTGTCCAAGCCTACACAACCTATGCCACCCAGATGACCTGGTGTAAACAGGAATCTGGTGATTAGCCAGGACGCTTCACAGGCAGACCACTCTGCTAGGGATGCTGAGCAGGGCAGGCTGTGTGGTACCCAGGAAATACCCGCATCGCCCTCTCAGTTCTGCTGAGAACCCAACACTGCTGTAACGTAAGGTGTGCTGGGGAGACCCAGTGATTGGTCAGCCCCGGCCCCAAGGTCAGGTTTCTCCATGGATCCCATACAGCCCTGGGACCTAAGAGCACTGGGTCTAGAACTTTACCACATAAGAAAGTACTTCTCAGGCTCCAGAAATTCCTACAGGCTGGGATGTTCCAACCCTAACCTCCCTTCTTCCCAGGGCTCCTATAAAAAAAAAATCTCTTTATTGTCCTTTAAAAATAATATTATTTATGCTTCTAAAATCTCACACATGTAAACTGCAGTTCTGAATCTTCTGTTGCTTTTTGAGACAAGGTGATAGTGGTTCTCCTGCCTCAGCCACAGGGGCAGGAATGACAGAAGTAAGCCACCCTAACATAGCCCCAAAATATCTATAGGAAGCAAATAATGTTTTAAGTTTTAAATATTATAAATTGCCAATCTGGGAGCTGGAGGATGTAGCTCATTAGGTAGAGAGCTTGCCTAGCTTGCATGAAGCCCTGGGTGCCATCACCAGAACCAGAAAACCCACGGTGTGGTAAACACCTGTCATCTCAGTAGAGGATCAAGGCTGCCCTCAGGTACAGAGCAAGCTACAGTCTAGCCTGGGCTACATGAGATTCTGTTTCAAAAAAGTAAAAATTTAAAAAACACTTAGAGGATTTCAAGTCAACATGACTTAAGTTTTTTGTTTTGTTTTGTTTTGTTTTGTTTTTTCAAAACAGGGTTTCTCTGTGTAACTCTGGCTGTCCTGGAACTCGCTTAGTAGACCAGGCTGCCCTCGAACTCACAGAGATCTGCCTGCCTATGCCTCCTGAGTGCCGGGATTAAAGGTGTGCACTACTCAGCTATGATTTATGTTTTTATCCTTATTTGCAGGGAATTTACAGAAGCGCAGTGACTTCACAGCTGAAATCTCAACCAAGAGCCGAAAACTGAAGCCCCAGTTCCCTCAGCAGCCCAGGCCCCTTCTCCAGCTCTGGGCAAACAGCTCTCCCACTGTTAGGAAGAGCGCTTGCCTGTCAACAGAGCTCAGGACCGCTTCAGGAACACCATGGGAAAACAGCCTTCCGACCCAGGTGAGGATGCTCTGGATCAGCAGGCTTACCTCTCCTGGGATATCCCACTGAAGCCTGGCGGGTTTGGGAATACTGGGGTTGGTGTCTCCTCTACAATGTCCGTCCTCTGTGTAGCCCAGCTGGAAGACGTCGGTGGCCATGACATACTGAGGAGAAAGAAGCAGAGAATGAAAACTCTAGTGAGCACAGTGTCTCCTCCATGCTCAGCACAGGACACACCTGGGACCAGCCTTGGGAGTGAGGGCAGCACCTTCCCCAGTGCCCACCAGCTGGGTGGTGGGTGCCCATTTCAGTTCAACACACACACACACAAATCTTAAAAACCCAAAAGGGCAGAGACTGGGAAGCTCCTAGACAGCTGACGTGTGGTTTCTAGAGGTCAGGGAGGTTTAGTAAAACGGCTCCAACGTCACTGCAGGTCACATCCTCTGCATCCCCAGTGTCCACCTGCACAGCCCTTCTGTGTCCTCTGTAATACCAGGAAGTATAGGCTTTCCCCAGGATGCTGCCTCAGCTGTGTCTGCCTCTACCAGGCTTCACATCTCAGAATCAGCCCCGTGGCAACGTGACACTGAGCCTCCAGGATGAAAGCCAGGTCCCCAGCACTCTCCCAGGCACCTGGGCTCCATTTAAGAGGCCCCATCATTCCATCTGGTGGACAGAAAACTAGACACTGATTCTGCTTGTATCCTTGGCCTAAGGCTTCACCTCCTTAACCTTATCTTGATCAGACTTACTTTAAAATATTAGGGGCTGGAGATGACTCAGCCGATAAGAGTCGGCTTGCTGCTCGCTTCTCTGACAGGAGTTTGGGGATTGGTTCCCAGCTCACAGTCACCTGTAACTCCAGCTCCAAGGGATCTGCTGCATGTACTGTACTCATATGCACACAATAAACCTTAGAATCAGCCAGACCGGGTGGATATCTGAACTGACTTCTCTTTCTTCTTTTTCCATGCTTTTGGATTTTTGTGTTGTCTGTTTTACTGTGTGGCCCTGATTACCCAAGTTTTCAGTAATCCTCCTGTCTCAGCCTCCTAGGTGCTGGAATTATAGGCATGTGCCACCATTTGTCCTCTTATGTTTACCCTTGATAACTGTGCTCTGTGTGCTGCAAGCTGCCTGGGCCCCACAGACCTTCCGACAGCCAGCGACAGACAAGACAGCTCTGTGCAAGTGTTATCTGCAAAGTCCCCGGGATGTCCTGGCCTACACTGTTGGGCTGTGCAGAGCTTCCCAGGGGTATGTGTGTGAGCTGCAGTGTCTGGGGGCGAATGGAGATGAGGCATCTGCACACATGTACATCTGGGCTGACCGAGTCCACATTTCTGCTGGCATCAGCTCAGGGCCTGGCAGGGACATAAGCCCTTGCACATTGCCATTTGGAGTCTGTGTGTTAGAAGTGCACTGGTGTCTTAAAGCTCCCAGTGCCTGGTTCTCCCTTTCCAGGCTTTTCCATGTGGGAAAGCTTCCATTGCTGAATCAGCAGCAGCTGGGACTTTGCCAAGACTCCAAGCAGAGGTCAGAGCACCTGAGAGATGAGAGAAGGTAAGACAGGTGCCGCTAACCGCGTGGGAGGGGGTATGCTTTGGAGAAGTGGGGGGAGGGGAGTAGGGTCAGCTAGTCCTAAAGAAGACCTCTCCCCTCCAGAAAGAGGGCAGAGCTCATGCATGAGCAGGAAGACTCTGCAGTTGATTTTGCACCACAAGAAAAGAAATCCCAGGCACAGCACTTTTGGGTGTGGCAGCGTACAACTGGGATCCCAGGAGCACTCTGGAGGCTGAGGCAGGAGGATTGCCGTGAATTGGAATTTGACCTGGGTTAAATGGTGAGACCCTGGAGAGAGGAAGGAGACCCTAGCCTGAAATCTAAAATCTTCCAAAACTTTAAACTTTGTTGAGAGTTGTGTTAGCATTTAAAGTGTTTCCGATTTCTGGAACACAGAGCCTGACTGAGAAGCAGAAGGACGTTCTCCTTTGCTTTCTCTTTGCCTCTCCGAGGTTTTGAGAAGGGTTTTGTTTTGTAGTTCAAGCTGTCCTCAAGCTCCTGATCCTCCTGCCTCAGCCTCCTGGGTACTAGGGTGCCAGTCACATGTCACCACACCCAACTCGGTATTTCTGAAAGCTGGGTTGGGAGAAAGGAGGGGCAGAGATCTTTAAGTCTTAAAGTAATTTTAGGTTATTTTAGTAATTAAATGTTTTCAGTTGGGGCTGGAGGGATGGCTCAGAGGTTAAGAGCTCTGGCTGCTCTTCCAAAGGACATAGGTTCAGTTCCTAGCATCCACCTGCAGCTCACAATTGCCTGTAACTCTCGTTCCAGGAGACCTGGCACCCTCACACAGACAGACATTTAGGCAAAACACCAATGCACATAAAATAACAATAAATAAATCATTAAAAAGTGTTTTAAAAAGCTGGCACACACTTTTTTTCCCGCTTGAGACAGGATTTCTCTGTGTAGCCTTGGCTGTCCTGGAACTCACTCTGTAGACGAGGCTGGCCTCGAACTCACAGAGATCCACCTGAAGATCCAAGCCATATTTTCCCTCTTTTATTTTTTTTTTAAGATTTTAAAAAAATTATGTATAAAATGTTCCACCCAGCCGGGCGGTGGTGGCGCACGCCTTTAATCCCAGCACTTGGGAGGCAGAGCCAGGCGAATCTCTGTGAGTTCGAGGCCAGCCTCGTCTACAGAGTGAGTTCCAGGAAAAGGCGCAAAGCTACACAGAGAAACCCTGTCTTGAAAAACAAAAAAAAAATGTTCCACCTGCATCCATGCAGGCCAGAAGATGGCACCAGATCTCATTATAGATGGTTGTGAGCCACCATGTGGTTGCAGGGAATTGAACTCAGGACCTCTGGAAGAGGAGCTAGTGATCTTAACCTCTGAGCCATCTCTCCAGCCCAGTGCACACTTTTAATCCCAGCACTTGGGAGGCAGAGACAGGAGGATCTCTGTGAGTTTGAGACCAGCCTGGTCTACATAGTGAGTTCCAGGACAGTTAGGGCTGTTGATATACAGAGAAACCCTGTCTAAACCGTTTTCAGTAAGATACATCACCTTAAATTTTTTAATTTAATTATTAATTTTATTATTCTGATGTGTGTGAGTGCACACACGAGGCATTCCCCTTCTACCTTCATGTGGCTTCAGGGATTGAACTCAGATCATCAGGCCTTCGTAGCAAGTGCTTTGCCCTGCTAGCATCTCTCTGGCCTCTGGTACACCACCATCTTATAAGCTAAGACTTTAAGCCAGACCTGGTGGTACTGCTTATAATCTCTGATACTCAACAGGTTGAGGCAGGAGGATTCCAGGTCTGAGGCCAACCTGGCAACAGAGTGAGTTCAAGTCTAACATGTTTAATTTAGTGAGACCTGGTCTCTAAAATAATGGCTAGGATTGTTGCCTTGGTATGGAGTGCACCTGCCTAGCATGTGTGAGGTCCTGGGTTTTATCCCAGGCAAACCCTGCCCCCTCCTCACACAGCTAGATTTTAATATGCATCTTTCTGTTTGCCCTCAAACTAGGGTAAATGGGAAAACCAGGAAGTCTAGCAGTAAGTTTATTATTTCAGATCAAGCTGCATGAGCTGAGAACCACAGTGTGACTTCAGCTGCATCAAGAGACATCTCATGTGCCTATACTCAAGGAACATAAGTTACAGGAAACCAAGGCTCAAATGCCTTTAACTCCCTGTGTGGTACCAACACCAGTGAAGAACGCTGTGCTGTGGTGTGAATGTAAGAAGTCCCCCACAGGCCCGTGTGTTTTAACACCTGGTCCCCAGCTGGTGGTGCTATTTTGGGTGTTATGAACTTCAGTAGAAGTGCATTACTGGGAGCAGGCCTTGAGGTTCACAGCCAGGGCCCTGCTTCCTGTCTGGTGTCTGCTTCCTGGTGTACTAGGAAGTGAGCAAGCAGCCCCCACACGCCACTGTCACACCGGGGTATGCCCTCTCAAAGCCTAAGCTAAAAGAAATCTCTCCTTCCTTCCTATCAGGTATTTGGTCATGGACCAGAGGATTAGACAAATACAGCCAAGTTCAAGTGGGTCTGGGTGGGTTTCCCAAAGCACCTTCCACATCCAGCAATAGGTAAGAACGGCGTGGCTCACCTCCCACAGATGGCCCACAATGGGTGCGTCTGCCCAGGAGTGCTCTGCGTTCATTCCTATCTTGCTGTTTTTGAAGACAACAAATGTGAGGGACTTGTCAAACCACCTACAGAAGAAAACGTGATCATGGGCTTCCAGGGTTACATCAACACCAAAACCCAGAAGCTGTATGTGTGTTTCTTTCTGCATGGACCAATGGCTTCTCCCCACCCCTGACAGTTCTCCAGGTTTCTACACCCCAGCAAGGTGATAATAAAGGGACACACAGGACACAGAGTCATTCATATCTTCTTATACCAGAGATAAAACGCAACCTGTGTGTCCTGGGACCAGAGCAGTACAGACTACTGTAACACTGGGACTAGCACATGGCCTCTCCAGCCAGGCCTGGAGGCACCTCCTCACTCTGGAAAGGGGATCCAGGGGGGGGGGGGGCAGGACCACAGCAGCTGCACAACCACAACCAAGGCCAGCACTAGCTCCTGGGACTGACCGCCCTCTGCCCTGTGTGCCACCTTCTGCTGGGAGCCCAGTGACCCACAGTTAAGAAAGGTGGTGGGGCAGGCAAAGGAAGGGATCTCAAATCCATCGGCCTGGGCTGTGTGTGTGGGAGTGTGGGTGGAGGGAAGCAGAGTTGTGTTTTGATGCTCATCCCTTCACAGTACAACCCTTGGGGTGGGGTCAGACTCCAGGAGACTGCTCCAAAGCACACCCAGGAACATCTCCCACACCCCCCATCAACCTTGGAGATTAAAGGGAGGCGGTACCTGTCAAAACATCTGCCGTGCAGCAGAGATTTGGCGTAGCTGTCTACGGATGCCTCCGGGTCCTCCTTCCTGTAACCCTGCTCCGATTCGTCCAAAGTCACAAAGAATGCTGCCTTTTCCACCGCATCCAGGGACTGCTTATTTTTCCCACGTGCAAAATAGGTCTGCCGACACTTTGCCCAGGGCACTCTGCGGAAGAGGGAAGTGCATCTAGAGACGGCCGCCCTGGGTGGGCCGACGGCTCGGTGGACAACGGCGCTTGCTTGTTAGCACGAGAACCCGAATTTCACCCCGAGCCCTCACAAAAGAGCCAGGTGTGGTGGGCCGTGCTCCCAATGCCAGGTCTGAGGAGAAAGGCAGGTTCCTCAGGACTCACTGGCTAGCCAGGCCACCCAAACTGGCATGCTCCAGGCTGGTGAGAGACCCTGTCTCCAAAATCAATGTGGACGGCCAGTGCCTGAGGAACAATACCCTAATTGTGTGTGCGAGAGCATGCACGCACACACACACTTGACTGGGCATGGGATTCAGATTAAATCAATAAATACTCAGAATGCAGTCCAGCCTGTTTCTGCAGCTACCAGGGAGGGGCACCCTTCCCTGCCCCAAACATCCCCCAGCAGAAACCACAACAAATGTCAAAGGACCTGGCCCTGGAGCCAGGCTCTGCCCTGAGCCTCTCTCGAGCATGAGTCCACTGATCTCTTCAGCACCTTAGACCCATCTTTCAGATGAGGAAACCCGAGGCACAGAGAATAGGCCACAACTACTTTGGAGCAGGAAGGAGTGAAACCATCTGGCCCCTGAACACAGGTCACATGATACTCCTAGGATGATCATCCTGTGCCTACCACCCTGCTGAATTCGGTGTGAGACCCATGTCCCTTCAAAGACCCTCTGCAGTAGCTTCCTCCCATTGCTCCTGGGTCCCTCACTCAGTCCTCAGCCTCCAGGCCCTCTATGATACCTCCATTGCCCACCTCCACCCCACTCTCTGGCAACCTTTGGTGTCAACACCCACAAATGCCACAGGTCCCCAGGGCACCCAGCCTTCAAGGCAGGAGATGAAACTGGTTTTCCTTCTCAGGCCCAGGCTCCAAATGTCAAACAACACACAGCCCGTTTCTCCTGAGTGCCTGGAGCAACTGCTTCTTAAAGCGTTTGGCCCCTGGCCTTGGCTCCTGCAGCAGTTTTGAGAGCAGCTCTGGGGCTCTGTGGAAGACGGTCTTTTGTGAAATGTCGGGACTTTTGACCTCACAGAGCAAATTCTCCTCCCCACTCTCTTGTTCCACCTGCTCCTTACTCTAATCAAGCAGGGCACAGGGCAGTTTCTCTTTCCCTGTGAGTCAGACTCTTACCTGATCCCTTTGCTCTCTTGGAGCTGGCCTTAAAGACAGGCTCACTGTGGGGGGGACTGCTCAGTGGTATGAGGATCTGTGGCCAATTCACCTAACATCCTAGAACTGAGGAGGTAGAACCAAGAGGATCCCTAGAGCTCATTGGTTTGCCAGAATAGCCAATCAGTGAGCTCCAGGTTCTGAGCACAACTTTGTCTTCAAAAAAAATAATATGAAGATACCCAGCGTTGACACACATGCACATACGCTACACACACACACACACACAGACACACACACACACACACACACACACACACACACACAAAGCAAGTCTCCCTGGCTGGGGGCTAGCTCAGTGGCAGAGCACTTGCCTCAGAAAAAGAAATAAACAAAGGAAGTTAGCTGGATGTAGTGGTACAGGACTTCAATCCAAGCACGTAGGAGGTGGAGGCAGGAGGACCCTGAGTTTAAGAACAGCCTCAGCCACATAGCAAGTCTGAGGCCATTAACAAGTGTGTCCACAGCCACGTGAAAAGGCTATGCCTTCACTTCTACCATGAGCCCTTGGGTGGCCCTCCCTGCCCACACACACCTGCTGCCATGTGCTGAATTCAGCTGCCCTTGTGACCCTCCGTCTAGCGGCGAGACTGGACATCATGAAGCAACACTAGGTGCCACTGCTGGCATCAGCGGGGACGGACCTCATGAGGAAGAGCTCCTCAGAGCACTACGAAGCCCAGACCCAGGAAGGGTTTGCAAGGCCACACACCTGTCTGAAGCAGTGAGGGCGGCCAGCTTGGTTTCCCCGGGCTGAGGCTCTGAGGGGTCATCCAGGATGTGCTGCATCTGTTGCTCCAGCTCTCGGGGCCTCAGCAGCCTCCCATCATGGTAGAGCCAGACCTTGAAGTAGCGCCCCCTGTGGTACACAACAATGTGCCGGCTGTCCTTGATGTGCTGGATGGTGTCTGAGGTAGTGAGGACACAGAGAGAGGAGTTAGAAGGCCTTGGTGGGAGCCTCAGATCTGAGTGTTCGTTTGGCTTTTTGAGAGAGAGGATCTCATGTAGCCCAGGCTGGACTCAAACTCCTTATATAGAAAACCAAGGATGGCCTTGAACAATCCTCCGGCCTCTACCTCCTGAGTGCTAGGATTACAGGTGTGTGGCCCTTGATTCTAGACTGAATCACTCCTTTGGCTGAACGAGCCCTTCTAAGGCTTGGATTCCTCATCTGTGAAACATGGTTGGCACACGTGATGGTGTGAATGGTATGTCTCCCATAAGTCACAGGCATTTGGATACTTGGTCCCTATGGTGGCTATTGGGGAAGGATTAGGAGTGTCCTTTGGGATGGGCTTAAGGCCTCCTACCATCCCCAGCGCTCTTTTCTCTGCTTCCTGTGGTGGATCAGGATGTGAGCTCTCAGCTGCTGCTCCAGCACCATGCCTGCCTGCTGCCATGCTCCCCTGGATGATGGGGATGGGCTCTATCCCTCTGGAACTGCCAGCCCCAGACAAACCCTTCCTTCTAGAAGTTGCTTTGGACAGGTGTTTTATCCCAACAGAAAATAATATAGCATTCTCCTCATGAATGAACACCCAGTTCCCACAGAGCTTATGAGTTATAAGCACCCAAGCTACGAAGTTACATAAGAGGGTACCCTGGAAAATGTTCTGATGAAGAAAGTGGAAAACTCCAACATAAAAGCTGTTTCAGGGGCTGGGGGGATGGCTCAGTGGTTAAGAGCATTTGCTGCTCTTCCACAGGACCAGAGTTCAGTTCACAATACCCACAACAGGTGGTTCACAACCACCTTTAAGTCTAGCTCCAGGGCATCTGGTGCCCTCTTCTGGCCACCTCATACACATATTTAGAGAGACACGGACATACATAAAAATAAAAAGAAAAAATAAATCTTAAAAATATGAAATCCTTCAGCCAGGCATTATGATGGTGCACCACCTGGGAGGATCAGTAGTTCAAGGCCAGCCTCAGCTACATACAAGTTAGAGGCTAGCCTGGGCTACATAAGTCCCTATCTCAAAAATAAAAACAAAACAAACAAACAAACAACAAAAAAAAAAAAACAGGGAACAGGGAGATGACTTGTGGGTAAAATCCCTTGCAGCACAAGCCTGGTGATGTGAGTCTGATCCCCAGAACCCACGTAAAGGCAAGAGCAGTGAGCCAGCCCCACAGCACTGTCATCTGAGCTGCACAGGAGTGCTGGAGTGTGGCTGTGTCCCTCCCACAATCATACACACATAAACACAATGAAAAAACTTAAAAAGAATTAACAACAAAAGGCTGGTTATGGCAGTGCACGCCTTTAATCCCTGCACTTGGGAGCCAGAGGCAGGTGGATCTCTGTGAGTTCAAGGCCAGCCTGGTCTACATAGGGGGTTCTAGAACATGAGACTCTGTCTCAAAAGAAGAAAGCAAACAGATTGGACAACTAAGCAGCATGGCCCGAGCACTAGCATGTGGTGTATATGACCCCACCAGGCACACTATATTTTAATGAGTTATTTGTTGTTTTTGTTTGAGACGGGGTTTCACTAAGTAGCCTTAGCTGACCTAGAACTCACTATGTACACCAGGTTGGGCTCAAATTCACAGAGATCCACCTGCCTCCACCTGAGTGCTGCGATCAAAGGCATGTGTTCCACCACATCCGGCATTACCCACATTTTAATATTTATCATCACTACTATTAAAGACCATGACAGAGCCGGTGAGACGGCTCAGCTGGTGAAGGCATTTGCTGCCTAGCCTGACCCTGCACGGTGAAGAAAAGAACCAATTCCCTCAAGATGTCCTCTGTAGTGTGCATCTTTGAAGGGCCTTCCAAATTTTTAAAAATTACATTTATTCACTTATCTTGTGTGGGTGCTCAAGCATGTGAGGACAGGCATGCCACAGTACGCATGCACAGGGCAGAAGACAACTTGTGGGAGTGGGTTCTCTCCTTCTACCACAAGGGTTCCTGGGATCAAACACAAGTACCAGGCTTGGGGACAGGCACAGTGACGTGCTGAGCCGTTTCGCCAGCCCTGAAGAGTATCCTTGACTCCAGTCCCCTTCTCGAGCTCTGTGTCCTGGCTGACAGAAGGTAAGCACTTTGCTCCTTCATGTGCCCCTGCATCCCATGATGCTTTGCCTTCCCACAGCCCAGAAACAATGGACCTGGAACGACGAGGCAGACTAATCATTCCTCTCCTAAGTGGTTTTGCTCGGGTATTTTGTCACAGTGCTAAAAAATGACTGATACTGTGCACTTGAACCCTGCAGGCCTGCATGGTACCAGCTGGTATTCATGCTCCCTCCCTATCTTTTCCAAGGATGTCTTAGGTTGGAAGGCAGATTATACGACCACGTTGCCTGGGCCAGGAGGCCAACAGCAAGAAGCTGGGCCATAATCCAGCTCCTTTGGCGTGGGTATTTTATAGCAAATCCTGCATGTGGGCCAAAGTAAGGGAATATTTCAGCAGGTCTGGGGAAAATGTCCAGTGAACAAAACTCTGAACTGAAGAAATATTAAAATCTGGAACTGACCCATTGTCTAGACCTAGTAAAGACAACAGGAATCTAGGCCAGAGCTGGGGTTCAGTTGGTAGTACACCTGTCCAGTGTGTATGAAGTCCAGGGTTCCATTCCCACACCAAATACTCCCAACAGTGACACATGCCTGTAATCCCAGTAGGAGGCAAGAGGATCAGAAACTCAAGGTCATCCTCAACTATATACTGTTTTAGGCCATCCTGGAACACATGAGATCCTGTTCCCAAACCATTATCAATGACAGAAAACAAAAGGATTCCAAGAGGAGAATCATTCAGAAATGGAACCTCTCGGGAAAGACCCTGCAGATAATCCTGCCCTCAATGTCCCCCAGTGTTTCCTGGTTCTGAGCAGCAGAGTGCCAAACGCTGGGTCCCAGGGGAGGCCCTGGTGAGCACCACCCACCTGTCTCCTCCCCGGGTATGCGGGAGGTATTAAAGAGTCGCTCCCACTGGGCAGAGCAGAGTGGAATTGTGGATCCCAGAAGACGAATCTGTAATAAAAATGTGTTTTAAACCAACAGGCAAAAATCCCCCAGGAAAACTTTAAACGGAGTTGATTAAAATGCTATTTCCTGTACATACTGCCCAGTCTGACTTCATCATCTCCAGCTGTCCCCTGGGGTAGTACCTGAGGGACTTGCTGAGCTGTGCCAGGGTACTGAAGTTCCTTCCAGATAAACACTTAAGCCACCCAAGGTTATGAAAGAAATGGTTCTCCTGAGTAGTTCACCAGCGTGTCACACACATGCACAGGAGTTGGTTCTCTCTTCCCCCAGGAATTGAACACATGTGCTCAGCCCTCACAGGGTCTCTCACTGAACCTGGGGCTCCCTGGTTAGGTCCATTATCGAGCCCCAGCTATTTGCCTATCTCTGGTCCCCGGTGCTGGGATTCCCATCATGCACCAATGCGCCTGGCTGGGTGTCACTCTTCTAGCTCCTCATGCTCTTCTCAAAGCCAGCACCTTATTATCACCTGAGCCCACCTCTCTAGCCTCCCACAAGAACGTTTTAAAGGGAAGTTTCCTTACGGGTTTGAGTTCCTCACGGTCCAGCTTGCGACGATACAGCAGCATGGCGTGGATAGTGTTGCCGGCTCTTGCCGCCTGAATGTGGGTGGGGGTGATGTACAGCATCTCCTGTGTGGGAGGTGACAGCAGAGAGTGTTCATGGGGATGGCATGGTGATTTGTACACATGGTGGAGGCCCTCCCTCCATGACACCAAGGTGTTCCTACGCTATGCTCAGTTACAACCACTTTTTATATTTGTTTTAGGTTCTGGTGTTTTGAGACCAGGTTATATTATGCTCTCAGGTTCCTGAGAGCTAGGATTAAAGGCATGTGTCACTATGCCGACTTTACAACTTAACAAATTGTTATATGGTTTCCCCATATTTGGACAGTTTTGTTATTGCTTTAGGTCCATTGTGGTTTTTTGGCAGATTGGATTTGCTTTTTCTTTATGTGTCTATGTGTGTCTGTGTCTGTTTGTGATTAAGTGTACATGTGTGTGCAGGTGCCCAGAGAGACCAGAAGAGGGTACCAGATCCCCTGCAACTGGAGTAACAGATGGACATGAATGCTGGGAACCGAACTTGGGTCCTTTGGAAGAGCAGAGAGTGCTCTTAAACTGCCATCTCTTCAGCCCCAAGGAGGGCCTTGAACTCCATGTGTAGCCAAGGATGACCCTGAACTCCTGATCCCCCTGTCTCCAACTCCCCAGTGCTGGCCTGACAGGCATGAGCCACCACAACAGGCTCTAAATTTGTTATTCGATCTATTCTAACCCCAGTCTCCATCTGTTCCTGGGCTATAAGTGCCAGCAGGATTTTGCTGGGCATGGTGGTGTACACCTTTTCTACCACAGGTTCAAGGCCAGCCTGGGCTTACTAAGCAAGTGCTGTTTGCCATGAAGGTGCACTTTGCAATATAAAGGTGTTTGTGCTGTTGGGTGGAGGGCAGGGACCCCACAGGCACAGGGGATCTAACACACAGGCCCCAGGTCGGAGCTTCACAGGAACATGAAGTTATGGAAAACAGAAGCAGGAGCAAGAGGAGAGGAATCCACCCCAAGCCTCCCCAGGCGGCCAGCAGGGCTGCCCAGCACAATGCACACACCTTGGCTGCAGCGGTTATGGAAGACCAACTCACCATGGCATAGTAGTTGCTGTTGACCATGAGCGGCCCTCGGCCTCGCAGGTAGATATATTCCTCCCACCAGTCGCTCACCTATAGTGCAGACACAAACAAGACAGAGTCCTGAGCAGCAGCCATGCAGCTGCCCTCCCAGGACCAGCCTGCTCTAGACGTGCACAGAACTTTCTGGAAGATTCCTGCTCCAAAACAAAGCTGTCTTAAGCAGACAGGACACAAGGAGTTGAGAAACACATTGGTCTTAAGGGGAGACCTGGCTAGACAGTAGAATATCATTTACTCACTTAAAAAAAAAAAAGTATCAGGGCTGGGGATGTAGCTCAGCTGCTAGAATGCTTCACCCCTAGCATGGCACAGAACTGGGCACAAAACTGTACAGTGGTACACACACAGGCAGGGGGATCAGGAGTTCCAGGTTATAGCAAATTCAAGACTGCTGTGTAGCAAGTTTGAGGCTAGCCTGGGAGCCACATGAGACCGTGTCTCCAAACAAGAGTAACTGCCAAAGTGCCCTGGCTGAGAGTGGGGTACAATGTTACATGCTTGCCCGATATTTACCAGGCCTTGGGTCCCATCCCCAGCATTGCAGAAAAACAAAAAACCAAAAAAACCACAGATGAGCAATGAGCTCACATCTCCCCAATGATCAATCTTTCTCTTCCTGATGCCTGGGTCTGTCCCAGAGCTACAGCGATAAGCCAGAGGTCAGCATGGGTTGTCTTTACTCTCCAGAGTGACTGTCACAATGCCACCCTGAGCTGCCCATTCACAACCCGTGCTGATTTGAGCACTGTGTTGAGGTACACACCTGGGAAAGGGTATGCACGAGAGTCTAGGTACACAGAAGTCCAGCTGGCCTATCATTAAAACCAGAACATGGTGGCCACTCATAGCCTGGGAGTCTTGGGGAGTCCTGCCCTCCTGGGCACAGTGCCTGTGTCTGGTACCCTCTGCTGGTTCTGTCTGATCCTTTACTCTGTTTCTTTTGGCCTACTTTCTCTGTTTGCTTTTGTCTATTTATTATTTGTGGTTTTAAAATTTTTTTATTTTCTCTTTTGAGACAGGGTTTCTCTGTGCAGCCCTGGCTGTCCTGGAACTCACTCTGTAGACTAGGCTGGCCTCGAACTCAGAAATCTACCTGCCTCTGCCTCCCAAGTGCTGGGACTAAAGGCATGTGCCACCACACCTGGCTAAGATTTATTTTTCTTGTATGTGTTTTGCCTGCATATATGTCTGTGCACCATGCATGTGCCTGCTACCTATTGAGGCCAGAAGAGGATGTTGGATCCCCTGGCACTGGAGTTATAGATGACTGTGAGCCACCAAGTGGGTGCTGGGACTCAAACCCAGGTCCTCTGCAAGAATGACAGGCACTCTTCACCGCTGAGCCATCTCTGTGGCCCCTTGTTTTGTTTTGGTTTTTGAAGCAGAGTCTGATGCATTCCAGGCCCATCCTGAACTCTATATAACCACAGATGACCTTGAACTTTGATCTTCCTGCAACTATCTCCCAAGCCCTGGGAATGCATGTGTGTGCCACCAACCAGGTGCAATGCTGGGCATTGAACCCAGGGCATTGTACACCATAGGCAAGGCCTCCATCAGCTGAGCTTCCTTACCAGGAGTTAAGAGTGTGTCCTGCTCTTGCAGAGGACCCAAGTTGGGTTCCCAGAACCCATGTTGGGAAGCTCATAACCACCCGAAATTCCAGTTCCAGGGGATCCAATGCCCTCTGGTTCCCATTGGCATCTACATGCATGTAATACATAGGAACTCACCTAGGCACATATACATAAATAAAAATACTTTTGTAAATTTAAGAGCTTTTCTTGAGATAAGGTCTCACTGTGCAGTCCTGATTAGTCTTGAGCCCACAATCCTCCTGCCTCTGCCTTCTGAGTGCTGGGATTGTAGGCATGTACCACTGTGTCTGGCTAACAGGTTATTTTCAAACCTTTACCTCCCACAAAAGTTATTCCTTACATCTGGACTCCCCATCTTGGTGTCACACCCCCAACATGCCCTCTTGCCCCGCCCAACACCACACGTAGCTTAGCCGTTCCCATCGTTACCCCTGTCAGCATCATCTGAACCCTGACCAGGAACTCAGAGGGGATACTCTTGGATGTAAAAGGTACCAGAGAAGGAGGTGAGGTGGCTGGGCCACCACAGGAGGAACAGCCTTTAGTGGCCTGCCGGGTGAGGACTAGAGGCTCATGTGCAAAGCAGCTCCCTGCCCTGAGTGGGGTGTAAAGGCTACTAAGGAGCCTCTGCATGAGGGAAAGGCTGCCAGCAGCTCTGTGCACACTTCTCAGAGATGAGTATGGCTGCCCTCAGCTACAGTTAGAACTCCGTGAGCCCCTCCACACCAAAATATCTCATTGAGAAAAGATCTATGAGGAAAGATTCAGGTGCAGAAATACTTACATAATTTGTGGCCCACCAGGATTTTAGCTTCAAATACCACTGCAATTTGGGTCCGAGATTGACAGCAAAATCCTGGGCCAGCGCAGTCATGCGCTGGAAGTCTCCTTCCTTCATCAACGGCCTCACAGATTCCAAGTACTGGAGGGAGAGAACATGGGCTGAGTTAGATACCACCCCTGAGCCACGGACCACTTCACACACCTCAGAAAAGTCAGACTATGTAGAAAAGTTTGGGAAAGCTTCCCTAGGCCGGCCTGCCCTCTCTACAGACAAGACAACCCCCTGTAGGGCAGGTGAGTGACAATCAAAGTCACTGCTTCCTCATGGAGGAGGTATCAAAACATCTGTCAACCACTATTTGGCCGTTACTTCAATGATGACCTGAGATGGTGTCCTAAGATGGGTGGGACAGCCCAGTGAGGGTGAGGCAGGTGCCCAGGCAGAGCAGGACAGGACCATGGTTCCAGGGTCTAGACGCTTGGTTCAGACAGACCAACAGGCGCACACCTTGAACATGTTTGGAGGTAAAACACACAGGGATATCTCACACACCATCTTTTCTCTTTTCTTTTTTTGAGACAGGGTCTCATGTAGCCTAATTTGGATTCAAACTCACTATGTAACTGAGGCTGGCCTTGAACTCCTGATCCTCCTCCTCCTTCTATCTCCCAAGTGCTAGGATGACAGGCATGTGCCCCCATGCCTGGCTAAGCACGACTTTATCTAAGAATCCCAAAAGCTCCCCCCAAAGAACCTGTACCCGAGTGAGTTCCAGGAAGCAGAACTGCGATCAGATCTTATTAGTCAGGAAACAAAACCTGGTTTGGAGCTGAGTGTGACGTACAATACCTATAATCCCAGCACTTAGGAGGTAGAGGTAGGGGGAATTTCTGAGAGTTCAAGGCCAGACTGGTCTACATGGAAAGTTCCAGGCCAACCAAGGCTACATAGTGAGACCCTGTCTCAAAACAAACAAACCAATAAAAAACTCCAGCTTGGGGACAGCAGGGTTCTCTAGGACCTGTTTTGCACAACGAGAGGTGGGGCCGTTCCTCCTCAGGGCCGGCTGCTGCGGTCTGAGGCTTACTCCACTGACAGAACAGAAATGTTGCACTCTCCCAGGCTCTGTTGGCAGATCACCTGCCGAGAACACACAGAGTCCTGGATTTGGGCCCCAGCACTGCATAAAACTGAGTATAGTGGGATCAGCCTGCAACTCCAGCACTCAGGTGGTAGAGGCAGAAGAATCACAAGTTCAGGGTCATCCTCAGCTACACAGGAAAGTCTAGGGAGTTCAAGACCAGTCTGAGCAATGTGAGATCCTGTCTCAAAAAGGGGACAGGGACTCTGGACACTCTGGCGTGAGCACCGCACCACAGCAGCCAGGTGGCTGGGATGCGAAGTCTCATTCTTCCCATTCTGGGAGAACAGAGACGGAAAGAAACCTGCCAAGGTCAATAGGGACTAAATCACTAAGCCAGGATCCAAACCCGGAAGCCAAGATGCTTTCGATTTACAGTTCTGAAAATTGGGCGGGAGGCACAAAAACATGGGTGTCCTCCGAATTGCAGGCTGGAACACATCAAGGTATGGCCGTTTTACAGCAGGTCAGGTTCAACACAGAACCTCTCTCTGCTACTCTGTGACATGAAATCCCACCCGTGGACACCTGCCATCCAAAAGCAGCAACAGGCAGCCAGATGAAAACATCTGCATGGACATCCCCAGCTTCCCTGCTTACAACACAGCCCACAGGATCTACCCACACAGTGAGCGTTATCAGCCACAAAAAGGGAAGAAGCACAGGCATGCTGGGACAGAGAGGAGTCTTAAAATCACCCTGCTTGGGGAAGCTAAGACAGGAGGATTACAAGTTTGAGGCTAGCCTGAACTACACAGTAAGATCCTGCCTCAAAGAAAAATAAATGCTAGTGTGTGTGGGGAAACCCCACAAGAGTCACACATTACATAACCCCAGTCAGGTAATATTCCCTGACTCGGCAAAACTAGAAACAGAAAGTGGAACAGAGCTTGGCAGACCCGGGGCAGGGAGCGTGTGAGCTATTGCCTAACGGCTCCAGTTTCTGCTGGAGGCCATAAAAAGGCTTGACAATCCTTGGTGGTCACAATTGCACAATGTCCTAGATATAATTAGTGCTAATGAACTTACACTTGAAACAGTTAAAATGCTTCTCTGTGTGTGTGTGTGTGCATGCATGCACATGCAAGGATATGCACACATGTATGGAGGAATTTGGAAGACACAAGCCCTCGGTGCCATCCTTACAAACACCATCCACCCCCTTGGAAGTGGGTCTTTCAGCAGCCTGGAGTTTAGCAATCAGGCTAGTCACACTGGGCAGTGAGTCACAGGGATCCTCCTGTCTCCACTTCCCAGTACTGAGATTACAAATGTGTGCCACAAACCTGGTATTTTTATATTGGTTCTGATGAATCAAATTCAGGATTTTGTGCTTGCAAGACAAGCATTTTACTGACTAAACCATCCCCTTAACCCATTTTCCTCCTCCAATTTTTTTTTTTTTTTTTTTTTTTTTGAGACAGAGTTTCACTGTGTAGCCCTGGCTGGTCTAGAACTAATATGTAGACCAGGCTGGCCTCAAACTCACAGAGATCTGACCATCTCTGCCTCCCGAGTACTGGGATTAATGGCATATGTCACCATGTCCAGCCTTTAAAAAAATAATAAATGTGGGTGTTGTATGTATTTGCCACAGTTAAAAATGTGGCAGTTTGGATGCACTCAAACTACTGAGCCATGCACAAGGGAATCCTATGGTGTTAAACTGCATCTCAATAAGATTAAAAAGTAAACATTCCCCAACAGGTGGGATACGGCACATTTAAACATTGAAGATGTGATTAATGTGCCAGAGAAAAACAACATCAAGCCATGTATGGTGAAGCATGTCTACCATCCCAGCATCAGGAGGCTAAGGCGAGAGGATCAAGAGTTCAAGGTCATGGGGCTGGAGGGATGGCTTGGCAGTTAAGAGCACTGGCTGCTCTTGCAGAGGACAGGGGTTCTATTGCCAGCACCCACTTAGTGGCTCACAATTGTTTGTAACTCCAGCTCCAAGGGATCCAACACCCTCTTCTGGCCTCTTTGAGCACTGCATACATATATATATATACACATATATATGTGTATATATGTAGTGTATGCATACAGTGTACATATCTACACAAAATCAAACACTCATACACATAAAGCAAAAAAAAAATAAACAAATCTTAAAAGAAAATTTAAGAGTTCAAGGTCAGTGTGCGTTACCTAGCAAGACCTTGTATGCAGAAACTATGTATCAAAGGGCTGCAGACTTGGCTCAATGGTCTTGTCTAGCCAATGTAAGGACTCTGAGATGGGGTGGCATTATTACACTAACCCTTCAGGAGAGGCTGCTGAGCACTAATAAAGAGTAAGGACTGTAATTTACAGTAACAATTAGACAGACATATCAATCTAAAGGACTCAGGCATCTCAGCACGAGGGTGAGTCATACCTACCCTGCTCACAGTGTCTTTGACGGCTGGGACAGGCAGGCGCGGCAGAGATGTCTGGAAGCTGTACAGCATGGGCTTTCGGCCTGAGAAGACCTTGACCATAGCCTAAAGATACAAGTTACATTTCAAAGATGAGGCTGTGTTAAAGAGTCAAAGCCAGGGTTCACCTGCACGTGACCTGCTGAGTGTCTATGGTGACCTACAACATCAGGTTAAAAACTGGGCCGAACAAAAACCAGGTCTGATGGCGGCTTCAGGTGTGGCTGCCGACTGTCACCCCTGGCTAGGAGCCCTGAAGCGGACAGCGCTCTGCAGGCGGCTGTCAGCCTTCTCCTAGAAGGTTCTTGGTTTGAGGCTGGTGCAGGCTCTGGATATAGGAAGTAAGGTCAGCTGAGGTACCTAGCCTTCAAGCCACCCCCAGGAGTGGCAGTGTATCCCTGCCCATCCGGCCAAGCAGCATGGAGAGTGAGCCACCTCCCACAGCCTCCACAAAGGCTGATGCAGGCCAGGTATATAGAAGGCAGCTGGCTGGGCAGCGGTGGCGCACGCCTTTAATCCCAGCACTCGGGAGGCAGAGCCAGGCGGATCTCTGTGAGTCCAAGGCCAGCCTGTCTACAGAGCAAGATCTAGGACAGGCACCAAAACTATACAGAGAAACTCTGTCTTGAAACACACACACACAAAAAATAAAAATTAAAAAAAAATAAAATAAAATAAAATAAAATAAAATAAAATAAAATAAAATAAAATAAAAAAAAGAAAGAAGGCAGCTGTCTCCTGCTGATAGAAACCAGGGCATCTCTAAGGGTTCAAGGTGTAGACAGTGATGATTCTCAGAGCTCAGGAGTGGTAGGACTCAGCTCAACATCAGCCACGAGGGCCGTTTAAGCCCGTGGGAAACTGTCTCTACTTAGGTGTTAAGTTCTGTTACTCTAGACATTAGAAAACTCACAGACAAGGTGGAAGCTGGTTTGGGAAAGAGTGGAGTGTGTGGTGGATAGCAAGGGGACCCTGGAGGAGACGATCACAAGTGGGGGTGATGGAGAGTATGCTGGCCTGTAGGTCAAGGTCAAGCTGACCCATTCCTCCAACACACCAAGAAGGAGCCCCAGAGAGAAGCAATTCAAAAGACAATTTTACTAGAACCAAATTCATTAAAATCATTTACAAACCTTGGGAGCAGAAAATTAGTTTCTTTATAAAAAAAAAAACAGAACTCAAAAAAAAGATTTTTGTTAGATATTTTATACTCACGTATATTAAATTTGTGTAACATTATTATGGTATTAAGCATTCTACTTATAAAAACATTCATGTAAAACAAAACAAACCAACAAACAAAAAAACAGAACTCAAGACCAGAAGCCGAGAGTGGGGGCACATGTAACAGCCACACAGTGGAGGGGGTGTCGGATGCCAAAGAGGAGGCCCCAGGAGTGATCTCCACTCTGGACAGCCACCCCTCACCCCCACGCCAGAAAACTGAGCTTATAAAGACAACTAGCTGGGGCTTTGGATATGGCTCAGTGGGTAGACAGCTCACCAAGTTAAGCTACCACGAAACTCTGGGTTTGATCACCAGCATCTCATAAAAAACCAGACATGGTGGTTCATGCCTGAGCTGGAGTCAGGAGAACCAGAAACTCAAGGTCATCCTTGGCTATATAGTAAATTCAAGGCCAGCCAGGGTGACCTGAGACCCGTCTCAAAAACCAAAAACAATAAACAAACAAACAAAAAACCTGCACAACTAGTTAAAACTTGACAGCTCTCGTGCATATGGCATAACCCTCTTCCTTAAATGAGGGAGCTCGGCCTTAGGGTCAGGGTGAAATGGAGAGCACTGGAAGGTTAGGGTAAATCAGGTGATCTGGCCAGCAAAAGCGTCTGACTGCAAAGTGGCCCCAAGGCTACAAAGACCTGGCGGGTGGCATGTAGTCTCAGTGTCCAGCCTGAACTACAGGCTGAACAGAGGTGAACAGAGATGGCAGAACTCCCAGAAACCATTAGCAAGCAGCCCTCGGCTCCACATGAGTGTCAAGGTGAGCTGTAGCTCTCCCACAGCCAGAGTCTGGGGACAGGTCACACACCAAGGAGCAAAGGAGGAGAGGTCTAACAAGGCAAGGGTCCTCCTCTAGTGACGTCAGCACCGCGGGTCCCCTAGCTAGCGGCAGGTAGTTACCATCCAGATCCTGGTGCTCCGGCTCATTTTGCCGTGTTCTGCGAACATCCAGCCATGGTAGGAGAGCAGCACCTTCAGTGAGTAGCGCATGGTCATGATGACCGCTACCCAGAGCCCCGTGCCAAAGAGGATGCCACTCACGATGTTCTTCGTCTGGCTTGACATGCGGCCACTGTGGAGATGGACCAGACAAGTAGCTAAGGCGTCAGTGTGGGAAGATGGCCACGGCAACTACCTCTAAGCAGTGGGGCCAAGCACCTTTCCAGGGACAGGAGAGAGTAGGCTGCAGCGCCCCAAAGCAGAGCTGGGGTCATTAGTAAAGGAAGCCTGAGGGACCCACAAACTCTCCTAGTGCTTGTGGCAGTCTCTAACCCTCTCAAAATGGGCCAACCTTGGCTGGGTGCTGCAGAGTGGCCTCTTGTCCTGGGGCTCTGGAAGCAGAGGCCGCAGACCAGCCTGGGCAACACAGTGAGCCTTCCATCCCCAAGGAAGAGGCCGCAGACCAGCCTGGGCAACACAGTGAGCCTTCCATCCCCAAGGAAGAGGCAGCAGACCAGCCTGGGCAACACAGTGAGCCTTCCATCCCCAAGGAAGAGGCCAGAGACCTGCTAGTGACCTGAGCAATCCTGACAACACAATTCCCTCCAGTCTCAGTCTCAGGGGAACAGTGGAGAGGCCACGGGGACGGAGACCTGCTCACAATGACAACTGCTTCCCGTGGGTGGGGACTGCCACCTGCTGCTCACAGAGATCCCGGTCCATTTTCTTCCGTATATTATAACGCTTTCCCTCGCCATCACTTGTTTTTTTTGCTGTGCCCACAACTGAACTCAGGGCTTCATGCATGCTAAGCAGGGTCTCAACCCCTGAGCCACACCCCCAGTCCTCAAATATACTTAGATGTTGTTTGTCTCAGCACCCTGAAGGCAAAGGCAGGTGGATCTCTGTGAATTCAAGATCAGCCTGGTCTACAAACCTTGCCTCAAAAACAAAACCAAAAAAATACACGTAAATAAAAATAAAGCTAATTTAAAAAAAAACTTAAAAGATCTTAAATACTTAAAAAAACAAGGCCACTGATTATGAAAGAAAAACCAAGACAAAAATACAGCTATTTTTGTGGGGTTATTTTAATTGTTTTGGAAATTGAAAAACAGTGGCAAAAATAAAAACTAGCCCCCTCCTCTTCAAGGCTCAAGAGACATCAAGGAAGAAGGGGTGAAATTATGCAAAGCAGGAGGGTGGGGAGGAGAGCTGAGAAACACTGTCTTCTGGATATGATACCACTGCACACAAGGACTCACTGAGGCCGTGGACCAAGGTCCTGCCAGCTGGATCAGTGGACACTCCAGCAGGGGCACTATTTAGACTCAGTGGATTGAAAAAGAAGAGTGGGTGTGGAAAGTTGGAACGGATGTGATCAAGATACACTGCTGACATGTATGGAACTGTCAAGGAATGAATAAAAGATAGTCTATTTAAAAAAACTAAGAGTCCCCAAACAATCAAAACAATTGCATACAGAAAAGTTCTGATCTTAGAAAACATTAACTTAACATCATGTAATAGTAACTGAGACAAGTTTCTTCTGAGGTAAATGTATTTTCCCATAGTTGGTCAAACCTAGCATTCAAGGGGCTGGAGAGATAGCTCAGCAGTTAAGAGCTGCTCTTCCAGAGAACCTGAGTTCAATTTTCAACTCTAGTTCCAGGGGATCTGACACCCTCTTTTGACCTCCGAAGGCACCAGGTACACATATGGTATGCAGACATACATGTAGGTCAAACACGCATACACGTAGAATAAAATTTTTAAAATAATCCAAACTGGGCATGGTGTCGCATGCAGAGGCAGAGGCAGACAGATTTCTCTAAGTTTGCAAGGCTAGCCTGGTCTACACAGCAAGTTTCATGATATCTCGGGCTACATAGAGAGATCCTGTCTCAAAAACCAAAACAGAGAAAAAAAAATAAAATAAAGAAGCAATCCCAAGTTCAGCTATGTCTCTAACCTTTTTCATCTTCTTTTCAGATCTAATCAAACAGAATCACAGCCTAGGGACACAGGAACTCCATCCTCAATGGGAAGATGGTTCCAGAACGGCCTTCCAGGCTGCAGGACTCTGACCCTTCACCTGGCCTTTCTAAACTTGGGTCAGAGATGACCCAGTTGACGAAAATAGATCCCGAGGGACAAAGAAACAAATCTTATAAAGACTGAGATTAAACAAGGTTTTAGTAGCTGGCATGGCTGTGTGCAATCCGGCTTTGAGGCACAGCCCATGTTAAGAGCAAAGCAGAACTGCTGGCCCCGCTCAACACACAGGGCAGCACACCGAGCTGCTGGCAGGGCTTCCCTCACCTCTCAGGACCTAGAGGAGGACAGCACAGGTCCAGTCTGCAGCAACCAGCTGCTTCGGATAACCTAGCCCCCATGGATGCTCCAGGCCCCAGGCAGACAAGGCACTTGGCAGGATGCCTGAACGGGCATTTCTATCTGGTCTCCTGCGGTTGCTTACAAAGGCATGACCAATGCTGCCTGGAGGGCTGGAGGCTGAGGAGTTGGCTGGCTTCCCTGTAACTCCTGGGTGTCTCAATCAGAGGGCAGGGCATGGAGGCCCAGGATTCCGGAGCACCTACCCAAGCTGTCCTAAACACACCCACACTGTTGGGTTAAATCTGTGCATGGCTTTGAGTCAGCAGAAACCACCTCCTCCAGCTGTGAGCGTCCCCTGGGGTCACTCTTTTGTCAGTTGGCTTTTGCAATCCTTTCTAGTGTACAGTCTCTACATCGGAACAACCAGGAAAGCAAGATCAGAAAGGTCCAGAGCTGGGCTGGAGAGACAGCACAGTGGTTAGAGGACTTGCTGGTCTTCCAGAGGACCCGAGTTCAAGGTCTGTTCCCAGCATACATGGTCAAGTGGCTCATAACAACCTGTAACCCCAGTTCCAGGGGGCCCAACACCCTCAACTGCCTCCAAAGGCGCTGAACTCACACTCAGATGAGTTTAGCCCTGACCCTCAACACTGTACTGAACTCACACTCAGATGAGTTTAGCCCTGACCCTGACCCTCAACATTGTACTGAGCCTTCACAACTCCTGGCCAGAAAACAAAGCCAAGTGCATAGCAAGGACCTTGTGGCTATTTCTCCTCAGTTAAAACCCACTGATGGACATGTTGTGAAGGACACATGGCACAGGACAACTCCGAAACAACCTGTTTGAACCCAGTGTGGGAGTAAATGCCTGCAGTCCCAGGAGAGGCAGGAGGGTTAAGGTCATTAAGAGTTCAAGGTCATCCTATGTTACGTAGCAGCTTGAGACCAGCCTGGGATACTTAAGACCAGGCCTCTATACCATCCCAGAAAAGGAGAGAAGTGCATAGAATGTTCCCTAGCTACCTTCTAGGGCAGGTCCAGCATCCAGCAGGAGGCCCCAGATACAAAGGACCCCTTTTTAAAGCAAAATATTATGGGACTGGAGAGATGGTTAAATGGTTAAGAGCACTTGTTACTCCTGCAGAGGACCTGAGTTCAGTTGCCAACACCCATATGAGGCAGCTACAACTGCCTGTAACTCATTTCAGGGGATCCAATGTCTTCCTCTGGCCTCTGAGGGCACCAGGCACACATGGTACACATACATACATACATGCATACTCACATACATAAAAATGAATAAATAAACTTAAAAAAAATCTTGGGAGACAAAGGCAGGTAGATCTCTGTGAGTTCCAGGCCAGCATGGTCTACAGAGCCAGGCCAGCTGGAGCTATACAGTGAGATCCTATCTTAAAAAAAGAAAGAAAAGCCCGAAGCTGGCCAGGCCTTGCCTCTAAACAGGATGACAACTACTTTCAAGTTCCCAGAATATACTGAAACTCAAAGTCAAGGTATAATGGACCTCCCTGGGGGATCTAAGCCACTCTAAAGGGGCCAAGGGCTGAAGTGTCCCTAAACAACCAACGAGAGTCAGTTCAGGGGACCAGATCACTGGATAGACTAATTCCAGTGGAACAGCCACACTGGAAGCCATCTTCTGGGGCAGAGATGCCCTCTGAGGCCACCATAGGCTCCACCTACTGCCACAGCTTGACCTTATGGAGACAGACACCTTGTGGAAGGCAGGTACCCCAGGCCCCTGCCATTCTTAGTCATATCTCCAGGGCATCTGTGTCTGTAGACTTCCAAGGGACTTAACACCGGGTCAGAAAAGTGAAGAGGACCCATGTGGAGATCCCAAAGCAAGGACAGTGAACAGGGTACTGTCATCTTCCTACCAAGATTGGGAGGGGGGATTACTCACGTGGTGTCCAGGGTCCGATTGATCTTTGCGATCATGCCCAGGGAGGGGTCCACTTTGGCATGCATGGATGATATCACACCCACCACCACGATAAGCCAGCTGGAGGGACTCGCCGGGAACACACCAGTGATGATGCCATTCTGGAAAGACACATCAGCTGTAAGCAGCACCCTCTCGAGGTCACCGTCCCTGCCCTGCAGCAGCCGTGTGGCAACAGGCAGCTGGGACAGCAGGCAGCAGGGAGAAGGTGTGGCATACAGGCCACCAAGGACCAAGTACCCAGTAGCTGAGACTCTTCCTGGAGCCACGACGGCCTCACCTTTATGCAGTTTCTTCTTTCCCAACTTCTGAGCCCCAGTGTACCCTGGTAGATTCCCCAGAGGGACCCCTGGTCAGCAGGGCCTGACTTACCACACAGGTCTCATATCGGGACTAACAGCCTGGGCACCATAAGGTCCCACTTCCAGTCTGCCACTGTCTGGCAGTCAGGGAGCCCAGCTCCCAAATTCCCTTTGCACTGTCCAAATCAAGATGTGCTTACAGGAGCCCTCACACCACTGGGATATGCTGTAAAATAACCCTTACCCAGCAGAATTAAGTTTAAATTAAAGTTTTCCGTTACATGTATTTATTGTACATGGGTGGATCAAAGGACACCATGGTGCACATGTGGAGGTCAGAGACAACTTGTGAGGGCCAGTTCTCGCCTTCCATCTTGGGAACTTTGGGTCAAACTCAGGTCATCGGGCTGGGCTGCAGTCTCGCCCACCCAACTCAAAAATCTGTCTAACAAAAAGGGGTTAGCTGGGTGGTGGTGACGCACACCTTTCATCCCAGCACTTGGGAGGCAGAGGCAGGCGGATCTCCAGCCTGGTGTACAGAGTGAGTTCTAGGACAGCCAAGGCTACGGAGAAACCCTGTCTCTGAAAAAAGAGGTTAGTGGGAGGCAGCTTGTGTGAATCAGAGCTGGCCAGACTTTGCCGGCTCTGGAAACCGGCAGGAAAGAGATGCAGAATGCTGTCTTCTCTCTTCTCTGTTGGCTGTTTGAAACTTAGAGTAAATTAATCTATTTTGTTGCTGTTTTTGTGTTTTATTTTTTTAAAATAGCTCTGGCTGTACTGGAACTCACTGTGTATACCAGGCTGGCCTCTGCCTCCTGAATGCTGGGATTAGAGGGGTGGACCACCATGCCCAGCATAATAAATTAATTCTTAATAGATACACACATTTAGTCCCGGCACTTGGGAAGCAGAGGCAGACAGAGCTCTGTGAGTTTGAGGCCAGCCTGGTCTCCACAGTGAACTTCAGGGTAGCCAGAGCTATACAGTGAGACCCTAACTCAACAATAATAATAACAACAACAAGAACAGCAATTCTCCGAGCAAGGTGTGGGGACTCACATGTCTTCCCAGCACCTGAGAGGCGAACAGGAAAACTGCCTTAAGTTACAGACCAGCCTGGGTTACAGGGTCAGATTCGATCTCAAAAAAGTAAAACAAGGCTGGTGGGGAGAGAGCTCAGTGGGTAAAGTACTCGCCACACAAGCTGGAGGAAGGACCAGCATTCGGAGCTCTAGAATAACGTAAAAGCTAGACAGGAACGGTGCCCCCTGTAACCCTAGCACTCCAGAGGCAAGCTGGCTAGCTAGACCAGCCAGGCTCTAGACCAGCAGGCTCTAGACCAGCCAGGCTCTAGACCAGCCAGGCTCTAGACCAGCAGGCTCTAGATCAGCCAGGCTCTAGATCAGCAGGCTCTAGACCAGCCAGGCTCTAGACCAGCCAGAATCAGTAAGTTCAGATTTCAGTGAGACTGTCTGAATATATGAAGTAGAGAGCTATTGACGAAGACACACAATGTAAAGGTTGGGCCTCCAAGTGCGTGCATGCGCGCGCGCACACACACACATCATACACACAGGCAAACAAAACAAAGAAGAAAACTCTTTCAATTAAAATCACATTCTTGGAGCTAGAGATGGCTAGGTAGTTAACAGCACTTGTTCTTGCAGAGGACCTGAGTTCGATTCCCAACATCCATGTCAGGTAACTAGTAACAACCAGTAACTCCAGCTCCAGGGGATCCAATGCCTCTGGTCTCTGCAGGTACCTGCAACTAACATACACCCACCCATACACAGATGCACAGTGATATACATAATTAAAAAATAAAACAAATCTTTTTTTTTTTAAGAAAAAATAAAATCCTATACCTGTGATCTCCACACTCAGGAGGTAGGGGCAGGAGGGGCAGGAATTCAAAACTATCCCTCACTACACACTCTGTTGGAGGCCACCCTGGATTACATGAGATCCTGTGTCACAAAAACCAAAAGGTTCTCAGAGGCCAGTATGATGTTACCCCTGTCATCCCAGCACTTTGGAGGCTGAGGCAGGATGACTGTCTTAAGTTCAAGGCCAGGTTGGGCTAGAATGAGACCCTATCTCAAAAATACGAGCATAAATAAGTAAGTAAGTAAGTAATTCATTAGAGTTAAAAACAAGTAAATAAGCAGCCATTGTGGCACATGCCTTTAATCCCAGCACTGGGAAGGCAGATGCAGGAAGATCTCTGAGTTCAAGGCCAGCCTAGTCTACAGAGTGAGTTCCAGGACAGCCAGAGCCACACAGACAAACCCTGTCTCAAAAAAACAAGAAAAAGTATAAGTAAAAGTGAGGCTGGGCTCTTGCCCACTGAACCTCCTGGTTCTGAATCCACATGGAAGCCAAGGTCCTAGCAGCAGTGGTGGCCCTGGCCAGCCCTCCTCCTCAGAGTGAAGGCACTGCCTTCCACGAAAAAAGTATTGGGGTTCAGCCATGTGCCACTTACCCTATACTGCTCACCCTGTGTAAGTTTGGCTAGCTCTCAGACTTGGGTTTTCCTGTAGGTAGTACCTTCCTGCACCCTGGTTCACAGAACACTAGTCACTGGCCCCAGAAGCTGCCATTGAGACCCAGGGACACCTGTGCTGTGCCTGGTCCTGGAGACGAATCTGCCACAGCCCCAGCTTCTGCCAGTGGCACCTTCCTCTGAGGTACCCAGCAGGCTGGAGGAGCAGGCCCTGGTGATGAGGGACTGTTTGCAATTGGTCCAAACCTGCATTTACTCTTTCTGGGATTTTTAAAAGAAAGTAAATTTGAGCTGGGGTTATAACTCAGCAATTCATCACTTGCCCATCATGGGTAAGGCTCTGGATTCCAGCCCTGGCCCCACACAGAGAACCCAAGTTCATTTCCCAGCACCCACTTGATGGCTCACAGCCATCTGTAACTCCAGTTCCAGGGGATCCAACACCCTTTTCTGACCTCCTTGGGCACCAGACACACACATGCTGTACATGTGCTCACACCTGTCTGTAACTCCAGTCCCAGGGTATCTGATACCCTCCCACAGGCAGGCAAAACACCAAAGAACATTAAATAAAAATAAACTAAAAAACCTCTAAAAACCCAACAATAAGGAGCTATGAGCCCATTCTATATAAGTGTCCCCGACAAGCCTTAGCCAGCATGGAGACCTCTGCTCTCTCAGAGACCCACTGAAGACACAATTTCCTCCTCAGTGGGACCCAAGGAGATACAATGGACATCCCAGCAAGCACTGCAGAGACCAGCCAACCAACCTTGAATTCTAGCCAGCACTGCAGAGACCAGCCAATCAATCTTGAATCCCAGCAAGCACTGCAGAGACCAGCCAACCAACCTCGAATCCCAGCAAGCGCTGTGGAAACCAGCCAACCAACCTTGAATCCCAGCAAGCACTGCAGAGACCAGCCAACCAACCTTGAATCCCAGCAAGCACTACAGAGACCAGCCAACCAACCTTGAATTCCAGCCAGCACTGCAGAGACCAGCCAACCAACCTTGAATCCCAGCCAGCACTGCAGAGACCAGCCAACCAACCTTGAATTCCAGCAAGCATGCAGAGACCAGCCAACCAACCTTGAATCCCGGCAAGCACTGCAGAGACCAGCCAACCAACCTTGAATCCCAGCAAGCATGCAGAGACCAGCCAACCAACCTTGAATTCTAGCCAGCACTGCAGAGACCAGCCAACCAACCTTGAATCCCAGCCAGCACTGCAGAGACCAATTCTAGCCAGCACTGCAGAGACCAGCCAACCAACCTTGAATCCCAGCCAGCACTGCAGAGACCAGCCAACCAACCTTGAATCCCAGCAAGCACTGCAGAGACCAGCCAACCAACCTTGAATCCCAGCCAGCACTGCAGAGACCAGCCAACCAACCTTGAATCGGATGAACTTCTTCTTCCAGGAATGCAGTCCCGACAAGCATATCTGTTTGAGGGCTTCATGGCTCAGGCGAAGGTCGATGCCATCGGGGGTGACAGTGAACTGGAAGGCCACAGCTTGATGAGCCTCTGCCATCTTGAATAGGCACCTGGAGCAGGGACAGAGATGTCTTAGAGAAGCCTGACACCAGCCTGACAGAAACCAGGGACATGCCTCCAGTAGAAGAAGGTCCTCCAAATTTAACCCTGTGCCTTAACAGACCCACACGCGTCTCCAACAGATACAGTGCTGTCCCGCACTCCACACTTCTCATCTGTCCAGATCCATACAGGCCTAGGGTGATGGTGTGGGCCCATGTCACCACCATCCCACGCCCTCTGCCCATCCCACAGAACCATGCCACCAAAGGCATCCTCAGCCAGCATGACAAAGGACACTGGCGGCCATGTATTGACCTGCACGGCAGAGATGACTATTCTTACAGCCCATCCCCAGAACTGTCATGAAAACACCAGAAGTAGCAACAAACGAGTCCCCAGCAGCCCTGAACCCTGACCTTCAGGCAGGACTACTACCCCTCCAACTTCAGAGAGTGCTACGAAGACTCCAGACGGGTGCTGAGATGGCTCAGTTGGAAAAGCCCTTCCCTCCAAAGACTGACAATGTGAATTCAATCCCAGAACCCAAGTAAAGGTGGAAGGAGAGGACCAATCCCACAAAGCTGTCCTCTGGCTTTCACATACACACTGTGGTGCGCACGCCCTGCCCCCGCTCCCTGCCTCCTGCCCCCAAGAATAAATAAAAATACTTTTTACACTGGGTTGTGGTGGTGGCACATGCCTTTAATCCCAGCACTCAAGAGGCAGAGGCAGGAGGATTTCTGAGTTTAAGACCAGCCTGGTCTACAGAGTGAGTTCCAGGACAGCCAGGGCTATACAGAGAGAAATTGTCTCAAACAAAAACAAAACAAAACAAAACAAAAAACTTAGGGTAAAAAAAACAAACAAACAAAAAAAAAAAAACGGACTCCACTAACATCCCACAAGCTGCACAGACCCTAACTGGTCCTGATCCTCTGAGGCCATTCCTAAAGTCAAACTGGCCTAAGGCATCCTTGTATCAGGCCTTAGTTGTTCCTGCACAAAACATGGCCTCTTCTGCACTAGTTTGCCCTGTCCCATGCACTACAAGACATCTTAGAAATCTCCAGAATCTGTCTCAGTGACTAGCCACACACATACACACAAAGAGGAGCTAGGCTGGAGAGATGGCCAGGAAGAGTGTTTCCTGCTCTTGCAGAGGCCTGGTGTTCTATTCTAGAACCCAAGTCAAGCAGCTCACTACTGCCTGTAACTCCAGCTCCAAGAGATCTGATGCCCTCATCTGGCCTCTGTGGGTACTGCACTCACATGCACATACACATAGAACAAACTAATACTCATACATAATAAAACAAACGGGATCTACAATGTGCTCTTCCCCTCACTTCTTCACTTACTCCTGTGGTCTGTCTAAGCCAACAGCTTTCAACCCACTCTCACACTCAACAGAAATGTCACTTCCTCCCTTCTTGGTTCCCTCATTCCCCCAGCAGCTGCCTGAGAACAGGGGTCTTCTGAAGGTGTGCAACCCCTCTGTTGTCCAAAGCTGTTTGTTACGAAGCACTAAATATAGATATAGATATAGATATAGATATAGATATAGATATAGATAGATATAGATATATCTATATATATAAAGATAAGAGGTAAAAACTATTCAGAACCATAATAAAATCTAATTTATGGGTGTGCTCTCATCACATAATAACTTTCCCACTGAGGCCCACAAGGTCTGATAAACCTGTCAAAACCAACAGGTATCAGGACTAGAGAGATGGTTCAGCAGTTAAGAGTACTTACTGCTTTTACAGAGGACCTGTGTTTGGTTCCTAGCATTTAAATGGTGACTCACAACCATCTGTAACTCCAGTTCTGGAGGATCCTACACCCTCTTCTGGCTTCCCTAGGCACTGCATGCATATGGTACACATACATGCATGCAGGCAAAACACTCAGACAAAACCCCCAAATTTTAAATGTGTATTTTTTAAATGATTTATTTATTCTTATTTCATGTACATTGGTTTACCTGTATGAAAGTGTTGGACCCCCTGGAACTGGAGTTACAGACAGCTGTGAGCTGCCATGTGGGTACTGGAAATTGAACCCGGGTCCTTTGGAAGAGCAGCTAGTGCTCTTAACCACTGAGCTATCTCTCCAGCCCAAATAATGTGTATAAAAAAAAAAACAGCAAACAGGGTTCTGGGGCTGTAGCTCAGGTAGAGAGTGCCCACTGAGCTTGCACAAGCCCTGGGTACGATGCACAATACTGTGTATGGTGGCACATGCCTATAATCCCAGGACTCAGGAGGTGGAGGCAAGAAGATCCGGAGCTCAAAGTTATCCTTGGCTATACTGAAAGCTAGAGGCTAGCCTGGGCTACATGACATTAACAAGTAGAATTGGGGATGTAGCTCAATAGTAGAACATTTGTCTAACATCTGTGAGGCCCTGGGTTCCATCCCCAGCAATGCAAAAACAATTTTAATCAATACATATCAATATAGTTCAAAGATACTAACCAAAGCTAGGTGTGGTGGCATGGACCTCAGGAGGATGAGGCAGAAGGATTGCCACAAGCTGGAGGCCAGATTGATCTATCAGCCTGAGTTGCAGAATGAAACCCTGTCAACTGTCAATCACTTGTCCATTCAACAAGTATTTGCTGGCTGCTTCCCATGTACCAGTGAGGTGAGAACCTAGACCCTGGTAGAAATGGCCCCTCTGCCCTCCTGTGGCATAGAGAGAAGGCAGAGAGCAAGCAATGCCTCCGTGGCAGTTAGGGTGCAGGAAAATGAGGTGCCGAACAGGAGACCCTGAAGCTCAGCACACCATCCTGGAGAGGAGAGCGGACAGCCCTGGCCCAGTGCGGTGCCATCAGGGATGAAGACGACAACCAACTCAACAGGTCTGAGTCCCATGGGCTGGACATGCTGATAAAAGGGGCCCTCCAGCCTTGAACTATGTGCTCTGCGGAGCCACTTCCTGGGGCGGGGTGGTGGTGCGGGGGGAGCAGGCAGCTGACAATTCACCTGTGGACCTGCTGCGTTGGAAATGTCAGTGTCACGAAGGACACCTAGGTGGAGCAGCCAGGGACAGGCGGATGTGGGAAGCATGAGGACAGTGCTGGGGGGGCAACACAACTGGAAACTGGCCTTTGGGCTCTGCACTGACCTCTAAAAGGTTGAGGGGACAACACAACCTGGTACTGAAGATAACTTAGAGCCCAAGCGACGTCCCAGTATGTTTACGTCCTGGAAAACCATGACAGAGCCTGGCCATGATGAAGGCACAGACGCCACCTGAGAAAGCAACAGGACTACTGACCTGTGCCTGGGCAGACACATACACAGCCTGAGTGAGGCACAGGACGCAGCTCTGGTGGGGTGAGGAGGCTCGAATCTGGAATTCCCTTGAACTTCAGATCCTCCTCCATCTGCTTCTGAAGTGCTGGGATTACAGATAGGAGGCCCTGTACTTGCGTTATCCACTGCCCGGGATGAAGGCAGGGCATGCTAGGCAGGCACCCTACTGACTGCAGAGCCAGCCCCAGGTTAAGCTTCCCGTCTCTGCAGCACTCATGAGGCTGGTAGTACAGACGTGAACCCCGCACCACAGGCATCAATCCGGGCAAACAGGATTCTGTGACTGGCCACCACCCTGCCAACTGTTTACATGACCTCAAAGGTGAACCAGCCATATTGTTTCAAGTTCAAAACCAGCCTGGGTTAAACACTGAACTCCAGGCTGGGCTACAGACCTTGTTGAAAAAAAAAAACAAAAACAAACTCAATAAATACATTAATGAAATTTTAAAACACAAGGGGACTATTTTGATGTAAACTTTTCTGTTGTGCGTATGTGTGTGCACACGTCTTCCCGGGTGTTTGTACCCGTCTGTGCATCAAGGCCTGAGTTCAACACCAGCTACCTTCCTCTATCACCTTCAACTTTATTGTTTGGAGGCGAGGTGTCTCACCGGACCTGGAGAGTTCTGACTGGCTAGGCGGCGTGATCCCTGAGTCCGCGGATGCTGTTCCCACCGTTTGCCAAGCCCAGAGCTGGAATTACTGGCCCAGCGCTGTTATACTCAGCATTTTACAGGATGCTAGGCTCAAACTCAGGTCCTCAAGCTGCTCAGCAAGCACTTCACCCACTGAGTCATCTCCACAGCCCACGAGGAGCTGTCAACAGCAGGTTAAATACCGTGCTGCAGTCAATTCTATCCAAAGGCATGAACCCCAGGTTTGCCCAGAAACCAAACCTAGTCTCGGGACAATCATGAGGCCGGGGGATACTTACAGTGTCCTCTCCAGGGTGAGATGTCCCTGCCACGTGACCTGAATTTAATGTTCAGAACCACCTGAACCTGCCAGGTGTGGTGGCACAAGCCTAGAAACCCAGCAGCAGGAAGGTACAGGCAAGAGGATCAAGAGTTCAAAGTCACCCTTGGTTACACAGGGAGTTACCAGCCTGGTCTCCATGAAGTCCCATTACAAAGAGACAAAAAAACTGCCTAGACTTGATGAAGGCCTGGTTTGTTCTGACAGGTTCACCATAGCAGGCATTCCAGCTGCTTTGTGGGCTTGCAAAGTGGTTCATAATGCAGGTCCACTGCTTTAAACCACTCAGCAGGTACTGGTGCCAGATGAGTCAGCCTCAGCCTCCATGTTGGCTTCACGGGCTACTTCAGATGGTCGGAGTGTTCCCAGAAGCCACCAGGAAGTACAGATCAAATCACAGCACGTGCCACCCCCAGGAACAGCTGGAATGCAAACTGTGAGTGACAGGTGCTGGAGAGCCACCCCAGAAACAGCTGGAATGCAACCCGTGAGTGACAGGTGTGGAGGACACTGAGAAATCACGCGCTTCACCCACTGCTGCCATAGAAATGTGACGGGGTCAGGTCATTCCAGAAGACAGGCTAAGCATAAAGCTCCTTCGAGGCGGTGTGTTCAAGGCCAGCCTGGGCTACACAAAAAGACCGTATCTCAACAAAACAAAGCAAAAATGTAAAAGCCATGGAACCCAGCAACTCCTCTCCTTGGCCAGGAACAAGTCCACACTAAAACCTATACAGGCATGTCCACAGCAGCCTCGTTCATGACAAAACAGCCAGGTGTTCCACGGCAGGAGAGGAGATTACAGCCAGGGCCCTCCACAGGAGGAGAAGCGTAGGCCAACTGTGACATACTCACACACCAGACCATGACGCGGCCCTAACAGGCAAAGTGGCACCAACACACGCAGTGACACGGATGAAACATGACATCAGGGTCTGGGGACACGGCTCAGCGCGAAGAGGGTTCACCTTGCATACACAAGGCCCAGGGTTCCAAGCCCAGTACCACATAAACCAGGCATGGTGGCACATGCCGATTATCACAGCACTTGAGACAGGGAAGCAGGGGGATCAGATGTTGAAATCATCCTTGGCTTGAGAGCAAGCTAGAAGCCAGCCTGAGCTACATGAGAGTCTGTCTCATTTAAAGAAAGAAAGAAAGAAAGAAAGAAAGAAAGAAAGAAAGAAAGAAAGAAAGAAAGAAAGAAAGAAAGAAAGAAAGAAAGAAAGAAAAGAAAACCAAGAGCACAACACGATGCCCGAGAAGCCAAATGTCATCTCACTCCATTTACACAAAATGTCCAGAACAGAAAAATCTATAGAAATAGAAAGATTGGAGCTGCCAGGGACTGAGAGAGCTTGGAAAGGGGATGAAGGCTAAGAAGGAGTGTTTCTTTGGAGGTTGATAAAAATGTTCCCAAACTGAGTAGAATGATAGTGGCACATTGTTATGAATAAATTAAAAGTCTCCAAAATAGCAGATAGGTGAACTGCTTATGTGAATTATACATTGTCCTACTCAGGGTTACTATTGCTGTGATGAAATGCCAAGACCAAAACATGCCATATCACAGTACAACATCCAAAGAAGTCCTGACAGGAACTCAAAGCAGGGCAGGAACCTGGAGGCAGCAGCTGATGCAGAGGCCATGGAGAAGTGCTGATTACTGGCTTGCTCCCCAAGGCTTGCTCAGCCTGCTTTCTTATAGAATCCAGGACCACCAGCCCAGGGATGGCACCACCCACCATGGGCTGGGCCTTCCCTCATTAATCACTAATTAAGAAAATGCCTTACAACTGGACCTTATGGAGGCATTTCCTCAACTGAGGTTCCTTCCTTTCAGATGATTCTAGTCTGTGTCAAACTGATATAAAACTAGTTAGGACACACCTCAATGAGACTGTTATTCAAAAATACTATTTCAGAGGCTGGAGAGATGGCTTGGTGAGCAAGATTGCTTGCTGCTCTTTCAGAAGATCCAAGTTCAGTTCCCAGCACCCACATTAAGCAGCTCACAACCACCTATAACTCTAGTTCCAGGAGATCTGATACCCTCTTCTGGCCTCTGTGGGCACTGCACTCATGTGGTGTGTATACACACACATAAATACACACATCCTAAACATTTTTTTAATTAAAGAAAAAAAGGTGAAAGGAAAGAACTGACTTCCAAAAGCTGTCCTCCGCCCTTCAAACACACACACACACACACACACACACACACACACACACACACACACCATACACATACAGTAATAATAAACTAAAATTTTTAAGTGAAAAAAGTAGACAGTTGCTAAGAAATAATGCTTGCAGTTAACCTCTGACCTCCATATGCACGCATGCACACATATGAGCATAAATGCACATTCACAAAGAAAAAAAAACTGAAGAAAAGAAAATGTCCTCTCACAAAACACAAATGTTGTCTAGTTAACACTCAAGAATCTAATCCTTCCCTGGCCAAACACACAACTGGAATCTAGAAGCCCATCCGATCACTGTTCCCTGAGAGGACTGAGCAGACGCCATAACAGGCTGCTCAGTCTTCTCTCAAGAGATCAGGCCTCAATTTCAGTTTCCTGAGACTAAATAAGCAGTTTCTGAGAGAACCTCAAAAAAAGGACAATCAATCTCCAACACCCCTGACAGCAAGGACAAGGAGGCCTGGTACATGCAATAGTCTTTGTGGGACTTCTCCAGGACCCTAACATACCCACCAAGGTTCCATTCAGAACGAACGCCACCCTCCAGCACTAAGGAAATGCTTTTTTTCCAGAGATTATCTAACATAGTAGAGTCGATGCCAAATATCTGCAGACAGCTCAGTCAGGAAAGTGCCCACTGCACCAATATGAAAACCTAAATTCAATCTACATAAAAGGCCAGGCATAGTGGAGCACACTCATAATCCCAGACTGGGGAGGCAAAGACAGGAGGATCCCTTGAGCTCACTGGCCAGCCTGCCTGCCAAGGTATCTGCCCAGGCCAAAGAGAGACCATGCCTCAAAACAGTAAGGTTACTTTGTCGGTACAAGGAACGACAACCAAGGTAGACTCTTGCCTACATGCACACAACACACACACACAATATAAATACCACACACACACTTGCAGATTTCATGACACCTAGGACTGGGATGGGGAGGGGTGTGCAAAGGCTTCTTGAGAGCCAGGGAAAGTAGACAGTGACTACATGCAGGTCATTTCTGTTGGGCTCTTTTTCTGCACACATCTGAGATCTCCCCACAACTCTTAACGTATCTAATGCAGCTGTCCCCTCCATGTCCCAGAGCTCTCATGGGTGCTAAGTAAGTCCTGAGTGCCCTTGCCTCCTGAGACGGGAAGCACCTGCTCCATCCAGGTACTGCACAGCAGACTCCTGTAGGAGATGCAGTGGAGACAGGAGGATGAAGCAGGCAGCCAAGGAGAATGGGAGACAGCTGCTGCAACGGAAGCCCCCACCCCCATCACATGCCCACTTGTGTAACAGTTTCCTCCAAAACATTCCATCCTGCAGGGAAGCTCCTTAAGCGGGAAGGTAAACAACTCACAATACCTTCAGGAAGTCCCTGAAACCCACCAGATGCACTAGGCTCCTCCCTGCCAGAGTGAGCAACAAAGGCTCAGAGTCCCTCTGAGACTAGCACAACAGAGCTGCTCCGAAGACTCAGATGAGCCCAGACGAGCCCAGCTGCAAGAAGACTCTGAGACCAGACCAGCTGCCTGCAAGAAGCGGAAATCACCCAAGCTGACTGGAAGTTTAGAACTGAGGCACCTAGAAAGGGCACCATGAGCTCCAGGTTCCCAGCTTTTGTGGACTGTCACCATGCTGAGTGAGTATTGGTGATACAGCTGTCTTTGAGTCATTTCTGCTCCTTAAGTCACCCCAATAAAGCCACTGGTCCACCAAGTTGGATTTTGGTGGTCTGCTGTGGGATCCCTATCTGGGAGTGAGTACACCCGTGTATTGTGTCTCCAGGGCAAGTTTTGTTACATACACCACTCTCTGAGACCTGACAAGACTGAACTGCACCTTTGGTCAGGCTGAGGGGACTCTGGCCAGCTCGGCCGTGGCAAACATGGCTCTGGCAGGCCTTGTCCTTCTCCCTATTCCCTCTGCCTTGCTAAAAACTGTTAGATTACACTCCTAAAGCAGCCACCAAGTCTATTCCCGTAGTTGGCCACGTCCTCCTCCTGAGCCTGACTACCAAGGTCCAGCTGTCCAAGCATTGAAGTCCAGCAATCAAAAGCCCCCTTGTGGCCCCCCTAATTAACATGCCCAATCAAAATTAAACACCTCATCCTAACACAGGGTTTCTCCTTTGACCTTTATAAACTGCCATTTGGCTATGGACCCTTTGTGTGCCCTGTCCCCTTGGACAAATACCCCTCTCCCCACTTGTCTCTTCTCCCTGGTCCTCTGTCTCCTGTCTTTGTCTCTGATTCCCTGCCCTTTGTCCCTCTGGAGCAAATAAATCTCCTTTGTGCTGCGAACTTGGTCTTGAGCTGATACTGGTCCCTCACGGGCTGCAAGCTGGTCCTGCCGTCCTCTTCCTGGGCAGGGGACCACACCCCACACCTGGCCGAGACTGCCACCTGCAGCTCCCTACTTTTCAGGTGGGCACAGATGTCTCTGGGAGGCTTTGTCACCCCAGAAACAGCAGTCGCAGTGAGTCCCAACTCAGTCACCATAGCTCTACTTAGTCAACCTGATCCCAGGCCAGATAGGGGGGAGGTCCTCCTCCTCGCCCCTGACTGAGTCAGTATTCCCAGTAAACAGGGCCTTTCTCCTCAGGGTGTCTCACATTTTTACTTTTTTTTTTCTTCAAAATTTATTTATTATGAATACAGTGTTCTGCCTGCACGTCAGATGAGGGCACCAGATCTCATTACAGATGGTTGTGAGCCATCATGTGGTGCTGGGAATTGAACTCAGGACCTCTGGAAGAGCAGCCAGTGCTCTTAACCTCTGAGCCATCTCTCCAGCCATATTTTGACTTTCAACAGGACATTACTATCTACAAAAATCAAGTTACAAAAAATAAAAAGTAAACAGAAAAAAAAATTCTGGGCCAAGATGCTCAATGGGCAAAGGTGTTTGCTGCCAAACCTGTCTGTTCAATCCCCAGGACCCACAGGGTAGGCCAACTCCTGAAGGTTGTCCTCTGACCTCTACTCATGTGCTGTGACACACTCGTAATTTTGTGATTTATGTCGGGCTATTTTCATATCTTCTGCTGCATGTGCCCCACAGGCTGTGGTTTGGACACCCTTGTGTCCCTCCTCATCTCCCTTTTGAAGCCACTGTGGGAGAATAAATAGCTCTCTGTAAAACACCAAAAGCAAGTCCACCCTCAAGAGTGGCTGCGAGGGGACCTGTCTGTGGGACTGGGAGTCCTGGGAGCACCTGGCAGAGCCATCCAATACGCAGACAGCCCAAAGCGGCTGTGCAGGGGTGACCAGAGAAGCTGGAGGAATGAAAAACCAACCGATGCTTGAGGAGACGGGGCGGGGGTATACCAAGTCCCATGGAGGAGAGCAAAACATTCATAAATCCAAGGACCTTGGAAGTGTCCCCCAAAGCCTCCATGATCTCGGCCATAACCTAACACCCCCTCAAATGTTCAAAGTCATAAAATACACCACATACAGCTGAGTACAGAACCTTGTCTATGTACCCGCCCCCGCAATGAAATGACTGGTTGGTGACACAGACTTACGGCTATCTGGCCTTTTAATTAAGAATACAGCGGGGGGGGGGGGGGGGGGGCTGGAGAGGTGGCTCAGTGGTTGAGAACATGCACACTGCTCTTGCAGAGGACTAGAGTTCTGTTCCCAGCACCCACATCAAGTGTCTCAGAACCTGTCTGTAACTCTGGCTCCAGGGAGACTGGACAGCTCTGGACTTGGGGACACCTTCATTCACACGCACGTAACCACACATAGACACACAATTTAGAATGATAAAAAAAAAATTAAAAATTAAGACTACAACACGGAAGGCGCGGAGAGGTGGCACAGCAGGTGCACACTGTTCCTGCAGAGGACCCCGGTTGTGTGGCTCACTCCAACTCCAGGGGATCCGGTGCCGCCTTCTCGGCTCCAAGGGCGCTGCACACACATGAGGCACAGGCAGACATTCTTGTCACACCACATCTCCCCTGCAACTCTGGGCTTCTCTTTCACATTCATGTCTGAGCAGCCACAGGCTACCTAACACCGTGTGTGTACTCTGTGTGTGTGTGTGTGTGTGTGTGTGTGTGTGTGTGTATGTGTGTGTGTGTACATGCAAGACTTAGTGTACAAGTGGTCTACAGATATGGCCGTATTGACCCTTGTGTCCCCACCTCAGTTCTCCGGAGCCTGGCTGCCCCACTCACCTCACCTTGGCCTCCTCATAAGGAAGTGTGCTCAAGCTCTCTGCCCATCAGGAACCCTTCTTCTTTCTCTAGAAATGTGTTCCTGTCTCAGACGCGAGGCTTGGGGACAGGCCTCTCCCTGACTGACCCACCCACAGGTTCCCCCCCCCCCCTTTCACCAGGTGTATTCAGCTTTGGTGTCCCCCTGCCCACAGAAGGCCAGTCTGTTCCCGAGGTGGCTCTCTGCAAAGCACCGTAGCCCGGATACTGAGGACTCCACTGCCCTGCCCTCAGCTCTCCCTTCCCAGGAGCCCTTCCGGCCATCACACCCTGCCTAACCCGGGCACTAAGGCTGTGTCCTTGCGTCTGTGCAGCTGGGGACCCTGACGTACTACAAGAATGGCCCTCAGGGCCAGCTGGCCCAGCCATTCTATCTGGCAGGCCAGCTCTGCCTGGACACAGGCCACTGACCCTGGGCAGCCTCCTCCTCCATTCCAAGGCTGCTGCAAAGACGGCGTGGCTGGAGGCCTCTGCCATGTCTCCACACAGTGTGCACTAAAACACTGGTTCCCAGTACTACCCACACTTCCAGTCCCTCCTTCTTCCCGCCTCAGGTCACCAGTGGCTCAAGCCTGGCCTACCACATCATCTGCTATGGTCTCCAGCCCCTGACCTCTGTCTGCACTGATGGAAGGTTCTTCTTGGCTCTCTGGGCCTTGGGAGCCAGCCAGCCTCGTCCCTGATCAGACCTCTACAACCCATGCACACGACCAGGTGTTACAAGCCCACCTTCAAGGCCAAACCTGCAGACTGGACATCAGCCCACCTTCTCTCGAGCTGCGCCCTCTTTATCTGCCTCTCTCCGACTAGGCCTGCCTCAGTGGGGCATGCACGAACCACACCTGCCTTAACCACTTCCCCACCTGTGTTTCATTCACCCAGGCAACACAACTCACGGAGGATGTCAGCCCCCCCAAACCCACACCCTCCCTTACCAGGGCACAGACCCAGCCTTCCACAGCTCCCCCCAATTCTCCAGGTTCTACTGCCACTCACAGAGATGTCCCAAGTGCCCTGCGAAGCTCTGCTTTGTATGTTTCCCCCGGGGGCTGGCCCACGTGGGGCTCCTCTGATCCATCGCAGCCCAGGGTGGAGAGGTAGTATCCCTGGACACAGGTCTACACACAGGACCACAGGGAAGTAACCGCACCGCAGGGCATGCACCTGTGTCTCAAGTTCAAAGACGGCCACAAGAACATATACTGGAAAGGAAAGCGTAAAGAGAAACGTATAGATGGGAGGAAAGATGGCTTGGACTTCCCCCTCTGCCATTCACTGTTCCTCCCAAGTTGTTCAGCAAGAACAACTTGTATCTACACCAGGCTGGCCTTGAACTCGCGGCTATCCTCATACTGGGGTTACAGTATACAAAACCACACCTACCTACTGTTAGCCTTTGGACTAGAATTCTAAACCAGGGAGAAAAACTTACCCGGGACACACCCTCTAGGTAAACACACTGACTGCCCCACCCCAGAAGCAGGTCTGGCCAGGCACAAAGGAAAGGCCCCTCCGGGATTGTTCCTAACACAAGGTGGCTTCTTGCCCTGTGTCCTCAAACTGGCTCAGGGCAAAACTGCAGGTGGCTGCTGTGGCAGGAACCTCCCAGGTGCCAGGAAGATGTCTAGAGAGGCATGCACCATGCCAGAGGCAAAGAAACCCTGACAGTGTAGGGCTGGGTTGTGGTATCTGGTGTCAGAGAGAGGACAAAAGTATTTCTGAGAAGTGGGTGTGGAGCCTGGGCTCTTGCCCCTGCCCCAAGTGACAGTGTTAGTGTGGTGACTGCCCACTCCCACCTGCCAACCTTCTTGTCTGGGAACGTGCAGGTGCCCCCACACTCAGGCCCTACACCATTTATATACCAGCCCCACTGCTGGGGAGGGACTCCCAAGGAGGACTGCAGCAGAGCACTAAGCCCTTACTGTAATCCGCTCCTGGCACACCAAAATGCAGAACAGGATGCCTGCACTGAAAACCACCAACCTCACATGTCAGGTCTGGTGTGTATCTGCCCCCAAGCCTGTGATTCTGTACCTCTACCTGCACTAGACTCAATAGTTCCAATCTTTACCCGCTGCTGATTGCTCTTGGTGTGTGCGTGAGTGCCTGTGTGTGTGTGCCATAGATCGACCTCGGGTGGTGTGAGTGTGTGTGTGTGTGTGTGTGTGTGTGTGTGTGTGTGTGTGTGTGTGCCAACCATAGATCGACCTTGGGTGTTGTTCCTCAGGGGCCACGCACATTGTTTTCTCTCACTGACCTGGGACTCGCTGATTAGGCTAGGCTGGCTGGTGGCAAACTCCTGTGTCTACCTCTCCAAAGCTGGGATTACAAGTATACACTGCCATGCCTGACCTTTCTCAGGTCCTTATGCTTGCAAGGCAAGCATTTTACTGACTGATCCATCTCTTCAAGCCCTCTTGGGTCATTCCTGTACTCACCTTTCATCACATTTAGCTAAATACACCCCTCCATCGGGGCCCGGTTTTGACCAGCTACTGACTTCACATTCCCAAATCACAGTGATGCCTCAAGACACACTCAGTCACTCAACTGTGAGTTCTCGTAGAGGGCTTCCCCTTCCAAGCTGTGTTTAATCATTCCCCAATAAGCTGAAAACTTTTCCAAGACACCAATCTTACTATGCTCTTGATTGAATCCTGAGGACCCTGTGGACTGCATGTCACTTGCCACTGACAAAACTATCTTCATTTTTAAAGTTTTATTTATTATTATATGAGTGTGTGTGTGTGTGTGTGTGTGTGTGTGTGTGTGTGTGTGTGCTACTGAGCATGTGTGGAAGCCAGAGGACAACTTTGTGGAGCTGCTTCTCTACTCCTACGTGTACATGGGATCTGGGGGCTGATCTCAGAGGCATGCATAGAAAGCACTCTACCCACTGAGGCATCTTGCTGACTTAAGACTGTCTTCATTTTAATAACGTGGCTTGGGTCGAGCCCTAGTCCTTCACTACATAAACGGCTCTGTGCTTTGTAAATGGGATGCGCCCACTGGGCTCGCTTTCTCCATAGCTAACCCCTCTACATCAAAAACATTTCACCTCTGAGGTCAGCCCGTGAGCCCTAACACTGGCCATGCCACCAAGCTGCCACCCCTGAGAGACAACCAACTTCCCTTCCCAGACCAGGCCCTCTTAGCATCCCCGCTCTCCCTATAGTTCCCTGTGGCCGCGGAGTTTAGGCAGGCAGCCAGCTAGGAAAGGAGGGGAAAGTTCAAGAGGCCCAGCACACCGCCAGAAACTGGCACATGCCAGAGAAACTGCAATGTGGAAATCGTGTCCATCATATAAATCAAACAGTCGGACTTGCCCAGGGATGACAGGCTTCCGAGCAACTGAATTATGCAAATAGGTTCTGTGTTCCAGGGAGTATTTCAACACGCTCCGCAGTACACAGATGCGGAGTCAGATAGGCTGGTAGACAGGTAGGAAGGGTAACAGGCAGAGTGGTGACTCACAGTACACCAGCAGAGATGGCAGGCAGGCTCGTTTCATGTTTTCCATGGCAAAGGAAATGTGGGATACCCATTCGCCTACCTACCTGGCACACACCAAACAATGCCTATTGTGTGTGTGTGTGTTCATGTGTGTGAATACATGTGTCCAAATTGGTGTCTATCACTCTCTACCTTATTGTTTGAGACAGGGTCTCTCACTGAACCCAGAGATCACCAATTTGGCTAGGCTGGCTAGCCAGTGGGCCCCGGGGATCTTCCTGTCTCTGCCTCTCCAGTGTTCGGATGACAGATGTGCACCACTGCTCCTGGCTTTTTAGGTGGCTGCTGGGGATCCAGACTCAGGTCCTCAGGCTTGCACAGCAAGTGTTTTACTGACTGAGCCGTAGCCTCGGCCCCTGCCTTTTTCTTTTTTCTTTTTTTTTTTTTTTTTTTTTGACAGGGTCTGTGTAGCCCTGCCTGGCCTGGAACTCACAAAGATCAACTTTCCTCTGCCTACCAAGTAGGATCAAAGGCATGGGCCATCACACTAGGCCCCCTGCCATAATTTTCTTACCAATTTGTTTTACCTCTATCCACTCATTAAATTCTCACTACAACTCTAAGAAACGAACCCATGACTGTCCCCATTCACTACCGAGGAAAACAAGACTTAGACATCCGAAGCTTGCTTAAGGTCACAGCCAGCCAAGAGCAGAGCAGGAATCAAGTCAAGGCCCAGCGCCAACGGGCATGTCCTTACTTACCAAAGCGCAGTGGTGGCTATGACAGCAAAGGCCAGCTTAAGATTCCTGCAGTTGCAACACACATTGGCTTAGGTCATTGCTGTACCCAAAATAATAGGTGGCAGCCAGCAGGGAAATTCAATTATTACAAATGGGCCAGCGCTAACTCTATCAGTGTGGCCTAGCTGCCCACCCGAATTGCATAATTCACGGTGCACAAGAGCAAGCTCTGCCTCCAGCTCTAATCCCTCACCAGCTGTCCATCTCGCCTAGCAGTAAACAACTGCTGGAAATCCTTAGAGAAAGCATTACCCACAGGAAGAGGCAGCTTAGCAGGATTCCAGGTAGGGCATCTAGGAACATGGCAAGCATCCCTCATCGGGCTGATGAGCGCTGGGCCCTGCCCCTGGACAGACCCCAAAGTTGCTGCCAGTGGGGTCTCTTATCACCCGTAACTCCTAGGAATGCTTTGCTCTGCTAAACAGAAATGGCTCCAGCTTGGAGAGGCTGAGCTTGGTGGCACATGCCTTTAACCCCAGCACTCACGAGGCAGTGGCAGGTGGATCTCCGTGGGTTTGAGGCCAGCCTGATCTACAGAGCGAGTTCTAGGCCAGCCAGAGCTACACAGAGAAATTCTGTCTCAAAAAGGTTGGAGAATAATTAGAGACAACACTGGCTGCGGGCCTCTGGACTACATGCACATGTCAAATGCATGCACATCAAAAATAAAAAAGAGATTTACAAACCTCAGTATGACTGATGTATCAGGGATGGAAGTGACTTTAGAATGGGACATGCGTACCTTGTGCTTTTGGTGGGTTTGGGGTACAAAGGGACATCTTAGCACATTTCAGTTGTTGTAACAGAACAGCCGAGGGTGGGCACTTTATAAAGAGATTTACATGTCTCACAGTTCCAGAGGCTGGGGAATTCAGGGTCACTCCCTCCTGGTGAGAGCATTATGCTATGTCCTTTGACAGGAGAAGCCATTGGACTGGTGGGAGCCTGGACAAAAGAGGAAGTGAGCATGTGGAGAGGAGAAGGCAGGGCCCCAGGCACTGACTTAGTGTGCCTTATAAGAAAGGATTCGATCTCCAGACTGAGACACTAACCTCTGTCCCCTTCAAAGACTCCACCTTGGAAATTCTGTCACTTTGGCTACCAGATTTCAACAGCTTTTTTCACTTGGGACATGTGTGGTCGTAGATTAAACATAGCAAGGAACCTTCCCGGTGAAAAGCTGTACCTCAAATTCACGGCTGAGCATTCCCTAGCATTATAAAAGTCAGCCACAGGTGACTTCCCACAGTAAGGTACATCACCATATGCCACCTACATTGATGGGCTAGACAAAACAGTTCAGGTCAGGTTAGAAAAACAAATTTAGGTTTATGGTCATGCCATCTGATCTCAAAATGTAAGCTGTGTCAGGCCTGCTTAGTATTTCGATGGTAAAAAAATAAATTTTCAGTCATCATTCAACCTATACCCTCAGAAATAACACAACTCCCACCTATCACACGCTGTAAAAATTCAGGCTGGACATGACGGTGAACACTTCTAACTCCGGCACTTGGGAGGCGAAGGCAAGAGGATCATAAAGTCAAAGGCATCCTTGGCTACACGGCCAGCCTAGGCTACCCGAGACCCTATCTCAATAATAAATAAATAAATAAATAAATAAATAAATAAATAAATAAATAAATAAATAAATAAATAAATAAATAACTGAATGTGGTGGTGTTCACCTGTAATCCCAGGAGACAGAGGCAGGAGGAACTCTGTACATTTGGGACCAGCCTGGTCTCTATCTCCAGTTCCAGGCCAGCCAGAGCTACATAGTGAGTCCCTTTCTCAAAAAGAAAGGCAATGTAAAAGTAAAGGGAACTCAGATTTAGGCTTTATACTGCACCATGTCATTAAGAATTGGTAATCAGCCGGGCGGTGGTGGCGCACGCCTTTAATCCCAGCACTCGGGAGGCAGAGGCAGGCAGATCTCTGTGAGTTCGAGGCCAGCTTGGGGTACCAAGTGAGTTCCAGGAAAAGGCGCAAAGCTACACAGAGAAACCCTGTCTTGAAAAACAAAAAAAAAACAAAAAACAAACAAACAAAAAAAACAAACAAAAAAAAGAATTGGTAATCAGAGAAATGTGAGTTTGGCAAATGGATTTAGGGAAAGCCACCAAAGGACACTCTTTTATAAAGAAAATAACCAGGGCTGGGGATGTGGTTCAGGTGACAGAGTGCTGGCCTAGCCTGCCGGAAGTCCTGGTGACTGCACATCTCCAGCACCACTAAAGCAGGGTTGGTGGCACACCCCTGAAATCCCAGCACTCAAGAGGTGGTGGCAGAATGATCAGAAGTTCAAGACTGCCCTCAGCTACACAGTGAGTTTGAGGACAGCATGCATATACAAGACTCTGTCTCAAAAAATACAAAACAAGAGCTGGAGAGATGGCTTAGCAGTTAAGAGCACTGGCTGCTCTTCCAGAGGCCCTGAGTTCAATTCCCAGCAACCATATGGTGGCTCACAACCATCTGGAATGAGATCTGGCACACAGGCAGAACACTGTATACATAGTAAGTAAATAAATCTTTTAAAAAATACAAAACAAAACAGCAATAAAAATAATGAAGGAGACCAATGAGGCGGTTCAGCAGGAGAAGCCTCTTGCTGCCAGGCCAGACAACATGAGTTCAGTCCTCAAGAGACCCACACAGAATATGGAGAGAACCAATTCCCTCAAACTGTCCTCTGACCTCCTTACAGGTGGCACAGAAGTGCATGCACTTGTGCATGCACACACACACACATACATATACACATGTGCACACACATGTGCACACCTGCTCCACCACAAAAAATACATGCAAAATTTGTTCAACAACAAAGGAAACACATGTTGACAAGGCTAACAGTACAGCCCATCCATTCTGAAACACAGCACCTGGATCCAATATGGCCAGAACAGAATGCCAGCCTGAGCTCTGACTGCAGGAAGGGGCACGCATCTATCAGCTCAAGAAGATCAAACTTCTCCTCATACCAAGACACTGTTCCCACAAATGTCCCATAACCTCTGGGGCTGCCCTGCACATCCTGTGCATGTTTGTCCCCTCAGCAACCCCACATCTGCAATACGAGCAACGCAGAACACAGCGACAACCGGAAAACCTGTCCAGCCGCAATCCTGACATCTGCAAACTCTTCCTACAAATGTCCCGATTTACAGGGGTCACATGATCTACAAATGTCCCGATTTACAGGGGCAGGGGTCACATGCCACAGACCCCCTCCAGGTTAAAAAAAGAATCCTGTTGAATGGGTCTGGAGACATGGCTTAGGGGTTAAGAACGTGTGCTGCTTGCAGAAGACTGGAGTTCAGTTTCCAGCACCCACGTGGGATAGCTCACACACCTCTAACTCCAGCTCTAGTGTCTTCAACCTTCTCTTCTAGACTCAGAGGTCACTGCACTCAAGTGGTTCACACACACACACACACACACACACACACACACACACACACATAACATAAAATAAACCCTTTTTAAAGACAAGTCCTCACGATGTAGCCCTGGTTGGCCTGGAACTAACTGTACATACCAAGTTGGCTTCAAACTCACAGAGAGCTGCCTTCCTTTGCCTATAGAGTCCTGGGATTATAGCATGGGTCACCATCTCCAGCAAAATAAGTCTCAAAAAAAAAAAAAAATGCAAACAGGGCTCCCAGCAGCTCTCCATGTTCTCAGGTGTGTCTTGTCTCACTTCCTACTGAGTGCCTCTCCTCCTAACTCTTGAGCTTAAGCCTATACTTAAATACCTTTCCTGACTGCAACTCTACTTCTTTAAGAATGGTGGGGCTGTCACGCAATGGCTGCAAACGGCAGCCCTCCTTCTGATAGCTAAAGAAGCTTGTCAAGTGTGTATGTTGCCCTAAGAGACCCTGGGGACAGGTTTCTGGTGGATATTCATGCCGCTGATGTCCCCAACCTCAGCTCCAGATAGATATGTGGGATGCTTTTGAGAAGTCCCCAGGCACAGCAGCCAGGGTTCACATTGACTAGGTCAGCATGTCCATGCTCATCAAGCTTCAGAGTAAGGGAGGTGGGAATGAGCCCCTTCGAGGGGCTGAGTTCCCCGGACGCCAGAGGACCCACATCTCAAAGGCATGGGGCTTCAAGTTTAAGGAAGATGGATTTGAAGACATGGAAGCTGAGACTGAGTCATCCCTGATGACTCGGGGTACAAATTGTAGTCCCCTGGACCAGCACTCTTGAGGGCTTCCCCTGTGCTGAATCCCACACCCCACCAAACGACCTTGCAGGCAGTCTCAAAATAAAATGGAAGGAAAAATAAAACAATGTTGACTCAATCCAATCTACTGAATGTTGTACCTTAGCAATATAATGTCCTGTGAAGGGCCTGGGGTCACACTGAAATCACCAGAGTCACAGAGAAGATGGTATTTCACTCCATCAGCCCCAGGGAAAGATCCAAATTTAACCTCCTACATTCACGTTCTATGGGACGTATAGTGTTTTCACTTATCAGGGACAAGGCTGAAGGAGGCTCAGAGTGCTTGCTGTTCTTCAGAGGATCGAGCTTGGCTTCCAGCCCCCACGTCCCAGCACTGGGGAAGCAGAGGCAGGCAGATCTCTGTGAGTTCAAGACCAGCATGGCCTACACAGCGAATTCCAGGCCAGCTAGAACTACAAAGTGTGACCCTGTCTCAAAAACAAAATATAATAAATCTTTTTTTCCTTTTTAAGCATCATGAAGTTCAAGATTGTGCATAGGTCACATTCACAGAAGACAAGGCCAGCCTCAAACTTAGAGCTCTGCCTGCCTCTGCTGCCTGAGTGCTGAGACTGAGTTCTAACTCCTTAGTGGAGTCTCATGGGAGTCGGGGGACACAGGAGGCAGGCATCAGAGCTGCTACAGAGGAAAAAATGAACACCCAGGCATGGAGGGACACAGGAGGGCAGGCATCAGAGCTGCTACAGAGGAAAAAATGAACACCCAGGCATGGGGGGACACAGGAGGGCAGGCATCAGAGCTGCTACAGAGGAAAAAATGAACACCCAGGCATGGGGGGACACAGGAGGGCAGGCATCAGAGCTGCTACAGAGGAAAAAATGAACACCCAGGCATGGGGGGACACAGGAGGGCAGGCATCAGAGCTGCTACAGAGGAAAAAATGAACACCCAGGCATGGGGGGACACAGGGGGGCAGGCATCAGAGCTGCTACAGAGGAAGAAATGAACACCCAGGCATGGGGGGACACAGGAGGCAGGCATCAGAGCTGCTACAGAGGAAGAAATGAACACCCAGGCATGCTCACATCTGGTCACAGGCAGTCTCAGTCTGCATGAATGGGGGTGGGGGGTCACCACCTGCTCTGTGACACAGGTGACTTGGGCCTAGCTCAGAAAGTGGCTACGACACAGATGTGGGTTCACTTCCAGCTCCATCTGTCACTGACCAACATCACTCTTATACACTGTTCATTAGCACAAGGCACTACACAACACCCCAGCTCCCACTAACTGAAGGACACCAGAGTGGGCAGCCTACACCTGCTCTTTAATTCAAGGCCACACTCTGCCATCCCAGCAGGAGCCTGTGCTCAAGAAAGTGGGTGTCTGTCCTTCCTCTTCCTCCACACCCCACCTACGTCAACGCCTCAATGTCAGTACGGGGTACTTAGCCTCTCTTCTGACTAACCTGGACAGTTCATTCATTTCTTCTCAGAATGCCTTCACTGACCCACAAGACACAATGAATGGGCTGTATTCAACAAATCTCCGGGGGTAGACCATCCTCAGAGCATGTCCACGGGCCGCTGCTGGGAAGCTAGGGATGAATGCTTTAATAAACCAATCCGTTTCATAAAGGGCTGAGGTCGAGGCAAGAGGATCAGAAGTTCCAGGTCAGCCAGATAGCAAGGTCTACACAGTGAGTTTCAGGCTAGCCAGAACTACATAGTGAGACTCTTGTTTCAAGGTGGGTAGAGGTGTAGGGAGTCACTCACTGTCCCTTGCATATGAATGTCCTCCCTTCAGGGCATCATAACAAGGCATGCTGAGTTCTCTATTTATGGCTTAACCCAAAGCCAAGGGAACCCCAAAGGAAGCCATATAGGTGGGTGTGGATGAGGTCACTGCAGCTAGTGGCCGGGATGGGGGTAGGATGCTGGTATCAGGTACAGAGCATGGGGGAAGAGGCACTGAGGCAGGGGCCCAACCACTTCCTCTGAGCTCTGCCTCCCAGGCATGAACTTCTAGGGTACAACCAGTGAAACTTCCAAAGGACCCCCACCTTAATTTAATATCAGTAGGCTGGATCAGTCCAGTGGGGGAAGGGTGCCCCAATCTCTGTCCTTCCTTCAGCAAGTACATGCATGCCTGCACAGGGTCAGGGAGACAGAGAGGAAGCTGAATTCTGGAGGGACTTAAGGGAGAGAAGTAACAGACTCAGCTCCGACGACACTTGGACAAGGGGACAGAGTCCAGATGACCCCGCATTCCTAAGTGCCACAAGCCACCAACACCAGTGCATAACATAGTATTTTTTATTTCCTTGTTTTGTTATGTAGTCCAGGCTAGCCCCAAACTGGGTATGTCACTGAGGCTGATCTTGAACTCCTAAATTTCTGTCTCCATCTCCCAAGAGCTGGGATTATAGGCATGGATAGCTAAGCCTAGCTTTGCTGTTTTGGCTTTGTTTTGTTTAATTTTATTTTTTGAGAGAAGGTCCTGCTATATAGCCCTGGAATTCATGGCAATCTTCCTGCCTTAGCACCCCCCCCCCCAAAAAAAAAAAAACCCACGGGGAGTAAAGATATTTTCAACCATATCAAACTTCCCTCTTATCTAAATGGGTCTGTGTGCAACATGGGTTGACACTCCTCAGGGGTAAGGTCAGCAGCCACCGTGTTTCCCAACCTTCCAAGTGGCAGTTACCCAGGTGTTGGGCCCCTCAACGGGCAGCATGCCCTCTGTTATTAACTTCGGAAAAACATTCCTGAAGGTCAGAACAACTCGCACAAAAAGGGCAAAGGTGGGCATTTCTCAGAAACTGGCTGCCACGTTACCTAAACAGGGCAAAGCTGGCCTTAGCCCAGGGCCTACGGGGACCCAATGTCCGCCTCAATATTTGCATGGGGTTCAAGGTGAAGGGTACAAAAGGTAACAGATATCTGAAATCAACAAGCAGAACTTACTCCTTATGTTAGGTAAAACAAACCAAAACAAAACCCAAACTCTGCATAGCCTAGGTTGGGTTTAGAAGCAAGTTCTTGTGTATCCCACTCAGGAATCCCACGCCCCTGCTAGTGCAGCTGGCCTTAAACCCTGCTCTCCTGTACCCACCTCCCAAGTGCTATATTGTGCACAGGCAAACACCATCCCAGTCCTGAAGAAACTGCTCACAGGTGTGGCCTCTGCACCAGCTACCAAGTAGGAAAGCAATCACATGGCACCCCCTATTTTCGCCTTTTCAGCTTGGCACAATATGATGGTATTGCTTTTTTACTTAAACAAAAATGTGTATCACATTTATTTATGTTAGTGGAACATACACACACAATACAGTATAGCACGTGTGCGGAAGTCGGGATAATTTTCACTCTGTAAGTTCAGGGATTGAATCCCTCTCAGGTCGTCAGGTTTGGCAGCAGGCTTATTTTCCTAACAACAAAAATTCTTGCAATAAAAGCTCAAATTGGCATTAATTCAAGTGTGCAGTAATCCTTTTTTTTCAGCCTGCTAGGATCGCCTCTGGCTTAGCAACCGCCCCCCCCCTTTTTCTTTCTGGGGATGGATCTTTGCATGTTCCCAAGCCGTCCCTCAACTCCTGGACTCAAGCGATCCTCCCTCCTCAGGGGACTGGACATCTGCTAAACACACTTTTAAAAGAGATTCACCTTGGACTACCATTTATTCTAACGTAATTCAAGTGCAGGCTTCCACCAGCCATAAAACTCTGGCCTAGCCGTAAATATCTATGCACAGTGACTAAACATATTTTCCGACAAAACAAAACCTGAAAACGGTCAAAGTACAGGAGCGTCCCGGGCCTCTAGGCGCCTGGAGACCAAGACTGCAAGTTCAAGGCGCTGGAGAAGGGAAGGGCACTAGCAACTGCGGCTTCCCGCCCCGCCCCTTCCCCCACCGCGGCGGGGGTCACGTGGCGGCTGAGAAAAGTAGGGGAAAGGTTACGGGAGCCCCGCCCCCGTGCTGGCGCGTCCGGGGCGCTCGGATCCTGTTCCACCGGCCGAGCCCACGCAGGCCTTCCGGAGCTAGCCGGCGCGCGTCGCCGCTGCCATCCCAGAGCGCCGCCCCGGGCCACCGACCGCTTTGTCCCACAACAGATGTCGCTTGCAACAAAACAGCCTGCGGACACTCTGCCTCAAAGGGTTTCACCGAGAATCCCAAGCCAAAAAAAAAAAAGTAAAAATTACAGCGCTTTTATGAATGGGCAAAATGGGCAAGAGGAATCAGGGTTGGGTAAACTCCGGCCAGCGCCCCCAAATCCCGGGAGAGCCAGGCCTGCTCCTTCGGTGACCACTGGGTCCCGGCCAAGCGCAGCGGCGGGAGGGAGGCGTTTCCCTCCCTCATCTGCAGTCAGGTGGCTTTCTAGCTCAAACTCGAAAGGGTTTTGTCTTGTGCAAGAAGCCGCTTCGGCCAATTTTGATACAAAACCTGACCCGAGTTTGATTCCAGAGACGGTTAAGACGGAGTTCAAAGCCGGGAGTGGTAGTACACGCCTGAAATCACAGCACTTGGGGGGGGGGGGAGAGGCAGGAAGGAGATCAAGGGGTTCGAGGCCAGCCTGTGCTACATGAGACCCAATCTCAAAAGAAAAAAAAAGTAATAGATAAAAGAGAAAATTCAAGTGTAAGGTTAAATCTAACGAGGCGACATAGTTAAGATGACAGTAATTTACATGACAAAAGAGCTTTGGTGCTGCAGCAAAGACAGTCCAGCGAGACACTGAATGCGGATGGGTGCAGTCCTGCCTACTGCCCTGCACTGTCCCCGCACCGAAGTCCTCAGGTTTATGTCCTCACTGAGCCCAGAGTCGACTGGCTAGAAACGGGGTGGGGGAAATGTATGCTTGCTGGCACAAATAAAAGGCCAAAGCTGTATTTTACTCATTTGGCTTGTGGTTTTGACAGAGATAAACATGCTTGAATATCAGGAATGACCAGAAACCAGACGCCTGTGCGAGGAAATGCTGTAACTAAATACGCGTTCCCAAAGGCTTCTAAACTCACTTTCATTTTATTTACGAACTTTCAAAGTTAGCAGTTTCCGACTAAAACTTGTTCTTGGAAAACTATTTGAATGCACGGGACAGAAAGGCGCTGGGAGTCCGCCGGAGTTGAGAGTACTGATCTTGATCTATGTCTAGCCTGGTTCACCCTAGGAACTTTTCAACTCCTTCAAAAAGTGAGCATTCATCTGTTTTCTGCGGCATTAACGAAAGCCAGGCCCGGATTCACAATATGAAGATGAAGAAAAACCGGCTGTTAGAACACAGCCAAGCGGATCTCGGGGCTGCCCAGACCGCGCCGTCGGGCTGTCCCTGGCCAAGTTCGCCCAGGCCGGCTCACGTGACACCCCCACCCTCCCGGGCTCCAGTCCCTGCGCGACCTTGGGCAGTCTCTGGACACCCACCTGCCCTTGAACCCCGCGCAAAACAGAGAGTGAGGGGTGCTCAACACTTGAGTCTCTGCGCCAAGGGCGTGTCCCGACGGCTGTACTGCAGGGACCCGCGCGGGGAGGGGACGCCGGCCACCTGCCAAGTCCCAAGGCCGAGCATCCTTCCTGCTGCCGCGCCCGACCCTCGCGGACCCCCGGGCCCAATCCACCTGCAGAGTGACGAGTGGGATGGGGCTGGAAAAGGGCTCGGCGTTTACACTGGCCCAAGCCACCCTCGGAGTGGGGAGTGGGATGGGGCGGGAAAGGGAGTTGACGTCCCTACTGGACAGGGACCAAGGAGTCATGCCTAATCCTTAGCATCCGTCATGGTGCACTGAGGACCCCAAACCCACGCGCAGAGAGACTCCACCGTGGGGAGGGACACCAGGAGCCGAGGCCCCACGCATCCCTGGCGAAGGCATCTTGCCCAGTCCGGGAATCAAGCATCCTTCCTCCCACCCGGGGATCCCCAGACCGGTCACTTCGCGGGGGTGGGGGTGCCCTCAGCCTCTCCAACGCGCAGCTCCCGCGAACCCTGTGGGCACAGTCTCTGACCCCTCCGCGCTCCCATAGGTGACACCCGCGCGCCCGGCCCAGGGCGGTGCCGCAGCGCTACTCAAGCACTGCCTTACCGAGTCTGAGGACGCCGGCGGCGGAATGAGTGAGCCGAGTCCGAGTCGGGGCGGGCGAGGCCAAGCGTACGGACGCGCGCCGCGGGTGATTGGCTGAGCTGGGCCCGGCTGCGGCGCGGGCGGGACGGGGCGGGGCCTGGACGGGGCGGGGCTACGGGGAGGAGTCCCGTGAGGAAACTGAGGCTAGCACCGGAGCTTGCCAACAGCTGTCCTAGGACAACATTCCTCACCTTGCAAGCCTGTTTCTTCTTCTGCAAAAGGGGCTAACTCATTAGGTTAGCCCACAAAAACTCTTTCTTTGCACTATGCCTGGCTTACACTCGCGATGTATACGCACAGGCATATAAACTTCTCTGCACCCCTGCTGTTCATGCTCCGGACTGGTTTTTTTTTGTTGTTGTTGTTTTTTTAAACCCACCCACTAACTAACCAAACAAACAAAAACAAGACAGGAGCTTGGCGGAGAAAGGAATGGAATGGCTTGCCTAACATCACCGAGTGAAGAAGCCCAAGTCCCAAGCCTGAGTGACATATGTTTGTCATCCTAGGGCAGGTTGGCTCCAGAGGCCAACACACTCGTAGACTCCCTAGTATAAAATCATCTGGGTTTTTTTTTTTAAAGTCTCATTTACATGACAATTAGGGTCTGGGGTGTAGCTCACGGTGTGGTGCACGCCTGTCCTGTGTAAGATCATCGATTTTCAGCACCAAAAAGCAATAGAATTACTCTTTGGACGCCTAAAACTAATAGGTGCCCGGAGAGAAGAGATTGGAAGCTGGTGCAGAGTGGCCCTCTGCAGAGGGACCTCCTGGCAACACTCAGGGGAAGAAGGTGGCAGGTGCTCTGCGGGTGCCTTACGATGAAGCCGGGCCAGACCAGGCAGGGCGCTCTACCCGCCAGGTGGGGCGCCCTCCCAGGCTGCGGATCCAGGCCCTGCGTATAGCAACCGCTCCATAAATGCACTGAAGAAGGAAGATTGAAGTCAAGCACGCCTGGTCATGGAAGAGCCTTGTTTGCCTCCATCTTTCCCTGTGGTGCTACGGAAGGGTTCAGAAGAGAAAATGAAAGTTCCCCTTTGATCCCACCCCCGACTATGGTTAACCGTGGCTGTGTCTCACCGCGCCCCCAGCTTCCTATTGTTTTAAAAGCCCAGGCGACTGCTGCATGTAACTTTGGCCTGTTTTACTTAGTTTATGTGAAGTGACTCGGAGATAATTGGGGGTCTTTCACTTGGCTGCACAGTTCTGCTGTGACTTAACTAAACCGGCCTCCAAAGGACATTTAGGGACATCCACATGCACATGCCATGGGCCTTCTTAAGCACCCTTCTCTGAGCACCTGTTTCTGGGCGTGGAAGCATATGACAAGTGTGACATGTGGGTGGCACCAACCGAGGTGCTATCTGGAAACACTTTCTCCCGTCCACCCGGCCGAAAGTGGTGAAGGGGGAAGAACTTCTTAATTTCATTGGCATTACTATTATCATTACTGTTATTATTATTATTGTCGAGGCTTGCCTGGAGAAGGCCGCTTTTCTCCGACCTAGAAGGCAGGAGTCTAGGCCCTGCACCTGTTGCATCTGCCCTGGTGGCTCTAGCGTCACCTCCTGCCGCTCCCTACGTAAAGCCCCTTTACAGTGTGGACTGTCACACTCACCTTAAATGCCCTTCCTCCTCTCCCTAGAACCCCAGCGCTAACCAGTCCCCTCCCCAAGGACACTTCCTCCCTTGCGTCCGTCTGGATTGGCCCTGTGCCCTGTCTGTCGGGGAGGCTCTGTGGCCTTGACCGTGGGCCCTCCCTGCCGCCGCCTCGGTGCCACCTGCAGGCCAGGCGGGGCAGGAGCAGGGCGGGCACTTCGTCAATGGGAGCGCCCCTGGCGCCTTCGTGTACCTGTGCCCTGGGGAGGTACTGTAATGAGTCAGAACCGCCTGCAACTGGTTTATGCTATGGGAACCTCATTTTCCTTGCTTTGCCCCCACTATGACTCTGCTCCTAGGGACTGTAGCTCCCGAGGTGGCTATTAATAAAAGCTTAAAGAACACCGCTCCGAATCCACCCCGCCCCCCAGCTGCCAGCGAGCGAGCACTCGTGCCCCTGGGGAGAGCTTCGGGGGCCCTAACCTAAACTCCCTGAGCGCTGAAAATATCTCAGGAACTGGCCCCAAAGCGAGAATAACTTTTCTCAAGCTCTTCTGCTTATTATTATTTTTTTTTACATTCTTCCTCAGTTTTAATCACATAGACTGTGCCAGCTGCTCACGATAGACACGTTTGCCCTCTGTGGTAGCTCACATTTATAATCCCAGCACTTGGGAGACTGAGGCAGGAGGATCACATATGAATTGGAGGCCAGCCTGGGCTACAGCATGAACGTGTCTCAAAATAATAAAATAAAATAAAATAAAAATAAAGCTGGGCAGTGGTGGTGCACGCCTTTAATCCCAGCATTTGGGAGGCAGAGGCAGGTGGATCTCTGTGAATTCAAGGCCAGCCTGGTCTACAAGGTGAGTTCCAGGACACTCAGGACTGCTACACAGAGAAACCCTGTCTCAAAAAATGAAAACAAACAAACAATAACAACAGCAACAACAACAACAACAGAGTTGGAGAAAATGACTCAACAGCTAAGAGTCATTGTCACACTGTTCTTGCCTAGGAAGTTTGATTCCCAGCACCCATATCAATAGAGGGGGTCACAATCACCTATAACTCCAGTTTCTGGAGATCTGAGGCCCTCTTCTGGCCTTCCTCAGGCACCTGCATTCGTGTGTACATACCCTCCCACACATATTTTTCAAAATAAAAAATCTGAAGAAACAAACCAGTACTGGGAATGTAGCTCGGTGTTGGAGTGCTTGTCTAGCATGCTTGAAGTCCCAGGTTCCATCCCCTGCGCCACATAAGGCAGATGTGGTGATGCACACTTGTGATCCCAGCATGAAGTTCAAGGTTGTCATTGGCCACATATCAAGTTTGAGGACAACGAAAAGAATAAGTTAAGTAGACTAATGCATGCTAGGCATGTACTCTATCACTGAGCTACCACAGCCCTCATATTTTGTTTTTTTTTTTTGCAGTACTAGTGCCGATAGACAAGGTCTTACACATAGTAGGCCAAGCCACATCCTAACCCTAATTATCCCACTTAATATAGATAGACAACAGGGAATCCTCAAAACCCCTACTGTCTTGCCAAGAGCATGGCCCCTACATGGTCGGTTTCCCCAGCCTCCTTTCCCAGCGGCAGCGCCCAACAGGTTTCCATCCAGGTGCATACGATATTTGGAAACCTGGCTATGGGACATAGTTTTGAGGGAACTCTGTCCCATAATAAAGAATGTTGTAATCCCAGAACTCGATGCTTCTCCCTCCCCTTCAAAGCCTCAGGTCCCCCTGGACTTGAACTTTGAGTCCCTGTACACGTTTTTGAGTCAATAGCGGAGGTAGTATTTGTTCAGCCAGCGTCACCAGGTTCAGTGAGGACAGCGGAGACGTCATAAGCATAACAAAACCAAGGCTGCCCATGGACGTGGGGAAAGGAACTCAGAATCCATGGGGCTCTTCCTGTTCCCCGGGGCTCCCACCAGAAAGTGCAAACGTCCTGTGATGGTGCCCTTCCCTGCCGGCCACCTTCAGGTCAATGACTCCACTCTGGTTTCCTCTGTCCCTTCCTCCCAGCACCCAGCAAAGGGAAGGTTGGCCTTGGTTGCTGTCCCAGAGAAACTTGTGAAGACATCAGAGCAGAGGCTAGGAGTGTCAGCGCGCTGTCCCTTGTCAGCCTCAGTTTCACCACTTCAGGAAATGAAGACAAGGCCAGTGAGATGGCTCAGAAGGAAAAGACACACACACACACACACACACACACACACACACACACACCCCTTAGACTGTACTCTATATATGTTTCTACTCTTGTTTAAGATATTTTTGTATATTGATACAAATTTAAAGTTATTTAGGCATACTATACATATGTTTCTACTCTTGTTTTAGGTATTGTACCTATGCAGCTCATTTAAAAATGTAACGTATAATTAAGAAATACAGGTTAGCAGTTAGTCATCTACAGTAATCAAACTTGTAGTCATGTTATGTATGTTTTCAAGGTTAAACAGGGATATATTTTAGATAGATAGGTGGTCTTTAAACACTTCAGAGACCTACATAATATGGCACTTAAGATGTCTTAATAACCTAAGGCTTTTCATGACAATGAGGCACATCTGCTCCTGGCAGCATCAATTTAGTTTAAAAGAGGATGATGGGCATGGAAGAAACTCTATATGGAGTTTGCTTTTATTGTGGCAAAGCTAGCCATTTGGGCAAGAAACTGCCCTTGCCAGGATATACACACACACACACACACACACACACACACACACACACACACGCACACACAAGACAACTGCAGAAGAAGCCAAGACAAGGTAGGACAGTCCTTCAAAATTTCTGATTCACAGAAAAGTCTGTCAGATATTGTAGGTCTGTAGGCCAAAGATGGATGTCCCAACGTTGCAGAGGAACCTTGGATGACTATCCAGGCAGCAAGCTGTTTTTGTCATTTCTATAGATTTAGAAGTAGTTTACGCTGCACTTCCTGTTTACTCAGGTAATATTATATCCCTCTTGAGTCTATAATGGAATTGAGGATGAGATAGTTATAGTTACAGTTTTCTTTGTTAACAGATTCAGAAAAGAAACTCGCAAAAGATATATAAAATGTATAAGATTGAGAGACATAAATAAGCTTAAATTGTTTATCTAAGAAAATGTTTTAGAGGTCTAAAAAGATAGTTTTGGGTTGGTAATACAAGTTAGGATAGAAAGTGAATTAGATACCAAACTTTGGACTCACCGAGATAGGATAGATAACAGAGTAGTTTCTCTGAATTTGCCAAATCAAATGGACTGGTCATTGTGAATGTAATCCCTACTTGATAATTGTTCTTTTTTTTTTTTTTAAACACACCTTTAATCCCATAATTCAGGAGGTAGAGGGAGTCCAAGGTAAACTCCTCTCTAGTTCCAGGCTGGCTCAGGGCTACAGGAGATCCTGTCTCTAAACACACAAGCAAATCTTTCTGCAGTCTTCATTTAATTATGGAACCATCCTACATTCATTTGAAAATATTCACTGAGGGCTTCAAATTTGCTACAAGTGGTGGTGGGTGAAAGTGTTTGTCCATTGTTCAAGCTAGATCCCTCTACATCATGGTTTTTTTTTTCTTTTTTGTTTTTTTTTTCACCTTTTAAAACAAACATTTATAATCATTATTTTATACAGATATAGATATGTAAATACAATATTGAGTTCAGTAGTCCTTCAGCATTTTCCACTTAAATGTTTTTTAACATAAAAACAGGTTATAATTCCAAAGTCCAGAGTTATTTGAAACTGGAAAGTATTTTCTCTGTAGAAAACAGTAAAAATGATAACATTTCCCAGTAAGCCCTTTTAAGCCAAATAATAGCTGGATTATACATATAAATATTGATTAGATTCAGGGATACAGAAGAAACCTATCTTCATCTGTTCAGAGAGCTATGTTTTACTTAAGTTGTGTAAGTGAAATTCCTATTCATCTTCCCCTTCACTGTTTGATTTACAGAAGACATTTTTCTATAGGCTACTCCATAATCTAAAAAGATTTTAGCCTTCCCTCCTGAAAGTACAGCCAGCATATCCTTTCATCAGCTTGATATGGTACAAATTCTTATCCTAATATTGAAATGTTTCACTAAAGCTTGCCCACTGATTGGGCAAAACCAAAACTTATTATAAGCCACAGTCATCCTAGGGTCCTCCCTGCTAGGTAGCCTCCCTGGATCCGTGGGTTGCTGTCTGGTTGTCCTTTGCTTTATATCTAGTATCTACTTATGAGTGAGTACAAACCATGTTTGTCCTTCTGAGTCTGGGTTACCTCACTCAGGATGATATTTCTAGTTCCATTCATTTGCCTGCAAATTATATGATGTCATTGTTTTTCTCTGCTGAGTAGTACTCCATTGTGTATATGTACCACATGTCCTTAATCCATTCTTCAGTTGAGGGGCATCTAGGTTGTTTCCAGGTTCTGGCTGTTACGAATAATGCTACTATGAGCATAGTTGAGCATGTGTCCCTGTGGTATGACTGAGCATTCCTTGGGTATATGCCCAAGAGTGGTATGGCTGGGTCTTGAAGTAGATCGAATCCCAATTTTCTGAGAAACTATCATACTGATTTCTACAGTGGTTGTACAAGTTTGCACTCCCACCAATAATTTTTCTTATGTATATAGTTTTACTGTGTTAAAGTTAAAACATTTTCTTTTTATTTAGACAAAAGGGGAAATGGTGTGGGATATTTGTACACTATGTGAAGATGTATGTGCTGTGTTTGATGTAATAAAAAGCCGAATGACCTAGGCTGGAGAGATAGCTCCGAGGTTATGAGCAATGGCTGCTCTTCCAGAGGTCCTGAGTTCAATTCCCAGCAACCACATGGTGACTCACAACCATTTACAATAAGATCTGGTGCCCTCTTCTGGTATGCAGACAGAACACTGTATACATAATAAATAAATAAATCTTGAAAAAAAAAGCTGAGCGACCAATAGCGAGGCAGGAGGTATAGGTGGGATTTCCGGGAAGAGATAGGAAGAGGAGGAGAATCTAGGTGCAGAGGAGATGCCAGGAGACATGGAGAGGAAAGAGGGGGTGCAAGATGGAAGAGAGGTAACACCATGTGATAGGATGTAGATTAATATGAATGGGTTAATTTAAGTCATAAGAGCTAGTTAGGAACAAACCTAAGCTATAGGCCGAGCTTTCATAATTAATAAGAAGTCTCCGTATCATTATTTGGGAGCTGGCTGGCAGGACAGAAAAAGAATCGTTACACACACACTCATGGATGTACACAAAAATAAATAAATACAGTGGGCACAGATGGTTGTGAGCTACCATGTGGGTGCTAGGAATAATTGAACTTAGATCCTCTGCAAGAACAGCAAATGAGTGCTCTAGCGCCTCTGCTCCAGCCCCTCCATGCCACCTTTTTTTGAGACAGTCTCTAGTAGTCCAGGTTGGCCCGGAACTCAATATGTAGCCAAGAATGGCCTTGAACTCCTGACCCTTTTGCCACCACCTCCCAGTGCCTGGTTTGTGTGGTGCAGGAGACAAAGGCCAGGACTTTGTGTGTGCCTGGCGAATAGTCTACCACTGAGCTTCTCCCACAGACATGCCACAGGCCAGTTGATTGAGACAACCCCTCGAAGGACACTCCCTCAGGTATGTCTGGGCTGTGTCCAGCAGACAGCTCAAGCAAAGCAGGTGACAGCCTTCCGTGTCACGATGCCTGTGGGGGCAGAGGAAAGAGGTGACAGGCAGGAAGCTCTGTCCTCAGGGCTTTTGGTTTTAAAATATCTATGTGCTTCTTCTTAAAAATTTTTTAAACTTTTTATCTGTGTGTGTTCACATACGTGTAAGTGCCCTCAGGTCAGAAGGGGGCATTAGGTCCTCTGGAGCTGGAGTTACAGGTAGCTGTGAGCTACCCTGTAAAAATGCTGGGAACTGTGCTCTGGTCCTCTGCTGAGATTTACAGCTCACCTGCCCTGAGGCTTTTCTTTTCTTTTTCTTTTTTTTGTTTTTTGAGAAAGGGTTTCTCCGTATAGCTTTGCGCCTTTCCTGGAACTCACTCTGTAGCCCAGGCTGGCCTTGAACTCACAGAGATCTGCCTGGCTCTGCCTCCTGAGTGCTGGGCTTAAAGGCGTGCGCCACCACCACCCCGTGAGGCTTTTCTTTTAAATCCTAACAAAATTGTCCCTGAGTTTTCCTTTGGATGAAAAAAATAAATGGAAGGGCTGGAGAGATGGCTGAGCAGTTGAGAGCACTGGCTGCTCTTGCTGAGGACCCAGGACCTGGACTCTGTTCCAGGACCCACATGGTGGCTCACAATCCTCTGTGACTCTAGTTCTGGGGGGCCTTACATCCTCTTCTGGTCTCTGGGTGCTAGGCACACAAGTGGTACACAGACACATATGCAGGCAAAACAGGTATACATATAATAATTAAAAAACAATAACAGTTATAAAATAAATAAAAGTAAATTAAAAAGAGCTGGATATGGTGGAGTACTTCGTTAATCCCTGTATTCAAGAGGCAGATCTCTGTGAGTTCTAGGCCAACCAAGCCTACATTGTGAGATCCTAGATATAGGGGTGGGGGGGCAAGCATAGATCCACCACAATGCAGCTTAAACAAAAATAAATGAATAAACATTTTAAAGTAAATAAACAAATCTTTAGACATAATATTTTTAATTTAAAAATGAACATTTTTAACTTTTATTCTTCTCTCATACATTACATCCCAACCACAGTGTCCCCTCCCTCCACTCTTCCCAGTCCCTCACCCCAATTTCCCTCTCCCCCAGATCAACTCTTCCTCTGCTTTCCTTAAAAAAAACAAAAAACAGCAGGCCTCCCAGGGCTATCTACCAAACATGGCCTAGTAAGATATAATAAGACTAGGCACTAACTCTCATATCACAGCTGAACATGGCAACCCAGTAGGAGGAAAAGGATCCCAAGGGAAGGCAAAAGAGCCAGAGACTCCCCCCACTCCCGTTGTTAGGAGTCCCACAAGAACACCAAGCTATACAACCATAAGGTATATGCAGAGGACCTAGCTAAGACCCATGCAAGGTCTGTGTTTGTTGCTTCAGTCTCTATGAGCCCCTGTGAGCCCTGCTTAGTTGAATCTGTGGGCCATGTTCTTGGTTTTTAGAGACAGGGCTTCTCTGTGTAGCCCTGGCTGTCTTGCAACTCATTATGTAGATCAAGAACTAAATGGTCAATAGTTATTTGGTCAATATGAGAGAGTAGGCAGGACTTCCAGGCAGAGAGAGAGAGAGAAAATAGGAGGAGGAATCTAGGCTCAAGATTTTACCAGCAGACTCTGAGCAAGTCAGAAGTGGTGTACTAGAAGAGGTAACCAAGCCATGTGGCAGAATGTAGATTAAAAAATATGAGTTAATTAAGTTATAAGAGCTAGTTGGGAAAAAGCCTAAGCTAAGGCCAAGCTTTCATAATTAATAATAAATTTCCAGGACATTATTTGCAGGCTGGTAGCCCAAAGATAGTCCAACCAGAAAGCTTGCTACACTACCACCCATCCAATCATTTTTTTAAAAAGAAAAATAATATACAGTATGTCTTAGTTAGGGTTTCTATTGCTGTGAAGAGACACCATAACCACAGCAACTCTTTTTTTTTTTTTTTTGGTTTTTCGAGACAGGGTTTCTCTGTGTAGCTTTGCGCCTTTCCTGGAACTCACTTGGTAGACCAGGCTGGCCTCGAACTCACAGAGATCCGCCTGGCTCTGCCTCCCGAGTGCTGGGATTAAAGGCGTGCGCCACCACCGCCCGGCCACAGCAACTCTTATAAAGGAAAACATTTAATTGGAGTGGCTCACTTACCAAAGTTCAGAGGTTTAGTCCATTATTGTCATGGTGGGAAGCAAGGCAGCATGCAAGCAGACATGGTGTTGGTAGCTGAGAGTTTTTACATCATGACCCACAGGCAACAGGAAGTGGTCTGAGACACTGGGTGGTATCTTGAGCATACATGAGACCTCAAAGCCCTCCTTCACAGTGACCCACTTCACCAAAGCCATACCTACTCCAACAAAGCCACACCTCCTAATAGTGCCACTCCTTGAGATTATGGGGGCCAATTACATTCAAACTACCACATTCCACTCCCTGGCTCCTGTAAGCTTGTAACAATATCATAATGCAATTTAGTTCAACTTCAAAAGTCCCCATAGTCTATCACAGTCTCAACAATGTTTAAAAGTCCAAAGTTGAAAGTCTCTTCTGAAACTCATACAATCTCTTATCTGTAATCCCCTATAAAATAAAAATTTAAAAAGCAAAACTTCCAACATATAATGCCACAGTATATACACTACCATTCCAAGATATAGGAAAGAGCATGGTGAGGGAATATTGGACCAAAGCAAGGCTGAAAACCAACTGGGCAAACTCCAAACTGTGCATCTCCATGTCTGATGTCAAAATGCTCTTCAAATCTCCAACACCTTTCAGCTTTGTTGACTGCAACATACTTCTTTGTTTTGAGCTGGTTCCACTCTCTGATAGCAGCTCTCCTTAGCATCTCCAATATCTTGGGGTCTCCAAGGCAATCCAGGTTTCACCTTCACAGCTTCACACAATAGCTCCTCTAGGCCCCCATTCAGGGACACCCCGACACAAGCCTGGCCTCAGCAGATTTCCTTAGTCATGGAGGCAAATTCCACAGCTCCTTTCTTCTATCTTCCTCTAACAAGGCCACACCTACTCCAACAAAGCCACATCTCCTAATAGTGCCACTTCCTATGAACTTATGGGAGGAAATCGCATTCAAACTACCACAGAGTGAGAATAAAAATGAGGTTCTAGTGGGCTGACAAGTGAGGGGCAGGAAAACCGAGAGAACGCCTGCTGGGTGCACCTGTAATTTCAATCCTTGGGAGGCTGGGGCTAGAGGGTCGTGGGTTCAAGGCCAGTCTGAACTTTATTAACTACACCTTGTCTCAAAGAAGAGTTTCCTTTAAGGCTAAGCTTTACTGCCCTGTTTGGTATTAACTGCTCTGGAAACCATTCTATTCCAGCGTGCATTTTTCTCAGCTTCTAGAATCTTCTGTCACTTTCTCTCCTATCTCGCTGCATCTCTCGACAAAAGCTTAAACATTCTGTAATTTTAAGATTAATTTATGTGCACACAGGTTTGGGGACATGTGAGGATACTTGCACGTGTGGGTCCACGGGCATGGGGAGGCCTGAGGTGGACGTCAAGAATCACCCTCCCTGACTCTTCCACCTGTTCACTGAGGCAGGGTCTCTCACTCCAACTCAGAGCTGGTTGAGAAGCCTAGTCTTTCAGGCCAGCTTGTTCTGGACATCTCTTGTCTCTTGCCTTTTAAGGCTGGAATAACAGGCAGTGCCATACCCACTCGGTCCTTTACGTGGTCTTCTGGGGATCCGAATTTGGGTCATTAAGCTTTTGTGGCTGGAACCACAGAGCCATCTCTTCAACCTCTCCAGCTTTTATCTTTCAGAGTTAGACCCGCTTCTAGAGTCTTCCTTGGCTTGCTTTGGCACGCGCTCACTTGGGACTTGAACCACCATGCCTTTGCTTTGCTGGTATTTGTATCTGACACATCTCACCATGCCTGAGAGGAGGAGCAAATGGTTTTGAGCTAAAATTTGGTGGTGCAAGGTCTCAGACCACCAAGGGCCTGAGGATGGAGGAAGGTCACAACTGTGACTGAGGAACTGGGACTCCCTTGGGAAAAGGTCACAAGACCCAGTGTGGTTAGAGATGTGTGCCAAGAGTCGCCACTGGCATTTAAAAAAAATATTTATTTGTTTATTTCTTTTTTGAAACAGGGTTACTCTATGTAGCCATGGCTGCTACTGTAGGAGCTATGGGTCTGATGTTTATAATCCTGCTTTATTCTGTTCCACTTACAAATGCTATTTCCTCAGATTTTACATGCATTTAAAATTTCTCTATGACCTTGTGCAGCCTGAGCCCACCGCCACAAGAAAGCCCAGGCTGAACACTCTTGTCTTTTGTCCGCCCCTGCCCCCCTTCCCCCGAGGGACTGGAGGTGAAGCTGAGGTGGTAGAGTGCTCTCCTAGCATACACAAGGCCCTGGGTTGATCCCTAGCACCATACAAACAAGGCATGGTTGTGAATGCTTGTTAGCCCAGCACTCAGGAGTTGGAAGCAGAAGGATCAGAAGTTTAAGGTCATTCTTGCTACATAGTGAATTGAAGCTTGTAATGCTAACACTTGGGAGGCTGAGGCAAGAAGCTTGCTGTAGTTTGAGGCTAGCCCAAGGAACCATCTCTAGAATAGATCACATTCTAGGTCACAGAGCAAGTCATACCAAATACAACATATCAAAATAATCTTTTGTTTCTTATTGGGCCATAGGGGAATAAAACTAGAGACCAGGGGCGAGACAGACGGCCCAGTGGTTAAGAGCATTTCTGGCTCTTCCAGAGGACTGGGGTTCAGTTTCCAACACCTATGTTAGGGGGCTCACACCATCACTAACTCCAGCTACAGGGGAGTCACCCCCACCAGGTACATAATCACACAGACATAAACACACATACATATATAAATAAATTAAAAAAAAAATCTTAAAAACCCCTAGACTGGCTGGGTGGTGGTGGTGGCGGCACACGCCTTTGACCCAGCACTTGGGAGGCAGAGGCAGTCCAATTTCTGTGAGTTTGAGGCCAGCCTGGTCTACAGAGCAAGTTCCAGGACAGCCAAAGCTACACAGAGAAACACTGTTTTGAAAACAAATGAACAAAACCACAAAAACCTAGACTCTTTTAAAATTGTTTGTTTTTGTTTTTGAGACAGGAGCTTACTATGCAGCCCAACCATTAGTTATTTTTAATAAAAAAATTTTGGAGGGGTTCTTTGAAAGTGAGTCTTATGAGCCAGGCATGGTGGTGCACGCCTTTAATCCCAGCATTCAGGAGGCAGAGGCAGGCGGATCTCTGAGAGTTCAAATTTGAGGCCAACCTGACCTACACAGAGTACTCCAGGCCAGACAGGGATACACAGAGAAACCCCGTCTCAAAAACAGCAAACCAAAGAAGAATGGCAGAAAATGAGTCTTTCGTAGCCCAGGTTGGCCTCAATATTGCTATGTAACCAAATCCCCAGAACCCACAGAAAGCCAGGCACAGCAGCACATTTCTAATTCCAGTGCTCCTACAGAGAGAGGTGAGAGCTACAGACGGGATAATCCCTCTGACAATTCAGTGAGAGCAACAAGAGAACTTGTCTTGAACAAGGACAAGGACCAGCACCCGAGGCTGTCTTCACATAAACATGCATCAGAGATATGCACACACACAAAAGAAAAAAATATTTTTTCTACTTTTTTCAAGACAGCGTTTCTCTGTGTAGCCCTGGCTGTCCTGGAACTCGCTCTGTAGACGAGGCTGGCCTCAAACTCAGAGGTCCACTTGCCTCTGCCTCCCAAGCGCTGGGTCTAAAGGAACGTGCCACCTCATCCATCTAGGAAAGAAATGTCTAAAGCCTTGAAGAAACTAGATGGCTAGGTGGGTAAAGGCACTTGCCATCGAGACTGATGACTTGAGTTTGATTTCCTGGATCCAAACGGTGAAAGGGGAGAACCGACTCCTGCAAGGTGCCCTCCACCCTTCGCTCGAGCCCCACTCGAGCAAATACAAGAAAACTCAGTGTCCGAACTTGCTTTCTGTTGCTGTGGTAAACACCATGACCAAAAGCAGCTCAGGGAGGAAAGGGTTTCTTTGGCTTACGGGTCATGTCCATCACTGAGGGAAGTCGGGGCAGGAACTGAAGCCGAGCACAGAGGAATGCTGCTTGCTGCCTTGCTCCCCCGGCTTGCTCGTCTACCTTGCGTATACAACCCGAGACCACCGCCGGCTCACTGGTTAACAGCACGGGCTGCTCTTGCAAAGGACCCAAATTTGGTTCCCAGAAGCCATTTGGTGGCTCACAACCTCTTGTAATTTCAGTTCCACAGGATCTGACACCCTCTTCTGGCCTCTTTCGGTACCAAGCACGTATTTGATGCACATACACACATGTAGACACTCATACAAACACATTTTTAAAAAGTAATAACCAAAATAAAATTTAAAAAATAAGTTATGGCTTCTACAGAGAGCCAGGTCATCAGCTACAAGCTCTTAGGATTTAGTGGTAGAGATGGAGGATAAACACTGACATGGTAGCATAGTTCTAAGTAGTAGTTTTTGCTTTTTTGTGTTTCATTTTTATTTTTATTTATTTATTTTTTTTGAGACAGAATTTCTTTGTGTAGCTTTGGAACCTATCCTGGAACTTGCTCTTTAGACCAGGCTGGTCTCAAACTCACAGAGATCTACCTGCCTCTGCCTCCTGAGTGCTGGGATTAAAGGCATGTGCCACCACTGCCCAGCCTGTAAGTAGTAGTTTTAACATCAATGGAGAAATTCTAGACTGGGTAATGGGCTGGAGGGAGATGGCATGAGTGGGTGGGAAGACCCCTCTGCAGAGCCTGAGTGACAGGTCTGAGTATTCAGGGAAATGAGCAAAGGGAATGGCAGGAAATACATCAAGACTAGAGTCTCCAAACACTGGAGAGAGAGAGAGAGAGAGAGAGAGAGAGAGAGAGAGAGAGAGAGAGAGAGAGAGAGAGAGATTTACAAAACCGTTTTTTTTTTTTTTTTTTTTTAAAAAAGACATACCAACTCCAAGTCTCTCAGAACCTCTGTCTCCACTCCCGGGTGTCCTTCATGATCATTTTCTCATGTTTCAGCATCTCTGATGCATCCTGGAGTCCCGGGCAGGCCCAGCCACATGACTTGCCAGGGTAAAGCTACAAGTGTGGGGACATTTGTTCAAAATGACTCAGAATTTCTTGTTGGGGAAATGACTCTACTGGTAATGGTGCCGGCTGTGCAAGCATGAGGATCAGAGTTCGAATCCCCAGCACCCATGTAAAAAGTTGGGTACGGTAAAGCAGACCTGTAGTCCCAGTGCACAGAAAGCAGAGACAGGAGGATCGCTGGTGCTCTCTGGCCTGCCAGTCTGGCCAAATTGGTAAAATGGGTTCAGTGAGAGACCTTGTCTTAAAATAATTAGGTGGAGAGTGATTGAGGAGGACATCTAATTCAACCTCTGGCCTCCATACACACACACACACACACACACACACACACACACACACACACACACAGGTACACAAACATACATACACACATATACACATACACACATACACACATATACACATACATACATACATACACATGCATACACACACATACACATACACACACATACACACAAAGATACATACACACATATACATACACACACATACACACACATACACATACACACACATACACACATATACACATACACACATACACACATATACACATACACACACATACACATATATACACATACACATATACACATATACACATACACACATATACACATACACACATATACACATACACATACACACGCATACACACACGTACACATACATACACATGCATGCACACATATACACATACACACACATACACACATATACACATACACACATACACACATATACACATACACACAAATGTAATTTAAAGTTAATTTCAAGCTGGGGATGATGGCACACAGCTGTAACCTTAGTTCTTGGTAGGGAGAGGCAGGAGGGTTGCTACAAGTACAAAGTTAGCCTGATTTACATAATGAGTTCCAGGTCAGCTAAGGCTATACACCAAGACTGTATCTAAATGATATCACACAGAGAGAGAATTTTTTTCTTTTCTTTTCCTTCTTTCTTTCTTTTTGTTTTTGTTTGTTTTCTTTTTTGTTGTTGTTTGTTTGTTGTTGTTGTTGTTGTTGTTGTTTTTCAAGACAGAGTTTCTCTGTGTATCCCTGGCTGTCCTGGAACTCACTCTGTAGACCAGGCTGACCTCGAACTCACAGAGATCTGCCTGGCTCTGCTTCCCGAATGCTGGGATTAAAGGTGTGTGCCACCACCACCCAGCAGAGAAGAACTTCAAGAATGACAGCAACGCCCTGTATGACTGACTAGGTGGCATCCTCGTAAGCTGGTCCTGCTCCAGCGCCCTGTATGACTGACTAGGTGGCATCCTCGTAAGCTGGTCCTGCTCGAGGGCCTGGACCTCTTTCCAGCCTGTGTTTTCACATCTGCTGTGCTCTGCTGTGCCTGCACTCAGGGTCTCACTCCTCCTCCTGCCTCTGAGCATCCATTCCTTCTGTTCCCACTACAAGTGTCTTCTGGTCTTCTCTTCCTGTCTTTGTGTACAGCTATGCACCAGAGACCCGAAGGGAAGGTAGGAACCAACCAGATTAGTCCTGGCTCTCTAGGGAAGATGTACTCAGAGAGGGGGCAGGCTCTGGTCACCTGCCATGCTGGACCAGCAGGGCCACATAGAGACTCCAGTGTCAGCAAGGCAAACGGGTGATGGTGAGACCTACCATGCAGTGGCTACATCCAGCTCCGCTTAGCTCTGTGTTCAGCCAATGACCTCATCATTGTTGTATGTCGGTAGTTTTTAAATGTAAGGTCTCAGCTTTTAAGTCTACAAGGATATGACTCATGTTTCATAACAAGTCATTTGGAGACACAATCTGGTAGGTTTGGAGCTACAAACAGGGCGCTGCAATCCTTGCCGAAATCCAACTCCAGAAAGTTTTCTCTAGACCCTTTCCATTAAAAAAGCCACTGGTCCCCAACTCTCAATCCTGGGCAGCCACTTATCTGTTTCCTGTCAAATTAAAAAATAAGGATTTGGGGCTGGAGAGTTGGCTCAGAGGTTAAGAGCACTGGCTGTTCTTTTAGAGGTCTTGAGTTCAATTCCCAGCAACCATATGGTGGCTCACAACCACCTATAGTGGGATTTGGTTCCCTCTTCTGGCCTGCAGGTATGCATGCAGGTAGAACACTATACATGAATAATAAATAAATACATATACATAAATAAATATACATAATAAATAAATCTTAAAAACATAAGGATTTATCTTTTCTAGACATTTCATATAAGAGGGACCCTATAACATAATAATTTGTGTCTGGCCTCTTTGAACATGGCCTTCTCAGGGGTCACTTGGGTGTGTTGTTGTACATGCCCTTAATTCCTTCTTATGGCTGAGTAATATTCCATCTGTATGGGCATACCACACTTAGTTTTTCCATTCATCAGTTGAGGGATGGGATGACCATGGCTCCTAATGAGGTGTGCTGTTGGTAGGAGTCCCTCTCACTAATGACCTTGAACTATGAGTGGATTGCTTCTCATCTGGGAGATAAATAGACTCTAAGATCCAACCTTGAGGTCACCTGCTTCATCTCTTAGACACCCCCCACCCCCCACCCATTGTGGGGGGGGGAGAAAAAGCCAACATTGGAAACAGAACCTAAACAAACAAACAAACAAATGGCTGCATTTCATTGTCTTTAAATTTTTTTATTTTAATTTACTTTTGAGGCAGGGTCTTGCGTCTCTCTATGTAGACCAAGCTGGCCTTGAACTCACAGAGATTAGCCTGCCTCTGCCGAGTGTTAGGATTAAAGGTGTACATATACCATCACACCTAGTCAAAAATAATAGAATTTTAAAATTGTTTTTTGTCCTGGGGCCGGCTCCCACTTCCGTCCGTCTTGAATTTACGTGCAGATCTTGAAGCCTCTTCCCTTCAGCAAACAGCTTCCCTGTCTTTCAGCTTGACTTACTGGTTGCCAAGAGTGTCCCTCCTGTAGCTTTATTTTACCACAACTAACTTGTTCCCCACAACAGGAGGGGTCTCCACGCTTTTCCTGCCATAGATATGGCGGCCACAAACAACTGTTCAAAGGTCATCTGCTCTACCTCAGGCCCATGGGTATCGTGGACTCTCAGAGCTGACTGCTGGGTCGAGGCCACGTGCAGAACAACATGTTGGTGTCCTTAACGTCCTCTACCCAGCTGTCCTCTTCCTTAGGCTGTCGGAAGAGGCTGGCCTAAAATGAGATGCGGATGCACTGTGTGCTGACGTGTGCATGCTTGCAAATAGGTTCATAGGCTTGTGTGTGGGTTCACGTGGGTGTGCAGCTTGTGCATGCCTGTGACTCACTGAGGCTGCCAAACACCCAGACTGCCCTCTGCAGCCGCAGGTGCCGCATTTGTCTCTGAAGACCAACAAGCTTGAGAGCCAGGCAGGGAGATGTCGCAGTGTGAGTTCAAAGACAAGGACAGTGATTCTCCAAGGTCAAGGCAAGAGGAGGCACCTCTCATCTGAAGAAAGGCCAGTGTCTGTGTTCCATGTAGGCCTCCGACTTACTGAATGATGTCTGTCCCTTAGTGACAGCCATCTGGAGGCTGGGGCAATGCTTCAGCTGGAATGCATATGCCGTGCCAGTGTGAGAGCCTCAGCACCAAAGTAAAGAGCCAGATGTGGTAGTGTGCACATATAACCCAGCACTGGGGAGAAGGAAGAGGATCCCCGGGCTTGCTGGCCAGACAGCCTAGCCGCATGGGTGAGCCCTTGGCCAGCGAGAGAAGAAGGTGGCCAGCTCCTGAGGTTGATCTCTGACCTCTACATGCACGTAAGTGGGGCGGGAGACGCCATCTGCCCCACGTGTTCTGTTAACTTGTGTGTCAATCTTAGCTGCAGCCTTACAGACGGTGTTTGACCCTCTTTGTGCACACTCTGTGACGGATGCAGGATGTCAGCCAGTGACTCTCTGTGGTGACTGACCCTTTTTGTGACTCCCTGAAGCCAGATATGAGAGTGCCATTTCACAGTCTCAGCAAGGGTGGGTGCCAAGGTGCTGGGTGGCTCAGTGGTGGAATGTTGGTGAAGCATGTACAAGGCAGTTGGTTCCGTTCCCAGCAGTCCAAGCAAAATATAGCAGGTGCCCAAATGTGAGATTTCCCTGTTCAGAGGAATGAATAATGGACCTTGGGGTCTTTTTGTTTTGAGACTGTGTCCTGCTCATAAGCCCAGGCTAGCCTTATACTCACTATCCTCCTGTTTCAGCTTCCCAAGTGCTGGAACTATGGGCATGCTCATAAGAGACTCTACGGGCAGTTTTAATTTGCATTTCAATTAGTTATTCATTCATATGTTCACGGTACCGGGGATGAACCCAGAGTCCTGTGCTTGCTGAGCAAGTGGCCTACCTCTGAGCCACGCCCAGACCCGTAATTCACATTTTATTTTCCATTATGAATAATGCTGAGGGTTTTGCATTTCCTTTTCCAATCACTACCCAGTCACTCTGCCTGGTTTCCTATTAGGCTGTTAGTCTTTTTATACATTAAGCTTAAGAAAATTTACCAGCACATCTTCCAAACAGAAAAGTTAGGCTGGTGAGATGGTTCAGTGGGTAAAGGTGCTTGTGGCCAAGCCTGACAACCTGAGTTTGATCCCTGGGACTCACATGGTGGAAGAAGAGAACCGACTCCTGCAAGCTGTCCTCTGACTGCCTCAGGCATGCCGTGACTCTCTCTCGAACACAAACACCCACATGAATAGGAGCAATAAAACAAATGTAGGGCTTGGTGTTGCATGCTTGCAATCCCAAAAGGCATGAGGCAGAGGCAGGAAGATTGTAGCAGGTTCCATGCCAGCCGGGCCCACACAGCAAGTTCTAGGCCAGCCACAAAACAAAACGAATAAACAAGAACAAAACCAAGCAAAGAAGCCCCTGGCCTTGGCGACACATGACTGTCACCTGACACAACCCCGGCCTTGACAACCGGGGTTTACAGTATTTCATGAGCCCTGCAAGCACCGGCTCCATCCATTTCAGAAACCTTCACTACCGGACAGGAAACGCCTGCCATCAGCAGCCACTCCCACATTCTGCCCTCTGTCGGCCCCAGGGGACCATCGGTCTGTTTTCTGTCCCTGTGGACTGGCCTGTTCTGGACATTTCATAGAATGGACTTCATAGAAGTGAAGTCACACAATGAGTGGCATTTGTGCCTGGACTCTGCTCCTCAGCACGATTTCTGTATTGTAACAGCGACGGTGAGCCAATCCCACGGTGTCTATTTCCCAGGTGCTGACATTACAGGCGTGTGGGGGCTACCCTGGCCGCCAGCTGAAGCATGTTTATTTGGGTATGTGCATGCTTGCATGTAGGAGTAGATGCACGTGTGTGTGTGTGTGTGTGTGTGTGTGTGTGTGTGTGTGTGTGCGCACGTGGAGGCAGAGGACCACCTCCTTAGGAGCTGTCCCCTTTGCTTTTGTGAGACAGGGTCTCTCAAGAGCCCTGGAACTTGCTGGTAGGCTGGGCTGGTTGGCCAGTGAGCCCCAGGGATCCACCTGTCTCCACCTCTCAGGCACAGGGTTAGGGGTGTGTGTTGCTGCAACTGGCTTTTGTGTGGGTTCTGGGGAGCTGACCAGAGGTCTTCATGTTTATAAAACAGGTACTTTATCCAGTTACCCAGTGAGTGATCACCCTAGTACAGGTTTTGTGTTTTTATTTATTTTTTGAGACAGTTTTTTTTTCTTCCTGTTCTTGTTCTTTTTAGAGACAGGGTTTCTCCATGTAGCCCTGGATGTTCTGGAACTCACTTTGTAGACCAGGCTAACCTCAAACTCACAGAGATCTGCCTGCCTCTGCCTCCCAAGTGCTGAGATCAAAGGCGTGCGCCACCACCGCCCGGCTAGAGACAGGGTCTTTCTATGTAACCCTAGGTGGCCTGGAGTTGTACGTACAGATTAGGCTGGCCTCGAACTCACAGAGATCCACCTGCTTTTGCCTCCTGAGTACTGGGATTAAAGGTTTGTACCACCATACCCAGCTTCTATGTGTTTTTTGAGCTAGGGTCTCACTCTGTAGCCCAGGCTGGCTAGACTTCTCTGTGTAGCACAGGCTGGTCTCAAACTCATGGAAGTCCTCCTGCTTCAGCTTCCTGGGTGCTGGGATTACAAGACCCAGTCACCAGGCCTGGCTTCCAGTATTTACTGAGAGCCCAGTGCATGCTGGGGCCTGGGCTTCAGTGGGAGCTAGAAGCCTCTGGACTCAGTTTGATATGCTCCTGGGCTCCGCAAGCTGCATTTTGTTGTATGTGGGCCTGAGACCTCTACCCTGGTGCCACCTGACACAGAAACCATCTGGACATGGGTAAACTCATTAGCATCCAAGCCCATGTTGGTCCTGACCACAGGGACAGTGCAACCCATGGCCCTTCCCATTTGAAGGACAATCATCTCTTTGGCCCCCGGTGTCTCCTCCCTCCCAAGGACCTTCAACAGTGAGCCTTTTCTGCTCTGCTGCCTCAGGAGCTTTCTGCCTCTTGTTTCCTCTGCCTGAGCATCTCTCCCCACCTCCTTCTGTCAAACTCCGGGTGTCAACATCCTTACAGTCTGCTGTGAGGTAGGAGGGGTGCCTGGCCTGCCATCGTACTCAGGCAGGACCTCCCTGTTGTTCACGCCCTGTTCCTCCTGGTACTGTGGCGACACTCCGCCATGATCTTGTTCATTACCTTGTCACTGGCTCGGCCAGCTTGAATAATAACGAAACCCACTTACAAATTGGGGGTGCTGGGGAGACAGCTCAGTGAATGAAGCACTTGCTGGGCAAGCGTGAGGCCCTGGGTTTGGATCCCCACACCCAAGTCAAAGCTGGTCAGGGCTGTGTGGGCCTGTAGTGCCAGCACTGGGTGGTAGAGGGAGGTGGATCTCAGAGGCTCACTGGTTAGTCTAGGCTCGTGAGTGAGGGATGATTGAGGATGACATTCCCACCTCAATCTCTGGCCTTTACATATACCCACCTAGGTGGTGAATGCACCCTGTACACACATATACACACATGTACACACACACACACACACACACACACCACTTTGTTATTGGAGGCAGAGGCACACACACACACACACACACACACACACACACACACCACTTTGTTATTGGAGGCAGAGGCACACACACACACACACACACACACACACACACACACACCACTTTGTTATTTGAGGCAGAGGCGCGCACACACACACACATACACACACACACACCACTTTGTTATTGGAGACAGAGGCACACACACACACACACACCACTTTGTTATTGGAGGCAGAGGCACACACACACCACTTTGTTATTGGAGGCAGAGGCACACACACACACACACACACACCACTTTGTTATTGGAGGCAGAGGCACGATCTCATGCAGCCCAAGTTGCCCTCAAACTCTCTGTGTAGCTGAAAATGACCTCAAACTCCGGGTCCTTCTGTCTCCACCGCTCAAATCCTGGGATGACAGATGTAAGCTATCACACCCTGATAGCTGATGCAGCACCGGCGATGGAACCCGAGCATCATGCTTTCTAGTCAAGCACTTTACAGACCAAGCTACATCCTCAGCCTGCATGAGGGAGTTTTTTTAAAAGTTCACTTCAAGCCGCGCAGTGGTAGCACACTCCTTTAATTCCAGCGCCTGGGAGGCAGAGACAGAGGCAGATGGATCTCTGAGTTTGAGGCCAGCCTGGTCTACAGAGCAAGTTCCAGGATGGCCAGGGCTACACAGAGAAACCCCGTCTTGAAAACAACAACAACAACAACAACAACAACAACAAACAAAAAAGTTCACTTCAGACATTCTTGGGAGCCTCAACGCTCCCAGAGCCTTTGAGAATCAATCTTCTCTAAAGTAGAGCTCGATGTGCTGGGCCTGAGGCAGTGTGTGCAGAGGGAGAGGCGGTCCAGTCAGACACCCTCTGCTTCCTGCAGCCTTGGCCAGCCCTCCAGGATGACGTGTGCTCTTTGGTTCCATCAGAGAATTCAGACTGTCGAAATAACAGTGTTTACTCCAGACACAGGCTTGCCTCTAGCTGCCTCTCAGCCATCTCTCATGCATCTGGCATCTGCTGTGTTTATTATCTGTCCGTCTGTCTGTCTATCTATCATCTACTTATATCTAGAATCTGCCCATCTACCCACAATCTATCAACCAATATATCTTCTGACACCTGTCAATCTATTACTATCAATCATCTATTCACCTATCTGTCCATCTATCCCTCCATCATCTATTACATCTCATCAGTTTTTCTATCATCCATCTACCTATCCATCTGTCTGTCCATCTGTCATCTGCCTATCTCTCCATCCTTCCATCTGTCATCTATATGTCCACCTATCTCTCAATGTATTTATCTATCATCTATCCATCCATCCATTAAATATCTACTTATCTATCATCTGTCTACCTATCCATCCATTTATCCACTGTCTATCTACCTACCTATTTTTTATCAACCTATCTGTCATCCATCTATCTATGTCTGAAAAAAAAATGTTCCTAGGGATTTCCCAGCTCTCTCCTCTGCTGGGAAGTGACCTGCCACTCATATGGGAGATGAAGGGCAGGAAGACCAGGAGTTCAAGGCCATTCTCAGCTATATAGGAAGTGTTAGATCCAATGGGCTACATGAGATCCCGTTTCATAAAAACAAAACAAACATGGGGCTGGAGAGATGACTCAGCAGTTAAGAGCACTTGTTCTAGGGGCTGGGGATTTAGCTCAGTGGTAGAGCGCTTGCCTAGCAAGTGCAAGGCCCTGGGTTCGGTCCTCAGCTCTGAAAATAAAAAGAGCACTTGTTCTGTCAGAGGACGTGGGTTCAATTCCCAGCCTTCATACGGCATTCATACCATCCATAACCCCAGTTCCAGGGGATCTGACTCCCTCTTCTGACCTCCCAGGACACCAGGCACACGTGTGGTACACAGACATAAATGGGAACCAAACACTCACAGCAAAATAAATAAATCTTTAAAAAAAAAACCCTAAAAACAAAATAGAAACAAAAAGGAACTGTTAGTCCAGTCCGTGATTGTATTGGGTGGATATGTTTCCCGGGAGGACCACCTGAGGTTGCAGGCTTCTGTTAGGTTTAACCAGGTTCCAAAAACAGCCGTGGGCCCCTCTGTACCTGACCTTCGCCTTCAGAGGAATCTGGCAGGAATGAGCTAAAAAGCTCCTGACTTGTAAAAATTATTAGATTTTATTTGCTGTCTGTGTGCATGTATACGGACATGCACATGGCATGGTGCACATGTGGAGGTCAAAGGCCAACTCCCAGGAGTCAGTTCTCTCCTTCCACCATGTGGGTATGGGGAATTAAACTCAGGTCATCAGTTTTTGCAGGTGCCTTTACTCACTGAGCCATCTTCAAGGCCTTTGTGTAAGAGAGGACACCCCTGTGTACAGGCCCAGTTCACTCCTTTACCCTGAGTTGTGATTCCTTCACCCACTATGTGACCCAACTTTACCACCTATAGAAAGGGACGTTAAGTTTGGTCATGTGCTGGAACAGGCGGCAGGCAGGGGCAGCACTAGTCTACCAGGCCTCGAGCATTGGGCACCACAGTTTCATTCAGCCCTGCACCCCAAAGACTCTCAGCTGGGAAAGCTCTGAGGGCCTTTGGAATTCTGATATATTGAAAGTTTAAAAGAAAAGCCATGGGGCTGGAGAGGTGCTTCTTCAGGAGGACCTGAGCTTGGTTCCCAACAACACACAATTGTCTGGCAACACACAATCCCTGGGATTAAACAGCCTTTCTTACAGCACACTCACACACACACACACACACACACACACACACACACACACACATACATATAAACAAAACTTAAAAGTAGATTTTATTGTTGTTATTGAGACAGGGTTTCTCTGTGTAGCCCTGGCTGTCCTGGAACTCACAGAGATCCACCTGCCTCTGCCTCCCAAGTGCTGGGATCAAAGGTGTACACCACCACGCCTGGCTTAGATATTTTTTTAAGTTAAGAATTACAGCCATCGTATGTGTGTGTGTGTCTCTTTTGCAGGAGGCAGGACAGTTCTTACTGGCAGTTTCCACCCCAGAGACTGTGCTATGGAACAATGTCCTCTGGGCAGAAGAGCCATTACCATTTCAACCAGACCAGCTGTGACTACCAGCTAGAGACATCAATGACAGCAGGCCTGGAGCTGGAGAGATGCACAGAAGTTAGATCACTGACTGCTCTTGCAGAGGACCTGAGTTTAGTTCCCAATACCCACATCTGATGACTCACAACTACTTAAAACTCTAGTTCCAGGGGATCAGACACTGTGTTCCAGCCTCTATGTCCTGTACACAATGCACATGCATACATGCAGGCAACACACACACACACACACATAAATATATTTTAACATTTTAGGTTTAGTTTTATCTTCTATGTATGAGTGTTTGCCTCCATGTATGTCCGTGCACAACACTCATGGCTGGTGTCTGTGGAGGCCAGAGGAGGGCATCAGATCCCCTGGCACCAGAGTACAGATGGTTGTGAGCCACTGTGTGGGTGCTGGGAACTGAACCCTGGCCCTCTGTAAGAGCAGTAAGTTCTTTTAACTGTTGAGCCATCTCTCCAGCCCCTAAATAGACAAGCCTTAAAAAAAAAAAAAAAAAGGTGAGCTTGTTGGTGTTCTCGTCTGAGAGGGTGGCAGTTAGTCTCTCCTCACCTGAGATCCAGCTGCTCTCCTTTGAACTTGCTGTCCACTTAGTCTGGCAGATTAGGGAGCGAGATTCAGTGGGAGATAAACTCAAAAACTAAGGTGGAACATGACTGAGAAAGTGTTGAACTCTGGCCTCCACACATGAGCATACACATTTACACCCACATGAACTGAACACGTATGAATTCACACACACAAAGACCTCTTTCTCCCTCTCCCTCTTCCTCTTCCTCTTCCTCTCCCTCTCTCTCCCTCCTCCTCCTCCTTCTTCTCCTTCTCTCTCTCTCTCTCTCTCTCTCTCTCTCTCTCTCTCTCTCTCTCTCCACACACACACAGGGTTTCTCTGTGGTCCTAGCTGTCTTGAAACTCACAGAGATCTGCTTGCCTCTGCCTCCCAAGCGCTGGGATTAAAGGCCACCACTGTCCAGCTAAGAGCTCTTTGAGAGAGAGAGAGAGAGAGAGAGAGAGAGAGAGAGAGAGAGAGAGAGAGAGAGAGAGAAAGAGAGAGAAAGAGTGGAAGAAGAAGAAGAAGAAGAAGAAGAAGAAGAAGAAGAAGAAGAAGAAGAAGAAGAAGAAGAAGAAGAGAAGAGAAGAGGAGGGGAGGGGAGGAGAGAAAGTCGTATCTATGGAGGCCAGAAGAAGGCACTGGATCCCTTGGAGCTGGAGCTAACGGTGGTTGGGAGCTTCCTGATGTGGGTGCTGGGAACTGAAGTCTTCTGGAGGAGCAGCAAGTTCTTTACAGGGTCCATCCACTCTCGAATGCCTGAATCTTCTGTCAGTACGGGAGCTCAGGGGACCACAAGCTCCTATTTCACATCCTGATTAATAACAGATTACAGGACAGGATGAACCCATTGTGGTCCTTTCTGTTGCTATGACAACACACTTGAGAAAATCCATTTGGAGGGAGAGAAGCTGAGTCTCACTCAGTTTCTGAGGTTTCCTTCGGTGTGGGGCTGGCCCCGTGCCTTCGGGCCAGGTTGTAGCAGGACAGCCCTTGGTGGAGGGGGTTACTCCCTCACAGAACTGAGGAGAAAATGTGAGAGTGGAGGAGAGAAGCCAGGGATGGAAAAGCAGGCTTCTCCTCTCCAGGGATGGCTCCATCATTGTCAAGATGTGGAACTACCTAGGAGACACACCTCCTTATGCGAGGAGATTTGCCCTGAGCTGGAGTTCCACACTGAATAAAAAAATGAGCTGAGCATCAGCCGTCACCTGCCTCTGCTTCCGGACTGGGAGTGCAATGTGACCAGCAGCTACCTTCTGCTGGTGCCACTGTGACTGCACCGTGATGGACTTTGTCCCTTACATCCTGAGCCAAAAAAAGATCCTTTCTTCCCTCTGGTAGTTGCTTGTGTAAGGTATTCTGTCATAGTAACAAGAAAACCAGCTGATGTGACCCCCAACCAGGGCACGGACTTCCTCCTACTAGACAGGCCCCACCTACTAAAGGTTTCACTGCCTCCTAAGAGCACCATCACCGTGGGGTCCAAACCTTTAATCCATGGGCCTTAGGGGACAGAAGATCCAAACCATAGAGCTGGGGAGTGGAAAAAGAAAAAAGAAAAGGGAAAGGAAAGGACATGGCTGCTCCTAGGTGTGGTGGAGGAGAAAGTTTATTGTAGATAGTGGGAGAGCATAGTCAGAGGCAGGGACATCTGGGAGAGCCCAGAGTGAACATGAAAAGACTGAGCTGGGCCATGTGGGGAGGTGGCCAGGGGGTGGGGGAGTGGAGTAAAGAGAGGGAACCAGGTGCAGCAGCCAGGAGGCCCAAGGTACAAAAGGGGCGGGTAACCAAAATGTCTGGATTATATAGGGAAGAGCTTCTGGGGAAGTGAAGCCCGGCCCCTGGCTGGAGAGTTTAGGGTAGAGGGTGGGGTGTGCCAGCCACAACCTATAACAGGTAGGGACTGAGGGATGCTGGAAGAACCTGGAGGCTGAGTCCACTTTGATATGTTGAACAGGCACCTTAGCCATTTGTCCTGGGTTTGAAACTTAACAGCTGCTTGTGTTTTACTATAACCAGGGGAACATTTGCTGCTCCAAAAAGAATACCTTCACCCCCAAGCCAACTGGTCAGACAAGACACACCTGCTCTCCAGGCTGTGGCCTGGATCCCAGGGTTTGGCTGCAGGCTTTGACTTCACAGCGCTAGGTGGGGGAAGTATTCAGCCACCTAACTTCTCTGCCCAGAAACATCCAGGTGAAAGAGACATGATGCTTTCCTACGGATTTGTTTACACTGGCTTACACAGTCCTCTCAAGCACATTACAACCCCTCCATCCAAGAGTGGCTCTAGCCAGGCTTCACACTGGCTTTGATGCACCAGCAGGTAGCTTCCTTGCCAAGGACATCTGGGAACTTCTTAGACAGCCTCTTTATCAAAGGGGTGTATGTGTGTGTGTGTGTGTGTGTGTGTGTGTGTGTGTGTGTGTGTGTGTGTGTGTGTGTTTGTTATGCACATGCATGCCTGTGTTTATTTTGTATTTTTGAGACAAAATTTCTCTGTGTAACAGCCTTGGTTGTTTGGAACTCACTTTATAGACCAGGCTGGCCTTGAACTCACAGAGATCCACCTGCCTCTGCCTCCCAAGTGTTGGGATTAAAGGTATACGCCACCACTGTCTGGTGCATGCCTGTGTTTTCATAGAACTGAATCTCCAGTCCTGCTCTTGCCAAAAACTGGGTCCCACCCTAATATCCTTGGTCCTGTACCATCCCACCCATAAAGCCCCTCAACACCATAAACCCAGGTGTGGCCAATAGTCTGTGCACACACCTACAGCCCCAACACTGGAATGGCTGAGAAAAGAGGATTGATGTGAAGCCAGCCTGGGATATGTAGCAAGACCCCATGTCAACCAAAACCAAAACAACAGCATGCTTATTGCAGATAGCAAGATAATCCTGTCCTTCTGGAAAGAATGGTTTTAGGGGCTCTAGGTCATGAAACAGGAAGAGGAGCCATTGTCTAACACCTGCCCTGGAAGACATGTGCGGTGGTCATGGTGGCCAAGAGACAGGGTTTGGAAGGGCAGTCAGTGGTGAGGTGGGCTGGAGTGTCTGGCACAATCTGCCCATGTGGACTAGCAGAGGGGCAGTGCTTCTGCTCAGAGCTGGTGGGGAGTGAGTCCAATGGACTAGCATCTCTTTGCTGTCTGGTCCCCAGCCTCAAACACAGAATGTGTTCTGATGAGACCAGGATCCCCAGGAGATGGAGGGAAAGCCCCCACAGTGCCCAGGAGTCTCTCTGCTATGTCTCCTGAGCCTGGGCACTGCCCTTTGTGCACTAGGGTGGCATCTTGCTGGTGGCCTCAACACAGTGTGATGTATTATTTTGTGTGTGTTCTGTTGTGTAGTGTATGTGTGTACATACTCATGTAGGTGTGCATGTGCTGCACATTGCTGTGGAGGTTGGAGGAAACAACAGAATCCATTCTCTGCTTCTACCTTATGTGGGTTCCAGGAATTGAACCGAGGTCTTCAGGCTTGTACAGTTAGTCCTACTGAGTCATCTCACTGGCCTACCCTCTTTGGTTTTGTTTTAGAGGCTTTTTTGAGATGCGTTTTTGTTATGTAGCTTTGGCTGGCTTCCAACTCATAGGGATCTGCCTACCTCTGCACCCCAAGTGCTGGGATTAAAGGTGGGTGCCCACAAGCCTGATTTTTCTGCTTCTGTCCCCCCCTCAACCTTTTGAGACAGGCTCTCACTATGTAGAAGGCCTTGGCTGACCTTGGAGCTTACTATGTAGACCAGATTGGCCTTGAACTCAGAGATTGATCTGTCTCTGCCTTTCCAGTGTTGGCTGAATGAACCCACACCCACACCCAGCTCTCTGCTTTTTTTTCTTGTATACAAAGTCTCTCACTGAATCTGGAGCACACAAGTTCAGCTAGATAGGCTGTGAACCTTAGGGATCCTCCTGTGTCTACACCCCAAGCTGTAGGTGGACTTTTCTTTCCCGCCCGCCAGTTCCCAAGTAACCAACGAAATATTCAATATTATAAATGCTTGGCTGATAGCACAGGCTTATTGCTCACTAGCTCTTACAGCTTAAATTAACCCATAATTCTTATCTACGTTCTACCACATGGCTCATGGCCTGTTACCTCATTTTGTACACTTCCTGCTTCCTCTGCATCTGGCTCAAGACTCCTCAGACTCTTATCTTTCTCCCTCCCAGCATTCTCTCTGTCCAGAAAAATCCCACCTAGCTATTGGCCAATCAGCCTTTTATTAACAATGAGAACAACACATTTTCACAGTATACAAAGCGATTATTCCACAATAAGGTACTGATGTGCTATCATGCCAAGCTTTTAAAAAAATTTTTCATTTATGTACATTGGTGTTTTACCTGCATGTATGTGTAAGAGTGTCAGATCTGCTGGGACTGGAGTTTACAGATAGTTTTAAGCTGCCATGTGGTTGCTGGGAATTGAACCTGGGTCCTCTGGAAGAGCAGCCTGTGCTCTTCACCACTGAACCATCTCTCCAGCCCCCATGCAAACCTTAAAAAAAAAGTCCTTTTATCTATCTATCTATCTATCTATCTATCTATCTATCTATCTATCATCTATCTATGTGGGGTGTGTGTGTGTGTGTGTGTGTGTGTGTGTGTGTGTGTGTGTGTGTTAGGCACCTATGTGATAGGGCATGCTTGTAGAGGTCAGAAAACGACTTGGGGCAATCAGTTCTCTCCCTCTACTCTGTGGATCCTGCGGAGAACTCAGGTTGCTGGGGCAGCACCTGGCTTTTTAATGCCGATGCTGTGGATTCAAACAGACCCTTACGGTTGTGTGCCAGGCAGGGAGCTGACTAAGCCATCTCCCTAGCCCCGTGCTTCCTGAGGCAATGCAGTAAGATGCTGCCAGCTGTTAGCCTTCACCAGTGGCTTGGTCAGTGGTCCCATACCCGTGCTCTTGGACCTGCAGGCCCCCAGTGGAGAACTGTCTCCCTGAAGCTGTCACCTGGATGGAAGAGGAGGAAGGTGACACACAGCTAGACCTCAGGCAGCTGGGCCTCTGCACCATCTCCCGTCTCTGCATTTGGAGCTGCTGGCCATCAGGGGACAGGTGGTGCTTGTGCCGGATGTGGGTCAAAGGGCACTGCACCTTCCAAACGTACATCTGTTATCTTGGGGAGCTGCTGCAGGTCTGGGGTGTGGACACACTGGAGGAAAAGGCGCAGCGCCCTGCTGTTATGAGCTCAGTCCCCAGAGCCACATGCAAAGGGAGAGTTGAGGTCCTGTGGCATCTGGGACAGACTCCTTGTCAGTCCTGTGGCCACCACGAACCTTGCTACTGTCACAGCACAGCCCACACAGGGAGGGCTTTGAAGACCAGGCCTAGGTGGGTGCCTATAGACACAGGCTAGAGTCTCTCCCACAACTCTGGTTCACTAGCCTTGTCTGACACAACCCTCCTGAGGGTGACCTGGGACCTCACACACAGCCACTGTGAGACAGCCACATTTGAGAGGTGTTCAAACTATTCATGAGGGCCACATCTGGCTCACCGGTAGAATGAAATTGGGGATTTTTTAATTCAATTTAATTATTTTTGAGACAGGTTGCTATGTAGACCAGGCTGGTCTGGAACACACAGCACCAACTGCGTCTGCCTCCTGAAGACTGGTATTAAAGGCATATACCACTATGCCTGGCTCTATTTTTGAGACAGGGTCTCCCATAGCCATGATTGGCCTCAAATTTCCCATAGAGCCAAAGCTGGCCTTGAACTTCTGATCTTTTTGCTTCCACCTTCTAAGTACTAGGATTACAAGCTTGTTTTTAAAATTATATTTACTGGGGCTGGAGAGGTAGCTTAGCAGTTAAGAATGCTTACTGCTCTCCAGGTGGTAGGGGAGGCAGAGGCAGGCAGATCCCTGTGAGTTCAAGGCCAGCCTGGTCTACAGAATGAGTTGCAGGATAGCCAGGGCTACATAGAGAAATCCTGCCTCAAAAAGTGTTTATTGCTCTTGTGGAGGACCAGGGGTTGGTTTCCAGCACCCACAGGACAACTCCCGACCCCTGTCACTCCAGGTCCAAGGCCGCAGTGGCCTCCTTGATCGCCTTCACACAGGTGGTACACATAAATAAATAATTAAAACCTTTACATTAAAGTTTGTTTGGAGGTCAGAGGACAATCTGCCAGAGTCAGAGTCTGGGAGACTGGACTCAGGTTAGCAGGCTCGGTGGCAAACCGCTACCTGCTGAGCCATCCCACCAGTCTGCAAGAGGTTGTCTTCAAAGACGGACAAAATAAGCTGGTGAGATGGGGCCTTGTCATGTGAGCTCAGACACTTCTCTTCAATCTTGGACAAACACACTAGTAATAAAATTTAAAACCAAAACCAACCAAACCAACAGTGCTGGGGATGGAGCTCAGTTGGCAGAGTGCTCGCCTAGTATACATGAAGCTCTGGGTTCCGCCCCCAGCACTGTAAGAATAGTGTGTGTTCTTGCACACGCTCACACCAGTGATCCCAGTGGAGGCAGACATGAGGATTACATATTCCAGATCATTCTCTGCTACATATGGAGTCTGAGGCCGGCCTGACATACATAGCTAGGACCTTAAAAACTTTAAAACAAAACAATGAGTCAGGGGGTGGTGGTGCATGCCTTTAATCCCAGCACTCGGGAGGCAGAAGCAGGTGAATCTCTGTGAGTTCGAGGCCAGCCTGGTCTACAGAGTAGGTTCCAGGACAGCCAAGGCTACACAGAAAAGCCCTGTCTCAAAAAACAAAACAAAACAAAACAACCCCCCCCAAGAAACAAAAAAACCCAAAACAAACAAAAGAAGAAAAAGTGTAGACATGTACAAGTCAAAGTCAAAGAACTGCAGACTGGTGGTTCTCACCCTGTGGGTCGTGACCCCTTTGGGGGTCAAATGACCCTTTCACAGGAGTTGCCTATCAGATATCCTGCATATCAGACATTTTAAATTATGATTCATAACAGTAGCAAAATTACAGTTATGAAGTAGCAATGAAATAATTTTATGGTTGGGGTCAGCACATGAGGAATTGTATTAAAGTGTCATAACAGTAGGAAGTCTGAGAACCATGGTACAGGCTGATGGGGCTCTGAGATGGTGCTGAGCTAGCAGGAGGGTGAAGAGAGATGGCTTCCTGGGTCCAGCATGAACTTTGAACGGCAAGAGAAATTTGTTAGACATTGGCTGGGGCCAGGGGCCAGAGAGCTCAGTGGTTCAGAGTATATATTGTTCTTGCAGAGGACCTGAGCTCCATTCCCAGCACTCATATCTGACAAACACACAAACTGCCTGTAACTCAAACTCTAGGTGATCTGAACCCCCTTTGTCCCCCCCATATGCAGACATACATAAATTAATAGTAATAAAAGAAGTTGGGGACGGCTCAGTGTGTAAAGCACTTGCTGTATAAGCCTGGAGACTTGAGTTCAAATCCATGTGTAAGCCATATCTGTAATCCCAGTCCATCTACAGAGCGGCGGAGACAGGAGTCTCCATGAGTTCCACAGCCAGCTGGCCTGGCTTATGTGATAGTGAAGAAACTGTCTTGAATGAGGTAAAGGTAGGTCTAATTCCTGAGAGTTGTTCTCTGTGGCACACATGTGACACCCCCCCCACCCCCCCCAGAGAGAAAGAGAGAAGGAGGTAGGTTGATTTGATAGAAGTTGCAGGTTGCAGCCATGGCTTCCTGTAAGGAATGCACTCCACACCCAGGGCCTGTCCACCACCTTCCTACCAAGGCCTGCTTCAGTAGCCAGTCTGGGGCTCCTGTAGGAGGCCTGCTCTCCATCAGCTCCCTCTCCCCTTTCAAGCTTCGGGTGGAGCTGGTCAGTGGGGTGCCGCCCCCTGCCGCACACAGAAGGAGCTGCAGGGCAACTGGAACCTGGCCAGAGACTGCAGGGCAACTGCCTTCCACCCCAATCCAAATCCCCCCCCCCCCCCCCCCCCCCGGGAGTGGCGGCACACATGTAATCCCAGCACTGAGAAGGCTGAGACAGAGGAGTGCTTCAAAGTCAGGGTCAGCCTGGGCTATGTAGAGTGACACTGTGTCTCAAAAACTGAACATCTGAGGGTGATTTTAGGGCGGCTGGGACAATGAGGAAAATCGGTGATTGGATACAGGCTGCTGCCCTGGGAGACTGGCAGTTCCCGTGGATGGGCTGCGACTCCAGGCTTCTGGCTGTGACTTTCCTGGTCCTCCTTCCCAAGGTGGGCCTGACTCACAAGGTCACAGCCTTGGAGCCCTGTAGCTGGAGTTTTCCTGCCTGGCCCACGGTCAGGATAGATCTCTCTCACCTGCCAGTCCCACAGCCTCAGACCCAACCAAGTAAACACAGAGACTTATGTTGCTTTCAAACTGTATGGCCGTGGCAGGCTTCTTGCTAACTGTTCCTATAGCTTAAATTAATCCATTTCCATTAATCTATACCTTGCCACATGGCTCGTGGCTTACCAGGATCTTCACATGCTGTTCCTCATCGTGGTGGCTGGCAGTGTCTCTCTGACTCAGCCTTCCACTTCCCAGCTTTATTCTCCTCCTTGCCCCGCCTATACTTCCTGCCTAGCCAACGGCCAATCAGTGTTTTATTGATTATTCCCAAATTATATGTAATTTTACTTTGTTAAGGTTAAAACCTTCCTTTTTGAAAAAAAAAAAAAGGGGGGGGAAGTGCTGTGGGATGTATGGCAAATGTGTTGCTTATTAATCAATAAAACACTGATTGGCCGTTGGCTAGGCAGGAAGTATAGGCGGGGCAAGGAGGAGAATAAAGCTGGGAAGTGGAAGGCTGAGTCAGAGAGACACTGCCAGCCGCCACGATGAGAAACAGCTTGTAAAGATGCCGGTAAGCCACGAGCCATGTGGCAAGGTATAGATTAAAGGAAATGGATTAATTTAAGCTATAAGAACAGTTAGCAAGAAGCCTGCCACGGCCATACAGTTTGAAAGCAACATAAGTCTCTGTGTTTACTTGGTCGGGTCTGAGAGGCTGTGGGACTGGCAGGTGAAAGAGATTTGCCCTGACTGTGGGCCAGGCAGGAAAACTCCAGCTTCAAATGGCGTCCAACATGGTGGCAAGAGTTTCCACCTAAAAACTGAGAAAAAAGATTCTAAAACAGAGCTAAAAACAGCTTCCTAATTGTCTCTCTCAAATGAGCGGCAGCTGCTGGTTTAAGCTACTTGTGGGTTTCTGGTGTGTGTGCTCGACCTGCAGTATGGTGGGAATGAGGCCTCTGCAAGTGGCACATTAAGCTGCATGGTGGATTTAGACTTTGCAGGTACAAAACAAAAAAAGAGGTTTTTGGGCTACATGCTGCTTGGATAAAAGCATAGACCCACGATAGCTCCCAGAGCTGGCGGTAAACGTAGCCATGTTGGGAAGCTGAGGTGGGCGGAGCCAGCAGCCACAGCTGCTGCAGTTTAAGGCAATAGATTCACAATAAGACAGATTCAGATGTAATAGTTTACAATGAGTGTAAAATATACGTAGGCTTGAAAGAGACAAAAAAGGTGATATATACAGTTATAGAAATAAATACATAGTTTAAAAAAATAAAGTCTTTAAAGAGACAGTAAAATTAATATAAAAATAAGCCACGTAAAGATGAATATTACACAGAGAATCTGGATTGTGTTGTCTTTGGGACTTTTAACTGCAGAAAAACATTTGATTGTAAAAGCTGTTGAGTTATGCCAAAATGTATATTTTAAAGATACCTTGACTTCAAAATTTGGATATAAGGATATGTTGCTTTGGAAAAGAGTCTCTTTTGTTCCCACAGAAAGCCAGAGGCTATGGATTTGTTCAAGATTAAGATACATCAGGTTTGACCAGCCAAGACCCCCTGAAGGTCTCCGATGACACCATGGCCCAGATGATCCAACATCCAGAATGGTTTGAAGGCATCTGGCTCAGACGATACAGCCTCACGGACTATTCCATAATTCTAAAATTTTCTTTGTTTCCCCATAAGATACAGAGCCCCCTTCCAGCAGGAAGTAGTAAGAGAAGCTACGCCCAAATTCCCAAATTATATGTAATTTTACTTTGTTAAGGTTAAAACCTTCCTTTTTGAAAAAAAAAAAAAAAAAAAAAGGGGAGGGGGAAGTGCTGTGGGATGTGTGGCAAATGTGTTGCTAATTAATCAATAAAACACTGATTGGCCGTTGGCTAGGCAGGAAGTATAGGCGGGGCAAGGAGGAGAATAAAGCTGGGAAGTGGAAGGCTGAGTCAGAGAGACACTGCCAGCCACCACGATGAGGAACAGCATGTGAAGATGCTGGTAAGCCACGAGCCATGTGGCAAGGTATAGATTAATGGAAATGGATTAATTTAAGCTATAGGAACAGTTAGCAAGAAGCCTGCCACGGCCATACAGTTTGAAACCAATATAAGTCTCTGTGTTTACTTGGTCGGGTCTGAGTGGCTGTGGGACTGGCAGGTGAGAGAGATTTGCCTTGACTGTGGGCCAGGCAGGAAAACTCAAGCAACAGAGCCCCAAACTCTTCCCGGGGTTGGGGCTCCCTTCTGCCTGTCCTATCCTTATCGCCCCTGTCTCCAGAAAGCACTGTGGCCTCCTCTACCCTGTGCTGTGACCTCTGCTGACAGACGATGGGGACAAAGGACAGCAGCTGATACTCAGCACACATCACCCAGCCAGTCACAGCTTCCTTCCTTCCGAGACAGGGTCATGTAGCTCAGGCTGGCCCAGGACTTACTATGCAGCTGAGGATGACCTTGAATTTGCAATCCTCTTGCCTCAGCCTCTGAGAGCTGGGGATGAAACCCAGGGCTTCCTGCATGCTAGGGAAGTGCTCTGCCACCTGAGCCACATGCCCAATTCCAGCAGCTGTTCTGGAAACCCACTCCTGGCCTTGCCCCGCTCTGCCCCAGGTATCAGTCCCTCTTATGCTAAGAATACCATTCCTGTCTGTCCAAGCAGCCAGTTTGGCCAGGGTTTGAGTGGGTCTGACCAGTCATTTTCTCCAGGCTTGCTGCTATGGCTCAGGGTGATGGCTGTTCAGACGTGGCTGATGTGAACCAATTATCAGGCATGAACCAGCTCAGTCTCCTACAAAATACTTTGTTTTTATTATCAGAGAGGGTCTTGCTGTGTAGCCCAGCCTGGCCTGGAACTTGTGATCCCCCTGCCTCAGCGTCCTGAGTGCAGACCTGAGTTTATTTTATGCTTCTTAGATATCTGTTCTGTGGTCACAGCAAACGAGGTGCAATCTCAATGGTGTTAATCCGGAGGATGGTCTGTGGGTTCACGATGACTGAAAGAGAGAACCTTGTCACGGGCCGGGCCTCATCTCCTTCCTAGACAGCTGGGCACCAGCTGTCCCCAACAGTGCATTCTGCCTGGCCCTGGCCATGTCCCTTGCCCCACTCTATTTGATGTGTACTGACCACCTCACTCCTGTCATGGGCCCCACCTACCACTGCAGATGCTGGAACCGCAGCAGCCCACGGTCAAGGGTCTGCTCCAATAGCCACGCTGGCCTTAAGGCCTCGGGGCAGGATGGGCCTACTCACTTTGGGAGACAGGGATGGGCGAGGTTCTCTCTTAACATAGACCATGGTGCTCCTGACTAGGGTGGGTATGAGACTATATCCCACTGCCTAGGACTGCTTTGCAACTGCCACTGTTACTATTTGGGGGGGATGCAGGGAGGGAGCTGATAAAAAAATTCTTTTTACTGTGTTTATGGGGCCCCTCTGCCTTGTAGGGAATGGTGTTCGTGGCTCTCTATCTGTTCATGGACAATTGGCTGCTTTGAGGACAGTGTCAAATGTCCACATCAGAACAAAGCAGGTAACGGAGTGGGTCACACCTACTAGGGACTAACAATTAGGCATTCCCTCAGGAATGAGGGGGTAGCGACATCTGCATTGAGGATACCCTGCACTTCCCCTTAGGAACCCCCTTACTCCAGACAAGAGAGAATGACTGGAGGGCAAGAGGCACTGGTGACCCTCCTGCCCTCCATGGTCCACCTGGCCTCAGCACCACATACCCGCTTTCTGGCACTGCCTCCCCATGACTTCCACCACCACAGCTAAGCCAACCACCATCTTGCCCCCCGTCCCAAAGGGAACGCAGTGCCCTGTGAAGTCACCCTCAGACTCCACCGTGCCCTCACTCAGGTCAGCGGCCTCATGGCATCACTCCTCCCTAGGACTGTTATTACTGGGGGTGGTGGTGGGGCTGACTATAAGAGAGCAATCTCCCTGTGGGAGAGCTTGTCTTTGCTTCTGCCCCGTCACCCGCGCAGCTCCTGCTAAAGCAGCCCTGGGGCAGCTCTCAGCTGGTGCCGGGGGCCCAGCCTGCAGCCTTCTCCCGTTGGTACTAGGCACTGTCGTCTCAACCCTGAACGCTCCTACGCTGCCCTCAGCCTCTCTCCTCACATTGGCTCCGGGGCTTCTTCAGCATCCTCTGCTTCCAGCCTTCAGATGAACCTGATCCTGTCACAGGCCTCCTCAACTCCTTAAACCTCAGCCAGCTGGCCACGGCCTGTACCACTCAGGAGGTTTGTACTTGGCATCTCCACCACACTGCTGGGCCCATTCCTAACTGGCCGATGCAGCATCACTGAGAAGGGAGAATGCAGACCTGCCTAGTGACCAAAGCACTTCAAAGGAGCACTATTGGCCCCTCCGCTTCCTGCAGAGGTCACGGACCTGGTCCTCAGCGTCTAATCATGTCTCCCTCTGAATTACCTGTGATGTCACATGTACCACACATGCCAGGAGCTTTCCATCCTATTACCTCCTAAGCCCAACCTGTGCCATGGAGGGTGAACTATATCCGCTCATGTGGGAGTTGCTTCTGGTTTTCCACGACAACCCAAGGTACCACTGCTGCCCCCCTGTGTCTCAAGTCAGGTGCCATGCTGGGGTGACAGCTGCCGTGTGGTCTGCGTGTCACGCTGGGGCCATGGGAGTAGCTCTGGGCCCTCACCCCACACAACACTGGCATGACTATCAGGGATGACATCACCCTGGTCTTGCTCAGCTACTTGGCAGGGAACATGGGTGACAACCACATGTGCTGGAGCACGGGCCTCAACACACTGTTCTGCACTAACTTTTTTTCCTCCTGAAGTTTTTCCTTTTCCTAAATTTCATGTTGATTTTGGGCCATGATTCTGTCTTTTCAATGACTGTGGCTTCAACTCGCACGAGATCCTTCCTAGAAAAAAGGAAAAGAAACAACAATTTGAAGGTGCACTGATAATGCACCTCCTTGATTGCTTTCAGCTTTACTCACACCTTGGGGAAGCTCCCAGAGGAGAGTTCCTGGCTTTGCAATGGGGTCTCACGCAGCCCAGACTGACCTGGAACTCCCTTTACATCCAAGGAGTGACTCTGACCCGATCCTCCTGCCTCTGCTTCCTATGCAGGAAGCAACAGACATGTGCCCACATCTGGTTTATAAACTGTAAACATTTTGAAAACAGTAAGAAAGCATAATGAAGAGCATGGCCTCCCAGTTCTTGGGAGGCAGAGGCAGGAGGATGGCCACAAATTCAAAGCCAGTCTAGTATACACTGTGAGTTCCAGTCTAACCAGACTACACAGTTAAACTCTGTCTCAAAAAGACAACAAAGAAAACTTTATTTTTTCTTAATTTTGTTTGTAGTGCTGAGATATAAACCCAGGGCCTCAAGCTTAACAGTAGGCACCCTATTCCTGAGCCGAACCACCAGCCCTTAAGATGATCTAAAAGGCCACACTGGCTGCTGGCTATGGTGTTGCATGCCTTTGATCCCAACATCCAGGAGGCAGAGGCAGTCGGATCTCTGTGAGTTCAAGGCCATCCTGGTCTACCTAGTGAATTTCAGGACAGCCATGGCTGTTACACAAGAGAGACCCTGTCTCAGAAAACCAAAATAAAATAAAAGAGAGGCTGCACTGTAACGGATCAGTGACCGACCAGTCACCTGACTGGATGTCCCCTGGGGCAGCAAACACCTTCCAGAATGGTATAGGAGGGTGCTGCATCTAGCTCTCAGAGTGATGTGCGATAATCCCCACTGGGCCCAACCACACAGTGTCCCATCTGTGGACCAAGCCTGTGTTTAGCAGCTCATTACCCGAGGAGTGGCTTGCCGAGGAGTGTGAAGTTGTCTGCCCCGACCAGCAGGACCTGAGAGGATAAAATGTAGCGTATTTAATCCCTGGCTCCTCACCAAGGTCACAGAAACCACTGGGAGCAGGGAGTGGGTGATGCCCACATGTTGAAACTAGACAGGAAACTGAAAATACAGTGAGGCCCAGGGCCCACAGTGGAGGGAGACAAATGACCTCTGCAAGCTGTTCTCTGACCCCCTCCATCTGCTGGAGAGGTAGATGCTGGAGGATCAGGAGTAGTCTTGTCTACACAGCAAGTTTGAGGCTAGCTTGAGATACAAGAGACTTTGTCGCAAATACAAATAAAATTATCAGACCAAGCTGCTCTGGCTGCCATGACTGCGGCCCGCCCAGCAGCATCATGCTGGAACTTCCCAGCCTCCCTTCAACAGCAGGCACTACAGATCTCGCTCTGAGCTCGAATGGCGGTTTATATGGTGACTGAAAATGCTATGGAGGCACAGCTCGGCCTCCTTGCCCTCCACCAGCCCTGGTTTTCCTTTTGCTCTGCCCCCACACTGACCCTACTCCCCATCCACTGTGGCTGGGATTCCTGGGTTCCAGCATAGCTGAGAAAACCCTCCCAGTGACGCCCGTTTGGTGCCTGAGTCCCCGAGTCCACAAAACAGCCTGCACCTCACCTTCTCCAGCCGAATCCTGTCCCCACACTGGACGTCCAAGTCATTTTCAATTAGAATCAGGTCCTCGGAGGTCACCTTCCATTGGTGGCTGGCGAAGTGCACGACAGCGAAGAGCCGGCCATACTGGCCCGTGGCGATCAGCTCATTCACCTTCCTTACAACCTCTGCAGGACAGCAGTTGGCAATCATCCACTGGACAGGCGGCGGGCCGGCCGGCCGTCTACTTGTGAGGGTGCTCCCTGCAGTCGTCCAGCCTTGGGCCTAGGGTTGGGGCTGGGTGCTCACTGGACCCTGCAGTCGTCCAGCCCCGCCTCCCCACCCGGTGGGCAGGTTCAGGGTTGGGCTGGTGCTGGCAGGAGTGCTGCCAGGGCTTGTCACTTCGGCAGTTCTGGGGCGGGACCCTCACCTTGCTTTGCTTTTTAAAAAAATCAATTAAGAGCCAGTGGACAAGCTGAGCATGAATGGCACATGCCTATAACCCCATTATTTGGGAGGTTGAGGCAGGAGGACTGCAGTGAGTTTGAGTCTAGCCTGGGCTACACCCCAGGGTGAGGTGTAAGCAGTCTGAGAAGTGAAAGGACAGTCCTTCTGCAGCCTGAGGAGCCAGAATTCTCTCTCTCTGAGTTGGCAGGGCCCTCCTGCCCTCCCCCACACTTCTTCTCTGCCCTCATCATCACATGCTGGCTCAAGCCATAGTCCCCTAGCCCTCAACTTTGCCCTGAGTGGTACCCAGTGAGCACCCAGCCCCAACCCTAGGCCCAAGGCTGGACACATAGGATGGACATGACAATTCCTGCTCTGGAGACAGACCGAGACCAGAAGTAGCTCCTGGCATCCCTGGTGAAGGCTCAATGAGGAAGAGCCTTCAGTATCCTTGGGCTCAACATCCACAGAACTGGCCAAGACAGACAGATGGAAAATATTCAGAAAACCACAACAAAAATAAAAAAAAAAACTGGTGTATGCACCAAACATATGCAGACCTCTCCTGGTGGTGGTGCCCTCAACAGTGCAGCGGAGTGAGCAGAGTACAGTGGAGTGAGCGCAGTGCAGCGGAGTGAGCACAGTGCAGCAGAGTGAGCAGAGTGCAGCGGAGCGAGCAGAGTGCAGTGGAGTGAGCGCAGTGCAGTGTAGTGAGCAGAGTGCAGTGGGGTGAGTGCAGTGTAGTGAGCAGAGTTTAGTGGGGTGAGCAGAGTGCAGTGGGGTGAGCAGAGTGCAATGGGGTGAGCAGAGTGCAGTGGGGTGAGCAGAGTGCAGTGGGGTGAGCAGAGTGCAGCAGAGTGAGCAGAGTATAGAGCAGTGAGCGCAGCACAGTGCAGTGAGCAGAGTGCAGTGGAGTGAGCAGAGTGCAGCGGGGTGTGCGCAGTGCAGTGGAGTGAGCAGAGTGCAGTGGAGAGAGCAGAGTGCAGTGGGGTGAGCAGAGTGCAGCGGAGTGAGCAGAGTGCAGTGGGGTGAGCGCAGTGCAGTGGGGTGAGCAGAGTGCAGTGTGGTGAGCAGAGTGCAGTGTAGTGAGCAGAGTTTAGTGGGGTGAGCAGAGTGCAGTGGAGTGAGCGCAGTGCAGTGAGCAGAGTGCAGTGGAGTGAGCAGAGTATAGAGCAGTGAGCGCAGCACAGTGGAGTGAGCAGAGTGCAGTGGGGTGAGCAGAGTGCAGCAGGGTGAGCAGAGTGCAGCGGTGTAAGCAGAGTGCAGTAGGGTGAGCAGAGTGCAGTAGGGTGAGCAGAGTGCAGTGGGGTGAGCAGAGTGCAGCGGGGTGAGCAGAGTGCAGCAGAGTGAGCAGAGTGCAGTAGGGTGAGCAGAGTGCAGCGGGGTGAGCAGAGTGCAGCAGAGTGAGCAGAGTGCAGTGGGGTGAGCAGAGTGCAGTGTAGTGAGCAGAGCGCAGTGGAGTGAGCAGAGTGCAGCGGGGTGAGCAGAGTGCAGAAGGGGCTCCAGAGGATAGGCAGGGCCTGCACAGGCTGCACACTTTGCTGTTCCCCATCAGGGCACGACATTCATGGATTCTGATATCTGTGGGAAGTCCTCCCACCGAACCCACAGACCCCTAGGCAGGACTATATTTATCTTGAAGAGCATCTCAAACAGTCTGTTAAATGCCAGAAGATTGCCTGCGACGACGGGAACTCACAAGTGACTCTGCAGCTGACAGAGCTGTGCTGCCTTTCCTGACATGTAGCCCAGGCTGGACACGAACTTGTGATTGTGAGGGTTGGGATGCCAGGCGTGCACCGACACACGACATATCTGGAGGTGGAGGTGGACCCACTCCCCACTCCCATCACTTGGCTGCCTTGGGGCAGGTGCTGGAGGGCTGTTTATCAGTGAAGGCACACCTTAAATGTTGCTCACACGTGCTGTGGCTCAGAGCACTCAGAAACCTGTCATCTTGCTCCATGGCAATGACTGCCTCCATGGCTCATGAGAATGGACACTAGGTGCTACCCACTCATTTCCCTTTTTGTTCTAGTTTTTGAGATAGAGCCTAGGCTGGCCTCAAACTCTCAGTAATCCTCCTGCCTGGGCCTCCCACGTGCTAGGGCTACAAAGGCCACCCTGCACGGCCCCTGCAAAGTCTTACCTGCATGGTGTCTGGTCTCTTCAACTGGGTCTGGCAGAACCACTTCTTGCCAGGGTGGTGAACTCAGGGAGGTCTTAGGAACGTATCTGCAAAAGCCATTTCATAAGTTCACATCACATGCACATGAAAGGCAGCTTCAAGCGCCCAAGAAACAGTTGTGTGGTGTCAGAGGGTGTGTGTAGAAGCTTGCTATGGAGGGCTATGAGATCCACAACACCAACGCTGGCTCTAGATCACTAACATAGGAGTTCTAACCGTTCTGTCCCCAAGGGAATGTGCAGACTTCAGACCTAAGCCTTGCCTGTCCATGCCATTCACAAGCACATCTGTGCAATGAATGGACACTTTCCCACCATACCAGTTCTCAAAGTCTCTAGGAACATGAACTCATGGTCTGTGGCCAGGCAGTGACCTTGGGGGACCAGGAGTAGCTAGAGGAGCTGTTCTCTAAGAGTCTCTGTTCTGAGTGCCATTAGGTTCAGTGACTGGGCAGGACAGATAGAGAACATGGAAAGAGGGAGCTGGGAAAAGTCTGGCAGGAGGGCTGGACCTGTCACAGGAGAATCGGAAGAACAGGCTACTCAGTGAAATGCCACTTGGGGGTTCTTCATGTTTTCAGACTATGTTTTGTAATTTATCCCTCTGAGAATCAAAGAGGCTTCTGCTGCTGAGACTATCCACACAGCAGGCTTACTTATATAGTTTTGGGCCAAACCTGTATGCCAGATGCTGTTCTGGGGGTATGCATATATGTAACTTATGCATACATGCATGTATTACTTCTGTTGGGGATAGAACTGCATGTATGTGAGTGCATATGTATATGCATTTGTGCTAGAGGTGGAACCCAAGGCCTCAAGTATGTTAGGCAAACATGCTATCACTGAGCTATAGCCCCCCACAACCCCATCAAAATATAGACTTTTCTGTTCTTGTTTGTTGTTTTGTTTTAAAGACAGGGTCTCTCTATTGTGTAGCTCTGGCTATTCTGGAACTTGCTATCTAGATTAGGCTGGCATCAAACTCAGAGATCCATCTGCTTCTGCCTCCCAAGTGCTGGGATTAAAGGCATATACTACCAAGTCTGCCATCACACCCAGCCTCAAATTTAGAGAAGTATTTTGGTTTGTTTGTTTTGTTTTTGTTTTTCATAGGGTTTCTCTGTGTAGCTCTGGCTGTCCTAGAACTTGCTCTCTAGACCATGCTGGCCTCGAACTCAGAGATCTGCCTGCCTCTGCCTCCTGAGTGCTCAGATTAAAGGTTTGTGCCACCACTGCCCAACTTGAGAAGTTTTAACTTGAAAGTAACATTTTTACAAAGGAATGAAAAAAATCATCAAACCCACATATTGGTATTATTACCCTTGTGGATATGAAGTGTTCTGTGAATTGAATCTTCGAGAAGCAGACTGGAGGGAGGCTGTAAGAACAAGAGAAACATAGTGGGCAGTTACTCTGAGGAAATGCACAGATCTGTTGCGAGTGTCTGGTCTGACCTATGGGATCACAACCTGCCTCTGGAAAAGTCCAGGTGATGACTGATGATGGCTGGGGGGTGGGAGGGGGGTAAAATACTTGCTATATGAGTGTGAGAACCCAAGTTCAGATCATCAGCATTAAAATAGGCTGATCCACCAGGCACAGCACCACCCATTGTTACCCCAGCACTGGGGAATAGAGACAAAGGGATCTCGGGGGCTGGTTGACTAGCTAATTGTGGGAGCCTGTTCTTGGGTTCCTCGTGGCTTTACCCAGCAGGTCCTCATAGAGGATGATTAGGACCACGGGCCTGAGTGCAGGTGTCTGAGATGGTCTGCACTTGGCTGTGCTGGGGGGAGGTCTTTTGCTCCACCCCTTGGCGTCTCTATAAAAACCCTGGGGCAGAGACAGTCGGGGCCCGTTGGAATAGGTTCCAGGCCCTCTCGAGGCTATCCTTTATTTTCGATCTGTTTATCTCCGCGATATTCTCCGCAATAAATCCTTCTATCTAATATTTCCTGCTGCTCGCACTCAAGAAAACTCTGGGGAACTGTGGGGGTGGTTGGGTAAACGCCCCACAGCTAATCTAACCAAAATGGCCAGCTCCAGGTTTAGTAAGAAACCTTGAGAAATAAGGTGGGGAGGGGCTGGAGGGATAGGTCTTATAGAGGGCAAAGTTTGCTTCCTAGCACCTACATGACAGCTCACAACTGCCTGAACTCCAGTTCCAGGGGAATCTGTGATAAGTCAGCCTGACTCCATCTTAGGTGTGAAAGCCATCTTAGAGTAAAGACAAACCAGGTTTGTTCATGTTTATGATTAAATCTGTTTCTCAAGGGTCAGGTTTGCCCCACTTGTGACCTTAACTACAAATGGTTCTGTACTGCCTGTTCCAGGAAACAGCAACTGTGCTTCTGTTTCAAAAGGTTATTATGACCACCTGTTGTTAGACCACCTTGTTATAACTGACTACCTTGTTATGACCACCTTGCAACCATGTCTTTGTTTCAGAAGGTTAATATGACCAACTTGTTATGCTTACGTTTTGCTTCTGTAACCCTATTTGCCTGCCAAATCCTCCATTTGGAAACTCCCTACTCCTGAACTATAAGAACTTATCTCACCCATGTCCAATGCTGACCTTTTGAACTCTGCCTTAGGGGGAAGCAGCTGTGTACATGAATAAAAAAAATTTGTCCATGATGATTTGGGTTGGTGGTTTTTCTCCTCAAATCTGAGATTAATATCTGATCCCTTCTTTTGGACTCCAAAAGCACCTTCACTAAAATGCACATATAAGACACCTCTCATACACAAACAAACATCAAAATAAATTTTAAAAGAAAAAAGAAAGGAAGGAAGAAGGAAAGAAAAAGAAAAGGTAGAAGACAAATAGTGGTCATCTGACATTGTCATCCAGTCTCCACACAGGCATTTGCACCCACCTGCACACATACATACACACAACACAAATTCAACCCAAAAAAGTTCGGCCGACAAAACTAAAGACACATTACTAAGTTACTAGTTATGCTTCAAGATGGTTCATCCCATGGTCTAAGATCCGAGGGTGGCTAGCAGCCCGAGGACAAATGTCCACGTTCAGGCGTTGAAACCCTATCTAGAATCGCTTCTCTCTAAGTCCCCTCTATATGGCCCTGGGTGGCAATTCTCTGAGCCTGTTTGCGTCTTTGTAATATAGGACCTACACATACGTTTAAGAGCGCTTGTTATTATTAAACAACGAATTGAAGGAACCGCGTTCTCATCCCAGGTTCTCGTACTCCCAAATCCCGTGCAATATTCACGATGCATGCAACCAACACACCAGACACCAAGGCGGACTCAGACAGACGTGCGGCAAACAGCAGGCGCACTGCTTCTGTTTCCTCCCTCCCCAGGCCTCCCTGGTCTCACCAGCTCCGGGTCCGGAGGATGCCAGGATGCTGCGGCTACATACAGACACCAGCCTCCCGAAAGCGCCTGGCAACGCCAAGGCCGCTATGGACGCCGCCATTTTTCCACAGTCCCAACCGGAAGCGGAAGCTGCGTGAACCTCGTGCTTCGACTCACTATCCGGGTGGGAAACACCAGGAAGAGGGGAACACGGGTCCTACTGGAATCACTGGCTTAGCAGGGAACACAGGAAACGGGTCCGTCAGGATTCACTGTCCCGACAGGGAGTACAAGTCCGTTGAGGACACTGGCCCGGTAGGGGACAGGGTCCGACGGGAACACAGGTCCCACAGGACCAACTGGACCAATCGGGCTGCACCGCAGAGGAGATGGCCTCGTCCACCGTGGAGAGTTTCGTGGCCCAGCAGCTACAGCTGCTGGAGCTGGAGCGGGACGCCGAGGTGGAGGAGCGCAGGTAAGTGCGGCCGCGGGTCTCTGGGCTTCTGCAACGCTCGTTCCTAGTCTCCCGGAGCGGGTCTGGTGTTGGCGGCGGGCCGGGCTGGGCCAGTGGGCAGCACGCGGAGTCGGCCCTCGGCGAAGACTGCAAAGCGGTGTCAGGGCCGCACGCATGTCATCCCAGCATTCGGGGAGTCGAGGCAGGAGGATCGTGAGTTCAAGGTCTTTGGCTACATGGCCAGTTTGAGGTCAGCCTGTGCTACAGGAGACCCTTTGCCACCACCACCACCCCCCCAAAAAAAAAAAAAAAGAGAAAGAGAGGGAGGGAGGGAGAGGGAGTAATCTGCAAGTCAAGCTAGAACCTTGAACCATGGTTAGGGTGTTGGAGGTAAGAGGCAGAGAGGGAGTAAGGTGTAAATAGGAGGCCCACAGGACTTGCTGAAAGATGGCGTAGAGGCATGGGAAGACTATGGCAGACCTGGAGCAGGTTAAGCAGTACCAATCCTGCGAGCTGTGGGAGGGGCAGGGTTGGAGTGGAGCAGATTCTAATTTGGTGCCTATAAGCAGAACTCTTTCCTCGCTTACTTTTCCTGCAAGGGACTGAAATAGGAAGGGTGTGGACACAAACAGCTATCCTGTGTCTTCCAGGTCCTGGCAGGAACACAGTTCTCTGAAAGAGCTCCAGAGCCGAGGGGTATGTTTGCTGAAGCTTCAAGTATCCAGCCAGTGCACCGGGCTGTACGGACAGCGGCTGGTCACCTTTGAGCCTAGGAAATTCGGACCTGTGGTGGTGCTTCCCAGCAACAACTTCACTTCTGGTAGGTGTCTGATGTAGACCACTGCTGGTGTTCAGATTAAGGCTTGTGCTCTCCCAGAGGCTGCAGGACAGACCCAGATGGAGTATGAAGCAATGAAAACTTCCTATTCAGAAATGGGACAGTTGTCATGGCTGGTCTTGTTGTTTTGAGTCAGGGTCTGAAGTTGACTTTATAGTTGAGGATGACTTTGAGCCTTGAACTGATCTTGCCGTTACCTCCCAGTTGCTGGGATTACAGGCCTACACCATCATGCCTGACTTTTTGTTGGTTTTTGGAGCTAGGAATGTGACTCACTGTGTAGGCCGGGCTGTACTAGAAGTTGCAGTGAGCTTTCTGTGTCTGCCTACTGAGTTCTGGGGTTGCAAGTGTACACTGCCACCTTTGGCTGTGACCACACTGCTTTTTGGTTGCCTGGATTGGCAGCTTTCTCTTTGCAGTGCCTGGGATAGAGCCCAAGGCGTCCGGCATGCTGAGCAAGCACCGAGCCATTGCACTGCACGCTGGAGCTTTTTGACCACACACCAGGGATGCTGGGTTGCCTTCAGCCCTGAAAGCTGAGGGCCAGCGGGGCTGCCTGTGCTGTCCTCTTTTGTTTTGTCTTTTAATGTGCACTGGTGTCTTGCCTGCGTGTATGTCTGTGTGAGGGTGTCGGGTCCCCAGGAGCTGGAGTTATAGATACAGACAGTTGTGAGCTGCCGTGTGGGTGCTGGGAATCGAACCCGGGTCCTCTGGAAGAGCAGCCAGTGCTCTTAACTGCTGAGCCATCTGTCCAGCCCTGTGCTGTCCTGTTTTGAGTGGCAGTCTCTGACTTCATAGACTCCTATTCCAAGAGTTTTCAGTTCCCCTGCTGGGTTTGAAGACGGTAAGATGAGGGGGAGGGGAGGACGAAGGAAGCTGCTGGTGGCTGTGAGACCAAGCAGAACTTGAGATCGTGACCTTGTTAAGGGAGCTACGTTCAGTCCGCCCCCTCGGGAGATGGAGCAGGAGCGCCTGCCACTGTCAGGCGTGAGGGAGCAGGGCGGAGCATGTTCATTGTCCTCTCTGAAGCTGTGTGGAGTGACTGCCGTGATGGGTGGTGGTAACGGGAATTGAGCCTCTGTGTGGAAGGCCAGCAAGCTGGAGTGGTGGTGTGTGGACACCGCTGTTGACCAAATTCAGGGGGTGTGGCTATTGTCCATCTTCTGAGGGGCAGTCTCAAGTCTCAGTCACTCAGAAGTGGCGATCCTGAGGTGAGGGGTCCTGCACAGGGTGGGGTATGGGGAGTCCGACACACAGCTCAGCTTCTGCCCCAGGAGCATCTTTGCCATATCCGTTTGTCTTTCTAAAGTCAGGGAGGAGACCAATAAGATCCAAGGCACAGGGGAAACTCACACATGGGTGAGGTGGCTCCAGGGAGTCACACATGGGTGAGGTGGCTCCAGGGAGAAAGGTGCTTGAATTCAGTTCCCACGATCCACATCGTAGAAGCGGGGGTGGGGGGGGTGGGGGGTGGGGGGGTGGGAGGGGGACCAGTTGCCATGAGCTGTCTTCTGACCTGCGCATAACAATCCATAACACACACAGATAATTAAGTGCATGATGATATATATTGTTTGAAATCATATATATTTATTTGAAATATACAGGAAATGATCACATACCATAATATTTAGCTGGGTTTGTTTTTGCAGGTGATATTGCGGGTCTGTATGATGCTAACGAAAGCAGCCAGCTGGCTACTGGGGTCCTGACCCGCATCACTCCAAAGTCGGTCACAGTGGCCTTTGATGAGTCCCATGACTTCCAGTTGAACCTGGACCGAGAGAATACCTACAGACTGCTGAAGCTCGCCAACGATGTTACCTACAAGCGACTGAAAAAGTGAGCATTCCAGGCTGAAAATCGGAGGGGCATTATCCTTGGATGGGACTCATGGACACCCTTACTTGTGTTGAGGGAGGGAGTGGCCTGTCTGCTGGGTGCTCTCAGGTGATGGTGTCCCGGAACTGCTGTCCCAAAGAGCTCCTCATTTTGGCTCTGGTTCCTCGCAGAGCGTTGATGACACTGAAGAAGTACCACTCTGGGCCAGCGTCCTCACTCATAGATGTCCTTTTGGGTGACTCCACCCCAAGTCCCACCACTGAAATACGTGAGGATTTTTTAATTTCTTTTTTAAGATTTATATGTGTGTGTGTATGTGTGTGTGTGTGTGTGTGTGTGTATGTGCGCACGTGCCAGAGGTTGCTATCACGTATCTTCTTCAGTCCCTTTCCGCCCTGTTTTTTCTCTATTATTACGTGTCGTGTGTGCATGTGTGTGTGTGCACCTGGTTGTTAAGTGATCACATGTCTTCCTCAGTCCCTTTCCGCCCTGTTTTTTCTTTATCTATTATTGTGTGTCGAATGTGCCTATGGAGGTCAGACAGCAGCTGTGAGTTGGTTCTCTCCTTCCTGCCGTACATGGCCCTAGAGACTGAACTCAGATCGTCAGCTGTGGCAGTGCCGTTATGCACTGAACCATCTCACTGACGCCAGCTTATGTTTGAGTTTTGAGGGAGGGTCTCTCACTGAACTTGGAGCTCACTGACTAGCTAGGCTGATTGGCCTGTGAGTCCCAGGGATCCACCTGTCTCCACTTCCCGGTGCTGGGACTGTAGAAGCGCTTTACCGTACCCAGGTTTTACATGGTGTTGGAGACCCAAACACAGGTTTCATGCTTGGATGGCAAAACACTTTGCCTATTGAGTAGTCTCCCCAGCCCCATACCACAGTTTTAAATGATACTCTTACCTTTTTTTTTTTTTTTTTTTTTTTAAATAGGTCTCATGTAGCCCAGGCTGGTCTTAGTCTCAAACTTACTCTATATCCAATAATGACCTTGAACTCCTGACATGCTTCTACGTCCCGTGTGCCACAATACTCACCTCAAAAATATATTAGCTGCCTTTAAAGACTGGTGTGTCCTGATTGTAGCTGTTATCTCATTAACAAGAATTAGATAAAATGTAGAATGTGCCAGAAACTTGGGATTTGGTAGTGCATGCTCTGTCTCCCATCCCGCTCTTTTTTTTTTTTTTTTTTTTTTTTTTTTTTGGTTTTTTCGAGACAGGGTTTCTCTGTGTAGCTTTGCGCCTTTCCTGGAACTCACTTGGTAGCCCAGGCTGGCCTCGAACTCACAGAGATCCGCCTGGCTCTGCCTCCCGAGTGCTGGAATTAAAGGCGTGCGCCACCACCGCCCGGCCCATCCCGCTCTTTTGATAGTTGCAGGCCTGTTGCCTCTCACAGGTCCAGGTCAGCACCTTCTCGTAGGAGCCTGGTGCACTCGGGTGTCCCTGGTGGATACTGGGGTGGAGCTGAGCACAAGAGGCCATTTGGGCTGGAGTGCCTCGGTGGGTCAAGTGCCTGCTGTGCAGTGTGAGAGCCTGAGTTCAGATCCCCAGAACCCGAATGGTCATGCATGTAGTTCTAGCACTCCTACTACGAGATGGGAGGTAGAAACAAAATTCCTGGAAGTGTGTAGGCCAGCTGACCTGGCTGCACACTGGTCAACAACAGACCTGTGTCAAAGAAGGTGGAAGACGAGGCCAACACCCGAGGTTGTCCTCTGACCTCTACAAGGATACTGTCACACAGGCACACATGCACACACAACACACACGCACATGCACATACATGCATGCTCGCACACATACAGATGATTTTTTAAGAGAACTTTATTAGTTATTTGAGTCTTCCATTATCCAAAATAAAGGCACGATCCTTTGTCTTTGTTATTTTTATGGTCACTTAAGAGTGATAAAACGATGGAAATGAATATGCCCCAAGAAAGTTTCTTCACGTCTGTTATAATAGAGCATGAGTTGGCAAAGTTCTTAGGAAGCAGGTTGTCAACATCTAGACTTTAGAGCCATATAATGTCTTTTGTAACTCACCTGCCGTGGCACCCAGCAGCCATTGGTTGGATTATAACCAAATGGCGTGGCACTTTCTCCTAAAATGAGGGACAGTCAACAGCAGCCTAGGTGTTTGTTCCTGTTCCTGGAGAAAGCTTGCTTTGGAAATGAGAGCTTGGGACTGTAGCTCAACTGACAGCATGCTTGTCTAGCACAAATGAAGTGCTGGGTTCCATCTCCGGCACAACTACACCAGGTGTGGTGGTGTAGCCTGTAATCCCAGCACTCACGGGGTGGAGGCAGGAGATCAGAATGGCAGGGTCATCTTCACCTACTTAGAGAGTCTGAGGCTAGCCTGGGCAATATGAGACCTTGTTTAAAAAAAAAAAAAGTACAAGCACACTTTTAATCCCGGAATTTGAGGGGTAGAAGCAGGTAGGTCTCTGAGTTTTGAGGCCAGCTTGGTCTACCTAGTGAATTCCAGACTATTCAAGGTTACATAGTGAGATCCCGTCTCAAAGAACAAGAAAACAGAGCAGACTGATTCTGTGCTGTGTAGCTCAGCCTGGAGTCCAGCCTGCTCTGTGTGCTGTTTCTTCCTGATTGCTGACAATGGCACCTTCTCCCACAGCCCCACTCACTTTCTACAACACGACCCTGGACCCTTCCCAGAAAGAAGCTGTGTCTTTTGCGCTGGCCCAGAAAGAGCTGGCCATCATCCACGGGCCTCCTGGTACCGGGAAGACGACAACCGTGGTGGAAATAATCCTGCAAGCTGTGAAGCAAGGCCTAAAGGTGGGCAAAGAGCAGTCATCAGAATATGCTGGAGTTAGTGTGTGGGCTCTGCTCCTGCTTTGGACGAATTTCCTCACCTCAGCGTGAAGCGTCTGATCTCAGATTACGATACTGGGAAAGTTCCTAGACTGTCCTCGGGGCACCAGCTCTCAGGTCCAGTCGGGAGCCCTCAGCTCACAGCTGGTTCCTCCTGACCTCCCAGGACGGGTCCCCGTGCTTTCTTTCTATAGACTGGCGATAATTTTAAAAAGCTGGCGAGGACTTTCCACATCAATACAATACAATCTTGTTTGTACTGTGTAAGCAAGACAGACAGACAAGGTACAGAAACCAGAAGTTACCAGTGAGGTATGTTTCACAGACTGCCAACTCCTAAAGTTGGGACCCACCCCATTGGCTAGCTGCAAGTGTAGGGTCCCTTTCCAATAAAACATCTGTTGCTGGGGGAGGGCCTCTCACCTGGTAAAGGCTTGCCAAAGCTGTGACTGAACTCAGGGCTGTTGCTGGCCATTTTACCAAAACACTGGCAGACAGGAGCTGGTCAAAAGAAATGGGTTAATACTGGCCAAAACTAGGAGAGAAAACTCCCGGGCTTCTCTGGTGTTCTCCACTTGAATCTTTTCCTCTCTGCCTCTTCCCTTCTCTCCCTCTCTACCCCTCCCCACCCTCTAGAGACTCTCTTCCCCTCTCCCATCCCTCCCCACCCTCTCCCTGTCTCTCTGTCTCTCCTCACTGTATAGCCCAGGCTGGCTTTGAACCCACATTGACCTTCTTGCCTGAGCCTCCTGAGCACTGGGGTCACAGATATGTGCCATTGCACTAGCAGCTTGGGAGTCAGCTGGCAGTGTTCAGTGCTTAGGATGCTTAGGTTGTGGGTATCTGGGTTCTGGTTATCCGGACGTGGTCTGGGTTGAGTGCCATGCCCTCAACATCATGTATTTACTCTCTCATTTAGTACCTACTTCCTGTCCTTTAAGGGTTATTGTTTCATTTAATGTGTTGGTTAATTTAATTTGTTTTTGTTGTTGTTTTTTGTTTTTCAAGACAGGGTTTCTCTGTGTAGCCCTGACTGTCTCGGAACTTATTTTGTGAACTAGGCTGGCCTCAAACTCAGAGAGATCTGCCTGCTTCTGTCTCCCGAGTGCAGGGATAAAAGGCATGTGCCACCACTGCCTGGTAGATAAGTGGTTTTAATTAGGAGGGAACTGCTAGAAGCCTCACTGCCTGCTTTCCCAGGTTCTGTGCTGTGCTCCCTCCAACATCGCTGTGGACAACCTGGTGGAGCGCCTGGCCCTGTGTAAGAAGCGGATTCTGCGCCTGGGGCACCCTGCCCGCCTCCTGGAGTCTGCTCAGCAGCACTCACTGGACGCAGTGCTAGCGCGCAGTGACAACGCCCAGATTGTTGCTGACATCAGAAAGGACATCGACCAGGTCTTTGTAGGTGTCGTAGAGCCAGTCACCCCTGGCATGAGCTTGTCTGAGCTTTAGTCTTTAAAGAGTGATGTTCTGTTCTGCCCAGGTTCCTCCTTCTAATCTTCTGCTTCTGTTAGCGCAGTTAGTACTTTATAATCCAGGGCTGTGGGTGTGGCTCGGTACGGTGCCCCCCTAGCTGGCACAAACCCTGGGTTCAACCCCAGCACCACATAGAATTGAGCATGGTTGCTCAGGCCTGTCATCTGAGCTCTTGGGAGGTAGAGTCTGGAGGATCAGAAGTTCAAAGTCATCCTGGGTTGCATAGTGAGTTCAAGACCAGTCTGGGCTACCTGAGACAAAGGGGACCACTCTTTAGTGTTGAACCTCTCTTGAGTTTGGACTGCTTACTGGGGCCAGAGAACTGCACTGAGCGTTTAGTAGGGATCCTGCTGCTTTGGGAGTGTAGAGCAGGTGAGAAACTGTCCAGAAGAAAGTGTGTCCTGGGCTTGGGGGAGGTGCAGGGCAGAGCAAATGCCAGTGCACATAGCCCTTGCTTTCATCTGGAAGGAAAAGCAGCCAAAATAAAGATGTCCTCGGTGCCTCCCCAGCACTGGCAAGGTGGGCTGGCCGATACTGACAAGACCAAAAATACGTGGAAGAGTAAATCCCTTCTGGAATTGTTGGTCCATGTCACCTCCCGTACCAAGGACACCAGGCTTGTAGAGCAAGGTGGTGGTGGGCTCCAGGTGAAGCTGGTGGTTATAACTGGATCTCTAGTTCACATCCACATCCATATTTTCCTTGGTTTTCCTGGGCTGGGCTCTGTCCTCCCATCAGCAATCCCCCTGCCTCACCTTGGCACTCCTTGGTGGCCTCACCACTGGGGAATGATGGCAGCAGAGAGGATGCCGGGGCAGGAGTCCTCCCGCTTTTTGGGAGATTGGAGGCTGCATGATGCAGCTCGAGGTGCCACCCTGGGGTCAGATGGTGCATGTGGAGGTGGGAACAAGGAGGAGTGTGCTGCTTGGGCTCAGGCAGCGTACTGTGTCCCCCTGCCCACGTGTGATGATGGTGAGCTCAGCCTCTGGCTGAAGTTCCCATCCAAGTCCAGACTGACACTTTCTTGTCTGGAACACCAGCTGTCTGTTGTCCACGGTCACAATCGTAGCTGTCCCTTCATGCCCCTTGGTGGGGACTGGCCCCTGCGGCAGGTGGGCTGTGGGCTTCCTTCATGATGGTTCTGCTATTCAGCACTTCTCAGGAACTTGCTGAGCTGCATTTCTGACTGCCTGAGAGCAGCGTAACAGAAAAGAAGTGCAGAGTCTTCTTGGAGTAATTACCGATTTTTCTCCTAGGGCAAGAACAGAAAGACCCAGGATAAGAGAGAGAAAAGTAATTTTCGAAATGAAATTAAGTTACTAAGGAAGGAACTGAAGGAGAGAGAAGAAGCAGCCATAGTTCAGAGCCTCACTGCTGCAGACGTGGTCCTAGCCACCAACACAGGTGAGAGCCCAGCCCTCCCGCCACACGGCCTTGGCCACGGAGTCTGCAACAGCTGGGGCTCTTCCTGGGACTCACAGAGCCTCTGGGCTGGGATTTGCTGCTGTGTGGGGAGTCTTTTTTTTTTTTTTTTTTTTTTCGAGACAGGGTTTCTCTGTGTAGCTTTGCGCCTTTCCTGGAACTCACTCTGTAGCCCAGGCTGGCCTCAAACTCACAGAGATCCGCCTGAGTGCTGGGATTAAAGGCGTGTGCCACCACAGCCTGGCTTGTGTGGGGAGTCTTGTAACTTCAGAACCAATGTCTTTCACAGACATGGGCTATTCTGGGTATTCTGTCTTTGTGTATGTGTGTGTGTGTGTGTGTGTGTGTGTACATACGTACATGTGCACGTTTGAATGCGTGCATGGGCATATGAGCCGTGCACAGGCCAGAGGAAGAGGTCAGATGTCGCTCTCTGCTGCTTTCTGCACTGTGTCTCTCACTGAACCTGGGCTAGGCCGGTGGCCAGCAGGCCCCAGCAGAGCTCCTGCCTCCACCTGTGACAGTGCTGGGCTCTAGGCTCGGTGGGCTACTCCCCCTTGTTTACATGGGCACTGCAGAGTTGGATCAGGTCCTTGTACTTCTGCAGCAAGTGTTCTTACCCACTGGGCCATCTTCCCCGACCTCCTCCTACTTCCTTAGAAGAGGCAGCGTAGCCCGGTCTGGCTTGGAACTCACTGTGTAGCTCGGACTGACCCCAGACTCTGAGTGATGCTCCTGCTTCAGTCTCTGGTTGCTGGGCTTGTAGGTGTGTGCCATCACACTGGCTTCCTTTCTTCTCTGATACGGCTTCTAGCTCCTCTTGTGGCAGCCCACAAGTTCTGTGTTCTCATTTTCACTCATTTCAAATGCTGATTTGCTGTTTGTTGATGGGGAGAGGGGGATGCCATGAAGTCTTGGTTTCCGTTTTGACTTACTTATTTAGCAGTGTTTTAGTTTAGTTTTATTTAGTTGGGGACTCCTGTACTACCTTCCTGACTGGCTTTCAGTTTGCCTCCGTGCCTGTTATGTCCAGTTCCATGTGATGCCTTGACTTGGGTGGTCCATTGAAACACTTGTTGCTTCATGGTCCACAGTGTGCTCAGTTGTCCAGAATGTTCTGTGTGTACTTCTTGGGAAAGGGAGTTATGGTGTTAGTGGGATCATAGCAGGGTGCTGATAGCCTGTTCTGTTTGCTCAGTCACAGAGAGACAGTGTTGCAGGTTCAGGGTGGAAAGTGTGCACATGTGTGCTTCTCCAGACACTTAGCTCTTGCTTTGAATTCTTGGATGGACGCACTTTTAGAGATGTGAATGACAGGTCTAGCCTTCTTGATTAATTACCCAGTTCACCATCATGAAAGAGTTTCGTTTATTTGTTTTGGGATTTGTTTGTTTTGTTTTTGTTTTTGGTTTCGTTTTTTTTTTTTTTTTTGGTTTTTTAAAAAGTTTTATTTTAATCGTGTGTGTGTGTGTGTGTGTGTGTGCATGTGTGTGTATGTGTGTGTGTGTGCATGTGTGTATGCACATGAGTGCAGGTGCCTGTGGAGGCCAGAGACATCAGATCCCCTGGAGCTGGAGTTACATTTGTGAACCACCTCACATGGGTGCTAGGAACTGAACTCAGTCCTCTGCAAGAGCAGTACATTCTCATAACTACTGAGCCATCCCTCCAGCTGCCAACTTTTTGGTGCTTTTTGAGTCTGGGTCTCCTGTGGCTCCAGGCTACCTCACACTTGATTTGTATCTGACGATGACCCTGATTCCTTATCCTCCTGCCTCTGCGTCCCAAGTGCTGTGGCCACAGGTGTACACCACCATTCTCAAGGCTCTGTTCGTCCGCTTTAATGTCTGCTAGTGTTGGTTTTTTTCTTCTTTCTTTTAAATTTTAGTTGAAATCCTAAATAAGATGTTTTATATTTACTTATTTTGTGTACACGTGTGTATTGTGTGGGTGGACATACATGGAGGTCAGAAGACAGTTTGCAGAAGTCAGTTCTCTCCTTCCAAGTCCCGGGACTTGAACTTGGGTCATTAGGCTTGGCAGCAGGCTTCTTTAGCCACTGAGCCTTCTCCATGGCCTTGTACACAGTAGTTTTAGTATTAGACTAGGTCATGAAGGAGAAATGAATGAGCCAGCTTGGTTCCTTTGCCTTCCAGGTGCGTCTTCCGATGGCCCTCTGAAGCTGCTGCCTGAGGACCACTTTGATGTGGTGGTGGTGGACGAGTGTGCCCAGGCCCTGGAAGCCAGCTGCTGGATCCCCCTGCTGAAGGCCCCAAAATGCATCCTAGCCGGAGACCACAAGCAGCTGCCACCTACCACTGTCTCCCACAAGTAAGACACTTGCCTGCCTGCTCTGCTGGCCCTCCCCTTAACTCCTTACTGTCCCCCAGGGCCATCCTGCATGCCCGAGCTCACCATGAGGTCTGGGTATTCCTCTGTCATATGGCTCTCAATTGCATCTCCTCCCTGTGCCAAACTTAAGGTGTCTACACAGCTGATCAGTTGGGCTGTGTGCTGTGTGAGGATGGGGGCTGTGTCATCCTCGTCCTGGCTTCAGGTCCTAGCATGCAGCCGGCTTGTTCCTGTGTTCACTGGAGGCTTGTTGCTCTGAGAGCCTGTGAAGGATGGGCAGGCTTGATGGTGGAGCTAGGAAAACCCCTTCAGGCGGCATGCTGGCCTGTGGCAGTTAGCTCCAGCCTGCTGTGGGCTCTGCAGCGTGGATGTTAGGCACCTTCACCAGGACTAGTGGAGTGGCCCAGCTCAGCCTCTCCTGGGTGGAGCAGTGCTGTCTGCTGGCCAGCCCTTCACACCACCTTCCCTGTCATCCCTCTCACTGCTCTGGCCACGCTGGCCTCCTCGGACCTCAGTGTGCCCCCTGCCTCACTGTCCCTCTGTCTGGACCACTGCTTCCCTGGGTATTGGGTAGCCTTGCCCTCCATTTAGATGGCTCCTGTGTGGTTTCCTGTGTCCACTCTTCTCAGCTGCTACTGTCAGTCTCTTTTAGGGTTCACCTGGTTTCTCTCAGCTTGAATCACTCCCTGGCAGTGTCATGTGATTATCTGTCTTGTCTACCTGTCATCCCATCTAGAAAGCCCACTGTGGGCCTGTGTGCAGGATCTGACATATGAGTAATCATTAGCAGATGAGCCTAGTTCCAGAAAGACAGCCTCCAGAAGCCGGGGCCCTCAGCCCTGCTTGTGGCCTCCCTGCAGCTGAGGAGGCTTTGCCCTGGTTCCTGCTGCATTTGAAATAGTCTCTTTCCCATGTGCTCAGAGGTCCTGGTGCAGCCTGAACTCTGGTGGTGAAAGAATTGCTAGGAAAGGTGCTGTGTGGAACCTCCCAGGAGTGGGTGACCGTAGAGGTGGGATGCTCAGGCAGGAGTATGTTGAAGAAAAGCACCTACAGCAGCCCCTCAGAACCAGGCTTGGGGGGATCTTTGAGGAGGTAGACTGGAGGATTCTGAGGAGCATGAAAGTCCTGATAGGAAGGCAGGGTCTGAGCAGGAGTGAGAAGGCTCATGGTATGTGCCTGGTGGCTTCTCAAGGGGATGCTTCTCAGAGTATGACAGCCAAAGGCTCTGTCCTCTAGGGAGCTGAGGGTGGAATCTGGGCTGTCCCTGGAAAAGATGGACCATGTTTGTCCCTTGGAAAAGTTGGGTGATATCAGTGGCTATGCTGTGCTCTTCTGGGTTTATGGGGGTATGACAGGCATCTTGCCTTTGACCTATAGGCAGACTTTTCTGTCCCACCAGCCAGCTCCCAAATAACCACACAAAGACTTATAATTAATTATAAGTGCTTGGCTGATAGCTTAGGCTTGTTACTAACTAGCTCTTATAACTAAAATTAACCTGTTTTTTATTGATCTATGTACTACCCTAAGGCTTGTTTACCTCATCTGCATACTTCCCATCCTGTTCACTCTGCGTCTCATTCAGCACCTCCCTTCTTCTTCCTAGAATTCTCTGTCTGGCCCTCCTGCCTATACCTCTTCCTGCCTAGCTATTGGCCATTTAGCTCTTTATTAAGCCAATGAGAGCAATGAATCTTCACAGTGTACAAAAAGATTATTCCACAACATTGGCTTTAGTTACCTTGGTGACAATGATTCTTAAGGATCAATTGAATCTGAGGCTGGAGAGATGGCTCAGGGGTTAAGAGCACTGGCTGCTCTTCCAAAGGATCCAGAATTGGTTCCTAGCACCTACATGGAGGCTCATAACTGTCAGACTCCACTTCCAAAGGATCTGATGCCCTCTTCTGGCCTCTGTAGGCACATGTGAGATACAAAGACAACATAAAGTGCTGGCAAAACATCTGTACACATACAATTTTAAAAATAAATATCTAATAAGAATCAGCTGATTGTCAACTTGAAGGACTTTGTAATTCCTAGGGGCATGCTAAGACAGAATGGGGGAGCTGTCATGGTCTTGGACATTTCACCATGGGGAGAGACACTGTGCAGAGTCTCTGTGGATGGCCTCAGACTGTACCTAAGCTCTCGGGTCTCACTCTCCTTTGGATGAGGTAGAAATGGTTCAGCAGTAGAGAATGAGTGTGTTTATCCCCGGACAGTGTGGGCCTGGGGAGTACTCAGCCACAGTGACTGGCTCTAGTGGTGATTGCTACCCGCTGGAACATATTTGAGTTTGTTTTGAGACATGTAGCCCAGGCTTGGACTCACTAAGTAGCTGAAGGTGGCCTTGAATTCATGACTTCCCGAGTGCTGGATCCAGGCACACTTTACAGTGTTGGGGCCTTGGTTCTGAAAGGGGCTGCCTGATTTCAAGGCGTCAGGGAGGACCTGTGTCCGCCTTACCTGCCTTTCAAGGCCATGCAGATGGTGGTTCAGGGTTCTTCTCCCATCTTCTAAGCAGCATGGTACCCTTGAATCTGCTTGGACCCTGTCTTCCTCTTGTGTCTTTGCTACCTGCCAAGAGCCTGTTGCTCTGAAGGGGATGGATGTGTTCTTAGGCTGTGGTGGTAGTGTTGAATACTGCAGCCCAGTCCAGTCTTCCCTTCCATCGTGCGGAAAGCTGGGGAAGTACTGGGTCCTGAGACTGAGGGCAGTTTTCCCTACCTTCCCACGGTGACACATCTGGACTCAGCTGTGGTGGTATTGTGTTCCCCAAAATATTGTGCACCCTAATAAACTTATCTGGGGTCAGAGACAGAACAGCCACTAGATACAAAGGCTAGAAAATGGTGGCACTCACACCTTTAATCCTAGCATTCCAGAGGTAGAAATCCCTCTGGATCTCTGTGAGTTCAAGGCCACATTGGAAACAGCCAGGCATGGTGACTCACGCCTTTAATCCCAGGGAGTGATGGCAAAACCAGAAAGATATATAAGTTGTGAAGACCAGAAACTAGAAGCATTTGGCTGGTTAAGCTTTTAGGCTTTGAGCAGTACAGTTCAGCTGAGAGCCATTGGGATGAGGACACAGAAGCTTCCAGTCTGAGGAAACAGGACCAGCTAAGGAACTGGCGAGGTGAGGTAGCTGTGGCCTGTTCTGTCTCTCTGATCTTCCAGTGTTCGCCCCGATAACTGGCCTCAGGTTTGATTTTATTAATAAGACCTTCTAAGATTCATGCTACACTCAGCACTCTTTTTTTTTTCTTTTCTTGCTTGGGCACAGGGCAGCACTGGCTGGGCTGTCCCGCAGCCTGATGGAGCGTCTGGCGGAGAAGCATGGCACTGGCGTGGTAAGGATGCTGACGGTACAGTACCGGATGCACCAGGCCATCACGCGCTGGGCCTCGGAGGCCATGTACCATGGGCAGCTTACCGCCCATCCCTCTGTGGCGGGACACCTCCTGAAGTGAGTAACCTGGCCTCTTGCTTCCCCTGATCTTTCTGCCTCACCTGGCTCCAGTCCCAGCTGGCCTTCTGTGGGAGGGAAGTGTGTCCTGTTAGGAGTTTGGGGTGGCAGAAGCTGCTGACACTCACCTTCTGGATATTGCCTGGGCCTTCTTGGGAGCTGGACCCACTGGGCAGCCCTTCTGTCTCTTTGGTGGGAAGGACCAGTGCTGTTGTGAAGGGGTCAGTCCTACCTTCTGCTCACTCCTGTGCCAGGGATCTCCCAGGTGTGGCTGACACAGAGGAGACACGTGTCCCCTTGCTGCTCATCGACACGGCCGGCTGTGGGCTGTTGGAGCTGAATGAGGAGGACAGCCAGTCCAAGGGAAACCCGGGTGAGTCGCCAGCCAGGGTCCCCTGTCCTTCTCAGGCTGCATTTATAACAAGTCACTCCAGGGCTGGAAATGTGCCTTAGCAGTTAGGAGCATCGCTCCTCTTCCGGAGGACCCAAGGTCAGTTCCCAGCACCCTTATTGGACGGATCACAATTGCCTGTAACTCCAGCTCAAGATATTGAATGGCCTCTTCTGGCCTGTGCGGGTACCCAAGCACGTGTGGCTGTGCTTACAAACACACACATCTATACGTAATTAGAAATATGTGTTTAAAAATGAAGTAAAACAGGTCACTCCAGGCCTGCTTTAGTGAGGCACTAGGTGTCAGAGATGAGGACAAGCTCCCGGTGAACTGTGGGCCTGGCTGGACTCCAGGGGCCAGGGCAGCACACGTGTGCTCTTCCTGGGGCACAGCTGATGCCTGGGCTCCTGGGGCTGGTAGCCTCTCCCATACTCTGAACACCAACCTGGCTGCTTGGTTCATCTTGGGTTGAGAATCTCTCTAAGCCACCAGTACGCAGGTCCTATGACCCTCTCTCTGGTCATCTGGCCACTCCCAGGATGCCCCCTGCCCTTGGCCCAGTGTAAGATCTGCTCACAACAGGCAGAAAGTGTTTCCCACAGCTCAGTAACAGAGGCTGCATAGCATGGCCCTCACTGAACACTGCCCTCTCTCCTCCCCAGGCGAAGTTCGCCTTGTCACTTTGCACATCCAGGCGCTGGTGGATGCGGGGGTCCACGCAGGTGACATTGCTGTCATCGCACCCTACAACCTCCAGGTGTGAGGGATCTCCTTCTGTTTCTTTGTGTCGTTGGACTCAGCTAGAGGCTGAAAGGACAGGCTAGTGTGTTGGCTCCTGTGACTACAGAGTCCAGGGCTAGAGTGGACCTCATTGGACAGCAGCACAAGAGTGTATGTGTTTCTGCACCTGCCATTGCCACGAGCCTGACCTCAGCCTGGTCCCCCCTTCCTTGAGCACTGGCCAGCATTCCCAGGTGGACAGAGTCCATGCTGGCGGATCAGCCTGGCCCAAGTTGTGTCCCCTGCTCCCCCATCGGCTTTGGTGGGAGAAGCTTGCTGCATGCATAGTGCAAGGTCCTCACAAACAAGTGTCACCCCATTCTGGTTCCCAGCGTCACACAGGAGGCCACCAGAGACAAGGAGACAAGGTGCTACCACCCTCCCAGCACATAGCTTAGTGGAGATCTCTCCCTAGCGTGTGAGGTCCCCAGTCAGTCTCCACTGCTCTGTTGACATGTCCTCCCAGGATGCTCCCTGCCTCCCCAGCTCTGCTGACCTTCAGGTCAGTACCATGTTGATCCTGTGCTTTACATGAGCTCAGAGGGCAGAGGCTGAACACTGTGCTGCTACCCATGCAGGAGAGTTCCACATGCCTTCAGGATCAGCGCACTCACTCCCAGGCTAAGAAGAGAAAAAGTCTACAAGCCTCAGGGACACACAGTGTCATGGCAGTTTGCGGCTGTTGTCGTCACTGAGGGTGCCCACGGTGGCCATTCCTGCAGGGCAGAGCTCCCAGGCATGATGGGTCTTGAAGTCCTCTGACTTGGTGATAAGATCTCGGCTCTGCTTTCTGTTTCAGGTGGACCTGCTCAGACAGAGCCTCTCCAACAAGCACCCCGAGCTTGAGATTAAGTCTGTTGATGGCTTCCAAGGCCGAGAGAAGGAGGCCGTGATCCTGACATTTGTCAGGTCCAACAGGAAAGGTACGTAGTGCAACCCCCGTTGGAGCCTTGTGCACAGCCTGGGAGTGAGTGCGCTGATCCTGAAGGCATGTGGAACTCTCCTGCATGGGTAGCAACACAGTGTTCAGCCTCTGCCCTCTGAGCCCATGTAAAGCACAGGATCAAGGAGCATGGTACTGACCCCTGAGGGTCAGCAGAGCTGGGGGGCCAGGGAGCACCCTGGGAGGACACATAAACAGAGCTTCCCCCTAGTGTCGGGAAGGAGAGCATGGTGTTCTGAGCAAAGGGAATAGACTCAGTCTGGTCAAGGAGCAGGTGACTGAGGAGGCAGGCTGGGCCATAGTGGGCCCCAAGTGATTTGGTCACCCTGTCCAGGGGAGGAACTACCCCTTCATGCCCTAGAGCCTGTCTTTTAGCCTTGAGGAATGATTTGATTTCTGTGTGGCCATAGCTTGCCATGCAGTGAGAAAACTGAACCAAGCGCTTGCTGAGTAGCCTTGGGAGCAGGCTGGGGATGGATGAGGAGGGGAATGGCTTTGCACAGAGCTCTGCCCTGTGTCCACAGCAGCTGTTCCTGGCATCCTGAGTCCAGGCGTGGGCAGGAGGCTGTACTTGCCAGGCAATGGTGCAGTCTCAGCGCTCCCACACTGACTGGAACTGCACTGGTCAGCAGTGGGGCAGGCATCAGAGCAGATGCTATCCACCATGCCAATGGCGGGTCGGGTGGTGTGCACGGAACACAAGGGGCAGCTGTAGACTGCTGTAGCTCTGATGATGTGACTGGCAGTGACTGTCCCCGACACGCATCCTGTTCCCTGACTTGGATGTCGGTCTCTCTAACCTCTGGCCTGTTTTCAGGTGAAGTTGGTTTTCTGGCTGAGGACAGGCGGATCAATGTCGCTGTTACCCGTGCTCGGCGCCACGTAGCAATCATCTGTGATTCCCGCACTGTCAACAACCATGCCTTTTTGAAGACCCTGGTGGATTATTTCACAGAGCACGGGGAGGTTCGCACAGCTTTTGAGTACCTGGATGACATTGTCCCTGAGAACTACACCCATGAGGGCTGCCAGGGCCACAGCCATGGCCCCAAGCCCGGGGGCCCTGCCACCTCCATCAGGAAGCCTTCCGGTGAGCAGGAGAGTGGCCAGAAGGCCAGAGCAGCTGCTGGACAGGGCCGCAGGAAGCCGAGCGTGAGGCCCCCAGGCTCTCAGGTCCACTCCCAGCCCAGCTCCAGTGCAAGCGACTCCGACAGAGCTGGGGGCACAGACCGCACAGAGCACTTGAGGGCCATGATCGAGAAGTTTGTGGTCAGCAAGGAGTCACAGTTGGAGTTTCCCACGTCCCTGAGCTCCCACGACAGGCTGCGAGTCCACCAGATAGCTGAGGAGTTTGGGCTGAGGCACGACAGCACCGGGGAGGGGAAGGCTCGGCACATCACGGTGAGCAGGAAGAGCCCCGCAGGGCCTGGCGGTGTAGCCCCACGGCCTCCCTCTCCCCCCAGCCCTGCACAGGCTGAGCCTCAGCCGCTGGCAGAAGAGCCCCGGGGGCAGTCACAGGGCCCCGCCCAGCTGGATCTGAAGGCACTGCACCTGGAGAGGCTGCAGAGACAGAGCCAGCCGGGCAGCCAAGCCCAGGCGGCCAAGGCTCAGCCAGGGGTGGGTTTGCGACTGCAGAAGGCTCCACAGAAGAAAAAGAAAAAGGAAACGAAAGGTGAGCCACATCTCTCGAGCACACGGTGCCACTTGGTTCCTGTCTCCTGCCACCTGCCACCACCTGCCACTCAGGAGCCAGTTAGACTCCCTTGGCCACGTGGACGACTCTTGTCTCCCTGGCCCTGCCTCCCCTGGGGTAGTGACAGGCAGGTCACCTGCTCATCCCTAGAGCCTTGAGGGGCATGAAAGAGAAGCCCTGGCATGCTCAGTGCTGCTGTCCCTCTGGGCAAAGGAAGCAGTTAGGGCCCTCTGGGGCAGGGCGTGTTCTGAGTGGCAGCGCAGGGGCAGGTACTCAGAGCTACAGGCTTGCTGAGACCGCCGTTCTTCGGTACCATGCCAGGGCCCAGTAGACTGTGTGCTCTGCATTCAGCCTGCACTGTGCCTGCCATCCCCTGGGTGACTCCACCCCTGAGTTGGCACACATGCTCCAGCACAGCGAGGGTGGACCCACTGAGGAATGGTACAGGTGTTCTGGACACTTCAGTGGGCCCTTGCCAGCAGGACCACTGGTCAGCTCCCTTTGGGGCACTGTTCCCATAAGCCAGCCCTCACGGGTGCCGCTCTCAGCTTCAGAACCAGCTCCCAGGGTGGTGGCACTGCTCTGTGCATGCCATAGCACTCATGGAATGGCTCCTGTAGCCAAGCTATGTGCTGGTGACCAAGATGACCCCTGCTTCAGGTGGAAAAGCACTGTTTCTATGCCATGGCAAGCCTGGACCTACCCACATCCTAGGTGGCCTGGGAGCCCCATCTACTCCTGGGGTTCTGGGATTGCCTCAGGCTACCATCTTTCAGAGTCCCCAGGACCTGCAAAGGTTCAGGCCCTGTGCCAGTACCCTGCCCAGCGGCCGAGGTACCACATAGGTGGCCACACCTATGACAGGCTTTACCTGGCTGGTGCTCTTCGGGGCCCTGGCCATGGAGTGATAGCTGGCAGGAATGATGAGCTGAAGGCAGGAGGGTTGGGTAGCAGCACCCTCCATCTGGTCTGACTACTCTGCCTGGTCCTTCTTTGCTGTCCATCTCCTGAGCATGCTCACCAAGGGTGCTGCCAGAATGGGATGCACCCTCCCAGAGGCCTCTCTAAGCCACTTGGTTCTACTTGGGATGTGGCAGGGGCCAATGACTGGGTGGCTTCAGTTTCCCCTTTATACAGCCTTATGAGAGAGAAAGAGCCGGGGATGGGGTGGGGGTGGGGGCCGGAGCCAGGGTCAGAGCAGGGCCCTCCTCTGCCAGTACTCTCTGTCCCTTGTGTTTGCACACGTGTGTGCTTTGTGGAGCTGCACTATGTTGCCGCATCTCTGTACTCCCAAGATTTCTCTGTGGCACAGATGGGGTTTCTTTCTTTTCTTTTTTCGAGATAGGATTTCTCTATGTTTCTCTGGCTGTCCAGGAATTCACTTTGTAGGCTAGGCTGGCCTTGAACTCCACCCTCTATCAACCAAGGCTCTGTTAAGACACTCACATTTATTTATTGTGTACATGTGCGTGCATGTGCCGTAGCACAGCTGGGGGTCCAAGGATGACTTGCAGGGTCAGTGTTCTTTGTTCCACAGATGGAACTCAAGTCGCCAGGGTTGGAGATCAGTGTTCTTAACCAATGAGCCATCCCACTGCCTTCTCCTGAGAGATTTCCCTGGCCCTGAGTATGTAGATACATAATGTGCAATCAAACATTTACTAGTAAGTCATAAAATTTTGTTTTAGAAGTTCTTTGGAATATGTGAAATTTTACCATTTATTAAAGATGAGAACAGATTTGCATCCAGTCATCTGGACACTTGTCTAACACAACACAGCCCAAAGATGTACCACTTGATAAATTCTGAGGAGCGCTGGGCAGAAAGTGCCCCACGGTGTCTGGTGTCTGTCGTCGTTAGAACAAGAGGCCTTTGTGAGAATGGAGTCACATACATACAGTGAAGCACCCAGCTCCTCCAGTGGCTGGACTCGCAGCAGAGGCTGGCCACTCTGGTGTGATGGTGGGGCAGTGCTGAGCATGCGTGTTGTGTGTTGAGATCCAAGGCTTCGGCAGAGGTACCGTGCAGCACACATTTGAGATGTACTTTCTGGAGCCTTTCACAGTTGCTAAGTTTTTCACGACTCCATTCTGACCCCAGAACACCCACAGTTTAAGTAAGACACTTCACTGCCAAGCAATTCCTGCCCCTGCCTGAGGGTTTGGGGGGCTTCTGCTGGGGCCTGAATTGGGCAGCTTCCATCCCTGGTGGTACTCATGTCTAGCCTGGGTTCTGTGTTTGCAGTTGGTATCACAGGGAGCCTGCACCCCACCCTCCCAAGGGTTTTCTGGGTGAAAGGGTGTGCTTTTAGAGGCACTCTATACCCTGTCCTCTTCTCTTGGGGCTGGGCAGTGGCGGGGACAGGCTGTCAGCCCTGCACCCTGTCCCCCTCCCTCGGGGCTGGGCAGTAGGGTGGGCAGGCTGTCAGCTTGGCGAGGACCCTGGCGTCCTGGGTGGATGGCGAATCCCACCAAGGACTCTGGGGATGGGGTGTCCGCTGTCTGCAGCGTCTCCGTCCTCTCCTTGGCCTGAGCTCTGCCTTCTTCCTCCCCAGGTCTAAATGCGGCTCTGCCCTGCGAGGAGGACTTTGATGCCCTGGTGTCCGCCGTGGTTAAGGCTGACAACACTTGTAGCTTTGCCAAGTGCTCGGCCAGCACCACCACCCTGGGCCAGCTCTGCATGCACTGTAACCGCTGCTACTGCCTCAGCCATCACCTGCCCGAGGTGACGACGGCCCTCCCAGATGGTGGGGGGGCATCGCTTGGTTGGCTGGGGGTGGTATTGGGGGGCTGGTGTAGCCAGACCAGCCTAGCGTTTTCTGTAAAAGCCAAAGCAGATGCTGATCATGATCTGATGTGAACACTTGGGGCACAAGGAAGCAAAGTGCACCTTTGCCGAGGGGCAGCCACAGCAGTGGGAAGTCTGGGTAGAGGAGCTCTGTCCTTCCTACACTCTGTAGATTGGCTGACCTAGCTCCAGACAGAGGCTGGGGAGGGGCTCTGGCCTGCAGACTGAGTGGACCTCCAGAATCCTCAGGGTCAGGTCCAGGACCTCTGGGGACTTGGGGCAGAGCAAGCTTTGACTACTCTGGGATCTGAGAAGGACACTGGCATGCAGTAGGGGACGTAAACGACTGAGTGCTCCTGGGAGGAAATCCAGGAACCAGGACAGTTGGGAGTTAGTGGGCTGAGGCCCACAGGGTGGAAGTTAGGCTGGCTGGGGAGTACAGGAGTGATGACAGACTGCCCTTCTAGCGTGCAGAGGCCCTAGCATAGACAGCTGGGGTGGGTGGAATGGCCCGGGCTGTCAGAGTCAGGTGTGGGCAGCACAAAGTGTGCCCAGGGCCATGGTATCACCAGACTGGCAGCAGCTTGGGGAGTGGGGCTGGTGGGCAGAAGCAGCTGCAGGGACCGTGTTGACTACCCTGTGGGCAGACAAGAGGTACTGTCTCCTGTCCCCAGTCTCCAGGACTCCAGCCTCAGGATTCAGGCCCCTCACTGGGTAGCTGTAAAAGATGGACTTGGGGAGGGTGGAAGGGCAGGTCCATGGTCTCTCACCTTTGATGCAGATCTGCAGGCTGCAGTTTCCCGTGGCCACAACTCACCCTGACTCCTGTGTCTTTTCAGATCCACGGCTGCGGTGAAAAGGCTCATGCCCACGCCCGGCAGAGGATCAGTCGGGAAGGAGTGCTCTATGCAGGCAGTGGGACCAGGGATAGGGCCCTGGACCCGGCCAAGAGGGCCCAGCTGCAGAGGAGGCTGGACAAGAAGCTGGGCGAGCTCAGCAGCCAGAGGACAAGCAAGAAGAAGGAGAAGGAGAGGGGCACATGAGGCCACGTCCTCATACAGGGCTGTGTGGGGCAGAGGGCCAGACGCTGGGACCAGCTTCCTCAGGGTCAGCAGGTGGGGCCACTTCTCTGCTTGACCTGGCATGTCCCTGCTTCTCCCATGACAAGGAGACCTGCCTGGTCTTAGACTCCGTCAGAGTAACTCTGCCCTGACTGGCCAGGCCCCTTTGATGCTGCTCAGATGCATGTCCTGAGAAGTGAGTACCTTGCAAAGCAGGCCATGGCCACCTTCATCCTGTCTTCTTCAGTGACCCAGTGGGGCACCGATTGTGCACTCTAGGGACGGGAGGAGGCTGCTCCAGAGAGGCTCCTAGCCTGTGATGGCCTGCTCTGCTGCTTGGTGACTGTGGGATGGACCTGTCCCAGGGCACCTCACTGCTTACCTCACAAAGACTGCATCCTCTGCAGCGTTCTGTACAGTTGCTCATGGGAACTTCGACAGATGTATTTTAGCCTCAGACTCTTGTTTCAAAAGAATATAAATTATTTGCAAATTAAAGTGCACATTAGTGGCTCTTTGCTTGTGTCAGAGGTGAGCGTCCTTTACCTCTGGCTCAGATGTCACCCTGCACATGAGGTGAATGGGCAGTGATAGCACCTGCCCCAGGGCATCCAAGAGTGATGGGATGGGTGATATGCAGTCTGGCAGCGTGGACAAGGCAAGGCCATTGCTGGGGAGGTTTCATGATATGTGGGGAGGAAAGGACCCCCTCTCAGCTGACTTTCCTAGCAAGGAGGATGGAGTTTCAGGTTGGGAATTTTGGCACCATGTAACTGGACAGTCTACCTAGGCAGCAGGGAGATGCTGGGGATCCCAACACTGACTGGGTGGGATGCTTCCTGGTGGAGCCAGGCTCGGAATCCTCCCTCCCATGAGGGTCTTCATGCCTGCTGTCCGCCCGCTCTCCTAAGGGTCATTTTTGTCCAAGCAAAGGGCAGCATGGCTTCCCTGGCCTGGTGCCTGAGGTTCCCCTCCTGGGAGCCTGCTCATGCCGCAGTCACACGAGTGTCCCTCAGGTGGCTGCACGCCTTGACCTCTCCACTGTTGCCAGGGCAGGATCACCCTCGTCCTCTGCTGTGTGGCTGTGTCCTGCAGGTTGGACATGACCATGGCCACCTGAACCAGAGCAGCCATAATATGTGCACAAGACCTCAGGAGACTGGGTTCCTTAACAGCCCCCTGCCTGAGGTCTCCCAAGACCCCTCCCCTCTTGAGGTTTTAAGAGGCTAACAGTTGGCTGGCGGGGGAACTCTTAGGTAGTGCAACTGCCCATACGTCCCCCAAGGGGACTTCCAGATGCTACAGCTGCTGTTGAGTCACCCATGCCCAGGGGACTTCCAGGCAGTACAGAGTCACCCATGCTCCCAATTAGACTTGGACAGAATCCTTCCTTTGGTCTGCGGTGACCTGTCTCGCTGGGGTGAGGTGGTCCATCGTCCCAGAAGAAGTCATATGACACCACCCCCTCCTGCGCTCATGGTTGCCTGCCTTTCTTGTGTCCGTGCATGGTGTCTGTTGGAAAGGGGACATGGCTGAGGCTGTGATTACACCCCAGTGCGGAGCTCAGTCAGTGTTGGAACTGCAGATGGACTGCCACGGGTGCAGCGCTGGGCATTACATGCATCACGAGAATGGCTAGCTGTGCTCTTCCCATGATGCAGTGGGAATGCCGTGCCATGTGGAAGTGTTACTCCAGGGTTGCGGAGCTCAGAGTAGAAGCTGCTCGGTCCCCCTGACCTGTGGGTATGAGCCCTGATGGAGCTCCAGGATTGCCTCAGGGATAGACCAGACTCCAACAGGGCCAGCCAGTTCTGCTCCAGTGCTGACATGTCCGCTGGAGGCCAGATGCCGGCTCTCGAGCTGGAGGCCAGTGGCCACCCTGCCTGCCTTCTAGAAGGCTGTCTGTAGAAGGGAAGGGATCCGAAGAGAAACAGCCCTCCCAGTGAGGCTGGGGGTTGACCTGGTGACAGGGTTGGAGCCCCTGGATCTAGCCACACCTGACCTCCATCCTTCCCTGCATTTTAAACTAGTAAGTCCCTTTTTAGCTGAACAGAGTCCACCTTGGGTTTCTGTGCCTTGCTGCCAAAGGCTCTTTGCTGGTCCAGTTGTGCCTGTAGCTGTACATCTTCAAAAAAATGCTTGTGTGTGTGTGTGTGTGTATGTGTGTGTGTGTGTGTGTGTGTGTGTGTGTGTGTGTGAGAGAGAGAGAGAGAGAGAGATGGGGAAGGCGCACGTGTGGAAGTCAGTTCCCCGCTTCCACAATGCGGTTCCCAGGAGTCGCTCGGGTCAGCAGCCTTGGCGGCAGGCACCCTTCCCTCTCCGGCTGGCTTTTACATGGGTCTGGAGATCCAAACTCCGGTTCTCATGCTTAGGCATCAGTTAACCCACTGAGCTGTTCCCCCTGCCTGACACATCTGTGTCTTACTGGGTCTGTGCATTCTGGCATGGAGGTTGTGCTGATCCAGTGTCCCTGTCCACTGAGAAAAGACCAGATCTCATATGGCCACTGGGAGCAGCTCCCATGAATGGCCCTCCAGGAGGAGCTAGGCTAGCACAGGCTGGAGCCTGAGAAGATGTAGAATCTTAGTAATGTCAACACCTTCACGCTAGTGTGTGACTTCTGCAGGTAACCCCCCCCACACACACACACACACACATACATCATGCCTGTCCATCGACTAAGCAGGGTAGCAGAATGACCGTGCCACTCTTGGCAGTAAAAAGGTGTGGCTTGGGTCCTGCACGCAGGTCTCCATGCCAGGGCCTGCACCGTGTCTCCACACCCCACAAGCCTCTCATGGATCATCCTCACCCTGACTGCTGCATCTTAAACTGCTGGCTTTGAAGGTGGCTGAGTTAAAAGTTTCCATGTCTCATCCCAGAGAGCCCTCATTAGGAAAATGACTGTGTCTGATTGCTTGAAAAAAATGTCCCATAGCCTCGCTGGGCAGGTTAGCCCAGGAATGGAAAAGACAGCCAGATGTCTGGCCCGGCCACTGTGAGCGCTGGGTCCCCAGGACAGCCTCCCAGGAGGGAGTGTCTCACACAGGAGTGAGAAGTTTCTTGTGGAGGTGCCCAGGTGGCCCTGTCTCCTTGGTGGAGAGGGGCTTTACTCATCATACTACAGCCCCAGGTAGTCGTCATTTGTAAAATGGGGCATTGCAGGACCCACCTCATAGGACAGTTGTGACAGAGAAAATCCAGTGCCAGGCTCTGGTGACATTGTCTGGTCTCTGGCAAAGCCACTGTGCAGGGTGCTGAGGTGGCTACAGTTCCAAGACACAATGCTGCCCCTGCTGGTCAAAGATCACCAGTGTGCCTCTGTGGCATTGCCCAGAGGGGTGGCCCCAGTGGGCTGCTGGGCACACAATTCCTTCAGGAGGTTCCCGGCCCAAGTGACAACCTTGGCACTTACAGGGGATTGCAGTCTGTGCCAGGAGCTTGGCAAGAGCCGCAGCCTTATTTGGTCTGGAAACTTCTGCGAGTGAAGGAAATGTGGAGCAGGCCCGTGGACCTCTAGTGGGCAGGCAGAGATGTGACTGTTTCCCAGGACAGGATCTGGACGTACTGAGGACCTCCATCACTGAATGCTCCCCAGGCCCAACGCTCCTTAGCGTCTGACAGCAGGCAAGGCTGGCTGTCAGTGTGGCAAGGCTGTACACCTTCCCTGCTTCTGTACTGGGCCGGCTGACTGTCCTTCCCTACCAGATTCCCAGCTCAGCCCTCTCCCTACCCTCTGCTGCCAGGAGTAACTGTTATGAAGCTTTGCCAAAGAGCAGTCCCCACCACACAGTTCACCCTCTGAGAGTGCAGGATCCTACAGGAGTTAATAGGTAGAGTCCTGGTCACTCTAGACCGTCCCTGCCTCCCACAAAGCTGTGGTCTGTGCTTAATCCCTTTGCCTTCCTACAGTCCCAGGAACCATGGATCCACCTCTTGTACTTGAAAATAGACCTGGAAACGTCATTGAGTACACAGTCCTTTGCCTCTGAGTTATCTTACTTGGCATCCTGTGTTCAAGGTTTGCCCAGGTTGTGTTGTGCATCAGTCTTGTTCCTTCTTATTGCCAAGTAACAACCTGTTGTGTGGACATACCACAGGTTTTCCATTCATCCACCTGTAGGTGGATAGTGGTTGCTTCTGCTTTGGGACTGTTGAGAACTACAGAGATGCTGTGAACTGAAACTGTAAGCAAGCCCCCAATTAAATGCTTCCTTTTGTAAGTCGCCTTGGTCATGGTGTCTCTTCACAGCAAGAGAACAGTAACTAAGACATCAAGGATGACCCTGACTCCTTATCCTCCTCCCTGTACCTCCCAAGCGCTGGGGTTACAGGTGTGACCCCACACCTGGCTTTGACACTTTCTCTTTGCCCTGACTTCTAAACATTCTGGACTTTCTCTCGGACCTTCCACTCACTCTGCTGACCCCGCCAAGACCTCAAGCTCTCTGTCCTAACTCCCGTGTGGTCTCTTCTTCCCTAATTGATCTTCACTTGGCCTCTGACTGACTCTCACCCATGCTTGTCCCCCTCAGTCTCCTCAGTTCTATAATATCACAGTTCGATGCTGCCATTGATGGTGGAGGTTGAGTACCGGGCTGTGTATGGAAGACTGTCCCTCATGGAGCAGCCTGGGCCTCACAGGGAGCAGGAAGGGGAGGTGGATGTCGTGTTTCAGAAAACCCCTGGTGACCACCCTGTGGAGAAGGTTGTCACCCAGGAAGACCCAGGAAGTCAAAGGAAGTGACCAGATAGATGGGGAGGGGCCTTGTGCTGAGTGTTCAGGAGTGACAGCTCACGTCACCTGCCTCTTGTCCCGATGGACAGGTGGGGAAGCTGGACGGTATGCACATGTGGTTGGAGGTGGGACTTGCAGTGAGAACTCTGTGACTTTGTGTGTAACTCATAACTGCTGCTGGGAAGTCTCAGCCCCAAAGGTTCCGGAGAGTTCCAGATTGTTCACTGATGTCAATAAGGTTGATGGCATTTGGCTATATGGGAGGCTGCGGGCCAAGACAGACAGCATGCGGCCTTCCCTGGCCACCTTGGTCTCCCCATTCATCCTGGCTGTTCCTCTCTAAAGTGGATTTCCAGGTTCAGACTTGGGTAGAGCCCCACTGGGGAATATTAACTACAGGAGGCACAGAAGCCAGGACCAGAGGCTGATTTGGACAGACTCTCACCCTTGGGTTGACATCCTTGATGGATGCAGAGACAAGATGGAGGAGGGTACTCAGGCAGGGCTGGGCTTTGGCCGTATTCTGTGGCCTGAGCTCTAGGCCACCTTAGCACCCCTCTCCAGATAGCCTGGAGTCCCGTCCAGTGCCAATGACCGACTGACATATGTCCTGGGGTGTTTTCTTCACTCATAGGAGGGAGAGGACAGGGACAGAGGACTATCCTTGCTCCAAAGAGGAGAAAATGGAGACTAAGAGAGGGCAGCAGATAGGCCCAAGTACTTGTAGGAGCTGAGAAGTCCTTGTCCTCAGTCCCTGCGGCCCCTCCGTGAGGGTTACCCCGCTGCTCAGCTGTGAACTATGAGTGCTGACTGGGCAGGAGAGTCGCTGCTTGTAGACCTGGTTGCTGCGGTGGTGGGTATAATTTCGAAGTCACAGCTCAGGGGTATAGTTGTTGTTTTTACTCTTTCCCTCTTCTGGGGGCCCAAAACCCAGCTCCCAAATAATCACACATGGAATGTTATTCTTACTTATGAATGTCCAGCCTTAGCTTGGCTTATTTCTAGCCAGCTTTTCTTAAATTATCCCATCTACCTCTTGCCCCTGGGCTTTGATATTTCTGTATACCTTTTTCTTTACTTCTTACTCTGTATCTGGCTCTGTGGCTGGCCCCTGGTATCCTCTCTCTTATTGTTCCTTCCTCAGTCCCCTCTTCCCAGATTCCTCCTTTTATTCTCTCGGCCTGCCAGCCCCGCCTATCCTTTCTCTTGCCTTGCTATTGGCCGTTCAGCTCTTTATTAGACCATCAGGTGTTTTAGGCAGGCGGAATAACACAGCTTCACAGAGTTAAACAATGCAACACAGAAGAATGAAACACATCTTTGCATGCTAAACAAGTGTTCCACAGCATAAACAAATGTAACACATCTCCAACTAACATTCCACAACACAGGGGCTAGAGAGACGATGGCTCAAGGCTAAAGAACACTGGCTGCTCTTCCAAAGGACTTGGGTTCGATTCCCAGCAAACACATGGTGGCTCATAACTACAACTCTAGTTCCAGTGGATCTAATGCTCTCTTGGGCCTCTGTGGGCACGAGGCCCGCACATGGTGCACAGACATACTTGCAGGCAAAACACCTGTATACATAAAATAAATGAAAAAAAAAACTTTTAAAAAGACATAACCCAGTTTTAGGTTGTTTGGAGTGTCATACCAACCACAAAGGAACAAATCTCAAAGTTGAAGAGCCATGTTCCCCTTTTCGTTTGTTTGTTTTTGAGACAGGGTCTCACTATGCAGCTTCAGCTGGCCTGCAACTCCCTACGTAGACCAGGTCGGCCTCCATTTTACAGTGATCCGACAGCCTCTCTCCTGAATGCTGCCTGGCCCATGGCACATGTTTTTGATGATGTGCTCTTGCCATCTGGGTAAAGTTGAGGAATCAGGCCTCCCTCTCAAGTTTGACCTTTGCTCAGAGAGTACATGCTGTGGAACAATCTATTTGTACACTGTGAATATTTATTACTCTCGCTGGTTAATAAAGAGCTGACTGGCCAATAGCTGGGCAGATAGAGGGTAGGAGGGACTTGTGGACAAGAAGAGAGTTCAGGGAAGACGGAGGGCAGAGTCACCAGGAGAAGCAGAGAGAAGTAAGATGAACACGGCTTGCTGAAAAAAGGTACCACCACGTGGCAGAGCGTAGATAAGAAATAGGGGTTAATTTAAGTTGTAAGAGCTAGTTAGTAACAAGCCTAAGCTATCGGCTGAACTTTTATAATTAATAAGAAGTCTCTGTGTGTTTACTTGGAAGCGGGCTGGCAGGACAGAAATACCCACCTTCAGGTACTGAAGATGCATGAGAGGTGGGAGCAGACGCTAGTACCCACAGGCCTCACTACCTACCCTCACTTCAGCAGACACACATGCTGGAGGGAGAGTGGGTGATGCCGCTGGTGCTTAGGTTGTATTGGAGGAGGACCATCTTGGAGACACAGTGTGTCCTGCCTTTTTCTCTTCTTTCCTCCCTCCCTACATGCCTGAGCACGTCTCTGTCAGGCACTGTCTTACGCCTGAGCAAGGTGATGACCAAATCAGATGTGCTCCCTGTCCTGTGAATGTGAAAACATGGAGAACATTGGATAGCGATAGATGCAGGGGGTCAGTGAGGCAGGTAGGAGGGGCAAGGAATGTGTGTGCTTGTGCACATATGTGTGCATGCATGTGTGCACATTCATGTGTGAATGCGTGCGTGCATGTGTGACTGCATATGTGCGTGTGTGTATGTAGGTGCATGCATGTATGTTGCACTAATTCGTAGAAGGTGGTCAGGAAAGGCCTCACTAAAAAGGAGATCTTTAACTGTGACCTGTAGGAAGTGAGGGTGGAGTTGGGCATGGTGGTCCACACCCAGCACTTGGGAGGCAGAGGCAGGTGGATCTCTGGAAGCCAGCCTGGTTTACAGAGTGAATTCTGGGATGGCCAGGACTGTTACACAGAGAAATCCTGTCTTGAAAAAAAACCTAAAAACAAAAAACAAAGAAAAAAGAAAGAAAGAAAGGGGTGGGAGCTGTGTACACAGGAGCATGCTGGGAAGTGGAAGCAGCAGGTGCAAAGGTCCTGAGGCATAGTGGAGGAGGGAGCAGGAAGTGGTAGAAGATGTACAGGGAGACCATGCAGGCTGCAGACAAGGCCTGTGCAGAGGGACAAGAATGGCCTCAAAGGAGGCACTGAGATGAATTCACAGTCCACGTGCAAATGGGCCGCGAGCACTCAGGTTCAGCCCAGGAAAGCAGCATGTTTACACAATCAAGCACACGTGAAATGCCTGCTGTATGCATGGCCTGGGCATGATGTTAGGTGTCTAGTGGGTTATGGTATATGTCCTGGGGGCCACTCACCAGCTGCCCTGCTCCTGGTCTGCAGGCCTCCTGGTGGGTGGAACTGGCAGAGCCGTGGGCGGTGTGGTAGAATACATGGCCTGGGAGACTCCTTCCCTTCTGGCCACTCCACACCCTGCCTGTTCCTCTAGAAAACACAGATCCCATCTTGCCCCTCTATCCTGTCATGCAGGGTAAGAGAAGTGGCCAGTGAAGCTTGTCCGCTGCCTGCACAGGCCCCTGCCAGTCCCTGCTGTCCCCCTGTGCCGGCCATCTGTCCCACTCAGATGACTGAACACACTTGCAGTTCTTGGCTGCTCTCCTGTGCTGCCGTTTGGCTGGGAGTCGAGGCCCCTGATGGATGCACCTGTGTTGGTTGATAACTGGATCACCCCCGCCCCCCTCTGGCTCCCCCCCCCCGCCCTGCCCCCATTGCCCTGTCCCAGCTGCTCTCCCAGTACCACCGAAATCTCGCCATGATCCAGGAACTGAGCGATGAGCACCTCACACAGGGCCCAGCACCTGTGCAGGGATCAGGAAGTCTGTCCTGGTTGCCTGGCCTGGGTGCCTTCCTGGCCACCAGGACTTCAGTGGAACCCACCTATGTCCTCTGTCTACCCCATCAGCCACTTTTCCTGTTGCTGCGACAAAAAGCCCCACGAAAGAAACTTAGGAAAGGAGGGTTGTCTGGCAACGATGGCGCATGCCTCTAGTTCCAGCACTCGGGAGGCAGAGGCAGGTGGGTCTCTGTGAGTTCGAGGCCAGCCTGGTCTACAGAGCCAGGTCCAGGACAGCCAGGACAGTTACACTGAGAAACCCTGTTGGGGAGGGGAGGGGAGAAGAAAAGAAAGGAAGAAAAAAAGAAAGAAAGGTTTATTTTGGCCCACTGTCCATCATGGTGGGAAGGCATGGTGGCAGGAATTCCAGGCAGCTGGTCACATCGCATCCTCAGGGAACAGAGAAAGATGAACGCCGGTGCTCAGTTTGTTTGTTCAGTCTGGGACCCCAGCTGATGAGATGGTGCCACTCACAGTCAAAGTGGGTCTTCTTCCTGCTAAGCCTCTCTGGAAACTCCCTCACAGATATTCCTAAATCCAGTCAGGTTGACAGGGAAGCTGGGCCACCACAACCCACACTGGCTCTTGTACCCCCTTACCCCAGACCTGACCCATGCTAATCAACTACCAGTTAGTGACCACAGGGTGCCCAGAGTCGGGGAAGGCAGACAGCCGTGAGTCGGGACCACGATGGCTGATTGTGGACTCAGGTCACTGCAGCAGGTGGGAGGGGGCAGCTGAGAGCCAGGTGTCCGGGTACAGTTAGAAGACAACCACCTCACTGGAGCCTGTGGAGGGCATTATCCTGGTCCCTGATGGCTCCTGCAGCCTCTGCTGACTCCAGTGCCTACAGGAAGTAAGTGACAGGTTCAGAGCTGCTGTTCCTCGACAGGTGAAGTGTCTGAAGTTGCCAAACAGAGTGTCCAGGGCAGGGCCACCTCACAGCAGCTGAGCCTGGAGATGTCAGAGGTCAGGGTGCAGGTATGAGGGTGGATGCCAGGATGGCCTCGTCTAGTCTCATGGGTCTGGCCACGATGCCTGGGAGCCTCCCTGAAGCTGAGTGGGGATGGTCATGCAGTACAGAGTCACAGTGGATGTGTAGGCCACCTAAGTACAAAGAGCAGAGAGACCCCAACTGTGCTGCGATCCATACCTCTTCTTCACTGGAAGCTTGATGGTCACTGAAGAACTGCCCACCAGCCCCTGCTTTGTCTGCAGGTAGCCATAGAGGCAGAACACACTCGCAGGCATCGGGCTGCCCAGCCTTCGGTGCCCTCATGCCCCTGAACCACCTAGATGACTGTGCAAGGCTCCAGAGACCCAGTAAACAGAGGAGACTAGAATAACTAGGGAACTGGCTGTACTTCACACACACCCAGTGGAGTCTCCTTAGACACCTGGACAAGGCTATGAAGATTTGTGGGACCCTACTCACACAGCCATAAACTCCAGGTCCAGTGCCTTGAGCTGGCCACGCAGTTAGGCCCTGTGATGCCGTGGTCCAGCATCAGGGAAACTGTGTCCCTGGTATCCATCTTGGCTATGGTGTCAATATGAGAAGCCTCTGGACAGCTTCTCAGAAGAAAGAGCCCCACTGGTGCTGCCGTCCCAGCACTCAGGATGCCGTGGCAGGAGGCTCATGAGTTTGAGGCCAGCTGGAGCTTCGTAGTGAGCCTCTGTCTCAAAAAGCAGCCATGACAAAAAAACAGCCAAAGTCAAAAGGCATGACTGTGTGAAGCGGCATTGAGTCAGAAGAGCCAGGCAGCGGGGATCGGCGTGAGAACCGGGGAGAGTTCCTTGGAAAAAGCCACTGGCTGTGAGTCCTGCCCCTCTTACCCTGGAGAGCATGGAGATGGAGGCAATTTTGTTTCTAGATCAGTGAGGGCCTGAGAGAGTGACATGAAGACAGACAGACAGGGTCAGGCTCACACCAGGGTGAGACCAAGGCTGGGGCAGGCTCTGGTGTGGCAGCAGAGAGGACAGTGTTCCTGAGGCCACCGTGGGAGGGAAGATGGCCTGTGTGCTTCACTGTCTGTCTGTCCCGCGGGAGGCTGGAGGACGGGAGGAGCCATGGGTGGCGATGTCTGTGCCCAGGAAAGAGTCCCTGTCTATTGCTTGCCAGCTGTATTGGGAGGGTGGGACCAGGGCTGCCGAGTTAGGGTGCAGCCTGAAGCTGGGGCAACCCCGAGGCATTCGTGTATCCGCTCAGCCCATCTCCATTGCTGTAATGAAACGCCCAATGCTGGATGCTGTATAAAGAAAAGAGGTACGTTAGCTCATGGTTTTGGAGGATAGCAGTTCAAGTAGTGTGGTGCAGGCTCTGGGGAGGGGTTTCTAGTGGGCGTGGTGGGGCCTGAGTCCAGAAGCCTGAGGACCAGGGGCTCTGACGATAAGAGGAGAAAGCAGATGCTGGGACTCCCAGCTCTAGCTCCAGAAAGAGATGGGGGAGATTTACCCTTCCTCTGCCTTTCTCTTCTGCATGGTATCCCCACACCCACTGAGAAGGGTAGATCTTCCCTGTGCCACTCATGGAGTCTGAAGTGCACCTTGCTCAGAACCCCTCCCGGGCATGCTCACAGCGATGGCCCACAGCGATGGCTCACAGCGATGGCCCACAGCATGCCCACAGCATGCTCACAGCGATGGCCCACAGCATGCCTACAGCATGCCCACAGCATGCCCACAGCATGCCTACAGCATGCCCACAGCATGCTCACAGCGATGGCCCACAGCATGTCCACAGCATGACCACAGCGATGGCCCACAGCATGCCCACAGCATGCCCGAAGCGATGGCCCACAGCATGCCTACAGCATGCCCACAGCATGCTCACAGCGATGGCCCACAGCATGCCCACAGCATGCCCACAGCGATGGCCCACAGCATGCCCACAGCATGCCCACAGCAATGACTCACAAGCAACCTCAGCCCAACCAGGCCGGCACATGGAACTAACCACCACCATCAGCAAAGACCCTTTTTCCAAAAAAGGTCCCCACACAGGGCCTGGGGGGGGGGGAGGGGCGCTGTGCTGAGGAGTTAAGAGAAGTGGGAACGTGCAGGTGTGAAGTAGGTGGGGCAGGGGTGTCTCCCACCTGCTGATAACATGTGCCCAGGACACCCCTCACCCACTGATGGAGTCCCAGCCACTGCCTGTCCAGCCCAGATCTGTTACTCCTGCCTCACCCCTGCCCTCACCTGTGCCTCTTCACACCTGACAGGTGACTGACCTCAAATGTGTGTACGTAACTGGTTGTACGGTGTCCTTCATGGTCCAGAGAGTTGGAGGGACCACACTAGGTTTGTCTACCCGGCATGGAGCCTTACACTATTGAGTTAAAGCAACACAGATTGTGGGGTCCCTGCCAAGAGGACCCCTCCCGCCACGAGCCTCATGACTGACTCTGATGGAATGTTCTCGGCCCCCCACCCATGCTGGCTTGGGGAGCTGGCCTCATGCCTTTCCGTTGTCTTCCAAGATACACAGCCACCTCAGAAAGCAGCCCCCCCTTCCTGGCAGAGGGAGTCCTGCATCCTGCATTTGGGCTCACAAAGAGCCACATTTCAGAAGGACAAAGCCTACCTAAAGACAGTTTGGGGCACTTCCCAAGGCTTCCATCTATTGTTTTTTTAATAAAGCAAACAAAAGTATGATTTTTGTCCTTTTGATTCTTCTTCCTTCTGTGTGTTTAGGTGTGTGTGTTTGAGAGAGCAGTTGCCTATGTAGCCCAGGCTGCCCTTGAGCACGCCATCCTGCCTCAGCTTCATGGATGCGGAATCACATGTGCACATATGACTCAGACAGTAGGTGGGTGTGTACATGTGCCCGTGGAGGCCGGAGGTCGATATCAGGTAGGTGTCTTTCTTAGTCACTATGCACCTTTTATGGAGACAGGGGCCCTCATGGAACCTGGAGTCTGCTGATTCACATGGGCTGGTTTGTCAGCAAACTCCAGGATCCTCTGTCTCTGTCCTCACAGTGCTGAGATTACAGTACGCACCACCACACCTAGAGTTTGATGTGGGTGTTGGGGATTTGAACTCAGGTCCTCATGTTTTCCTGACAGGTGTTCTGCCCACCAAACTGCCTCCCTAGCCCCAGAATGGTTTACTTTTTAACACAGGGCAGCTTAGGCAGGTGGACTGGGCCTCAGGTACCCAGGCTCTGCTCCTTCTGAGGCCCCTCTCTTTGGCTTGCTGGTGGCTTCCTCTCTCATCCTTTCTTGGATGTCCCTTTATTTGCCTGGATCTTATATCCTCCTCTGAGAAGACCCCAGTGGCTTCAGAGTAGGACCCTTGGTGCCAGATTAATGTGGTCACCCCACCCTCACTCCCAACTCAGTCACATTCTGATGTACCAGGGCCAGGCAGGGCTTCCAAATGTGAGCTGGAGAAACATGCTTGGCCCATGATGGAGTCTTGGTCGTGGGGGCCTCAGGAAGGTCCCCCAAGAACAAACCCAGTATCTCAAAGTGGCATTGGGATGGATAGGATTCCCAGCAATGGGAAGAGGCCCTCTCTGCTGGTGTCAGCAGCTTAAGGGGCTAAGGGACAAGTAACTCAACCCCCCAGGGAGCCATGGATCCCTGCTTCATGTTCCAGCAATGGCAGAGGACATAGCTCCTGCCCAAGAAGCCAGGTACCATGTGTCCCTTAGGCCGGAATCTTGGACTGGAGGGCAGTCAGAGGAGCCCTAGTGGGGATGCACAAATGAACGCTTAACAGAACACACCACCCAGTAAATGTAGAAGTAGCAGGTTCCAGGAGCACCCACAGCTGGGAACACCACAGCTGGCAACACCACAGCTGGCCTCAAGCCTCAGAAAATGAGGGTGACGACTACCACCCTGTGACTGCACCCTGAGTAAACAGCTGGCTTTAGTCCCCGCTGGCTTTGGTAGCAGGTTATTTGCTGTGACCTCCTGCTTTTCCTGCACACACACACACACACACACACACACACACACACACACACCGCCACCACACACACACACACACACACATCATCGATGCTGCGGTTGGTGAGTGCACAGGCTAGTCACATTCCTTATGTTGCTCAGGGGAGCTAGCTCTGCTCAGCTCCCACAGTGCCTCACCCCAGCATACAGCAGGCCAGCAGCAGGGCCAAGGCAGTGGGAGGAGCAACCCTCCAGGCTCACTTAAGGACCCCGATTCCGCTAGGCCTTGGCTTTGACTCAGTAGCTGATGGAATGCAGATTCCCACAAGGAGACTGGCTTTGAAGGAAGCTGGCTGCTAGCCACACCTCAGGCCCAGCCTGCCAAGATCCATGGCTTCTCCCAAGTAGAGGAGCCCAGGTGTTTCTCAGTGTGGGGGGTAGGGGGTTGGGGGGCTGGGGACGCGGTTCTGACCCTACAGCTGGCTCTGGATAATATGCCTGGGGCTCATCAGCAGCAGATCCTGGCCCCTGGATCTTCTGGTGAGCTTGGGGAAAAGTGCATGAGTTTAGTCCAAGTGGACTCTCATCCAGGTCATCCGGCAGCTGTCAGGCCCAGGAGATTCATGGGAAACATGGAAGAAAAGGATCCACCCTTCTCTTGGGGCCCCTGAGCTGGTAGAATGGAATCTGAGAAGAGGAAAGCCATTATTCCAGCAGAGAGAGAACTCTGTCTGAAAGTCAAGCCCACTGGGGAGCCGAGCCATGGGAAGGAAGCAGTTCCTGAGGACTTGCTCTGGTCACCTGTGTCCACCTGAGCCTGAAGCCACGTTTGGAGTTTTCGGTAACTGAGCAGTAAGTTCCTCTTCCCTCCGTGGGACGGGGCCCCTTCCAGCTCCTAGAAGCTTGGCTTCGTAGTTGCATCAATGGTGTCTGCCTTGGTCATCACTCAGTGTTCCTCTCCTCTCTGTCTGTCCCTGCACACATCTTCTGTAAGGAAACCAGCCACTTTCAATTAGAGGTCACCCTAATCCACTAGGACCCTGCCTTAGCCAGTTACACCCGCCAAGACCATAGTAATAGAACTTTTTGGGGGAAGATGGTCTCAAATAGCCTTGGCTGGTCTTGAACTTACTATGTGGTTGAGGAGAAAGGCATTTGGAGAGGAAAGACTGGATTTACTTCCCATCAAGCCTGGGACCATTCCTGAGGGGACCAAGGATGTAGTGATGCTTAGAAAGGGGAATTGAGGATTGGAGAGATGGCCCAGTTGTTAAGAGGACTTCCTGCCTTTGCAAAGGACAGGAGCTTGATTCCCAGAGCTCACACTGGGTGTCTTATGACAACTAGAATTCCAGCTCCAGGGGATCCACTGCCCTCTTCTGGCCTCTGAGAGCACTGCACACACATTGTGCACACACGTAGTACACACAGAGACACACATTCACACAAATAAAAATAAATAGTTTTTAAAAGGTGGGAGGCTGGGTAAGCAGGGTGTGGCGGCACGCATCTGTACTCCTATTTGACTTGGAAAGCTGAGGCAGGAGGATTTCTGGACCCACAATTTGAAAGTCAGCCTGGATAACATAGAAAGACATTTTTTAAAAAAGGGAAGGAGGAAGAGCAGGAGGGAGGAAAAAAGGAAGGGAGGGAGGGAAGGAGTGAGGGACGGGCTGTGGCTCAGTTGGTAGAGTGTTTACCCAGCATGCATGAAGCCCTGGTTCCATGCTCAGCATTACATACAGCTAGGCTTGGCAGTGCAAGCCTGTAATCCCAGCACTTGGGAAAGGAAGGCAGGAGGATTAGGAGTTCAAGGTTATCCTTGGATACAGTGAGTTCAAGGCCATCCTGGTCTACATGAGACCCTGTCAAAAAAAAAAAGAATTGAGAAAAGAGGAGTTTGGCTGCCGGACCAGGGGAGGCCCTAAACCTCATGCACACATTTCTGACACACACATGTGCTTACAGAGGGTATCTGAGACCATCCTGGTGTCCCTGTGTTGGGTATGGCCTGAGTCCCTGGCAGACAGTCTCTGGGTCTTCTCTGTGACTGTGCAGAGTGGGAAGAAGGGGCAATCATGCCAAGCTCATTCCTTTTCCCTGACATCAGCTCTCTTTGGCCCAGAGCTCTGACACGGGAACCCTGGGCTGGGTGAGCTGGAGACTCGCTAAGCCGCCTACAGAGACTCAGGAACACATCTGAGCACCAGGGACTGGAACGGGGGTGCAGACAGGATGCAGCACCCCACACCCTGTTCCCTCAAACACAGTGAAGCCTGCAGTTCTTCTTTCCTTCATCTGGGGCCCTTTCCTCTCTGACCATTGTCGGGCTGCAGCTGACAGGGAATTGGGGTGACCGCAGGGTGGGCTGGGAGAGGAACTGGTTCCAGCAGAGAGTCCCCTCGGAGGTCAGGGATTCCTCAGAGTGGATGAGGCAGGGTGGGGTGGGGTCCCTGTGGGTAGGACAAGCCTGAGAGTGTTGTACAAGATCTGCCTGCTGGCAGCTGTCATCTGTCCTGTCCTCTCTGGACTTTGCTGATCTCTTTTTCCAAGGGGCAGGCTCTGCAGTGGCTTGTGAGCAAGACCTTGCTCACAGTGAGTGCTCAGGAAGGTTTGTGAAATGAACAGCAGACCTAGGCTGCTGTAAACTCAGGAGTCCTCCCTCCCTCCCTCCCCTCCCTCCCTCCCTCCCCCCCTCCCTCCCTCCCTCCCTCCCTCCCCTCCCTCCCTCCCTCCCTCCTCTCCCATTTCTGTGGTACTGGCACCAAACACAGAGCCTCACACATGTTAGAAAAGTCCTCTCCCACTGAGTCACCCTCTTAGCCCAATAAATGCTCGAATTCAGCAAACTACAGAAGTGTATTGTGAGGGATTTTTTTCCCCTTTCCTTCCCCTAACTGGCTTTTGGGAGTAGGGGTGTCCCTTCAGCTTTGGTGTAGAAGATCCCTTGGGGTTTCATCTCAGATATACGATGAATTAGGGTTTGAGATGTCAGTCTGTGACTCCAGGCACCCAGGGCTGCTGGGAGCAGCAGCTCCAGCCTACAGGACCCTCCCTTCCCTTTCCATCTGTCCCTGGCTGGCCTGTGGGGCTTGCTGACCAGCTGGGATTGAAATGGGGGCTCTCATGCCCTCACATTTTGTGTGACCCTAAGCTTGTCGGTTAAGAAGGGAGACATGCCGAGGGAGAGAGCCACACAGGTGACTTCAGCTCCAGCTGTGATGACGAGCGAGGACAAGGGATGAGACCAGGGCAGGCTGTAGGCTGTGGACAGCAACAGATGCTGCAAAGAATCCAGAACACAGAAAACTGTGATGTGCTTTTTAATCATTTTAGGCCATGCATGCTGATGACCTTCTCATAGGTCAACAGTTTTGATTATTTTCCTACAAGAATATTGAATTAGAATTCAAACTAAAGGCATGGTTGACCAAATTTTGTTTTGTATTATTATTGTTGTTGTAGTTGTTGTTGTTGTCATTTTGGTTTTTGAGACAGGGTTTCTATGTGTAGCCTTGGCTGTCCTGGAACTCACTCTGTAGACCGGGCTGGCTTTGAACTCAGAGATCCACCTGCCTGTGCCACCTGAGTGCTGGCTGAGACTAAAGGTGTGTATCACCACTACCTGACTTGTTTTGTATTCTATTACTATTATTATTATTATTATTATTATTATTATTATTATTATTATTTTGTTTGTTTGCCTTTCGAGACAGGGTTTCTCTGTGTAATAGCTCTGGCTGTCCTGGAACTCCTTTGTAGTCCAGGCTGGCCTTGAACTCACAGATATTGGCTTGCCTCTGCCTCCCAAGTGCTAGGATTAAAGGTGTGGGCCACCACTGCCCAGCTACTACTATTTTTTAAATTGTTGATTTTTATTTATGTGTGTGTATGTGTGTGTATTTGCATGTCTTTGTGTGTATCATGTGCAAGCAGTTCCCTCAGAGGCCAAAAGAGGGCATCAGATTCCTTGGACCTAGAGTAATAGATGATTGTGAGCTGTCATGTGGGTGCTCGGAAGTGAACCTGGATCCTATGCAAGGGCAGCCAGTATACTTAACCTCTGAGCTATCTCTCCAGCCCCTAATCTCTCTCTCTCTCTCTCTCTCTCTCTCTCTCTCTCTCTCTCTCTCTCTCTCTCTCTCTCTCTCTCTCTCTCTCTTTCTGTGTGTGTGCTTGTGTGCATGGGTGTGAGTACCTACTGAAGCCACAGAAGGGCCTTGGATTTCCGGGAGCTAGAATAACAAGTAGTTTGTGGCTTTTGTGCGTGAGTGATGTACTTGTTGGTGTAGGTGTATGAATGTGTGAGTGTGTGAGTATGGAGGTAGATATTGGTGTCTGTCTTCCATTGGGCTCCACCTTTATTTATTTTTTTTAAGGTTTATTTATTTAGTATGTATACAGTGTTCTGTCTGCATGTTTGCCTGAAGGCCAGAAGAGGGCGCCAGATCTCATTATAGATGGTTGAGAGCCACCATGTGGGTGCTGGGAATTGAACTCAGGACTTCTGGAAGAACAGCTAGTGCTCTTAACTTCTGAGCCATCTCTCCAGCCCCTCCATCTTTATTTTTTTGAGGTGGGGTCCATTAAGCTTGAACCTTATGTGGGGCTAGCCACACATCAGGGATTGATTGTCTCCACCCTGCCCCTCTCCACAGTACTGGAGTCACAGGAGAGTGTGACCTCTGTGCCCAACTTTTTACGTGGCTTCTGGGAATCAGAACTCAAGTCTTTGCGCTTGCAAGAACTTCACTGAGCCATCTCCCAGCACCAAACATTTTAAACACTAGGGTTAGGAGAAAGAGAGGCTCGGGAGGAAGTGAAATACACCCAAGACGTGGGTGTGTGGACTTCTAAAGAGAGTAGCAGAGATGAGACAAGCTACACTCGTGGACAGAGCGTTTCAGGGCAGAGCTGCTGTGAGATCTTAGCCGCACACATTCCTTTGCTGGCTTCAAGTTACGTCTCAAGGGTTGCTAACCCCCCCCCCCCAACACTTTCTCTCTCTCTCTCTCTCTCTCTCTCTCTCTCTCTCTCTCTCTCTCTCTCTCTCTCTCTCTGAGGGAGATTATAAGGTGGCTCTGGGGGATGCCTTGGATGGGTTAAACTTGATAAGCTGAATCTGGAAGCCTGAAAGACTGCTCAGGGGCTTAGGACACATCCCTTCCTGTCAACGAGGTTTCTGGGAGATTCCTAGAAACTGCAGATTCCCAGCTGGGAGGGGAAAGCCTGGACAGTTAGTTTTGGAATCTCCACTACTTACTTGCAAGGGTCTTTAACCAGATTCCTGGGTGAGGGGCTCTTGTGTCCCCAGGATTTTTCCCATCTTTCCATCATGCCCCATGTTGACCCTAAAAGGGGGATCATTTGGTGAGCACCTGGTTCTCCTCTCTCTGACCACAGACCTGGACAGCACCCAGCCCCTCCAGGGAGCCTCCAGCACTCTAGCCCTCTGCTCAACTGCCCGGGTCCCCTTGTAGCATCTACTGTACTTAGAGTTCCGGGGACTTCTGAGAGGTCTGAGGCTGTGGCTGAAGCTCCCTTCTGTCTTCCAGCACTCCGTGGCCAGACCCCTGTGCTTCTGGCCTCTTCCCTTGCAGTATGGGAACCACTCAGGCCACTATTGGATCTGGATCAAGAACAGGTGCCGGCAAACCTGTAATCCCAGCTACTCTGGACGCTGAGGCAGGAGGATTATGTACAGAGCCCTTTCTGGTATCCTGCTAAATTTAGCTAACCCCACCCAAGCTCTGTTAGTCCAGCTACTGTCACCCAAACTATTAGTTTACAGTAGAAAATGACTAACAGCCACACCTGCTGAATGACCTGAATACAGAGGTGAGGCGATCTGTGTTGAATAAGCTTTAAAGTAAATATTTCGTTGTTGTTGAGAAAAGTCAAACGTAGGCATTAGAGGAAGAGATAAACCTCAGCTCACAGCCAGGTGATGGAGGCACACAGCTTTAATCCCAACACTCGGCAGGCAGAGGCAGGAGGATCTCTGTGAGTTCGAAGCCAGCCTGGTCTACCGAGTGAGTTCCAGGACAGTCAGGGTTACATAGGGAAACCTAGTCTTGAAAAACCAGAAGAACATAAACAAAAAGGAGACTCAGCCCCCCTGTAAGACTGTAACTTCCTGATTACTCAGCCAATGGGAGGAAGTGGCTTGCGCTAGAGTTTTAAAGGATGATTGATTTTGTGCTGATGTCTGGCTTTGCAAAGTCAAGTGATAAACCTGCCTCCAGTTTGCTACTCTGCATCTCCATGTTTCTCACAGCTCAAAGTCTGTCTGAACGACTGATGGAGACCCCATCTCAAAATAAAAAGTGAAAAGGAGCTGTAATTCCAACGCTCAGGAGCCTGAGACAGGAGGGTCACAGATTTAAGGCCAGCCTGGGCTACATAGTGAGTTTAGGTTGTCTAGCTGGGGCTGCACAGCAAGGCTCTGTCTCAAAATAAAAAGTAAACCAGGTGGTGGTGGCACATGCCTATAATCCCAGCTCTTGGGAGGCAGAGACAGGCGGATCTCCGTTGAGTTCAAGGCCAGCCTGGTCTACAAAGTGAGTTCCAGGACAGTCACAATGGGTATACAGAGAAATCCTATCTTGAGAAACTAAAGAAAAAAAAAAAAGTAAAAAGAAGGCTGAGCCTTCATGGTGGCTCACAACCACCTGCAGGCAACTCCAGTTTCAGGGGATCTGACGCCCTCTTCTGGCCACCACAGGTACTGGGCACACCCATGGTTCACAGGCACACATGCAGGTAAAACATCATACACAATAAAATTAAAATAAGTAATCTTGAGGAGGGGGTGAAATAATCTTTTTTTTGGGGGGGGGGTTGGGGCATTGAGACAGGGTCTCTTTGTGAAGCCCTGGTTGTCCTGGAACTCACTTTGTACCTCGCTGGTCTCAAACTCGGATCCACCTGCCCCTGGCTGCCAAGTGCTTGGATTAAAGGCATGTACCACCACCCCACCCCACCCCACCCTGACCCAAATAATCTTTTTGAAAAGAAGATGACTGAGACTGTGCTCCCTGTTAGAATAGCCCCTGATCTGACCCCAAGAGGGATCTTTTTCTCAATTTTTGGGGAAAACCTCAAAAAACTCAAACCAAACAAAACCCACATGCTAAACAACCCAGTGAGATTCCAGAGAGGGTTCCTAGACTAATAACTGGGCTGAAGTGGCCACTGAGGCACCCTTCAGTTGGGGGGCAGGTGAGTGAGGACTGTTTACTGAGTAGTGTCGAAGGTAATGTCCAGGATTCAGAGGCCAGAGTCAGGTCAAAAACACAAAGATCTTTTTTTGTGAGTTTTGTTTTGTTTTTCTTTTCTGTTGCCTTTTATTGTTAATTACACATAAGAATCATACAGGTTTATGGGGCCCAAGGTGCCATTTTGATACATATATACACAGTGGGGTGGCCTGCATTCCTGTCGCCTCAAACACACCACACTGGCCTTCCAGATCCTCTGGGAGCTGTCCCTCTGTTGACTCAGGCTTCCTGCTGTGCCGTCTCCTACAGAGCTTTGTCTGTTCAGCAACCTCTTTCTGTCCTGTCCCTCTTTCCTTCCTCCAGCCTCTGGCTGACATGTTTCTGTCCTCTACTACTACAAAGTCAACCTGTGCAGCCATCTTGGGAAAAGCCTATGGGCCTGTCAGGGGAAAAGGGATACAAGAGAACCCCACAGGCCAAGTCAGAGCCTGAGGGTGGGCCAGGGGTCAAGTGGGGGTTGAGGATAGTGAGATGTGGATCGGAGAAGGTGATGCATCTGGTTGGCTTGTGGAGTTCTGTTCTCTGAGTATCAGTCACAACCATTACCTCTGTGACCAAGCAGCTGTGAGCTCCCCCAGAGACCTTCAGGATGAAGCCTGTGGGGGTCCCCTCAAGAAAAGAGGGTGGAAGGGTCTGAGACTCCTTCCCCTTCCTTCCGCAATAACCGAACTCCAGCTGCTCTTGGTTTGGGGAGGCGCTGGTGTGAGGAGGGTAGATGGGTTAGTAAGGGGTCCCTCCACCTACACAGCCTCTGGAAACTGTCATTCATGCCAGGGTGGGACTTCTCAGTGACGTGGCTGCTTTAGGGTCACCTACAGTTCTGTAACACTGACCTACATCTCTCTAAGTAACCCCTGATCCACACTTCTGTGGGTCAATAACTCATTGGCTCATCAGACCGGGATTGCATGGGATTGTTCCTTGGTCTTTTGTCAGTGCCCTATCTGGGATGCGTAGGTGTGTGCTCCTGTCACCCCAGGACACATCACACAATAGGCTGCAGGCACACTCAATGGCAAGTGCCTCAGAGCCTCTACTTTTTGTTTTGTTTTGTTTTGTTTTTGTTTTTCGAGACAGGGTTTCTCTGTGTAGTTTTGGTGTCTGTCCTGGAACTCACACTGTAGCCCAGGCTGGCCTTGAACTCACAGAGATCCGCCTGGCTCTGCCTCCCGAGTGCTGGCATTAAAGGCATGCACCACCACCGCCCGGCTAAGAGCCTCTACTTTGAGCACCAAGTGATGTCCCCAGGGTATCCCCAAGTCCTAGATGCTGTGTTGTTTATCTTTAACTGTCAACCTGGCACAACCTAGAATCACGTAGGGAGAGAGCCTCTGTGAGGAATTACCTAGATCAGATTAGCGCATAGGCATGTCTATGAGGGATTGTCTTGATTGTGGATTGACACAGGAAGACCCAGCCCACTGTGGGCAACACCATTCCCTAGTCAGAAAGAGTTTAAGAGAGGGGAGAGCTGGCTGAGAGCAAGCAAGCAAGGATAGATCGATGCATTTGCTCATTCTTTCTTTCTTTCATTCTTGACTCTTGACTTTGGATATGATGTCACTAGCTGCTTCAATCCTGCCTTGATTTCCCTGAAATAATGGGCCGTGAGCTGCTGTTGTATGCCAAATAAACTGTTTCTTTCCCTGTGTTGCTTTTTGTCAGGGAATTTGTTACAGCAACAGAAACGAAGCTAGGAAAGACGCCATCTCAAGGGGACAAGGTGTCTAGGAACGGCCTTTTTCACCCACAGGAGATACTGTCTTTACCTGGAGACCCCATCTTTCCCGGCCAATGTTGCACAAGATGGGGCCCATGGCTAGGATCTGTGTCTAAACAGGTGAAATGGAAAGAAATGTTGCTTCATATCCCAGTTTAGATTAGGGACACAAGGTGACAGCAGTGAGCCCTTTGGTATAGAGGAGAGTGACCCTAACATGGTGAGCTGCAAGGCCTTTGGGGTCACCCACTACAGGCCAGCGGGGTACTCAGAGGGAAGGGCTGGCGGGGAGGCCGTAGGTGGGCTGCCTTCAGACCTCATCATTGGTGCACACAGATGGTGTCTCCCTGCCCTCTGGCTCAGGCTCATCCCGAAGTGCCCGCCCCAGCACAGCATCCAGGGACTCCTGCAGCCTGTGGCTCTTCTGGCTACCCACGAGGAAGTAGATGACTGGGTTGGCACTGCTGCTCAAACATGAAGAGAAGCGTGACAAGCAGATATACAGGAACATCACATCCTCTGGCAGTCCCACCCAGTAGAGTAAGAACCAATAGATGCCCAGGGGCAGAGAACAGGTGAGGAAGACGAAGACGGAAGCCAGGATGACCACGAACAGCCGACGGGGTCGCCGTCTCCGCAGCAGGGTGTTCTTCCGTACCTGGATGAGGAGTATGGCGCTGGACAGGATCATGACGGGCATGAAGATCCCCAGGATAAGACCGCTTAAGACCATGTCCACCTGAAAGCACTGGTTTTTATCGGGATGCCAGAACCGGATGCAGAAGAAAGAAGCCAGGAAGTTCATCAGCAGGGCCAGTGCCCAGAGTGCACCACATACCACCGATGACAGGTGCCGGGGCTGGTGGCACTTATACCAGATGGGGAAAAGCACAGAAAGGCAGCGCTGGGTGCTGATGGCCGTCAGCAGGCTCAGGCTGGCCGTATAGGCAAAGTACTTGATTCTCTTCATCCCCTCGTAGACTCTGCTGGAGGTGCTGAATGTGAACAGGGGCCTTGTTTCCAGGCTGAACAAGGATGCCATGCAGAGCAAGAAGAGGAGGTCGGCCACCGCCAGGTTGAGGACATAAATACAGAAGGGGGACCTCCGCACACGGAAGCTCAGCAGCCAAATCACCACGCTGTTGCCAGCCATCCCCAAAACACAGGTGACCATGGCAAGAAATGTCATTGAAAAATAGACCCAGGTCACAGAGGTCATGGTGGGGATGATGGTCAGACGTGGGGCCAGACTGCTGTTCTGAGTGGAGCTCATTCCTAAGGAAGGGAAGGGACCCGTGTTAAATTCTGGGTCGTCGGACCATTGGACCCATGGGAACACTGAAATTCTTTTTTAGGCATCCCCAGGCTCCCGCTATGGCTGAGTCTGCCATAGGACCAGACAGATGCCAACCTGTTAATTATACTCCTCCTCAAGTTCCACTCTCTCTCAGCCTGAGTTTCTTTCTCTTTTGTTGAGACAAGGTTTCGTGTAACCCGAGCTGGCCTCAAACTCCCCATGTAGCTGAGGATGAGCTTGAATTCCTGATCCTCCTGCCTCAGTTTCCCAAGTGCTGGGGTTCAAGCTGTATATCATCATACCCAGTGTGGTGTTATCATTTTTTTTTTAAAAAGTTATTTTCATTTTATGTATATGGTGTTTTGCCTGCATGTATGTGTATGTACCATACACATACAGTGCACTTGGAGGCCAGAAGGGCATAGGATTCCTTGGAACTGAAGTTATAGTTGTGAGCTATGTGGGTGCTGAGGACCAAACCCAGGTCCTCTGCAAGAATAGCAAGTGCTCTTAACCACTGCACCATCTCTCCAGCTGCCTCTTCTACCTCCCTTTCCTCATCCTCTTCCTTTTCCTAGTTTTATATGGCTTCTTGTACTTTTTTTTTTTTTTAAAGACGGGTATCGTGTAACCTAAGCTGGTTTAGGAGTCCTGATCCTCCTGCCTCTACCTATCTCCCCATTGCTGGGGAGGGCAGGCCATGTGTCTCCGCACTGACAGTGACCTGATTTTGTTCCAAGCACCTTTGTCTCCGCTTGCTTTACTCTTGTGGCTGCTTTTGTGTGTTGTTATTGTAGTTATAAAACAGGCTGGAGGTGTGACTGTTCCTCTGCCTCCAGAGCAGTTTGTGCCCTGGAAGATCAGCTTTCTCTGAAGGCTTGGCAGAAGGCAAAACCATCTGGTCATTTCTGTGTGTGGGACTGGACGTTCAGAGCTCCGAAACGAAGCTCCAAATCCAACTGTTAGTGTTTTAGGTCTATTCAGGTGTACATCTCTGCTTGAGTGTCGTTTGTTAATATAAAAATATTCTTGCCTTCTGGGTTCCCACTTGTCAGCATAAAATTTGCTATAGTGTTCTCGTATTTTCTCAAAACATTTTTAAGATTTATTTTTTTTATTTTTCTTATGTGTATGCATCTGAGTATGTGTAAGACAGGTCTGTGGGTGCTCACAGAGACCAGTTTGTCAGATCCCCTCAAACGGGAGTTACAATGGTTGTGAGCACCTGACATGGATGCTGGGAACTCTCAGGTCCTATGCAAGAGCAGGCAGCAGTCTTAACCACGGAGCCATCTCTCCAGCCCCTTCTACTAATTTTATTTTTGAGATCCGGTCTCATTATGTAGCCTTGGATGGTTTAGAATTTACTATGTCAATCAGACTGGCCTCAAACTCACAGGAATCTGCCTGTCTCTGCCTCCTGAGTGCTGGAATCAAAGGCTTGTGCCACCAACCCAGCACCTCATAATTTTTAAAACCACAATTTTCTGTCATTTTTTAAATTTGTTTGTTTTCTTTCTTACTTTGCCAGAGGTTTGTTTTTCAAGAACTCTTTATAAAACATTTTCTTTTAATTCAACTGTTTTCTTCTGCGGGGGAGGGCGTCGTATTCAAGGGTCAGAGATGACTTCCTGGGGATGGTTCTCTCCTTTTGGGGGCCTTTAGGCTAACTTTGGGGTTCCCCTAAAAACTTTGAACCTGAGGCTTGCTCTCTGTTCCCCAGCAGAGCTGAGAAACATCCTGACTCAGGCATGCTGCTGCTCTCCTCCTAGTGGAGGGTGACTTCACCTCTCAGGAGACACTCTGGCCAGGGGAAAGGGATATGGCTTGTGCTGTGAAAGTATCACCCTTTTCCCTGGGATATTTGGCCTTCTGACCTGGGAATGGTCTCTGCAGCCCTGTCCCTTGGCTCTGACAAGCTGATAACACTGAGCTTCCCTTCAGATACAAGTGCCATATCGTTCATGTATCTCCATTCCCCAGCTGTTGAGCTTAAAATAAATATTTCTGATTTTTTCCTGGCCTCTCTCTCTAGTTGTTATTGATACACACACACACACACACACACACACACACACACACACACACACTCACACACACACACACACACACTCACATACATACCACACACACTCACACACACCACACATACTACATACACACACACACCACACACACATACCACACACATACTCATACACACCACACACACACACACACACACACACACACACACACACACACACACACACACAATCTGCTGAGACTGTTCAGTGTTGCTTGCGTATAAGTGATATGGGGTCTGACCACTTATCAGATTATCCATTAGTGGGCTCCTCCCTTGGGGAGACTGCTCTTCTCTCTCTCAGCATCCCGTAGATGCCTGTAGTTCTTTGTCTGGAGGTGGGGCTCTGTGAGACTTCCCCTTCCACACTAGCATTTCCACTAGTGTCAGCCTTATTCATGTCTTTTTTTTTTTTTTTTTTTTTTGGTTTTTCGAGACAGGGTTTCTTTGTGTTGTTTTGGTGCCTGTCCTGGAACTCACTCTGTAGACCAGGCTGGCCTCAAACTCACAGAGATCCACTGCCTCTGCCTCCTGAGTGCTGGGATTAAGGGTGTGCACCACCACTGCCTGGCTATTTATGTCTTTTTTATGCAGCCATATTGTTTAGGTATCATGGTTGAAGCTTCCTTGAAAATATTTCTGATTTTATTTTCCTGGGCCATAATGAACAAATAAATAAATAAATGTTGAAAGCATTTTCTTGGGCTGGGAACATGATTAGTTGGCAGAGCAATTGCCAGCGTGCAGGAAGCACTGGATCCATACTGGATGTGGTAGCACATGCCTGTAATCCTAAAACTTGCAAGGCTGAGGCAGAGGGATCACTAGTTTGAGACTAGCATGGGCTTCTTATAGAGTTCCAGGCCTTGGGCTGGAGACATGGCTCAGCCATTAAAGGCTAGGCTCACAACCAAAGATAGAGTTCCAGGCCTGGGTTACAGAGCCCAGATCTCAAAGAACAAAATATCAAAGAGAAGGAAAGAAAAGAGAAGAGAAAAAAAAGGAAGAAAGAAAAAAATGAAAAGAAAGAAAAGAGGCTGGACATGTAGCTGGGCAGGTAATGTGCTCAAAGCTGTGGGTTCCACGCCAGACTTACAAGTGCTGGGTGTGGTGGTTCCCAGCTGCCGTCCTAGCACTTAGAAGGTTGGATTGGAAGGAACAGAAGTTCAAGGTCATCCTCTGCTACATTGGAAGTTTGAGTCCAGCCTGGGCTATATGAGACCTTATCTCAAAACAAACAATGGTATTTTCTCTGTTCACAGCCAAAAATGAATGGTAGGAAAATTAGACTGAGTTTAGAGTTCGTTTTGACATTGTGATCTTCTCTCTTTCTCTCTCTCTGTGGGGGTGGGGTGGGGTGGGGTGGAGGTGGGGCCGAGAGCATGCTAAGCTAGCTCTGCCTTGAACTGTCTTTGTCAGCTGAACCTTAGAAGGCAGGACTGTCTGCCAGCCTTAGCAACCCATTCTCTAATAATCATGTGAATCTTTGTTCCCAGGGTCCTGTTGTCCATTTCTTATTGCTCTTGAGATGTCTCTAGAATGTAGACAGATAACCGCCCTGCAGCCTTAGTTTAGAAGATGCTGTAGATGACCTACGCAGAGGGCAGAACACAGTGTGTTGAAATATGCTCTCTCCCTTCTACCATGTGAATTCAGTTGTCAGGCTGAGTTTCATGACTTCCAGCTCTGTCTCTTCCTTAACCAGGTGCCTTGCTCTTCTTGCCCTCAGCCTTGGTCTGCTGTTACCTCTGGTCTCACTTTACACGCTCATGAGCCAGTTTTCAAAGCCCGACTAGAGAGGCTGAGACACCTGCTTGAGTCCCCAAGCTGCCCCTGAAGAGCCAGGCTCTCATTGGATTCTAGTAGGTCTTGAACTGCTATACCCTTCTGCCTCCACCCAGACTGTAAAAAGAAATAAGCCTTCAGGTGGATCTCTGAGTTCGAGGCCAACCTCATCTACAGAACGAGTTCCAGGACAGTCAGGGCTACACAAAGAATCCCTGTCTTGAAAAACAAAAAGAAGAAGGAAAAGGAGAAGAAGGAGGAGGAAGAGGAGGAGGAGGAGGAGGAGGAGGAGGAGGAGGAGGAGGAGGAGGAGAAGAAGAGGAGGAGGAGGAGGAGGAGGAGGAGGAGGAGGAGGAGGAGGAGGAGAAACAAAACAAGCTCTCACCTGCTCCCGGATGTGTCAATCTGTCTGTCTGCAAAGGGTGCTGATCCCTCTTGGCTCTGCTCCCTGGAGGTGTCTACAGCTCTCCTGGGCCTGGGGTTTCAGCTGCTTCTGCACTTTCCAGGCTCAGTGTCTCTTCCACTAAACAAGGCTGCTCCTGTCTGTCTCCTCTGCTTCCTGCCTCGTAAAAGCCTTGATTTGGGAGACCTCTCCGCAAGAACCTTGGCTCCCTTTGAGAAGTGTGAGAAGGAGCCCCAGATATAAATGCAGGAAGGATGCCTGCCCACTCTCTGGAGACCTGGACCCACAGGAGCCTAGCTGAAGGCTAATTGGCCTCCCAGGCATGGCCCTCCCCTGATCCACCCAGGTCCCCCTTGAGGCTGGGGGCTTTTGAGGATTAGGGAAAGGACCACCTCTTCCGACATCATCCTGGCAGCCCTTCCCTTCCCAATGCCTCAGAGCATTAGCAGTCCCATCATGAGTCTGGGAGTTGGGGTGGGGCCTCAAAGAGTGGGGTTCTGTGGGCTGGGAAAGGCCATTAGGAGCACCAATATGGTGGGATGCTCAGCTAATGTACTTACCCAGCTAAGCTTGCTGAAGGTGGGGAGACACTCGATGGGGAGTCTGCCATCTTATTCTGGCACTTGTGAGTTGAGTGACTATGGGTTCAGGCAATCTCACTGAGCCTCAGAGTCTTCACCAGAGGTTGAGTATTCCTCCCTGACCCTCTAAATCCCAGTGAGAAGTGAAGACCACACACATGCTCTTGGCCCTGGATGGCGACCCTTCCTCACATTTCTGCTGGGCCTCAGAAGGCTGAAGTCACCTGGGTCCAGAAGTTCTTGGGACACTTGCACCTAGCCACACCTGAACTTTTTAGTAGTATAAGCCTATGCAGATGTATGTGTGTGCATGAATATGTATGTATGTATGTGTATATATAAGTGTGTGGGGTTTTTTTTGTGTGTGTGCATGAATTTGTATGTATGTGTATATATAAGTGTGTATGTATGTAGGGCTGATTAGATGGCTCGGTAGTTAATCGTGCTTGCTGGTCAGGTGTGGTGGTGCATGCCTTTAATCCCAGCACTCATGAGGCAGAAGTTGGCAGCTCTCAAGGCCAACCTGGTTTACAGTGTCGAAAAACAAAACAAAACAAAGCAAAAAGAGTGCTTGCTGACCTTGTGGAGGATCAGAGCTCAGTGCCCAGAATCCATACCAAGTGTCTCACATTAATGGCAACACCAGATCCAGAGGGTCTGATGCCTTTTTTCTGATCTCTGAAGGAAGCTGCACACAAACAGTTTGTGCACACACACACACACACACACAATAAATCTTCAAGATGAAATGTAACACAAACTGAAAAGCCACCCTTCTCCACCTTCCCACACCAGCATTACAGGCACACAACCCGGTGCCTGGCTTTTTTTTTTTTTTTTAAAGATTTATTTATTATATATAGAGTGTTCTGCTTGCATGTATGCCTGCATGCCAGAAGAGGGCACCAGATCTCATTATAGATGGTTGTGAGCCATCATGTGGTTGCTGGGAATTGAACTCTGGACCTCCGGAAGAGCAGCCTGTGCTCTTAACCTCTGAGCCATCTCTCCAGCCCTTTTTTATTTTATTTTATTTTATTTTATTTTATTTTATTTTATTTTTTTATTTTTTATTTTTTGGTGCCTGGCTTTTTACGTGGGAGCACATGGGTGCTGGGGATCCGAACTCAGGTCCTCACACTTGCTCAGCAGGAACATTACTGACTGAGCCATCTCCCCAGCCTGGGGTTTCATATTTTATGCCAGGACTCTTTTATTTAGTTATTTATATTATTTTTAACTGTGTGTATGTGCGTCTACCTGCATGTGGGTGTGTGCACGTGAGGTGGCCACAGAGATCAGGAGTATCAGATCCCCCCCCCCCCCCGACTCCCAGGGGCTGGCTGGGACCTAGCTCATGTGAGTGTTGGGAGTTAAACTCAGTCCCTTGGAAGAACAGTCATGCTCATAACCACTGAGCCATCCCTCCCACACATCCCTCCTGTGCCAGAATTCTTAAATTAAACCCCCTTTTTTTCTGTATCAGCACATTTTTGGTTCAGAATCTTTAACCAATGGCCTGGAGAGATGGTCCAGTGGTTAGGAGCACTTGCTGCTCTGGGAGAGAACCCAAGTTGGGTTCCTAGCACCCACGTCTGGCAGCTCACAACCAGACTGTAGCTCTGTAACTCTAGCTCTGGGGGAATCAAGGTTTTTAGGGCACCTGCACTCACATCCACAGCCCCTCCCCCATATACACATAAAAAGTAAAATAAACCTTTAAAAAAAACAAGAAAAAAAAACTTGAGCCAGTTTAATGCCTCTTTCCCAGGGCTCCTCTAATGGGGAGGAGGAGAGGCCGTTTCTAGAGCAAACAGGGGAAAAAAACAAAAAAACAGGGACCTAGAGAATGTTACTTGAAGCTCCTGGTCCTGGTTCAGCAGTCTTGAAAGCCCAGGGTCCCTTCTGGAATTTTCTGGATAGGGGTCACTAAATTTCTTTACACACATCCTGTGCACTGCCAAGATGGATTAATGATGTTTCTGTCCTGAGATAGAGAGAGGCCTGCTGACGGGGCTGCTGGACAATCGCATAAGACAGGTATGGGCGGGCGCCTCGGGCGGGGCAGGCCAGGCACTGGATGTCTGTTCAGAGGCTCGGGGATATGTGGATGGATTTGATCGGATATTCATTAAAGCTCCAGTTTAATTAATTCCAAAGGCTTTAAGAAATCATGTGCCCAGGTAGGTGAGTCTCTCTTGAACTGCCAGGAAACTCCGAGCTGGCAGCTGACTCATCCAAGCAGAGTTTTCTGTGAGCTTTGGTTTGGTAAGCTGCTCCTGGCTCCTTCTGAGTTCTCCAACTCTCAGCTCCCTGCTGGTTCACAACAGAATGTTTTTGCACTCTGTGGTTCGACGCCAGAAGTTTGCCAGAGCGTTTTCCTAGCTTTGTGTCTGTATCACCAGTCTGTCTGAAGGCCCCTTTCCCAGGCTTACATCTCTCTTCCTTCCCACGAGAGGAACCCATCTCAGAAACAGGTGGATGGCTGGCAGGGTGGCTCAGTGTGTAGAGGCACCTGCTGTCAAACATGATGACTCCCGAGTTTGATCCCTGCGACAACCAGGGTAGACAGAGAGCCGACTCCCACCAACAGTCCTTTGACCTACACATGTGCACCCACTCACCCACAAAGTGAATAAGTAGATGTAAAAATTTAAAAATAAGGTGGAGAGTGGTAAGGGAAGACACTTAACGTTGACCTCTGGCCTCTATACAGATGTGCATGTACACAGAGAGAGAAGGGGGGAAGAAGAAGAAGAAGAAGAAGAAGAAGAAGAAGAAGAAGAAGAAGAAGAAGAAGAGGAGGAGGAGGAGGAGGAGGAGGAGGAGGAGGAGGAGGAGGAGGAGGAAGAGGAGGAGGAGGAGGAAGAGGAAGAGGAAGAAGGAGAAGGAGAAGGAGAAAGAGGAGAAGGAGAGGAAGAAGGAGAAGGAAAAGGAGGAGGGAGGGAGGGAGGGAGGGAAGGAGGGAGGGAGGGAGGGAGCTTTTAGAGAATGAAGCCAAGTTATCTGAGAGCCCCCCCCCCCCAGGCATGTGGCAAAGCCATATCAAGGCTGCAGAAGCACCTGAATCCCTTGGTGATGTGGGAGATAAGGAGAGGACTGTGGTAGCTCACAGCCATTTGCCTTCTACCAAACACCTGTTCTTAGACCAAGCCAGCCAGACCCAACTGGGTTCACCTGGGACCGTGATGGCCAAGTCTACTCCTGGCATCTCCCGGAATCTGACTCCTAACACGTTGCTGATGAGAGACATCAAGACCAGAGGTCACTGTGAAGAGACTCACAGTGACTGTTTTGTGAGCTCTGACTTTCTGCAACTGGTGTGAGCAACCTTGTAGAGACACGCAGAAACCTACGTGAAAAGATCAGCTGGGAGCCTGTAAGCACAGTCTGTCCCTAACAATCAGCCATTGCCCTGATCACTAGCACTTGGGATTAGCTGTGTGTGCATGTGTGTACATGTGTGTGCATGTATGTGCATGTGTGTGGAGGACAGAGGTCAACATGTGGTGCCTTGCGGTTTCACTCTCCACCTTCCTTTTCTGAGATCTCTCACTGAACCTGGAGCTTGCCAATTTATCTAGATTGACCTGCCATGGAGCAGGATCCTCCTGCCTCTGCCACCCCAGGCCTGGGATCCCAGGCACACCTCGCTATGCCTGGCTTCTGACACGGGTGCTGGAGACCTGGATTTATAGCAAGAACTTTGCCAACTGAGCTGCTGTGTGTTAACATATGCCCACTTCTCCTTCCCTGTCTTGTGCTCAGATGCATGCCACCACTCCTGAAGTCTGGGCACCGGTGGCCTACGGTCCTGTGGATGCCAGGTGGCAGATCTACTTTCCTGAGGCTCACTCTTGATCTTCCCCTTGCTCTGTCTGACAGCGGGGGCCCTCTTCTTGTCTGTCTTCGCAGCGTTGCTGGGTGGCAGGAAGTATAAGAGGCACTGAGTGCTGTCTGCCCTGTATCCTCCACTCCACCCGTCTCCGGGTCACGTGCTGGTGAGAAGTCCAGCTTAGTAACAGCCTCGCGCTCAGGCAGCACCTTAATTGGAGCTGTTCCGTGGTGGAGAATGGCTTCGCTCTTGGCTTTCAAGGAGAAAAGTCTGCAGTGTTTGGGGAGTCCTGCCTTTGTGAACCACCCAGAAAGAAGGTGGCTTGGGAGAACTGCAGGAGACCCGTCGTGCACCTGCGGCCACCACTGCCCAGCCCCTCTGCAGCTCACTTTAATAATTGAACAGCGAAGGAGGGTGGAGAAAAGGGTGGGCCTCCGCGGTTTCCAGCCACTTAGTCCTCTTGCTTCTTCTCCATTAGCACAGAGAAGGGGTCTGGGGAAGAGCAGAGGAGCACCTGGGCTAAGGGATCATGGGGTAGCAGAGAAAAGGCTCCTCTTCCACAAGACTTTGATGCTCTGCAGAGAATCACCCCACCCTCCACTTCAGCATCCCCAGGGTGGGTGCTGTCTGTACACAGGCCATAAGTTATGAATCTCAAGTTGGACCCAGGTGGGGAGGCCCCTTGTGGGGGCACAGCTCACTCCCAGGGGTTTCAGGTGTGAGGACTGGGGTGGAGGCTCTTAAGGAAAGACTTCACAGGAGTGGGGATTGACTGAGCTCTGGGGAGCCAGAGACTCTAGGTGGCCCCTCAGCCAGGCACCCCCAGGACTCGGAGAAGTTTCTCCCCACATGGCACTGAGATCATTAGTATTTTTCCTGAGCTGTGGTACTTGCCCATTCTCAGTGCTCTGTCGCAAGGGTGGAGGCCACAGACTCCCACCCCTTGTCTCTAGGATTCTCTGAGCAGGAATGGGGAGGGGCAGAGAGCAGTAGACAGCCTCATCCAGGCACAGGTGAGGGGCAGGTGGCCTTGCATACCTGAAGCTCCCGGCGTCACCTGCTCTGTCCCACCATGAAAGCTCTCCTTGTTTAGAGGAGAATAGGTAGCTTGTGGCCTAGAGAGAATAGATCAGTGTGGCTGGGATGATGGACCATCAGGGACATGACCTTGGGGAGTTAGCTGCTACCCTCAAGAGTTAGTGCTACAGTCCCTGCCCTGGGATTGTGTAGCCTAGACTAAAACTCAGTGGACTCAGGGTGTGTGGCTAGCATGTCTAGCACTGGGTGGGCATGCTGCTCACTCCTTCCCTGCCCGCCTGCCCTCCTTGGCTCCCTGTGAAGGAATGCAGCTCCATTGGTGACACATCCTTACAGACCACAGAAGCCTAGGTGTAGACGGAGTCAGGAAGAGCAGAAGGCAACCCAGAGGTGTGGCCAGACAATCGGGAGGTCCCAGAGCAAGAGCAAAGGCCACCCACCCTGGACTCCAGCTGCCCTTGGCTGGCCTCACTGTGGGACATGGAGATACAGAGAAGACACTGGGCAATGAACCTGCTTCCTTGTTGCAAGATTTTAAAATGTGTATTGATATATACTTTATTATCTGTTATAAAACTTCCTTTGGCTACACAGGCCACTGTGCTGGATGACGAATGACACCATGGTGGCAGCTCCCAGGGGGCCAGGATGGAACCAGATCCACTTTGAAATGGGCACTGGAGTTTGGGGACTTAGTAGGGAGCTGCCACAATGGACCACAGTGGCCTGAAAGACACCAAGTGTGTGTTCAGCTGCCCAGAGCTGGCTGGGGGTGTCAGAAAAGCAGTCAGCTACCCAGAGTGGCAAAAGGTCCTTCCTGTCTCACACGGCTTGCCAGGGCCAAGTCCTACCCCATTAAAGTCACCAGATGACTCATCAAAGGGACAGGGACTTGTCTGCAGGCTACAAGGCAGGTGGACAGGACCCTCTTCCAGATAGCACCATTCTCTCGGGTTAATTCAGACGCTGTCTTGGGAGGCTGGACGACTCCTTGCAGGTAGAGCTGAGGCTGCTGTCCCCGTAGGGGTGACAGTGACTGAGTCACGTTTGAGGAGGGATGACTGAAGGGGCAGATGGCCTCCTGCTCACCTCCACTGAGGAACTTCTGTTGAGGAGGGACCCCACCACACTGGTAAGAGCAACTTTGGTACAATGAGTCACAGAAGCAGAATGGCTGGGGAGCAGAGGCCGCAGGGTCTGTCCACAGGTGGCTGCTCAGTCTCTTGGCCACGCCTGGCAAGAGGCAGATGCCTTGTGCTAGAAGCAGCTCTTCTCCCCGGTGGCACAGGGGCAGGTGCCCTGCTTCTTCTGCTCTTGGGCAGAGTGTCTCTGGAAGCTACTGGCCGCTCTCTGCTGCAGCCTTGCCCCAGACCCTGGCCTCTCATGATGCATTGCCAGAGGGGCACTGCATCTCCATAGTGACTGTGTTAGGTGTGCTGCTGGCCGTATCCCCTGGCTCGGCACCATCCCGTAGAGCCCGCTGGAAGACTACCCTGAGAGGTTCCCACAGGCGCTGGGACTTGTCCCTCCCAGCCAGGAAGTAGACGATGGGCTTGGCGCTGCTATTGATGCAGATACACAAGTCAGTGACGTACTCAGGGAAGGGGGCCGGGATCTGGAAGACCCAGAAGAGGAACCAATCGATTCCCAAGTAGATGGAGGACACAAGGAAGACAGAGACAATAGCCAGGACCACATGGTTGAGCTTGGCAGAGCGCTGGCGGCGCCGTGCCCGGCACTCCACATGCAGGATGAGTGCCAGGCAGGGGAGTACCATGAGTGGGCAAAAGAGAAAGAATAGCAAGATGCCCAAGGAGATGTCCATGTTGCGGCAGGCTGTCCCTGAGGCCTCTCGGCCCAGGAACATGCAGAAGTAGTTGTGGATGCTGGTAACCAGGAAGGACAGCAGCCAGAGCAGGGCACAGACTCCAGCAGACAGGCGCTTGGGCCTCTGACGCCAGTACCAGGTGGGAAAGATGACAGACACGCAGCGTTCGGTGCTAATGGCCGGCAGGAGGCTCACACCTGCGAAGAACGTGCAGAGCCCCACGATCCGGGACACCCTGCGCACATAGTCAGGGAAGGACCCCAGGAAGGCCCCCGTGTTCAGGAGGGCAATCACAGCCTTGCTGAAGAGGTAGACCCCATCAGCGCTGGCCAGGTGCAGGAAGTAGATGGAGAAGGGCGTCCTCTTGATGGAGAAGCCGAAAAACCAGAGGACCAGGCCGTTACCCACCAGGCCACACAGGCAAAGCAGCAGAAAGATGTAGTTTGTGATGGCAGGCGGAGGGGGCGTGGCTATCTGCTCGATGGTCAGGAAGCCTCTGCTGTAGAGCTCCGGAGCCTCGCTCATACCAGGACACATCTGTGTAGGTGCAGAGGGGACACATCTGTAAGGCTGTCTGCCCTTCCCTGGCCCTCGGCAGGCCTGTTCCTGTACCTGCTTCCATCAGCTACCCAGGAGGCAGCATCTGGCAGATCTCTGCCTGTGGAATGACTAACCCGCAGAGGCCAGAGCAGAAAGAGCCCGGATACCTGCTGATGCTAACACTGGTTCTCAGACTCTAGAGCCTGCAGGACGGCATCACCACAGGATGACCAGAGAGCAGCTCTGGCCTGCCCACAGGTCCACTGGGTTCAAATGTCCAAGACAACAGAAAGCAGAGGGATGGGGAGATGGCTCAGTGCATAAAGTGACCAGAGTTCAGATCCCCAGTCTCCCTGTAAATGCAGGTGGGCTCAGTGGCCTTCCTGTAACTTGAAAGGGGGTTTCCCAGAGCAAGCTGGTGAGATTGCTTACCTCAGCCGGCTCTGGTTTTAATTGAGAGACCTAGACTCAGTGAATAAAGTGTGTCAACCTTAGGCCTCCTCATGCACCAATACACGTGTGCCCATCACATTTGAGCACACATTCACACAGACTCACACACATTCTCTCATGCACAACACTCCCCCCACACACCAAATACACTCAGACACCACTCTTAGACACTCACACACACCACACATACACACACTGACATACCCACAGATCCACACATCTGTTCCCATAAGATTCATGCCACATACACCCATACACACACACCACATACTCACTCACACACCACACACACCACACACACTCATTCTACACACACACACACCACACTCATACAACACTCACACACATACACACACTCACACATATACCACACACACCACACACACATATACACACGACACATACCACACATTCATACACATCACACACTCATACACACACCACACATTCATACACACCAGACACTCACACACACTCATATACACACCACACACTTACACACACCACACTCATACACACACCACACACACACCACACACTCACACACATCACATACACATACACACATACACACACACACACACACTCATACACTCACACATACTCACACACACCCCACACACACAATTTTAAAAAAAGGACTGGAGATAAAGCTTGGTAGCAATGCTTGCCCAGCATGTGGGAGCCTGGGGTTCAATCCCCAGTACTAAATAATGAATCATGGAGGGGATGGTAGATGTGTACACAGTCTGTTCTTGTAATTTTCTAGCAAATTGTTCATATAAGGTTTCAACTTTAAAACATGAAAATACTTATTCCTAAAGAAATAAAATTACTGGTAAGGAGTAGGGGTGGGGAAAAACAAAAGACCTTGGCCACAGCTGGAGTAGGACTATCCCACAGCTGGACCAGAGGACACGGGCTGAGAGTCAGCTGCCCTCTGCTGGACCAGGGCTGCCTTTGGGGGTCCCAGGGGTATCCAGGAGGGGAGAGGCTTCAGGGAGGGGCTCAGCATTTTACAACTGGGCAGGGTAGAGCAGCTCAGCCCAGCTGAATACCAGTCCTGGCGCCGAGGGCTGAGCTGGTACATAAATGCATGAGGCTGGGTCAGGTCTCAGAAACTGGGAGCAGAGACACCATTGCAAAACCAAGGACACGCCTTCCTAGCAAAGTAAGTGGCCTCTCTACTCTAGCCAGAGGGTATGGAGGACCTGTGGGTGGAGCGATAGTACCTCCCTTCAATCCCAGAGAAGCCATATCTGTACATGGCAACATGAAAGAGTTGGATATTTCTGGGTTCACATGTTAAAACAAGTGTGTGAGCCAATAATGTGAGCCAGTGACATACTATTGTGTTCTCAAGGTTGTCTTGATCCCTCCTTTTTAGTGGCAAAGGTTGCCCTATGCACATTGCTACCCTTCCCTCCTCCCTGCAGACATCACTAATCTATCCCAGGACTCTCTCCTTAAGTCTGATAATTGTTTTCATTCAGGGAAGTAGGAAGGTTCTAGGGGCAAGATCTTTCCTGCCACCTTTCAAATGGCCTCGGCAGAAAGCTGGGCCCTGAGAAAATGCTTTGTGTGGACATTCTCTAATGCAGAGAACTAACCTCTGGCCTGGCTGTGTCAAGAGAAGTTTACAAACAGGAACTAATGGTGCTGGCTAAACTCAGGGAGACACTGTATTGTCAGGACAAGTTCTTTGTGGGGTTCTGCTTTCGACCTGTCCACCTCTAAGAATTTATTGGCTAACATCTCCTGTCCACCCCTAAACCTGCTTAGCTTTCTCTCTGCTCCCCTTCCTTGCAGTTGACCTGTTGTTGCTCCACGCCTCTGAGGGCCGACTCAGTGATGGAGAATCTCAGCTCAGATGCAGAACCCTGTCCCATGAGGACCAGCTCAGCACTGGGCGCTGGCCTTCTGGGCTGGGCAGAGCCCTCTGGGTATCACCCAGCTGGAAAAAGTCTACAGTCCCCCACTGGGTGTTGGGGGGGCACTGGTGAGTCACTGGGCGGGAGCTACTATTTACAGCCCCACACTACCTTGTGAAACACCACTCTGCAGCCTGCTCCCTCCCAGGGCCTTATCTCCCTCTTCTCTAGGGACTTTGAGATGCCCCCTAGCATGCCCAGTCACTGCCTCCCAGGCTGCCGTCATTCCACAGTGCTTCCCTATGGGAAAGAAGGAAAGGACCAAGGACATGGCAGGGGTAGGGGGTGGGAGGGTGGGAGATGAGGAGGGGGGTTGGAGTCAGTTATCTTGACATAAGCCTTGATTTTCTCAAGTCTAGGGGAGGCTGGGATAAGGAAATAAACCAGAGGGGTTCCCAGCTTAAGAAGGGAAGTCCACACTTTTCCAGGGAGAAGCAAGGTCCAGCCCAGGCCATTATCCAAGCTTTAGGTGGGGCTAGTGCCAGCTGCAGATTTACATTCATGGCTCATGCTCCCAGACTTGGGACAGCACTTGCCTTGGGTGGCCCAGAATGGTACACACAACAGATATGGGGCCACCATGGAACCAGCAGAGGCTCTCTCTGCAACAATAACAATCGTCCCATCTCTGCAGGGAAAGGGAGACGGTGTGAAACCTTTCAAAGCTGATAAACCATGACCCAAGGACAGCATGGAAAGGGACTTCCAGGATGCCCAGTGCCTGTGTTTGCCTCACTGATGATGACACTGACCTCAGAGGAACCAGTTAACCAGGGCCAGGCCCGTGCTTGCTGACCACTAGAACCCAGGGCTGGAGGGCGGGCCTGGAAAGTGGGCTGTGTCGTCCCTCCCAACTATATATACCCTCCACAGACCAAGGACCTCCTGTCTGTGGCACTTGCCTTGTTCTGGTTGGTAGCGTGAGCCTCCCATGAGCAGTTTCCGGCCATCTTCAAGACTTCGGAGTCCAGGCTCCTGTTGGGAGCTCACAAACCTACGTCCCTGCCTGGCAAGAGCCTAGAGAGAGGGTAGAGTAAAGTCAACACCCGTCCCCTCAAGAGCCTTTCTACCTCCCAGCCCACCAGTCCTAGCCCTTAGGCCTTCAGGCCTGTGGTTCTCACCTCCGAGGAAGGGCTACCCTGGCTCCCTCTGAGGTGGGGCCTCGATGCCTGTCCTGCCCGTCCTGCCCCTCCTGCCTGTGGGCTCACGTTCACACCCTTCCTGGCTCCTGGAGCACCACTGCCACTCCCTGGGGAAGATGCTCTCTCCTTTCTCTTCTCATTGGACTGCAAGGTGTCTGGGCCAGAATGTTTCTAGTAACTTCGATGATGGGTTTCCTTGCATGCACGCCTGGAGCACCTCCTTTGTGTTCTGCTAAGAGGCCTTGCAATCAGTCCTAGAAATGGGTGATAGGGGGCAGATTCTCTCTGGGAGAGGGGCTTCCTGGAGGAGGAGGCTTTTGTCTGGGTCTTGCTTTATCATGGTCCTCACCCTAACTCTGGGATGGGTGTCCATTCCTCCTTTTTTGTGAAAGACAGGGTCTCACACAACCCAGGCTGGCCTTGAAGATGACCTTGAATTTCTGATCCTCTTGCCTCCATCTCTTGAGTGCTGGGATTACAGGCTGAACCACCATAGCTGGTTTATGTGGTGCTGCGACTCCAACCCGGGGCTTTGTGCATGCTAGGCAAGTGTCTACCAATGGAGTCACATCCCTAGCCCTTCATTCCTTTTTGATGGTGCGCTTGGTCCCAGAGACACACTCCCAACCAGGGGCACATAACGAAACTTTGAAGATCTGTGTACTTCCAAGACTCGGTGGATGTCCCCTGCAAGGTTCACTTGGAGGAAGCAAACCAAGAGGTTGCTGTGGTGGCCCTGGGTTTCAGACTGGATGTAGAGAAGCAAGGCTCAGCCTCATTCGGCCAATCTGGAGGCCTGGGGGTGTGTTGGGTGACAAGCGAGGGCGGGGGACCCTGCTTGAGACTGGTCCACCCTAGCTGGCAACACTCTGGGTCTCCTGGAATTACGCCCCATCCCCAGCCTGCACTCTGCCCTACAGGCAAGCACCTACTCCTCCCACAGAGCAGGTGGGACGTCTGAGGCTGTGACTCAGGACACAGCCCGGCTACAGGCTGCCAGACCCTCCTCTCCCAGAGCCGGGATGTGGGTAGCGCACTGCTCCACTCCTCATAAATTCCTTCCTCGAGCAGGGCGGATCCCCAGCCGCCACGAGCATGGCCACTGCCTCCTCCCTCCTGGATATGTGGCTCAGGCAGCTGCGCCCACCATTGGCTGCCGGGAGTGTGAGAGTGTCCCGTCTGCTCGCTCGCTCGAGTGACGCTCCCCCTCTTTAACTTTAGGCCGCTTTGCTTCTCTGGGGGCCAAGGAGCCGGGTGGGCTCTTAAGCCACACCCCCAGCCCCTCATTCCTATTGGAAGGTGTACAGAGGCACGCTCCTAACCAGGGTTCACAGAGCCCCTTCCGGGCCCTGGCTATCCCGCCGGCCCTCTACATGTATGCTCCTTCTGGTGCGTTTGTACCCCGACTAAGAGTGGCTACTCGTGGGGCCTGCTTGTGAGTCCCAAGTGGCAGCACCGTATAAGTAGGCATGAGTGGTGTTTGTGCAGAGAGCTTGCAGATTGCCCCCTCCCACCCAGGCGTCATTCCGTTGCTACGCAATGGGGCTAGCCCAGGTTTTCCGGGTACCTGCACCTCCGGAGGTAAGCATCCACTGCACCCTCCCTTGCTGTCACTCTTCCAGACACCTGCTACTCCCAACTTTCTCCCCAGTGATGCTCTGACTCAGGGGACGTTTCATCCCACCAGGCTTAAAGCTAACTAGACACATGCCCTCTGGGACAGGTGAGTATGCTCCCTGATCACCTTGGTGACTGCTTTGATCACTATATCTGGTCCCTCTCCTACCCCAGATCATTTGCAAAGTGATTCACTCATGCAGAGAGATCCAGAAAGCCAAGTGGACCCCAGATGGGCCATATTAAAGACATGTGTGCAACGTGTACAGGGATGCATTGAGTGCATGTGCTCTAGCCAGAATCTGAGCCGGGACAGAACCGACTTCACTAAAGCCGAAAGGCTATCATGTCTGTAACCTTGGTCCCTCCCCTCAAAACAGCCTGGTGGTTCACCTACTCACCTGCTTGGACTGATGGATGGACAGACGAGCCCTAAAGTAGCTCCCCAACTCATTTCACTTCTTCTAAACCCTAACCCAGCCTCTCCCCTCATTCCTTAGCTATGGCTTGGTCTGTGCACTGGCCATGGGCGGGGGCAGTCTGCTGCTGTCCTCAGATACATAGAAAGCCTGTGTTTCCGCCTGGGACTCAGGTCCCTGCTCACAACTTGACAGAAGAGGCTTCTCTACAGGGAATGGAGATTTGGCAGACCTCTGTGTCTGAAGGCAACAACAGCACCAGGCCTGGCTGGAGCAGGAGAAGGTGAGACGGTCAGCTGCCCCCAAAGAGCTGTCCACTGTTGCCCTCATGACCAGCAGCATGCCTGAGAGCAATGGGAACCAGAGCTCCATACTTGAACCATAGCCCACTGGGTGTTCCCTTCAAACCCTTCCAGAAAGCAGGCTGGGATGTAAGGTTGAAGGAAGGATGGGGAGCCCCCCACCCTCAGGAGGACAGGATGGGAGCTGGTATTGGAAGATGTCTTGAGGCTAGGGGTAAGGCCAGCTGAGTGGGTGTCAGGGGATGCCACACAAGAGGGGAGCTCTTAAAGCCTTCCAATATCCCTGGGACACTCAGAGCTGTGGAAGGGGTGGGACAGGTCTTCAGAATGGGGACAGCTTCACTCCAGGTCCCTGCTCAGAGAGATGGGACTTCTGCAAGCTGCCGGTCATGACGATACCCATTTCCCTGCCTTGAGGATGCCAATCTTGTTTGCCTGCCCTGCTTAACCTCCACCCTGCAGCCCCTGTCCCCAGTCTCCCTCCCCCAGTCCCTGGGTCCCAGAGTGCTACCTGTGGCTGTCCTGATCCTCCGAGGTCTTCCCTTTGCAGAGATCTTCTCCCAGCACTCCGAGCTTGCTGACCCACGGGGCAGCAGGCTGGCCAAGTGCTGCCTGGAGCCTTGGAAAATTTGGGCTCAGGGTGGAGGACGAGCCCTCACCCGCCTGGCCTGTTGGAGATGGCTTTGGAAACAGAACCCGCCCCAAACCCAATTCCAGGCCCAGCAGAAGGGGGAAGGGAGGGCAAGAGGAGGAGAAAGAGGAGGAGGAGGAGGAGCAGGAGGAGAAGGAGGAGGAGGAAGAGGAGGAGTATCTGAACAGTGATGAGGCTTGAGGAAGGAATGCCCAGTTCAGGAGCCTCCCCCCATCCCCACTGGGAACTCATCTCTGCCTGGTGACGTCAGGCTGGCCTGAGCACTGGGGCTGGAGTCCAGATGTTAATACCTCCCATATCCTGCAGCTTCAGAGGGTTGCCCCAGTAGAGGGAGCTCCGGGTTGTTCACTTGCCTGGTGCCTTTGGCCTGCTTCCAGTGGGCATTTCAGGGCATGTAGTGGTGGGGGTGGGGGGTGTAGGGGAATGTCCACTCCCTTGTTTGAACTGACTCAAAGCCTGGCACTGAGAAGCCAGGAAGCAGCAAGCGAGGGACCCCCATGGAGAGTGGTGGAGAATTGGCAGAGAGAAGGCCACACAACCCAGATGGCACCAACTCCCCCCTTGCCACCCCAGAGTCTTCCTGGGGGCCTCCTGGGGCCTATGGAACCAGGAATTCCCTTCTCTCTAGCCCTAACAACAATCAGATGTCGCAAATGGAAAATCACAGCCCTTGCTCACTTGGGCTGAGCAGGGAAGTTGGCAAGCTACCCTGCCTGGTGCGTGCGCTTCTCAGTGAAGATGAGTCAGCCTCCCCCAGAGAGGGGGTCCTGGAAAAAGTTAGTGGCCAGGGCATGGAGCCCAAGCCTGGGTGGGTATGGAGGGAACAGAGGGTTGACCATGAGGGTGGGGTGCTGAGGCCTCCTTCTGCCCTGGGCCAACTTCCTCATGACCCAAGAAGCCTGAGGAATGAGTGCCACACTTTCCTATGGGAGTGAGCAGCGCTGAGACTGGGGGAAGTGTGCCTTGTGGGCATCTTGCAGTGAGCCCAGAAATAGACCTCTCTCTGCACCTGCACTGGAACCTCCTCCTCCTGCCCATGGAGAAGCCACTCTGTCCCTTGGACCAAACAAGCCTGAGAGCGGGGAAGCCTTGGATGGTGGCCCGCTTGGGGCCAGCTGGCTTCCTGGGACTTGGTGGGGGGAGCAGGGATCTTCTGGGATTCTGGAGGCTGTGAGAGGCTGGGCAGGCAGCAGGGAGGATGGTGACCCAGCCTCCTCCTCCAGGGCAGGCAGCTGTGTCCCAGCTGGGCCACTTGTTTACACTGAGAGGCTGGGGGAGGCTGAATCCCAGCACTGTCCAAGTATAATTGTGCTTGGACACTTAAAAGGAATTGTGTGAAGTGGGCAGAGGCTGTGGAGTCCGCGGCCTTATTTGGTATGGAAATATGTTTCTTTGACAAACAAGAGAAGAGGTGCTTGCTAGAGGGAGCTTGTCTTACCCTGAGTTTGCAGAGTCCCCGAGCCACTGACCCTATCCACTGGGGCTGCTGTGGACCCACAGAAGCCGTGACCCCCGTTCATGAGCTCCTGGAGTTCCTTCTTCGAGTGCTACAGGCTGGACAGTCTGGCAAGAGCGTTGCAGACTGGCGTTGCTCACATCATCCCAGGATCGCATATATACCTTCTGCCTCATGTTACGAGGGACCGTCCACTCTCTGGGATCCTTTCCATGAGGACATCCATCCCCTTCAGGAAGGTTCCATGTTTATAACCTAGTTACCTCCAAAAGACCCCAAGTCCTATCACCACCCCCTTTGGAGTGACCATTTTAGCATGAGTTTTGAGGGGGACACAGACAAGCAGTCTACAGCAATCACTTGTGTCTCCCTGTAGAAATGGGTGTGAGGCTGTGTGGGGAGGAGACCCAGAAGCTGTGTCCCAATGGGGACAGTAGAGAGGACCTTGCCTCATGTGGGAGTCCCATGGCTGCTTCCAGTCATGAAAGACCCTGGGAACGTCACATCTTACTTTGGAACTTTGTTTTCTTCTGGGGTGGCAGTGAGGGGTTGGATACCTGGTAGAACCACCCTCACTGGACCTCAAAAATTCTGTGCCTGGACTGGAGAGATGGCTCAGAGGTTAAGGGCACTGGCTGTTCTTCCAGAGGTCCTGAGTTCAATTCCCAGCAACCACATGGTGGCTTTCAACCACCTATAATGAGATCTGGTGCCCTCTTCTGGAGTGCAGGCATACATGAAAGCAGAACACTGTGTACATAATAAATAAACCTTTTTTAAAAGTTGCCTTTGGTCATAGTGTTTAAAACAAATTCATTCATTCTCTCTCTCCCTCCTCACTCCCTTCCCCTGCTTTATTATAAAAAAAAAAAATTCTGTGCCCTGGGCTTAGGTGTGACTGGCATCATTTGCTCACTCATCAGGGCTCAGGGCATAGACTTGAGGTAAACAGAATGGGGCTGGCAGACATGGTTTTTGCTCTTTGTGGTGATATATTGTGCACCTCAATAAAACTTAGCTGGGGATCAGAGGACAGAGCCAGACACTAGATTAGACATAGAGGCCAGACAGTGATGGCACACACCCTTAACCTATCACTCAGGAGATAGAGATCCATTTGGATCTCTGTGAGTTCAAGGCCACAGTGGAAACAGAGCCAGGCAGTGGTGGCACACACCTTTAATCCCAGTACTGGGAAGCACACATGCCTTTAATCCCAGGAAGTGATGTCTGGTCAGAGAAAGGTATATAAGGCGTGAGGAAACAGGAACTCACACTCTTGAGGCTGAGGATTTTGTAGACGAATGAGGCTGGCTTGTTCTGTGTCTCTGATCTTTCAGCTTTTACCCCAATATCTGGCTCCAGTTTTTTATTTTATTAATAAGATCATTTAGTAATTTATGTTACAGTTCTTTGTAAAAATTTATTGTAGCCCAGCAGTGGTGGCTCATGCCTTTAGTCTCAGCACTTAGGAGGCAGAGTTGGCAGATCTCAGTGAGTTTGAGGCCAGCCTGATCTACAAAGTGAGTTCCAGGACATCCAGGACTGTTACACAGAGAAACCCTGTCTTGAAACACCCGCCCCAAAATTATTGTATTTTTATTTATTTGTCTTGTGTGATTGCTGCAGGACTACTGTGGAGGCCAGAAGACAACTTGAGGAAGTCAGTTTTTTCCTTGGGCCATATGGGTCCCAGTGACTGAACTCAGTCTTGATGGCAAACACCTTTACCCACTAAGCCATCCTTGCTCTTAATATTCTGCCTACGTGCTTTGAAAAGCTATATCTTGTTATTAGGTGTCTCCTCAGCCCCTTCCAGTAAAAAGGAAAAATTTTTAGATAGGGTTTTATGTAGCCCAGGCTGTCCTCAACTATCTATGTAGTCAAGGGTAACCTTGAACTCCTGACATTTTTGTCTGTACTGCCAGGTGCTGGGATTATGGGTATGCACCACCACACCCCGTGGGAAATTTATTTTGAATTGTCCTCTGTCAAAGTTCATGCAAATGGACTTAGCTGTCTATGCCTTTCTCTCTCAAGGGTTCAGGATTGGACCCTCCTCCACTGAGGCAGGAGTCCAGTTCAGGCACAGGTGTCGCTCAGTGTGCTTCTGCTGTTATGACTGGCCCTGCTTGACAGCAGGGTGGTGTGGACTGCTAACCCAGGCTCTCTACAGCCAGCAGCAGAGCAGAGCGCTCCACATCACCATCACACTGTCGGTGCTTATGGAGTACCTGGTGGGTACTAGGCACTGGGCTCTGGGTGGATGAACAAGATAGCTGAGACCCCTGCCCTTGGAATGAGCTGAGTGGGTATGGAGGCTGGTCACAGCCAGAGACCCAGGAATGTGAATGTGCTATACAGAAGCAATGGGGCAAGGCCCTCGGGACGTGGATGGTCTTTTGAGGACCACAGTGCTGGGACCAGGGAAAGTTGAGCGTATTCGTGCTACATCCCTTTTGATGGTGATGGGCTGGTTCAGGTGGGGTCTGTGTTGAATGTCCTTTTCTCTTGACTTAACCTTGGAAGAGCTAAGGTTCTCTTGGGGAGAGCCCCCCTCCTCTGTCTCCTAGCACGACCCTTGAAGACCTTTGCTTTCAAGCCTTAAGATTAAAAGTCCTCTCCCAGGTCACTCCTGCTTTCCTGGTTTTGAGAGGGTGTGGGATGTCCTTCTGCAGTGAGGTTGGCTGTCCAGTGAAGAAAAGTGCAGCTTAGGAAATCCAGAAGCCTCTGCTCCCTTCTGTTCTCCATGTGAGAGACCATTATTTCACTTGTTCATTTGTCTGTCTATCCATCCACCCACCCGTCCATTCATCCATTCATCCATCCATCCACTCACCCACTAACATATTCACTCTTTCACCTGTCCTCCCTTCCATCCATTGCTTCTTGTATTCACAGACTCACCCATCCTTCTACCCACACATTAATCTGCTCACCCTTCTGTCCATCTGCACACTATTGCATTTGTTAGTTTTTTTGTTGCTATGATAAAACACCATGATCAAGGCAACTTATAGAAGTGTGGTAGTTTGAATGTAATTGGCTCCCATAATATTATAGGGAGTGGCACAATTAGGAAGTGTGGCCTTGTTGAAGTAGGTGTGATCTTGTTGGAGGAGGCGTGTCACTGTGGGGGTGGGCTTTGAGGTCTCATATATGCTCAAGATATATCCCAGTGTCTCAGACCACTTCTTGTTGCCTGCAAGATGTAGGACTCTTAGCTTCTTCTCCGGCACCATGTTGGCCTGCACGCTGCCATGTCCCACCATGATGATAATGGACTGAACCTCTGAAACTGTAAGCTGCCACCCCAATTAAATGTTATCCTTTATAAGAGCTGCCGTGTCATGGTGTCTCTTTACAGCAATAAAAACCCTAACTAAGACAAGAAGAAGGAGTTTGTTTGGGCTTCCAGTTCCCAAAGGTTAGAGTCCACCCTGGGGGAAGGGAAGGCATGGCAACAACCGGAAGTCATGATGGCAGGAGCAGGAAGCCAGACCTCACACCACTAAACACAAGTGCAAAGCAGAAAGTGAAACTGGGCATGATATGAAGCCTTGAACTATCAAAACCTGTCCAATGGTTTACTTCCTCCAGCAATATGCACCTCCCAAACCTCCCCAAACAGTGCCACCAACTGGAACCAGCTGTTCAAATAACCGGACATTTCTTATTCAAACCACCAAATCTATCATCTGTACACACACACACATACACACACACACACACACACACACACACACACACACATCTCTTGCCCATCCACCCACCCACACACTCATCCACTTATCCCTTTGTCTCTCCACCTGCCTATCATCCATCTGTCCATCCATCCATCCATCCATCCATCCACATACTAACACGTTCATCCTTTGCCCATTCATTCTCTAACAGCCCATCAATGGCTGAATTCATACATCCATGCATCAATCCATTTGCTTGTGTACAAATTCATGCATCCATCTGCCCATCTACCCATGGATTCATTATCAACTACTTTTGACTCAATGAACACCAACAATGTTGGTTCTGGGGACAGAAATGTGGAAAACCCAGAAATGAAGAAATGTAATCAGGAGCTTGAACAGAAAGCAAATGAACCAACAGTTCTAACCAGGGGTCTGCACCATGAGGAAATCAAGCTTGATGATGAAAATTTGTGGAAGAAGAGGGAGAGGGAGGTTCCCTGATGATGCTGATGTCCTAATCAGATCCTGAGACTAAGTGGCCTGACACATAGATAAAAGGACACTGCAGATATGCTCAGGTTAAGAGTCTTGAGGAGGAGTGTCATCACAGATTGTCCAGGCAGGTCACCAAAGTCCCTGTGAGGAGACAGGAGCACCAACCCTGTTCTGCCCATGTATCATTAGGATTCTCTTGGTTGGATCTGTGGCCATTCTGGCACACACTCAGCAGTGAGCCACATATGAAAAGCCCACAGAAGCTTTAGCATTCCTACTAATGACAACCAGTCATTCCTAAAACTATGACATGCCTGGCCACTATCCTTATCCGTTTATTTTTGTGGGGTCCAAACAGGTCTACTGGTGGAAACACTCCTTTTAACCACAGGGGGTCTTCTACTGCATCCATGCCTCCACCTTCCTCTCTTCTTCCCCTTGTCCCCTGCCTCTCTCCCTCCTTCCTTCATCCATTCTTTTCTCCCTTCTCTTCCTTTTTCTTCTCAAACACTTTCTTCTCTTCCCTTTCCTCTACTTCTCCTTTCTAGTCTTTCCCCTCCAATAGGGTTTTATTTGGGGGATGTGGGTGGGTTTTTCCAGAATTCCTTCCCCAAGAAGACATAAGCAAACGCCTACTCCATCCTTTTAAGACTTCAGGGACAAACCAAAGCACTACACCACCTAAGTCTAACTTGGTAAACCAGTGAGACTAATGCCTTACTTAAAAGGGCATGAGTGAGGGCTAGACATGGCGCACGCCTTTAATCCCAGCACTTTGGAGGCAGAGGCAGGTGGATCTTTGAGTTCGAGGCTAGCCTGGTCTATATAGTGAGTTCCAGGACAGCCAGGGCTACCTAGAGAGACCCTGTCTCAAAAACAAACAAGCAAAAACAATAAAGAGGACCAAGTAAAACAAAAGAGCATGGGTGAAGGATTAGCTACAGGATTGTGGGGGGACCCACAGCAGCTGTCCCGGGAGTCTCACTCAGTGCAGATGGTACCTGCTCTGTAACCCCACAGATGGAGCCCCCTCTTCAGTTAGCCTGCCACAGTCTATATACAGCAGCACTTCCCAAGTCTGCCAGGGGTTGTGTCTGCGAGGGCATTCCCTGAGGAGACGGAGGAGGGAAGACCCACTCTGAACTGCAGCACCGTGCACGGGCTAGAGCTCAGGGCCAGATGAAAGGGAAAAGGAGAAAGCCAGCTGTTCTGTCACTGTTCCGCACTGTGATAAAACACCATGACCCAGGCAACTTACGGAAGAAAGTTCATTTGGGCTTACTGTCGCAGAGGGATACAGTCCATGATGCTGGAACAGAGGCAGCGGGTGGCAGGAGCAGGGAGCAGAGAGCTCACATCTTGAACCACAAACACAGTGCTAAAGAGCGAACCAGAAATGGCTCTCAAGGCCCACCTCCAGTGACTCACTTCCTCCAACAAGGCCACACCTCCTAAGCCTTCACAAACAGCACCACAAACTGGGGACCAGGCGTTCAAATACCCAAGACTATGAGGGGACATTTCTCCTTCAAGCCACCACACCAGCTAAGCACCAACACTCATTTCTCTCTCCATCCTGGTCCACTCAGATGTGAGCAAGCAGTCTCCAACCCCTGCTGCTGTGCCTTGGCAGCAAGTGTTTACTCACTGAGCCATCTCTCTGGCGTGATGATTTTCCTTCTGAGACGACGGCTTGAGTGATAGACTGGGCCTCTCACACTGTAAGATTCACCCATCCTCCCTAAGCTTTGTCTCAGCAGTGAGGAAGTAGCCAGTGCAGTGGTTGATGCCAATGCGTTCACATCTGATCAAGGAAAGAAACACATGGAACCATGGCAGCTTTGGTCCTGTGATCCCAAGAACACGTACCTGTCTCCTCCCCAAATTCCCTGGCTCCCTACACCTTTACCATGTCGGAGGGAGGGGAGCCCAACTTTCCTGTCTGCAGGAGCCATGCCACTGTGGGCTTGCACCTTCTTCTTCTTCTTCTTCTTCTTCTTCTTCTTCTTCTTCTTCTTCTTCTTCTTCTTCTTCTTCTTCTTCTTCTTCCCCCTCCTCCTCCTCCTCCTCCTCTTCTTCAATTTATTGTCATCATGGAATGGAATGGAACTCAGGGCCTTGCACATGCCAGACAAGTGTCCCACCACTGAGCTGCATCCCCCAGTCAAAAAGGGCACTAGGGTCTTGTGGCAGGTAGCTTTGTGCTCCATGGTCACACTGGGTCACACACAGGGCCCAACAGAAAGGCAAAAGAGATGGTTTAGGGAGTGAAAGGCTTGCCGCCAAGGCTGATGGCCTGCGTTCAATCCCTAAGACCACATGGCAGAAGAAGAGAATGACCCCTGAAAGCTGTCCTCTACAAGTGGGGTGCACATGCCCCACCCCTAAGCACAAAATTAATGAATGTAGAAAACAGCCATGGGCATCTGACGAAGACCCACGCAGGGTCCCCAGATGCCCGGGCCCTCACCGCCTGTGGGATCTGCATGATCAGAGAACTCAAGCACACAGAGGCTGTGGCTGGGCCAAGGGGGCTACTCTTGTTCTGCAGTCTGCTCAGCTCTGGCAGCCTTATGGAAAACAGGGGTGTGGGAGAGCACGCCCTGATGAGCTCCATGAAGCATTCAGATCTGAGGGGTTCTGAGTGCTTCTGCCTGTGAGCAGGAGGGGCCTAATGCAGCCCCTGCATCCTCCTCTTGGAAAAGCTGCCCCAGCCTGGTACCCCTGCATCCCTGCACATGTCACTAAGGACCAGGCATTATGTTCACCCTCTGACATGCCCGTTTTGTTTATTTATTTATTTATTCATTCATTCATTCATTTACTTACTTACTTATTTAATATGTATTGGTGTTTTGCCTACATGTATGCCTGCATGAGGGTACCGGATCCCTGGAACTGGAGTTAAAGACAGTTGTGAGTTGCTATGTTGGTGCTGGCAATTGAACCTGGGTCCTCTGGAAGAACAGCCAGTGCTCTTAACCTCTGAGTCATCTCTCCAGCTCCCCCCCCCCCCCCCGACGTGCCCATGTGTTAGCAAGGCTTCTAAAAGGATTGTTTTGGTTATTTCCTTTTAAAATGTAGTGTGTGTGTGTGTGTGTGTGTGTGTGTGTGTGTGTGTGTGTGTGTGCTTGCATGCCTCTGTGTGTGTGTGTGTGTCTGGAGATTGGACCTAGGACCTCTGTATTTATTGCTTTTCTTATTGCTGTGAAGGAGGACCTGAGAGAGGCACCTGAGAAAAGAGTTGTTTAGGCTTACAAACAGGGTCTCACGCTGTCTACAAGGTTCACGATGGAGACCCATACACTGAGTTAACAACATCTTGCACAAAGTTTATCATTTTGTGTTGGGCTACATCAATAGCTCCCTGTGGGTGGCACGTGTCTGATGGAGGGGAGGGCAGGCATGGTGGCTGGAGCAGTGGCTTGATTTGGGGTGCCGGGAGCTTGAAGCAGCTGCTTCCATTGTGGCTGGGGACAGGAAGCAGAGAGCTGGGGCTGATGGTGGCAAGGCTGAACCTCTTAATGCCTGCCCCTCATGGCTGGTATCTCAAAGGCTCCAAACACCTCCCCAAACAGCGCCACCACCTGGGGCCAAAATGTTCAAACACATGAACATTTTACACTGAAACCCAACAGCCCCCTTGGCCAGCTTTGGAGAAGGACCCTCCTGGGCACTTAGCTGGACACATGTGAGTCACATAACGATCCACTTCTGTTCCTCTTGTGGTTTGTGAGTGCCCTTCTCTACAACTTTGAAGGTTTTGCTCCAAAGTGAAATTCAGCAAAGCTCATAGACACCTTCAGTTGTTCAAGCTGTGAGGGATGAGTTCTGTGCTGGGTCGGTTTTTGTCAACTTGATGTAAACAAGAGTCACTGGGGAAGAAGGACCCTCAACTGAGGAACTGACTTCATTGGATTGGGCTGTGGCCAAGTCTGTGGGTCATTTTCTTGATTAATGATTGATCAGTTAATGGAGGGAGGGCCAGCCCACTGTGGGTGGTGTCATCCCTAGGTAGGTGGGCCTGGATGTGTTTCGTTTTTGTTTGTTTGTTTTTGTTTGATTGTTTTTTGTGGGTTTTTTTTTTTTTTTGAGACAGGGTTTCTCTGTATAGCTTTGCACCTTTCCTGGAACTCACTCTATAGCTCAAGATGACCCCGAACTCACAGAGATCTGCCTGCCTCTGCCTCCTGAGTGCTGGGATTAAAGGCATGCACCACCACTACCCAGCCTGGGATGTTTTTAAAAGGTAGCTGAGCAAGCCAGAGGGAGCAAGCTAGTAAAGCAGTGTTCCTCCATGGTCTCCGTTTCAGTTCCTGCCCAGTACTGAGGTCAGTGCCCTCAAACACCTTTGCCCCCTAATAAGCCTGGCATAATGTTTGAGCCCTCTGCACCTCATCTCTGTCACCCTCTCAGGGTCTTGAGTCAATCAATACCATTCTCCTTTCTTGTCTGCTAACATCTACCACTCCCTGTCCCACCCTCAACCCAAGGGTTGGGACACCTTTTGGCATCAAACCATCCTTTCACAGGGGTCACCTAAGACCATCGGAAAAGACAGAAGTTTACATTACGATCCATAAGAGTAGCAAGATAAGCCAGGCAGTGATGGCGCATGCTTTTAATCCCAGCACTCGGGAGGCAGAGGCAGGTGGATCTTTGTGAGTTCGAGGCCAGCCTGGGCTACCAAGTGAGTTCCAGGAAAGGCACAAAGCTACACAGAGAAACCCTGTCTCGAAAAACCAAAAAAAAAAAAAAAAAAAAAAAAAAAAGTAGCAAGATTACAGTTATGGAGTAGCAATGAAATAATGTTATGGTTAGGTGTCAGCACACCATGGGGAACTGTTTTAGGGGTTCCAGCATTAGGAAGGTTGAGAATCACGGCTCTAGGAGATGGTCTCAAGCTCAGACTTTTCTCAGGGGTCTCTGTCTCCTCCGCAGCTCCTGCCGCGCTCACCCTGTGCCAGTATCCATCAGGTAGTCAGGAACACACAGCTCTGGGGCTAAGCCAGCCACAGTTCCCTGCTCCCCTCTGCCCCTAACCACTGGTGTCCCTGCTGTGTGCAGGACTTCTGACCTAAGACGGCGCTTGTGTGAAGGGAGGGGGTCTGACTTGATGATACAAACCCTCTCCCTGTTAGCATTCTGGCCTGCCTCTTGGGGACCTGCCCAGTGTCCTAATGTCATCTTACATAAAGTCCCCTTTAAGAGAAAACCCCTTCCCCTTCTCTCTCTCTCTTCCTTCCTCTCTCCCTCTCTCTCCTTCCATGAGGCTGTGCATGCCTCCTCTCTCTCTCTCTCTCTCTCTCTCTCTCTCTCTCTCTCTCTCTCTCTCTCTCTCTCTCCCTCCTCCCTTCCCCCTTTAATAATAAAACTTTCTCTGTCTTTTCACCTCGGCTCAAGGCTGCTGCGCATGCCGTTTTTACGGCAGCTTCCAAGACAGCCTAACATGCCTACTTTTCCCATGTCCCCTTCAGGGTCCTCCCAGGGCTGCCTTGCAGCCCAGGACACTCCTGCCCCCACCCTGGAGACTCCTGACCCTTCAGTTCTCCCTCAGCTGCCACCACATCAGCGAGTTCCCAACCAAACAAGCCATTTGGGTGTCTCCCCAGATTCCCATTGCTAGTGTCACGGGTAAAGGAGCCCAAAATAGCAAGCAATGCCCAAGCCTGGCCTGGGAAGGGTTTGTCTTTCCCAGGGGGCAGTCCCCAGGGGCAAGGGTCAGTCCTCGGCTTAGGGATGTATGGATTGCTCACCAACAGCCTGCTTTGGGTTCTGTGCCCAGTCTACACGCTCTCCCCAGGCACAGGCTAGGCTGTGTGTCTGCTGAGCCCCACTCTCTATGTGAAGTGTGGGGACATTTGCGTCCCGGTCTCCCCAAATGCAGCAGACTCTGGCGGCTTATGGGGGTGTTTAAAGGCTCAAGTGAGATGGGCAGTAGAGAAGGGAACGTGTGTGTTTGTTTGTTTGTTTTGTTTTTGAGGTAGATCTCAGGTAGTCCAGTTTGGCCTTTAACTCCCCGTGTAGCTGAGGATGACCTGGAACTCCTGATCCTCCTGCCTCCACCTCTTAGCACAGGGATTACAGGTGTGCACTCCCTACCTGGTTTATGTGGTTTGGGGAACGGAAGCCAGGGCACCACGTGTGTTAGCTAAGCACTCTACCAACTCCATCCCCGGCCTCTGTTTTGTTTCTTTGATACAGAGTCTTGGTCTCTAGACCATGTCTGGAACTCATGGTAATCCTCCTGCCTCAGCCTCCAGAGTGCTGGGATTACTGGCTTGTACCGCAATGTGGCTTGAGAGTATGATTTTAGAACTCCTTGTTACTGTTTGCCCCAAGCTGGATGTGAAGGGAAGGAGGCCGGGAGAACAGACTCGGAGACCGAGGCCTCTATCACTGTGATCCCCAGTTGATGGATGTAGACCTGAGGACCCACACAGTATCAGGCTGGGGGTGGTGAAGGCCCATCCCTTGTCCACTTGACAGCGAGTGGTGATGTGCGCTTTCTCTCAAGTGTTTTTAGAAACACTTGACGCTCTTCTGCTCCGCTTGAAACATTATTCAACAGTGTGTAGGGAGAGTTCTTGGTGTGCAGTAGATGCTCCATAAATGCACATGTAAATGAGTGAATGAAGGAACAAAATCCAGAATGCTACCTGTTCAAATCCGTGTAGGTACATGCTAGCTGCTCAGGCCACCTGTGTAACCCAGCTTCAGTGTGCAGGAGGCCCCGGTTCACCTGGGGGAGGAAACATCTGGAGCAGGTGCAGTTTAGACCTCAGCCTGTCAGACCAGATCATAAGGATGGTTGGGTCTCTTTGGAAGGGTGCAGGGTGCAGCCTCCCTTGAGGGGCAAGCTTTCTCTATCTCTAGGAATACTTGTGAAGCTGAGTGGGAGTGAGTTGGGGTTCAGGATTTGGTTCTATTTCTAGAGGGTTCTTTTAAAACCCAGGGGCACTGATGTGGTGGGCACGCTCCTAGTAACATCCCAACAGTGTTGGGAGCCTGAGGGCGTGTTTCTGACTTAGAGCCACATTTGGCACGGTCTCCAGGGCTCTTGGGAGAGAAGCCTAGCACTGGCTGGGCAAGACTCTTGCAGTGACTCTGGGAGGTAGGCATGTCCGAGGGCCTGAGTCCAAGCCAGTGTCTCCACCAAGAGGTTGTTTCTCTTCACTGCAGGATCCAAGACCACAAAAGCACCTCAGGGTAGTGCTGCTGTGGGCAGTGGGTGTGACAGGGTGCACTGTGTGGTGCCCATGGGGAGGGAGGGGCAGGGGCTGGGTCCCAATGTGAATCTCATCTGTTTGCATGCCTGGGGGGCAGGGAAGGGAGTTTCCAGCAAGGCCCCCTTTCTTATCTGCACCCCAAACTCCTGGCTCTGGCTGTCTGAACGCCTCATCTGGTCCTGCACACTGACAACAGGAAGGATCCTGCTGTGGCTCTGGACAGCCTTTCCGGTTGAGCTGTGGGCAGCTCACCTGCTGTGCTTGTGGCCGTGGACTGAGTGGGAGGCAGGCTGGGGCTGTTGTGGGACACTGTTCCAGTCCACTGAATGACCCAGCCTTGGGAGGGAACCTTGTAGAGCCCCTCCAGCCTCAGTTTCCTTATTTGCACTCAGGAGTGACAGGCCTCTTGGCCTCCAGTGTGGATGAGCAATTCCCCTGCCTCTGCCTCCAGAGTGCTTGCATTGTGTGCCTCTGTGCCCAGTGAAACCTTTTTTTTATTTACTCAGCCTCACTCAGTTATAGTAACACAAACTAAGACAATTCCCAAGAACTTCCATGTTAGAAATGTGTTCACGGGCTGGGCATGGTGATGCACACTTTATCCCAGCACTTGGGGAGCAGAGGCAGGTGGATCTCTGAGCTCCAGGCCAGCCTGGTCTACAGAGCAAGTTCTAGGATAGCCAGGGCTACATTGAGGAACCTGCCTGACTCCATTTTGAAAGCTGGATCAATTATGCTGTGTTTTAAAAAATAAGTGCTTATTTACTGTGAGAACCGAGTTGCTCCGTTCTCTGTTCCTGGAATCTGACCTTCCACAACCCATGACCTGGATTTGTTTTTGAGACTACCCTGACCCTCCCTGACCCTTCCCTAATCACATGGTGGGTGACCACATAATTTTTTTTAAAGACTTTTTTTTTATATTTCTTTATTGCCCCACTGTCTCCCTTCTGTAAAACTACTCTTGACTACTCTTGATTTTACTCCTTAAAAGGGGCCCTAGGCTGCTCTTTTTTTTTTTTTTTTTTTTTGGTTTTTCGAGACAGGGTTTCTCTGTGTTGCTTTGGCACCTGTCCTGGAACTCACTCTGTAGCCCAGGCTGGCCTCGAACTCACAGAGATCCATCTACCTCTGCCTCCTGAGTGCTGGGATTAAAGGCGTGCGCCACCACCGCCCGGCTTGGAAGCATCAAGAAGGTGACGCGTCTTAAGAAAGCACAGCCCCCTGTCAGACCTTGTCTTATGGGCCTCTTCCTTCGAGCTGTGCCAGAGCCCTGTACTTTATAATAACCAATGGTAGGAGTTGAAGAGATGGCTCAGTGATTAGGAGCACCCCCCCAGCTCTTGCAGAGGACCTGAGTTCAGTTCCCAGCACCCATATCAGGTGCCTCACTAGTGAAACTCCAGGCTGAGGGGATCTGATGTTCTCCTGTGGTGACCTGGTGCCCTCTCCTGGCCTCCTCAGGCATTGCACTCGGGTGCACATCTACCACTCCCCCACGTACATGTGGTTAAATAACTTAAACCAGCAGCAGTTAAATGTCTTCCTGAATTCTGTGAGCCATTCTAGCTTTTTTTTTAACTTGAGAGTGGGTAGTAGGCACCCTCTGTTTATACCTAATTGCCTTGAAGTCTAGGGAGGCTTGCTCTTAGCATGTGAGTGGTCCAGTCTTGTGTGACTGTGGTGGATTCTATGCTAGCTCTAGGCAAATGGTGTCAGAACTGAATTGTGTTTTAGGGCACCACTGGGCATCCAGGGAGTAGACTAGTCCCTGGTCAAACCTGTGGCCAGCACTGCCCACTGATACTGTGTCCTAAGCCATGGCTGGCAGAGTCACACATAGGAATGGTCAGGTCCCCGCGATGGCAGGGCTGCTCAGAATCTGCTACCACCTGTGAGAACTCCATGAGTGACTTCCTGGATGCTACCTGTCTGCACACCAGGGACATTCTGGCTGAACTAGGAGTAGGCCACGCTGTGTCTGAGACTCAGAGCCCTCTTGTGGTGCTATACTGTTCTTGTGGTTTATTTCTGTATCCCATTTGTGACAAGGCTCCTCTGAGAGCCCTGTCTACCTCTAAAGGAGACTGACTACTTAATGGCAGCCATTTTCCATTCGAGCCTCTGGGAGTTCTAGAAGTATCTAGGAAGTTCTTTAGTTGCAATAGACATTTCCCTGAGGCTACATGAACTCATTTCCTTTTCCTCAAAAAAAAAAAAAAAATAGGGCTAGGGAGGTGCTCAGTGGGTACAGTACTTGCCCAGCATGCACTAAGTGCCGGGTTCCACCCCCAGCACTGAAGAAACCAGTGTGGTGGTACACACCTGTGACCCCAGCACTTCAGAGGTGGAGACAGGAGGCTCAGTGTAGGGAGCACTAGACACACAGTGAGTCTGAGGGCAGCCTGAGCTATGGGAGACCTGTCTAAAACCAAACAAATCATAAATAAAAATTTAACTTTTGTTTAAACAAACCAAAGCAAACGAATAACCTTGAAATCATGGTTTCTTTCCACCTGCCCTGGGGTAAGCATAGCCCTGCCTTCTAGAACTGATCCTCTGTTGTCTGCTGATTGATGGGCTCTATGGAGTTCATTTGCATTTGTTTTGCATGTGTGTATTCTAATGAGGTAGGGCTGTCTCCAGGTGTGTGTGTGTGTGTGTGTGTGTGTGTGTTGGGGCTTATTCATGCTGGGCAAATGCTCTACCACTGAACTACAGTCCAGCCTCTTAACATTTGGGGCTTATTCATGCTGGGCAAATGCTCTTGTTGATGTCAACATTTTCTTTCAGGTTCATTGGTCCGTCCTATCTAAGGACGGTCTCATCTTTAAACTTTATTTTATTTTCTGTGTCTGAGTGTTTTGCCTGCATGTGTGTGCACCACATGCCTGGTGCCTTCAGATCAGAGAAGGGTGTTGGATCCCTTGAAACTAGAGTTACAAATGGTTGTGAACACACAGTTGTATGCTTGGATCTGAAAGAACAAATACTCTTAGCTACTCAGCCATCTCTCCAGGTCCCAGAAAATTTGATCTCTAAAACTGTATTAGATTTATTTTGTGTGCACATGTGTGTGCACATGTGTGCCGTGTGTGTGTGTGTGTGTGTGTGTGTGTGTGTGTGTGTGTGTGTGTGTAGAGGTCAAAAGATAATTTTCAGGAGTTGGTTCTCTCCTTCTTCCACATGGGATATGGGTCCTGGGGATCAAATTTAGGTTGTTATGCTTGGTGGCAAGTGCCTTCACATGCTGAACCATCTCACTAGCCTGGACTATATAAGACTTTCACTCTTTACGACTCTGCTTACATTAGGTTAGACAGTTTAAAAAAAATTAAAGAGCTGGGTGGTGTTGTAGAATATTATCTAAAGATGTGTTACATTTGTTTATGCTGTGGAATATTTGTTTAATGATGCAAATATGTGTTGCATCATTCTTTTACGTGTTACTTTGTCGGCCCAAACCATCTGATTGGTCTAATAAAGAGCTGAACAGCCAATTGCAAAGGCAGAGAAAGGATAGGAGGGGCTGGCAGGCAGAGAGAATAGGAAGAGAACTCTGGGAAGAGAGGATCGAGGAAGGAACAAGAAAAGAAGAGAGAGGACACCAGGGGCCAGCCATGGAGCAAGAGTGAAAGTAAAATATACAGAAATAAGAAAAAGAAAAAGCCCAGAGGCAAAAGGTAGATGGCATAATTTAAGAAAAGCTGGCTAGAAAAAACCAAGCTAAGGCGAGCATTTATAATTAAGAATAAGCCTCCATGTGTGAATTATTTGGGAGCTGGGTGGTGGGCCCTCAAGATTAAAAAGTAAAAACAACCTACAATAAGGTGGTGGTGCACACCTTTAATCCCAGCACTCAGGAGGCAGAGGCAGGCGGATCTCTATGAGTTTGAGGCCAGCCTGGTCTACAAAGTGAGTTCCAGAACAGTCAGGGCTACACAGAGAAACCCTGTCTGGAAAAACAAAAACAACAATAAAAAATTACATATAGGGGCTGGAGAGATGGCTCAGAGGTTAAGAACACTGGCTGTTCTTCCAGAGGTCATGAGTTCAATTCCCAGCACCCACATGGTGGCTCACAACCATCTATAATGAGATCTGGTGCCCTTTTCTGGCCTGCAGGGATACATGCAGACAGAACACTGTATACATAATAAATAAATCTTAAAATAAAAAATAATTTTAAAAAAATTACATATACACACACTGTCAACATGAATAAATAATAAATTTTAAAGAGACAGAAATTATCTGGATCTAGGCAGGCAAATAATAAGTTTGAGGCCAGTCTGGGCCACTCAGCAAGATGTTTTTGAAATCAATATAATTTGTGGAGGGGCCCCAAAACAGCTTGACCACACAGCTGCCATGACAGGCTTAGGGGCCTAGACACAGCTGATGTGACAGGCTTACTGGCAGGCAATACCCAGATCCAGGAAAAGCCATAAGCTGACACCACCCAGGAATCGGGAAGTACCTGATATCCCAAACATTCCAACCATTAGATAAGGTGGCCAGATGTCCTTGAGTCTAGCACACACCTATTTTTGTTTTATAGATACCCCTAGACAATTGTCAGCCAATCAGGGTCCTGGACCCTAGAAATCCCCTCACCCCAACCTCTGCTATGATAAAAATCCCACTTTGCCTGGGCTCAGGGCTCTCTGCTCTCTCCACTGCGTGGGACAGACCAAGCCCTGGAGCTTGAAAATAAAGGCTCTTTGCTTTTACATGTGGGATTCAGTCTCCGTGGTGATCTTTTGGGGGTCCCCGTGATCTGTGCATAACACCATTAAACTATAAAATCAGTTTGAGAACAGGGTAGCATTTCAGTATCTCAAGATGGATGAAGTTTGAGAGCGAGATGACCCCTGTACAGTATTGTGAATGGCTCTATTCTGCTGCTGTGAACTTGTGAACACACATCATACACCACACATCACACACACATACACACACACATCACACACATATACAATACATCATACATACACATCACACACATATACTATACATCACACACATATACCACACATACACACAACAACAACAACAAATAATAATAATAATAATAATAATAATAATAATAATAATAATAATAGAAAAAATTGAAAAGATCCCAGCATAGCGGCCACACTTGGTTTCAGCCTTCTGAAGCCCCAAGAGATAAAGAAGACTTCTGTCCCGTCTTTGGACTTCAGACCTCCAAGACTGACAGGCAGCAGAGGACGGCAGTGTCTGTGTCTCTCTCCTTCCCTCCCTTCCTCCCCCTGGAACTAGCCAGCAGCAGACTGTTCTCGAACTGGCATCGATCCTCTTGTCTCTGCTGCTGGAGTGTTTGAATTCTCCGCGTGTGCAGCAACATGTCTAGCTTCATGGCTTAAAATCTTACCCTTAATTATATTTAAGTTTTCTTAATTTCAGAGGAAAAACTCAAGCTCCATGGGGCGGGGGAGGGGGTGACCTTTGTGGTCAATCTCTTGTACACAATCCTTGCATGTGTCAGAGTCACGCAAAATGCTTGCTTAAACACTTCTGGGTTCCGGGTGTAGCTAGAGGGAGAGAGCTTGCTGGGCGTGTTATAAGCACCTGGAAATAAAAAACAAACAAGCAAGCAAAATCCCAAAACAAAACAAGAGATTCCTGGGTCCAGCCCCGGGAGCTTGACATTCCTAGAGCTGGAAGGAGATGGCAGTAATCTGCATTGGTGAAAAACTTCCTCGGCGCTCAGCTTTCCCTCCCCTCTGCCCCTCCCTGCTGGAAGGAAGCGGAGCTCCACCCATTGGAGGCGGGGCTTGTTGCTTCCGCCTCCCAGCACGATCCCTCCGTTCTCATTGGCTGTCGCTGGACGTCATCACAGAGCGGTCGCTCCTCCTCCGGAACGCGGGCTCTCACTGTCGTCCCAAGTCCGGCTTGTGCTGGTGGTGTTGGGATGGCGGCAGAGGCGCAGCCCCTTCTGGGCAGGGACCGAGGCGGTGGCCAGGCCCGCTCTGGTAAGTGGCTTTTCTTTTTTTCTCCTAACTTTTTGAGACAGGGTCTCAAGTAGCCAGGCTGGCTTTGAACTCCAGATCCTCTTGTCCTGGGGTTCCTTCTCAAGCGCTAGGGTTACTGCACTGTCACTTCAACTTCTTCCTCATGGGGGAAACTGAGGCTTAGAGAGAGAAGAATGTTCCAACCCAGGGTCCCCAGGCGTAAGTGGCTGAACATCCTGCTGGGAGTGATTTTGCTCTGGCTGCTAGGGGCTGAAGCTGGTGTCCCGAGGCCAGGGTGGCTTCCTTCCCTGTCCCCTTAAGTGCTAGGGGCCCCTTATCCGTTCTCTCCTTCTCTCCTCTTCCTGTGGTCAGGGAAGCTGCTGAACTCAGGGAGAGTGGAGTCATCTTCCCAGCCATCTGCAGAGGCTTAGGTAGTGACTGAGAGGCAGAGGGTTCTGGTTCTCGTTTTCCAGGTAAGGAAACTGAGGCCAAGAGAGAGAGAGGGGAGAGGAGCCCTCCCCACCTCTGACCTACCTCAGGTCACAGCCCACCTTGTGGTGTGGCCACTGCCAGTGTGTACTGTCCTGTGTGTGCAGGCCTGGCCACTCAAACTTCCCTTTCTGGACCTCCTTTCCTCTTCTGTGTGGGAGCAGACCGGATTGGCACAGTGGTCCCTCTCTGCCCATAGCTCATGTCTTTCCATGGAATAATGAGGCCACAGAGGTCCCTAATAGGAGATGCAGAAGCTAGAGGCCGAGATGACCACATGTCCACCTCCTCACCCCTACCCTCCTCTCCTGAGTCAAGTTGAGGCATGTGGTTCAGGGGACACATGCTTTGTGTTGGGGCATCTGGGAGACCTTTCTGGGGCTCCCAGTTGCTGGCTGTGGGACTTTGGCAGGTTTCTTAGCTTGAGTCTCAATAAAAGGGGCAGTAATGGACTGGCGGGGTGGGGGACACATTTGGGGGATCCAAAGAGAAACTCTGTAGAGTCTGGTGTGTGGGTCCTGACAGATGTCTGAGGTAGCAGTGTCATAATGCTTGTAAGTCCTGGCCCTCCAGAATGGACAAGTGACAGATTCAGTCTTCTCTGTTGAGGCAAGACTTAAGGCTGGGCAGTGTCGCATGAGAGACTCTGGGGGCTCTTTGTCCAAACACTGTGGCTTTGGCTAGGGATGTTGAGAACCCAGACAACACTCTTTGTGTTTGCATCTCCTGGGCTGGGCTCACCACGAGAATGCATCTTTCAGTCTCCACACTAGCATCCTGTGAGTGAGAGATGGTCTCCAGGCTCCGGGTTTGGCTGCCCTGTGACCAGACTCTCAAAGTGGGTAGCTGTCACTGCAGGCCTCCCCAAGGACCCCAGGGGTTCCTGCTGTTGTGTCCTGCTGAATCAGGCCTACCTGACTGAGCCCTGCCAAATGTTGCAGAGAGTAGTTTTACTTGTTCCTGGCTGGTATGAAACAGGATGAGGGAGCTTACAGGCTTTGTGGGGTACCTGCAAAGCTGAGGCTCATCTGGCAAGGGTCGTGGAGGAAACTGTGCAGAAAGGTGGAAGGGCTTGCCCAGGGTCACACAGCATGCTGGGCGGGGATCTAGGTTGGCTGTGTAGAGTCTAGAGTGAGAGGCAGAGCAAGCCTAGACCTGGCTGTCAGGAAGTAGAGGTAGGTATCATGGGGGACACAGTGTCCGAGCCCCTGTTATTGGCCCTCACTTTGCCTCATTCTGACCCCGTGTGCCCAGGAGAAGTCCCCTGGCCCTCATGGTTGGAGTTAGAGGTATCAACAGGTGGTTGCTTACCTAAGGTGATGAGCTCAGGGCAGGGCAGGTAGCCCTGGGGGAGTCTCTGGACCCTCAGGTTAGAGGAGGATTCTCTGGCAAAGATGGCAACCTGGGCATGGGCTTAGAGACTCTGGAGAGCCAGGCGTTGATAGGTTCAAGTTCAGAATGTGTGGCGTGGCTGGGGCAGCAGGAGGCGGAGTGGGTGGCCAGATGGGTTCCCAAGTGCCAAGATGGGGTGAAGTGTGGACCTGAAGCATCGGGGACCCCCAGGAACCCATGACATGCTTCCTAGAACTTGTGACAAGCTTCCTAGAGCTGCAGGGTGTGAAGGATGCTGGAGTGGGAGTGGGAGGGCCTTCTTCAAGCACCCGATGCCTGGGTGAGCTCAGGTAGCAGGATCCAGAATCTTATATACCAACAGCCAGAAGCTGGATGAGAGGCCCCTGTTGTTACAGAGCCCTGGGGTGCTGACCCACACCTGTGATGGCTTGTCTGGGTGGACATGAGTTCTTGTAGCTGGTTCTGAGCCTCAGCTAGTTTCCCGTCTAAGCAGCTTTTGTGGTTCATGGCTCCAGACCCAGGCTACACTCTCTAGGGTATGACCGGGCTTCTGGGCTCTCCCAGGATGCCCTCAGCTGCCTTTCTCCTTGGGCCAGTTGGTTTTCGGTTCTGCCATGCTGGGAACACAGCAATATGGCTTCCTTTCATAGCCATCCCAGGAATCCTTCAGGAGTGCCAGCACCCACAACTCCCAGAGTCTCTCTGAGAAACAGGGTGCCTTTAGGATAAGCCTCATGGACATACACGTGGGGAAACTGAGGTCCTTGTTGATAAGGTATTGTAGCATGGTCAGGGTAAAGCCAGGAGTGAGGTACATCTCTGGTTATCCTCTGGGGTTTGCTGCCTCTGTTCTTTGACCCTAGACGTGATTCCCAAGAACTGGAGCAGGTGGCTCTTCAGAGACAGAGGGCACACTGTGTAGGCAGCCGCTGGGGCTCTGGCCATGGTTGTGTGCGGGCCTCAGGGCTTCTTGCTAGGAGGCTCTGTTCTTAGCAGGGCATAGCTCCTGTGGGTCCCAAGAGGCTGGACTTTATAAAAACCAGAACTGCAAACTGAGATAGCTCCATTGCCCATTTTGTTTCCAGCATGATGAGATGTGACTTGTTGGGGCTGTGCAGACCCCTAGTTCCTCTGCTCAGGGTAATGTTTGGGGACCACCTGGTCCTGAAGGTGGGGAGGGAGGGAGAGCTCTGTGGTTGTTAGTACTGGCTGAAGAGTGAGAACGATACCTTTGCTCATGTTGGTGTGAAATCTTATGTTCCTTGGATAGAGGTTACCCCGTCTCACAGTGGGCGATACTGGCTGAACTGGTGATACTGGTGGAGGTGGCAGGGGTGACGATGGCCGAGTGGTGATGGCAGCCCCTTCCCTGAGCACCAGGGGCTCCTGCACCACATGGCACCCACTTGACGAGGGCAACCATTCCTGCTCTTTCCATGTTAGTGGATGGGGCCAGGCTCTGAGCCCTGAGTGCGGTACCAGGGTTCTGCAGTCGCTACTGCCTCCGTGTCCTTGTGCACGCCGTGTCCTGGGCAGTGGTGGTCCTGGGGTAGAGCTGCCTTTGCTCTGGGCCTGATGTCCTCTACCCATGCCATGTGTTTTTACCTGTTGGGCACTCTGGCTTGGACAGGTACCTGCTTCAGAGTGGGGGGGGGGGGCCTCTGGCTGCAGCCAGCCGCAGCCAGCCGGCTTCCTTCCTGCATGTGCTCATCCTGGGGAGGTGAAGCTGCAGCTGTCCCATTTGCTCACCTGGTGTGTTCCCTCTGCCTGCAGATGCCGCAGCCAGTCAGGAGCTCTGCATAGACCAGGCCGTGGTCTTCGTTGAAGATGCCATAAAGGTGTGTAGTGGCTGTCCTGCTGATCAGGAGTCTACCCTGTCCCTTTGTTCCTTACTGTCCTGGGGCAGGGGCCTTCATTTAGGATAGACACAATGGCAGGTACCCGGACCTGGCTGTCCCTTGTCCTCTGATGGAGGCCATCTCCTTAGTGTTGGAATCATGGTGTCAGTGATTTAGTATGTACTGAAGCCTGCCTTGGGCCACCCTGTGCTAGGCCCGGGAGACGTCTGCAGGGTGGATACAGTTGTATTGGAGAGTGGAGCTGGCCTTCCATGCACAGCCTTAGCCTGTACTAAGGGAGCTCTCTCCACTGGGCAAGCTCTGTAGCTTGTGCCGGTCTAAGCCCGAGGCCCGGTGAGGGGCCTGTTTTGTGCCCCTGCTGACACAGCCTCGCTCTAGCACCCCTGGATTAGGCCTGCCTCTGCGGAGATTGGATCACTACATGTGTGGTATTGGGCGCAGTCAGGGCATACACATGTGACACTAAGGGGAACCCCTCCCACACCCGTATGTGCGTGCCACTGAGGGGACCCTGCTCAAGCCCAGTGTGTGGCGGTACTGGGTGAACCCACTCACATCCCTGTGTGTGCGGTGCTGGAGAGACCCAACTCAGATCTCTTTGTGTGTAGCACTTGGGGACAGTGCTAAAGCCCGTTCGTGCGCGGCACTGGGTCCAGGGACCCTGGTCACTTCCCTGTGTTGTGTGGCACTGGAGGGACCCTGCTCATTTTGCGGTGTGTGTGGCTCAGTATCGTGGGAGGATCTGTCTCATGCTCATGTGCCCTTTGTTCCCAGTACCGTTCCATCTACCACCGCATGGATGCCGGATCGTTGTGGCTTTACCGCTGGTATTACTCGAAACTGTACCAACGGTGAGACTGCACCCCAGTGGAACCAGGCTGTGCAGACCTGCTTGGTGGGCTTGGGCCGACCCTACACTGTCTTGGGCTAAGCATGCTCCCAATCCTCATGGACATAGAGATGACCCTTGGTCCCTTCTCCACAGAGGAGCCAGCTGTGGTCAGAAGGTGGTAAGGGGCTTCCTCCTCAGAACGCTGGGTCAGCCTAGTCACGGAGTCTTGGGCAAGGCTGTGTTACTTGGCCAAGCCTGGTGGTCACAGCCAAAAAATGCCAGCTTCGGCCTTCCACCCCCGAGACCCCAGTGCACCTCCCAGTTGGCGCACCCACTGACAGTGTCTGTCTCCTTTCCAGAGTGCTGGGCTTCACCATTTTCTTGATCCTGGCCTTGGCTTTTGTGGAGTTCCCATCATCATTCACGAGAACCGCAGATTTGCGTTACCGCTCCCAGCCCTGGCAGCCGCCCTGTGGCCTGACCGAGACCATCGAGGCATTCTGCATGCTGGTCTTCCTGGTTGACCTCTCTGTGAAGGTGAGATGGGGGTACGCGGGTCTACCCACAATGCTCCTGGTGTTGTCCAGATTCTCTGAGCTATCGTTGTGTGGTTGCTGCTGGTGAGCCTTGGCACCTGAGTGAAGGCCTGGGGTGTGTGTGTGTGTGTGTGTGTGTGTGTGTGTGTGTGTGTGTGTGTGAGAGAGAGAGAGAGAGAGAGTGAGAGAGCAGGATGGGCAGGACCCTACCTCCTGGATCACTTTCCTGGAGTGGCCGTCAGGCCCACCCAGTGCATGTCCTGTTTGTCCTCCTGTCTTGGAATGCTCTCCCGTTTGCTCTGCATGCACTGTTGACTTAGATGACGAAATTGGTGGGACTCCTGTCACCAATGAGGAACTCAGCCAGAGAGGCTAAGTGCCACCTCTGAGGTCGCACAGTGAGTCACTTGCAGCCTTGGCAGGAATGCATGCTTCCTGACCCCTGCTCAGCACCTCACTCCCCACCAGTAGTGCACAGAGACTGGACTGTTAAAGTCCCCGCTCGTCTGTTGCCCATGTCCTTGGGTGTGCACGGATGCCCTCTGCCTGGCTGCAGGCCTGTGTCGGCCTGGCCTGCTCTTCACCGTTCTCCATCTCTTGCAGGGCTACCTGGTGGGGCGGGCCCAGTTACAGGAGCACCGGTGGCTGCTGGCCTACCTTGTGGTGCTGGTTGTGTCTGTGGTGGACTGGACTGTCTCGCTGAGCCTCGCTTGTGAGGAGGTAGGTGGTGCGTCAACTCTGAGACTGAGGCAGCGCTGTGGGTGTGGTGTGCGGGTGCAGCTGAGCCCTGGGTCATATGTCTGTCTGCCCGTATCCTGGAGGGCTTTGCTTTCCCCCATGGCAGGGAAGGGACTGTGGCTTGAAGGCCAAGGTTTCCCCTGTCGTTCCCCATTGGTGAGAGTACCTGGGAGCAGGGTCCGGGTTGCTGTGACTCCTGATGCTTCAGGTTGCAGTGAACTCTCCTGGTTAGGTCCCTTATAAGAAAGCCACCCCAGGGAATCACTGTGCCCATAGTTTCACACCCAGAGCTGTTTGAACTCGGCACTAATAAGCCTCATCCACTCTGACCACAGTCCCATGCTTCCTCAGAAGCACCCAGGACCCTGGGAGGTGGTCTGGGCAGCAAGGCAGGGGCAGGTTGGTTTGGCCTTCATGGATCTGTTAGCATGTGACGGGAAGATGGGTACATCAGTGGGAATTGAATAGAAGGACTAAGACTGGTCCTGAGGACTTAGTGGAGCCGAGGGGGCTGATGGGAAACAGTGCTTAGAATCCTGGGGGAATCCCAGCTGCAGAGCTGGCTTGTCCTCTGCTCTTTGGGTGGATCGTGCCTGGTAAGGACAGCCAGTGAAGGGAAGGAGGGAAGCTTGTCTCTCATCACCAGCCTGCAGCCTTTCCCAGGCCCTACAGGGAACTGATGGGAGAGAGTGGTAGGTGGTGGGTCCCTGCCCCTGTACCCAGCAGAGACTGAGGGGGCCACGGAGGTACAGTTCCACAGCTATTTGGTACCTTCTACTTCCTATGTCCACTCAGGACAGGATTTCGCCCTCCCTTGTAAGATGCAGCTCCTTTTCTGATTGAGGAAGAGGTGCCCATGCCTTCCCGGAACAGGAGGGACATGGCCCTATAGCCACCATTTCTCACCGAAGCTTCCCATGGGTCTCTGCACCTGGCAAGCCAAGTTCCCAGCCGTACCTCCGCCAAGGATGCTTATGTCTTCCAGGAGGGAGGGAGATGAGGCAAAGAAGCTCCTTGTGACGCACAAAAGAGTCCACCCAGTACATGAGCCAAGGTTGGGATGCACAGGCATCGAGCGGCCCTGGCCATCTAAGAGGTCTTTATAATGTCGCTCTGCAGCCTGCTGCTGTCCCTGTGCCTCATACTTGTTAGCTGGCCAGGTTTGTCATGGACACCGAGACCTTCATTCCTAGAGGTGGATTCTCGAATTCTGCCTCTTTCTTCAAATAGCTGGAGTGTTGTGTCAGCTCCTTCCAGGGCCTCGTGCATGGTGCTGAGCAAACGCTTTACCACTGAGTCACTCCCTGGCCCCACAGCTGGAGTTTTCCCTGGAGGACGTGGCGCCTCCTTATCACTCTTGAGTGGCAGTGTCCTGTGCTGTCCTCTGGAGTTGGCCCTTTGGACAAGTTAGGTTCCCATGTGGTAGGACCAGTGTGTGTCCTTGGTGGCTTCTGCCTTTGGAAGTGGATACTTGCAGACTAATAGGGCCCAGAATGGCAAGATGAACACTAGAGATGTGGTCACTGATGCCAATACCCAGCTTCCTGTCCAGCTGAGCCTGAGTCCTTTGAGACTCTGGATCCTTCCTGCAGGCCATGGATCTGGCAGCCACATTGCAGAAGGGTTCCTCATCACACTGAGGTAGTGGGAACTGCTCACTGGGTCATTTTCAAGCTCTAGGATGGGGGTGCTTGGTGAGACACCGTGGACGGGAGGGCAGAGCATAACTGATAAAGCTGTTTGTCCAGGGATGGGTCAGTGTCCCACATGGGGAAGGGCACAGTACCATCTGTCACCAGGGGCCATGTAGTACCTTATGCTAGGCTCTGCTTCTGCAGAGTGGGTGTGTCATTCATTGGCCCCAGGTAGAACCTTCACCCGTGTCCTGGTGGCTTCTTCATGTGTAGCTGACTGAGGTCAGAGGCTCAGGGTATTTGTAGGACCTACTGAGTTGATATGCTGGTTAGACACTTCTGGGGCCTGGGACCTGGGCATCCCGTGCCTGTTTGGAGGGACCTGTCCACGTGTGTCCTCTAAACTCTCTGTTTCCAATCCTTCAGTTCTTTTCACGACATTCTCTGCTCTCAGGAATCATGTCCAGTTAGCAGGACCCCTGCCTGCCGCCTCTCTCTGAGGGACCTCTCTCCTAAGGCTGTCATGCCACACGAGGTCCATCTCTGGTTAGGTGGCTGTATGACTCAGAACCTCTGTGGCTATCAGGACCCTCTTGAAGCCCTCCCCCAGATGCTGGGTGGCTTGATAGGGAGGGCCAGGCACCTGACCTGCTCTGCCAGACCAGGTTCGGCTTCTGCCCAATTAAGTGCTCCAGGTGGATGGGTTGGGTGGGCACTGGTGGCTGTGACCATGCACACCCTCTATCTCTGGGTGCTTGCTTCCACTCTGGGATCTGGGTTCTGATCCTCAGTGTCATCCTTGGAGATGGTCACCTGGATGTACCTTCTCTCATCCTCAGTCTGTGGTATTGCTAGGCCCACACAGCCAGCAGGACCGTAAGTAGTGTTGTGTCCCTGTGTGACTGGAGGTGGTCCAGATGCCTGGAGGGTGATGAGTGTCCAGAGGGCTGGACAACACTGGGGTTCTGGCTGCCACTGTGGGTGCTATGTGGTGGTCCGGAGAGCTGAGGGCACTGATCTGTCAGTCATCGGAGCCAGGCAGGGCATCCGGGTTGGTCCAGAGCCCTGAGCAGTTTTCTGGTTGTCATGGTTCCTGTTGCCCTCTCATTCTGTCCAGGCTCTGGGGCTCTTCTGTGTGAGCACAGCCTAGGGGGACCAACAAGCCCAGGGTCCCGTGGGAGCCTGTCATGTGTTGGTGCTGGTGGGCCATTGTCCTGTGTTACCAGGTGCTAGAAAGAGAGGCTGCTGGTAAATTATTGCAGTGTGACAGGTGCTGTGATGGAGAGGAACTCAGGACAGTGAGCAGAGGGCAGGAGACCTCAGGCCAAGATACAAGGAATGCTGTGAGCTGTCAGCGCTGTGGCCAGCAGGCCTAGGATGGCTGGAGTGGTTGGCAAGGACTACTCCCTTCTCCAGGCCCTGGGATCCCTAGAAGGAAGATGTGTGTGGTCCTGGTTCAGTGGCTGGCTTCTTCTTGTCTTCCAGCCCCTGCGGGTGCGTCGGTCACTCCGTCCCTTCTTCCTGATGCAGAATTCCTCCATGATGAAGAAGACCCTGAAGTGCATACGGTGGTCGCTGCCAGAAATGGCCAGGTGAGCACTGGGGTTGGAAGCTGCACGCTCGGCCAGAGGGACCAGAGGGGAGGCCTGCTCCTATGTGGGTATGGTTGGGGCAGCCCCCTGGGTACTCCCAGCCCAGCATCCTGCAGGACCTGTTTGGGGTCCTGGACAGACCTGGGCAGACGCTATAGACTCACACCCCCTACACTCAATTGCTGAGTTGAGCAGATGCCTCTTTTCTTGTCTCTGGGGTCTCCCGTTGGTTGTCTGCACCTGCTACTTCAGGCCGGCTGTCTCTTCCACTGTGTGCAGCTATGCTGCCCTGGAAGCACTGTAGCTCTCAGGGTCCAGCTCTGCGGAACTTCAGCTCTCCAGACTTTTCTCAGCCCCCTTGGCTCCTGCCAGAAAAAAAAATGTCACCCATGTCCTTCCTCTGCCTCCAGTGCCTTCCCTGGTAGGCCGTGTGCCTGTCCAGCCCAAAAAGATGAAAATGACCTCTGTCCTCTGTGTCCTGGTCCCTGGCTGGCATGCCCCTGAGGTTGTGTCCCAGGGCTGAAAATCCTCAGCGTCTCCAAGGAGAGGAGGGAACACTGTGCCCGTACCTGAGACCACGGGCAGGATGGGGGCGGGCCTCTTCGGGTGTGTGGCCTGTGCTGGACCAGGCTGAGCACCATCCTTTCTCCCAGTGTTGGGCTGCTGCTGACCATCCACCTGTGCCTCTTCACCATCATTGGGATGCTGGTGTTCACCATTGGTGAGACGGTGAGTATGGCCTTGGCCATAGGTGGGGCTCATAGGCCCTTGTCCTGCAAAGCCTGCCTGCTTTGGAGTAGCCAGGGTGGCGGAGGGTGACAGATCAGGGAGTGGGTCATGACACCTCTTGAGGGTCTGTGCTTGTGACCTTCTCCTCGTCCCTGTATGACAGGCTCTCCACTGAGGGTGCCTTGAAGGTTCCCCTCCAGTCTGACGATGCCTCAGCCAGGGCTGTCCATGCTGGTGCCTGCTCCACGCCCCAGCAGTGCTTGGCTAAGTTCCTGGCCTCTGACTCTGGGCCCCTGCCCTGCCCAGCTGCAGTTAAGGCTTTAGCTCTAGTAACTTGTTGTCATGGGGAGGTGTCCACCTGTCTGTCTGTGGGGACATCTGCCTTGGTTGCTCAACTTTAGGTTCTGTGTGTCTCTCCTCACATCTAGCAGGGGTTATGTCCCAGCCAGGTCACTGTCCTCCAGCCTGGGCCATCCTGCATCTCTGCATCTGTTGTGGGGTATGGCTGATATGGTCACAGCCTGTCACCTCATGACACTGAGGTGACATAATGGAGCTGTGCTGCCAGGGTGGGAGAAGACAAGATGGTGCCTTCCAACCTTGGGGTGCTAGGGTGGTCCCGTGTGTACCTGGTGTACCTACCTGTGAGTGTCTCTCTATCTGTGGGCCCATCATCATCTCTGCGTGACTCTCTAGATAACTCTTGTCTGTGGGTGTCTCGGGATGTGTAGTGTGTGACTGTGGATGTTCCCTGCCTCCCCTGTGCCCAGCAGGTCTTCCAACCCTGTCATTTCTTGTGACACTCATGTCCTCCACCACTAGTCATTTGTGACATGTGCATGTCTGTGAGTCTGTGTTTGGCCATTTGTTTCTATGCCTGTCTGTGTCCCATGTGTTGCGTGTCTGTTGGTGTCTCTCCGTGTACATGTCTGTGAGTGTTTGTGTATTTGTCTGTGTCTGGGTGTGTCTCCACGTCTATGTATGAGTGTGTTTCTGTGTGAATATGGGTGTGTCTGTGTGCATGTCTTGGGTATGTCTCTGTGTGCGTGTCTGGATGTGTCTCCGTGTCTGTTTCTCTGTGTCTTTATTTCCATGTCTTTGTGTAGTGTATCTCCTCTGTGTTTGTAGGCATCTCCATGATGTATCTGGTGAGTTCCTGGGTCTGTGTGGGCAGGAGCAGGGGCTGGACTGCCTTCCACACCCTGAAGACCTCTGTGTGACTGCCCCATGACTGTGATCGCTCTTGTTTCTCAGAGCCTGGGTTAGGGAGTGTGTGGCGGCTGGCAGTGACTATACAGAGTGTGGGGACCTCTCCCCAGGAGTGCTATATCCGGAGCTACCAGAAGATTCCTCCTACAGACTGGGTTTCTGCCCCGTGAAGGGGAACTAGGCTCTGCAGGATGAGGGTTGCGTAATTGAGGGTGACTTCCTGTCATGGTCTTCCTATTCCCTGTCCTCTGTTGTAGTTGGGAGGGTGTGAGGACTGGCCCTTGCTGAGTTCCTTGTCCTTGGCCATCTCCAACCTTGCCAGCCTGGTGTGGGGAACAGGTTGAGAGCCTGCTGCATGTCCCCATGGTCCAGCCTGGTGTGTCCAGGCTTGTATTAGCTGAGGACGCAGCAGCTAACCTTGTCTGAGTCCCTTCCGTAGGCTTTGTCTGTAGCTGCTCCACTTGCTCCCCACATCCTCCTCACCACATGGTGCTGGCATTTGGGGCACGGGGTGTCCCTAGCTGCAGCAATGTCATTACACCTCACAGGCTGTATGCCGCATCAGGCCGTGGCCATGTGTTGGCGGTGGGCTGGGTGTGAACCCAGGTTCTTACAGCCGGGGTTCCCTCCGCTGCCTCGGGCCCATGGCTCAGAAGAGCCTACACAGCTCGTGGAAGGAGTAGATTTGTGGAGGGTGCTGCAAGAGGCCTGCGGGGAGATGGGCCAGGCCAGGCCCTCCTGCCTTGGACGTGTCTCATCCCCCTGCTCCGCAGCCTCAGTCTGGAAGTGGATGCAGGTGCTAGACCCTTCCTAGACTAACACGAAACCCTCCCTGAGCTCTCTCAGTGAGCCCTAGAGGGCTTCCTTCAGTCCTCTGATGCTGTCCCTGGACATGTCCTTGGGGGATGGCTTGTCCTCTGGGCCCCTTAGCTGAGCAGTGTCTTTGAAGGAGTTCAATGTCCTGAACCTGAACCCAGGTGGGGCTACCTGGTCCTCCAGTAGCAGCACCTTGCCTCTCCCATGCCCAGCATGTCTCTCAACCTTGTTGCTTCTGTGACATTCATGTCCCCCACCCCTAGTCATCATTTGTGGCATCTGTTACCACTGATCTGTTGTCAGGCCCCATGGGCGGCAGACGGGTGACAGTGCTCTTTTGTAGACCAGACAAGTGGGTTCTGAGGTTGATGCTTGTCCTGGATCCTGTGCGGTGGGGAGGCTGCATCAGGCGGCTGCTTGCTGGGCTGTTGGCAGAGCTTGGCCTTTGGATGGCAGCAGCACCTTGGAAGTTGTTTGAGGAGAAAGTTGGTTCTGTGTGCATGCCATCTGCTTCCTGTAGATCACTTGCCCTGTTTACATTGCCACCCATTTTCTGGCTAGAGTCCACAGCTTGGTAGGCACAGGGTAGCTCTAGGGGACATCCTAGAGTTCAGGAGTATGGAGTTGAGGCTACTTTGAGGCAGATACACTGCCCATATTTGCTGCCCTCTATGTCAGGGAGTCCAGAGGCTGGGAGCCCATGCATGGCTACTCATGCTGACAGCTGTGGTAAGCCACAGCTGTGTGGATAAGGAGCGCCATGAGTGGCCTGGGGCCTCTGCTTCTGGAACAGTGAGTCTCTTCTGTAGGGGGAGGGTCCCATCCCAAATCACTAGAGACACCCCACTACCCTGTGGCAGCTTCCTTGAGGCCACACTTACCAGTCTAGGTCTTTGCCCATCCCACCCCTGGCTCCAAGGAGACTGGCAGGTCCTTCATGTTGTTGCTTGGCTGCCAGGCTGCTATGCTTAGCTAGGCTGGCTCAGGGTTTTCGTCGAGGTTCTGGATAGTCTACTGTGGTCAGAAGCCTTCTTACGTGCCTGCAGGCCCTGAGTTCAGAACCTGCTGGCAAGTGATGGGCAGATGCAGGTCAGGGGTGCTGACTAAGACCTCAGCTGGGAGACAGAGGTCCAGGTGGCTACCTCATCTGCTCTCAGGATGAAGCACAGGACAAGGAGAGGCTGGCCTATTTCCAGAACCTTCCACAGGCACTGATGTCACTCCTACTGCTGCTGACGACTTCCAACAACCCAGATGGTAGGTGTGGGGTGTGGGAGCTGGGAGGGGCAGAGAGCCTGGCCTGGGAGGGCCGGTTGGGATGCTGAGTTCTGGAGCTTGCCCTTTGTGTTAGCATGGGGATATGATACTGGGTCCCTCTCTCCTATCTCTCATCCTTTGTGTTCTTGGTCCCTTCCAGTCCCTTCTTTCTTTTCTTGGCTCACTTTGTCTTGTCGTTTTATTCCTTGGAGAAACTGAAAGTGTGTGGTGGTCTGTGGTGATGTGGCATTGGTCAGTGGTTCCTCTATAGTGACCTCTTTGGGGCCTGGCCACGTTCCCACCCAGGCCTGCTGTGAGGTGCATGCCATTCAGGATCATCGAGTGTGAGAGACCTCAGGTCCTACCTGGCCATGGTTGGGTGCCGCCAGGTCCTCCAACTACTCCAGTGTGGACCGTGCCAGGATAGGAAAGCTGCAGTCCCCATATCTGCTGTGGCCTGGCCACTGCGGCTAGTGCCATTTATCCTGGTCTTGGGTTTCAAGACCTTGGAGACCTCCCCTGAGGGCAGCCTGGGATTCCCATCCCAGAAGTGCTGTGCAGCTTGACCCGAAGCCGGTCACTGTGGGAGAGCTGCTGTGTGGCTTGGGGTGTGGTCACAGGCAGGCCCATCAAAGAACTTCCATCCCAGGGGGTACCAGTAGTGGAACATGAAGTCCTCAGCCCCCCTGTCAAGGCAGATCATGCGGGGTCAGGGTGGACATGGGGCCAGGTGCTGCTCTGACTCTTCCTTTGTCTCAGTGATGATTCCTGCATATATCAAGAACCGGGCCTACGCCCTCTTCTTCATAACCTTCACCTTGATAGGTAAGTGCTGGTGGGTGTGCGTCGACACCAGGCAGGTGTTCACCCATGTGTGACAGGATCCCCATGCTCAGGAGTGGCTGTAAACTGGCCTCTACTTTTCTAACTAACTCTCCTCAGCTTGCTTCTTCCCGTAACTTTACCTCAGTCTGCCCTCACCCTGTAACTTCCCCTCCCCCACACCCCTTAACTCGACCTTAGCCTGCTTTCACCTTATGGCTTTACCTCAGCTCATCCCCTAGACCTTCACCTTCAGCTGACCTCTCAGTGTGTAATTTCACCTCAGCCTGCTCCCTCAGCTTGCTCCCAACTTACAGCTTCGTCTCAGCTTGTCCACCCTGTGTCTTCACCTCACCGTGCTCCCCATACAGCCTCACTGCTCTGTGTCTTCTCCTCAGCACGGTCCCTCTGTATACTGCTGACCCATTCTTCGTCTCAGCCTATCCCACCCCTATAGCTTCACTCCAGTTTCCCATCCTGTACCTGTGTGTGGCCCCACACCACCGGTAACTTACCTCAGTCTGCTCCCCATCCCAGCTTCATCTTAGCATGCCTGCTCCACTCTTCCCCCTGGTGGTATGTGACAGTTGATGTCCCTGTCTGTCTTCTTATCCATGGCTAGGAATGCTTGGCCTCAGCCCATTGATGGACAAGGATGCAGGAGTCTGGGCGTTGTGTGTGTCCCCTGTTAGGAGACAGAAGGGAACTCTGTGAATGTGACTGTGGTTGGTCATCCTGTGCTCCTGGCCCCCATGCCTAGGCTGGCTGAGACCTTTGAGCCCGAGGACGGTTTTGGTCACTGGCTGCTTCAGGCTCTGCTCCGCTGGCCTCAGGTCAGGAGGGTGGTGTTTTTTCCTTTCACAGGAAGCTTGTTTCTGATGAACCTGCTGACAGCCATCATCTACAGTCAGTTCCGTGGCTACCTGATGGTGAGCCGCCCTGAGCCCCTGCTGAGCTGTGCCAGAGCTGGCCCCAGAGGCCAGGCAGAGTGGGCCCCGGGTCAGCTGACCCTGATGGGATGGGGAGCCGGTTGCTCTTGTGGACCAGCTCAGGGACATAGTGAGCCACGGTCGGCAGCCACCCCTGCCTTGCCTTGGCTGGCCTCCCCGCTCTGAGGACCGTCCCTTGGAGTGAGGGGCTGGCTCCCTAGGCTCCCCCTTAGCCCACTCCCCAGGGCAGGGCGGACAAGGATAGAGATGTGTGTGGGAACTGCCGGAGCTGGGTGCTCAGAGCCGTGCTCTTTACAGAAGTCTCTACAGACCTCGTTGTTCCGGCGGCGGCTGGGGGCCCGTGCGGCCTATGAAGTCCTTGCTAGAGACACCCCTGAGGCGTGAGTGCCGGGTGGGGTCCTCCCCAAGGGCAGTATGCTCTTTTGCTTCTGGGAAGGGGAGCTGGGTGCTCATTAGGGGTTTCCTGAGTGGCCCCTGCTGGCTGGCGCCAGGCTGGATATTCCGTTTGGAGCTGTGTAAACTGCCAAGCCCTCAGTGCTTCTGATATCCTGTTTGCTTTTGCCTGTGAGTCCACTTGTGCCTAAGGCAGGCTCCCACACTGCCAGGTGGGCAGAGGAAGGAGGCAGGCAGGCTGTGGTGTGCCACTGAGAAAGTTCCGGGCTTGACCTCTCAGTGGCAGCAGAGTCTGCTGTCCCTCTTTATGGGGGCGTCTCTGGGGGATCTCAGATGGGGCCTGTAGGACCCTACAGCTCACCCCGTGGTGGAAGCTCACCAGGGCTCCATTTCCATTTAGCAGGGTGGATTCCTAGCCAACTTCAGGCCGGAGGAGCTGGCACTGGACATGCTCAATGGGGCGGGGTTTCTTTGCCACAGAGTTGGGGTAAATCCCGAGGACTTCCTCCGAGTACTCCAGAAAACCCAGCTGAGCGAAATCCACAAACAGGCCATCATGCAGGTTGCTCTCTTCCTGGGTCTGCCCCAGCTCCTGTTGGGTGGGTCATCAGCCCAGCGCTTACTGCCCCTGGGTTAAGAGGGGCCCAGGCCTCGCTCCCCATTGCCAGTGGCCGACCTGGCCTTCCTTCTACAGAAGGTACGCTCCTATGAAGGCCGTCCAATGCTGGCTGATGAGTTCCAGAAACTCTTCGATGAGGTTGACAAAGGAGTGATCAAAGAGGTAACTAGGCCTGCCCTGTGCCACCTGTCCAGCTTGGGCTAGTGGGGTTCTGTTTCCCATTGTTTCCAATGTCCACAGCCGGGACTTGCCTGCCCTGGATCCCCAGTCCCTGGGGTTGGCAGTGGGAATCCTTCGGCTCTTGGCAATTTGGGGTGAATTTGTTGGCAGGAGACATTTACTATTTGGGAAAACGGCCCGGGGAAGCCTGACACAGAGGAACATTCCACAGCATTTTTCTGTCTGAAACCAAGTCCCCTGGCCGTTCCTCTGGGAGGTCTAGTGCTAGCCCTCTCCAAGGCCCTTGCCTCTCACTATTGACGCTCATACAGCTTGTGCACAGTCCCTTGGGGATCTTGGCGTCCTCTCAGCTCCAGTCAGAGGACAAGAATGCCTACATGTTCCAGTGTAGGTTTCTGGGGTGAGCAACCTTGCCAGGCATAGCTCAGGGATCCCAGGCAGGCAGAGGAACTGCTGTTCCTGCCAACCAGCCCTGAGAGGACCAAGAAAGGTCTGGAACCAGGACAGGCTAAGGTGGGGTCGGATTGTCCTGCTGCGTGAAGCTTTGACAGTTCCAGTGCTATATGACCTGGCTGCTCTTGCCTGCCTTAGGACACACCATAGCCACAGGAACTGACTCTGATGTCTCATGTCCTAGAAGCTGGAAAGCCTGAGATGCAGACATCACAGGCCCAGCCCCTCTCAAGGCCTCTCGGTATGGCTGGCCGATGGTGTCTTTTCCTGGTGTCTGTATATGGTCATCCTCTGTGTGTGTGTGTGTCCCCAAATCTTCTTCTTACAAGCACATAGTCATGTGGAATAAGACCCTCCCCAGCACCCCACATTCACACAGTCACCTCTGGAAAGGCATTATCTACAAAGGCATAATATTCTCTAGGGGTGGGGCTGGGCTTGAATGGATGGAGAATTCTGTGGAGCATGAAGGGTCAACCCATCCTGTTAGCTGCTCCAGGAGGGTTTTCAGCTTCTGTGGCCTCAGGTCCCCATCCCAGGTGGTTGTCTTAAAATGATGTTTTTCTCAGCACCCCCCCCCCCCAGGCCTTCTGGAGGCATGTATTTGTTGCTGATGTCCTTCGGGGTGTCGCTTCTGCCCCCACCTTGGGACACAGGAGTCTGATGATAGTGATGTATCAGCAGGGGATACTGTGTATATAGTCTGCCATCAGACCTCTGCTTGGACCAGGTGGGCGTTGAGGGTCCCTTGACTTGGGGTGTGGGAAGCAGATGCTGTTGAATGCAGCTTGCAGTGGTTAGGGATGGGCCTCACAGGACTGGGGCCTGGGAGGCTCAGGTGGCGGTTCCCAGCCTGGGTGGAGGTCTGCTGCCTCAGGACGCAGCTCTTAGAAGCCACATGGGCTGAGTTGGTTGTCACTCCGTCTTTTCTGGGTATAGTCAAACCTGGGCAAGAGAGCAGTCTCCATCTGGCTTCTGTTCCTTGGTCTTGCCCGGTAGTGCCTGCTGGGCTGCCCCGCTTCTCCCTATACTGGTGCTTGCCAGCCTCTGGGGGGCATAGTAGCCGTCAAACTTGACTCCACCCTCTCCCCCTGCCAGGACATTATGATCTCTGTCCTCGAGGAGGTGCTTCCTGCAGAGGTACTGCAGAGGAAGGACACACAGACTGTCTATCAATCAAGGCCCCCGAGAGCAGGCTCAGGCTGGGGACAGCCTAGCACTTGAGCCATATCCCTCCTCTGGCCCCCTTTCCCAGCTACATTTTAGATTCTCTGAGACAGGGTCTCCCTATGTAGCCATAGCTGTCCTTGAACTCACTGTGTAGTCCTGGCTGGCCTCAAACTCACAGAAACTCTCTGTCTTTGCTCAAGAACGCTGGGGTTAAAGGTATGCATGACCAGACTTGGCTTTTCCAGTTACTTATCTGCTCTGTGGGCCATGCTCTTTCTGATGGTCTGAGATCGGAAGCCTAGGACTGGGTCTTGAGACATGTGTTCGAATCTGGAAGTTTTGAGAGTCTTGCCCTGGTGGTATGTCACTCTTTCCTCCAAAACGGAAAGAGTGCAGTGGGGACTGTATTTCAATTTTGAGGCTCAGTTACTTGGGGGTTGCTAACTTTAGGGGCAGGCTGTGGTTTTGGATCAGCCCCTTCAGAGAGGCACCCTGGGTTAGGTTGGCGTTGTGGCCGCTTACATGACCTGCTTGTCTGTCGTCAGGAGGCTGAGTGTATGTTGGTAGGTGCAGAGCAGGCATTGTGCAGCTTCCAAAAAATCCTTCAGTGAGTGTAGTCACCATTGTAAATGGTGACAGAATAGAAAACCCCAATCACTGCCCTCCCCAGAGGCAGCCTCTGTCACGTGGACACTGATTGGTTTAGCTCTCAGTTGCACAGGCGTGTGTGGCTATGTTCTGCTAAGTCTGAATGTGATGGAGATGCTGAACCTCTCAGTAAGGTGTTAGTGTGCTTCCAGTCAGGCAGAAACCACAGAGGGACTGTAAACAAGGCCCCCTCCCTACCAGGAAGTCTCAGGTGTGATGAAAGACCTGCTGTAGAGAAGGAAAAGCTCTGGGGTGAGGGGCAGTGCCGAGGAAGGATGACCTTAAAAGGGGACCTTCCCCAGCCGGACTCAGGCCTCTGTGGAGAAGTTGGTTTATGCTTCTAGAGAGAAGGTGGCCCAGACCTCTGGAGAAGGTTTCCAGACATCTGTGGAGAATGTGACTGAGATTCCTGTGCAGAAGATGACCCAGACCTCTGGGGAACAGACCTCTGTCTGGCCTGCCTGAACCAGTGCTGGTCTGTGGGCCATTGGCAAGTGAGAACAACCGTACTGGATGGCGTGGGGGGCCATGCTATCTGCAGCAGAGGCCAGGGTGTGCAGAGCGCTGAAGGGCCTCTGGGCAGGCAGGCAGCCCCTGCACACTAGCTCACATGTCAGCAGGTCAGGCTGAAGCTCTAGGGTGCCAGGAGGACTGCATGTCTGGAGAGTCATCACATGTCCTGATGCCACACCACTGCATGATACCTAAAACTGCAGGGGCTGCACACTCCTGTCTTGTCCCGCACTGTCTGTTGAGAACCACCCCATGCCTGCTGTAGGTAAGGGATGCTGACAGGAACTGTGTTCACAGTGGGGCTGGTGTTGACAGTGAATCAGAGCTGAGACCCTTCCCAGAGGAGTTATTCTGTTCAGCATGGTGTGTCAACATTTTCCTGTGGACACCACCCGATGCAGTCCTAGGTGTGTTTGTCCCTGACACGGAGTTCATGAAGTTTGGGATCTCTCCACTCTTGGTGATGCATCTCTCTTCCCTGCACCCCACTGGTGGCCTTGACCATTCTTCACTTGGAGCTGTCACCTGAAATGTGGCCTTTGCTAGTCACTGAAGAAGTCAGTGGTTCCGTTTCATCCTTGAAACTTACTGTGCATGTGTGGTGGTGCTCCCACCCTGGGGGCAGCAGGAGCATTCTGTCTGCCTGTGGACTCACAGCACATCAGGCTGTCTCTGTGGCTCGCCGCCGCTGCATCAATCTGCTGCAGCCACCATCCCACGCTATCCTTGGACATGGTGGAGAGGTGTCACAGGAAAGCACGGATCTCAGAAAACACTGGGTCTTGTGAGGCTGTCCCCCACGGCTGTCCACTCTGCATGGCCACAGTGCACCTGGCTTTGTCATTATGCTGTCTTCGACCTTGGTGAGGCAGTTTTAGGGATGTTTCACAAAGTGTTGTTCATTTGGTATGCTTTCACAATCTTAATTATTTATTTGTTTATTTATTTTTGTTTTTTCAAGACAGGGTTTCTCTGTGTAGCCCTGGCTGTCCTGGAACTCGCTCTGTAGACCACACTGGCCTCAATTCAGAACTCAGAGATCCACTTGCCTTTGCCTCTCGAGTGCTGGGATCAAAGGTGTGCATCACCACTGCCCAGTGCAATTTTAATTTTTATTGTATTTTATGACCTTTTTGTGTGTATGTATGTGCATGCATGCATGCCACAGTGCATGTGTAGGTTAGAGGACAATGGCCTCTTTGTCTACGTGGGCCCCAGAGGTAGAACTCAGGTCATCAGGCTTGGTGACAAGGCCTTTACTCACACATATTATATGTATATGAGTGGCTTGTCTACATGTATGTGTATATACCACATGCGTGCCTGGTCCCTGTGGAGGTCAGAAGAGGGCATTGGATCACCTGGAACTAGAGTTATAGATGGCTGTGACATACCATGTGGGTGCTGGGAACTGAGCCCAGATCCTTTCTAAGAACAGAAAGTGTTCTTAACTGCTGAACCATCTCTCTAGCTCCCATGCATTTTATTTGTTTGTTTGTTTATTTATTTGGTTTTTCGAGGCAGGGTTTCTCTGTGTAGTTTTTGGTACCTGTCCTAGATCTCACTCTGTAGACCAGGCTGGCCTCGAACTCACAGAGATCCATCTGCCTCTGCCTCCTGAGCGCTGGGATTAGAGGCATGAGCCACCACCGCCCAGCTGCATTTTATTTTATATTTTTAACTATTTTACTTATTTATATGTATGGGTGTTTTTGTCTGCGTGTATATCTGTGCACCACATGTGTGCTGACGCCCGCAGAGGGCAGAAGAGGGTGTTCTATCTCCTGGGACTGGAGTTAGAGATAGTTGGGAGCCACCATATGTGTACTGGGAATTGAACCTGGGTCCTCTGGAGAAGCAGCCTGTCCTCTTAACCACTAAGCCATCTTTCCAGTGCTCCCTGCCCCGGCAGCATACATTTCAAATGTCAAATGACTAATGTGACGTGGTTTACATACAAGTCATTAGACATTTAGATCATTCTAGCTATATAAGGTCCCTGGGATTAGGCTCTCATGTGTCTGGGATTACTTCTGAGGCTAGACAGGGCAAGGCAGGAGGATGTCATCCCAGAACAAGAGGCAGGTCACCTGCCTCACCACAGCCCTGAGAGTGTGGGTTCCCTTTGTAGCGCCCGCCGAAGCCCCAGTACCAGTCCCCGTTTCTGCAGAGCGCCCAGTTCCTCTTCAGTCACTGCTACTTCGACTACCTGGGGAGCCTCGTCGCTCTGGGAAACCTCGTGTGTATCTGTGTGAGTGGGGGCTTACCCTGTGGTGGTGTGGGAGGCCCCCTCCTGCAGCCAGCCTCCCCTTGTCACCACACACACGCACACACACGCACACTGTGGCTGGCCACAATGGTAAGCCATCCACCCCTGTGGTTTTGCAGGTGTTCCTGGTGCTGGACTCAGACTTGATGCCCGGGCAACGTGATGACTTTGTCCTAGGAGTGAGTTCAGGGGCTGCTGGCCTGTGAAGGGGTCAGCTCTGCCAGGGACTGAGCAGTGAGGAGGAGCAGGGTGGAGACAGACAGGATGGCTGAGCCCAGAGCAGTGATCCCTCACGGGGCTAGAGGCTCTGGTTACATGGGCAGAGAGTTTCTGGGTGGTAACTCCCATGGGCCCCTGCTTAGGGGAGTGGGAGACTGAGGGTCCTGGGTCCTGTGGAGAGAACAGACCAGCTGGGCTGCAGTGTTGACTGGGTCCTGTGGGCTGACTGTGTGGCTTCAGGCTTTGAGCTTTACCTCCGAGAAGTAAACGGATCCTTTCTGATGTTAAAAGGATCTGTCAAATTCCTTGGGAATTGAAGCTTTTCGCTTTGAACTTTGAGCAGAAGCCTGTTGAGCTCATGTTAGATTCTGTGAGTGGCTTCTCAGAGGCTGACAGCTCAATGAAAAGAACTGTCTTTACACCTGGGGCATGAACCTCCTGTGGTGTGTCCTGTGGTGGGGGAGTCTCCGTGACCCCATAGAGGAAGAGCTACTGTGCTTCCTTCAGAGGCCATCTTCTTGATGAGCTCACACCCCAAGCTCTCTGTCCTGTTGGGGAGAAGCTTCTGCAAGCTCAGGTTCCCCTGGGAAGGGCTAGCCTAGAATGTTCCCTTTCATTGCCCCTTGGCTGGGGAGGCCTGAGTCAGAGGAAGATGTGCATCCTTGGGTGTAGCTAGAGATTTCCTGCCTGGCCCACAGTCAGGACAAATCTCTATCACCTGCCAGTCCCACAGCCGCTCAAACCCGACCAAGTAAACACAGAGACTTAAATTGGTTACAAACTGTATGGCTGTGGCAGGCTTCTTGCTAACTGTTCTTACAGCTTAAATTAATCCATTTCTATTAATCTATACCTTGCCACATGGCTCGTGGCTTACCGGCATCTTCACAAGCTGTTTCTCATCGTGGCGGCTGGCAGTGTCTCTCCCACTCAGCCTTCCACTTCCCAGCTTTATTCTCCTCCTTGCCCCGCCTATACTTCCTGCCTAGCCAACGGCCAATCAGTGTTTTATTGATTAATTAGCAACACATTTGCCATACATCCCACAGCACTTCCCCCCCCTTTTTTTTTTTTTTCAAAAAGGAAGGTTTTAACCTTAACAAAGTAAAATTACATATAATTTGGGAATTTGGGCGTAGCTTCTCTTACTACTTCCTGCTGGAGGGGGGCGCTGTATCTTATGGGGAAACAAAGAAAATTTTAGAATTATGGAATAGTCCATGAGGCTGTATCGTCTGAGCCAGATGCCTTCAAACCATTCTGGATGTTGGATCATCTGGGCCATGGTGTCATTGGAGACCTTCAGGGGGTCTTGGCTGGTCAAACCTGATGTATCTTAATCTGGAACAAATCCATAGCCTCTGGCTTTCTGTGGGAACAAAAGCAGAGTCTCCTTTCCAAAGTAACATATCCTTACATCCAAATTTTGAAGTCAAGATATCTTTAAAATATGCATATTGGTTTAACTCAGCTTCCTTTACAATCAAATATCTCTCTGCAGTTAAGAATCCCAAAGACAACACAATCCAGATTCTCTGTGTAATATTCATCTTTACGTGGCTTATTTTTATACTACCTTTACTGTCTCTTTAAAGACTTTATTTTTTAAAACTATGTATTTGTTTCTATAACTCTATATATCACCTTTTTTTTGTCTCTTTCAAGCCTACGTATCTTTTACACACATTGTAAACTATTACATCTGAATCTGTCTTATTGTGAATCTCTTGCCTTAAACTGCAGCAGCTGTGGCTGCTGGCTCCGCCCACCTCAGCTTCCCAACATGGCTACGTTTACCGCCAGCTCTGGGAGCTATCGTGGGTCTATGCTTTTATCCAAGCAGCGTGTAGCCCAAAAACCTCTTTTTTTGTTTTGTACCTGCAAAGGCTAAATCTACCACGCAGCTTAATGTGCCACTTGCAGAGGCCTTATTCCCGCCATACTGCAGGTCGAGCATGCACGCCAGGAACCCGCCAGTAGCTCAAACCGGCAGCTGCCGCTCATTTGAGAGAGACAATTAGGAACTGTTTTTAGCTCCGTTTTAGAATCTTTTTTCTCAGTTTTTAGGTGGAAACTCTTGCCACCACGTTGGACGCCATTTGTAGCTAGAGATTTCCTGCCTGGCCCACAGTCAGGACAAATCTCTATCACCTGCCAGTCCCACAGCCGCTCAAACCCGACCAAGTAAACACAGAGACTTAAATTGGTTACAAACTGTATGGCTGTGGCAGGCTTCTTGCTAACTGTTCTTACAGCTTAAATTAATCCATTTCTATTAATCTATACCTTGCCACATGGCTCGTGGCTTACCGGCATCTTCACAAGCTGTTTCTCATCGTGGCGGCTGGCAGTGTCTCTCCCACTCAGCCTTCCACTTCCCAGCTTTATTCTCCTCCTTGCCCCGCCTATACTTCCTGCCTAGCCAACGGCCAATCAGTGTTTTATTGATTAATTAGCAACACATTTGCCATACATCCCACAGCACTTGGGGTCTCTGTGGACCTCAGAGATAGGACGGAGCAAGAAGTAGAAATACCAGGGATGGGGGATGGGGTCCCAGAAGGGCAGCAGAGGAGGTGGGGGGAACGCCATGGCCACAGGCCTAGGACCAGCTCTGGGGATACAGTGGGCGAGGCTAAGGCTGGCCTCTTCTGCCTCTTCAGATTCTTAACTCCGTCTTCATCTTGTACTACCTGCTGGAGCTGCTGCTCAAGGTGTTTGCGCTGGGCCTGCGGGGCTACCTGTCCTACCCTAGCAACGTGTTCGATGGCGTCCTCACCATTATCCTCCTGGTAAAGTCCACGAAAGCTGGGGTACCTCTCCTGGCGGCTGTATGAACCTGGCTGGCAGCTTTGCCCAGGCCCTTTGGGTTACAGTATAGTATAGATCTTTCAGGCAGTATAATGGACTGCCCGGGAGGAGGTAGGGCTCCTGGCTCGAGGGACCTGGGGTGAAGTGCATGATGGGATGCAGGAACTTGGTCTCCATTGTATAGGAGTGCTGCAGGGGCTGGGCTACCACTTCTCATCCTGAGGGAGGTCCAGCAGGACCCAGAGCTATCAGCATAATGCCGCCCCTGGCAAAGCCCTTCAGTGCCTCTGGTTCACAGTGCAGCCTTGGTGTGGGCAAGTGAGTGTCAGGGGTCTCAGCTACCCAGGGTACCCTTGGGAATCCATGAACTTTCTTCTTCCCACTTGCTGGGAGTGAGGAGCTCACACTTGGTGTGGGTGTCACAGCAGTGACCTCAGGTGACATTTTGAGAGCCAGTGGGCCCCTGGGGACATGTATAGAAAGAGTTACTTGAACCAGGACTTTTGGTCCATCCATGATTAAATGGCTTCCGAAGTCCTGATTCCGGAAGCCAGAGTATTCTTGCTGACGGAAGTCAAACATCTGGATGTATGGCGCTAGGCCTGAGCTCTGAGTCCCACTGCATGCCCAAGTGATGGACTTAAGTTTTGGGATTCTGTTGCAAGCTGCCTGGGTTGGCACTGCTGGACGATGCCCCCTTCTCTCTGTGGTTCAGGTTTTGGAGATTTCTACTTTGGCTGTATACCGATTGCCGCACTCAGGATGGTATGTGATTGCAGAGAACCTGGGGACACCACCTGAGCAGTGTGACCTGTCTCACTGCACCCAGGCGACAGATTCCGGTACCACACGGGGGCCCTGGCCACTGGCATGCACTGTTCTACCAGTAGGGCTGTTGGACTGTGACCTGAGTCTGCCCTGCATGGGGGACATGCAGAAATGGACACCACTCCTTGTTCAGGCAGTCCCCTTTGCAGTGGCCTGGTGGACAGAGGTGTGCCCTGTAAGGTATTCTACCAAGTGGCCGTATCTCTTCTCTCCCACTGTCTCCAGTGTGGGAAATGAGGCCCAGTTCAGGTCTAGGGGATCTGGAGTCCCAGACTGATTGGGCTGGGTCCCTCCGCTGGAGTGCGGGAAGATCCCCTTGCTAGTGCCTGCCCAGCATGTGGCCTTGGCTTATCCCTGTGCTTGGTGTCTGTTTGCTTTTTGTAAATGGTGTCCCTGGCTTTCCTGAGGTGTTAGGGCACTGCTTGGGCCCACTGACCCCTATTCTTACTGTACTGAGAGACTTGTGAGTAGGGTCCCAGGACTTTTGGCTTAGCTAGTGGGTGCTAGGCTTGTACCAGCACCTTTGTTGGTGAGGCCGCCCTGTGCCAGAATGACACATTAGGTTGCTATGAGAGAGGCTCCTGTGAGCCAAGACTTGGCTAACACAGGCCTGGGGCCACCTTGTCTTAGACAGTGACACAGTTGGGAGAGACTTCTGAGGGCTGGGGGTCCAGCATGGACCTGCAGAGTTGCCTCTGGGGTGTCGGCTGGGATAGCTTGGAGATGGGCAGGGACAGTCTGCCCACATGCCAGGCAGGAGCCATATGAGAGCAGTGATCTGTTTCTGGTGTGAGCCAAGCCCTTCTCAAGCTCTGTCCCATCACCTTGAGAACTGTGAGAGTGACATTTGGGGTGAGAATGGCTTGTGTTCAGATAGGAATCTGAGTACAGAGAAGCCCTGGGGATACTGGAGTGGAGCGGTAGCCGCAGGGTTGGGGTTCAGGACTGGATCATAGGAGAGGGAGTTGGGTCAGGAGAGGGTCAGAAGTCATAGACCCAGATGGGACAGGGTCGGTGATGGGACAGGGCCAAAGGTCAGGTAATAGGTTGAGGTTGAGACAAGCTTCCTGTCAGTTCTTCAGGAACTGAGCACAGCAGATCTGGGACCTGGGCGTTGAAAACTATCTCTGCCTTCATGCTATGGGGCTGCTTTGGGAGGTGTGGCTGTGGCTGTGGTTATGGATACCTGGGTATGAGTAGGATACGGCTAAACTCAGTCTCCCACCTCCTGGGAGCTTTTCCTGCCTGGTGTCCCTATGTTAACTCTTGCTGTCTGTTCATCCCTGCTGCCTAGCCCCTCTGCTCCCCTGGAGCTCCTAACATGGCTCCTGTGTCTTCCTAGGAAGCCCAAGCAGTATGGCCCACTGTCGCTTTGGGACATGACGCGGCTGGTGAACACACTGATTGTGTTTCGCTTCTTGCGCATCATCCCCAACGTGAAGGTATTGTCTTATCTCCCCCGCCCCCCCCCCACGCCATGGTTAGGGTAGGGACGCTCATCACCAGAGCCCCTTAGGAGCACACCTTCCAGCCCCCTTAGCGTTCTTGAGCTGCTAGGGTGGGGTCACTGGATCAAGAGCCCATGCTTCCATTTCTTTTAGCTTCTGGGTCACAGAGATGCAAATCAGGTCTCAGTGGGCTGGCAGGTAGAGGGTGGCCACAGGGTCTGGATGCCAGGATCTCAAAGGGACCTGTGACTCAGCACCCACAGGAGGCCGGGCTATTTGGGGAGTATGTGAGCATGTGTGTGGGTGTGAGTGTATGTGAATGTGTGTGTGGGTGTGTAGGGTTTCTATATATGGTGGATGTGTACAGGATGTACGTAGTGTATGGGTGGCTGTGGGAGTGTGATGTATGTAGGTGTGTAGATGGCCTTGAGGTGGGTGTCCAAATGTGTATAGATGTGTGTGGATGGCTGTGGAGTGGCTTGCTGATCCATCCTGTTCTCCTGGTCAGGGTAAGGGTGTGTGTTGAGGGGTACGCTGTTGTCCCTGGGGCAGGAAGAGTCAGGCTAAACCTTCTTCTTACCCACAGCCAATGGCTGTGGTAGCCAGCACCATCCTGGGCCTGATCCAGAACTTGAGGGCATTTGGTGGGATCCTGCTGGTAAGTCTTGGGGCTCCTCTGGTGGTGGCCTGGGTGGGCTGGCTCTGTGGAGTCCAAGTCACATGTGGCTGGCCTGGTTCTGCTTTGGTGAGGAGGCCCACAGCAGTGTCAGATGCTAGACTTGGTTGGTCCCTTCCTTCCAGAGAGGACCTCGGGTTACTATCCCCACTCTATGCCAGGGTCCTTGTAGTAAACTGTCCAGTCCCTCATGACCCCTGGGTCATGTACCACAGTGAGAAATAGTGAGGAAATCACGGATGGCCTTTCCAGGGTCCCCACTGCCCCCATGGGCCCAAGCTTGAGATTCTGGAAGATGCTCTTGTAGCCATGTGTGCTAGACAGAAGCTGAGATGTGCCTGGGCCTCCGCTGGGGCCAGATGGCCTGGTCGTCCTCTGTGGAACCTGAGAAGCACACAGACCTCCTGGAGAGCTAGCCTGGTGCTTCTGATCTCTCCAGCTGCCATCTTTAGGGCGGGGTCGTCTCTGTGCCCCCCCGACTCCCCTCCTTTGGCCTCAGCCTGGCCCTGTGGCTGCACTGACTGCGGCTTCTCCTCCAGGTGGTGTACTACGTGTTCGCCATCGTCGGGATCAACCTATTCAGAGGCATCATTGTACCTCCTGGAAACAGCAGGTGAGGAGCTGTCCATGCCCGGGGGCGAAACCTCAGTGGGCCCTTCCCCTAAACGTCTCTTGTAGGTGTCCTGACTTGGGGCTCCTGAGCACAACACCCCCACCCCCGCGGGGTCTAGGCTATGGCAGTGCTGGGGTGGGATTGGGGGTAGAGTGCTATCCTCAGAACCTGGAGGATTCTGGGGATGGGGGGCGGCCTCTTGGGTCATGTCATATACTCTCCCTGTGTGGCCGGGAAGTGGCATCTTCCTTTGCCCTTTCTCCTGGGGCCTAAGAGTCCATGCTGGGCTGAGGAGTTGGGCAGTGTTCAACTGCTCAGGCCCCTGGCTACAGCTACTAACCAAGGGACATTGTGTCTCCAGCCTGGTGCCCAATAACAGCTCAGCACCGTGTGGAAGCTTCGAGCAGCTAGATTACTGGTCCAACAACTTTGATGACTTTGCTGTGAGTCCTCTGCCTTGTCCTCAGGTCCAGCTCACCTGAGACCCCCACCCCACCTCTGCCTTGCCCCTGTTCCCTGTTCCCTGGGTTCCTCCTCTGCCTTGTCCTGGGCCCTCCAGGACTCTACCTCTGCTGCCCCACAGGCTGCTCTGATCACGCTGTGGAACGTGATGGTGGTGAACAATTGGCAGGTGATCCTGGATGCCTATCAGCGCTACTCAGGCCCGTAAGTCTGTTTGTCTCCCCCACCCCCACCCCCCCAGCCATCCTTCCCTTCCGCTGGCTCTCAGTTGGACATCAGAGAAGCAGGGCCTGGACTGAGAAGGGAATTAGTCCCTGACCTTGGAATACTGACCAAGCTGTGTCCTGGCAGGCTTCAACCTTCATCCACACTACACTGGGAGATAGCCAGGGCCCTGGGCTTATGCACTCTGGGGGTACCAGTGTGGGGAAAATAAATGGTGTATCTGATTGCCTGGGGCTTCTGGGGGTTTCCATGGCGTGGAGTCCTAGGGGAACAGTCAGGTGGCTCATTTAGTTAGCCCAAAGCTTGGAGAGCTTTGACCAGCTCAGCAGAGGGGCCTGGGTTCAAATCCAGCTTGCACCTCATGCTAGGCTTCCTCTGGTGTCTCTGGCACCTCCAAGTCCTGGTATTATGGGGACATTACTATAGTATACACTGTGGAGTTAGCAGCAGGGTCTGCTGAGGCCCTCACAGATGTGCTTTGGGAGCTGTTTTGACTTTCTGGAATGATCTCATCCCACTCACAATGGGTCCTGGCCTCCTTGTCCTTCACAGGTGGTCAGTGGTGTATTTTGTGCTATGGTGGTTGGTGTCCTCTGTCATCTGGATCAACTTGTCTCTGGCTGTGCTTCTGGAGGTATCAGATATCCCTGTCTGGGCCTGAGATTGCCTCCTGAGCTGTCTAGAGTTTTGGTGGGTGATCCCTGCTAAACACCAAGGCTGAAGGGAGCCTGGCTGGGGACCCCTGAGATGCTTGCCCTGGCTAGTCTGTCTTAGTTAGGGTTTTTATTGTTGCAATGAAACACCAAAAAGCAAGTTGGGGAGGAAAGGGTTTATTTGGTTTATGCTTCCAAATCATTGTTCATCACATCAGGACAGGAACTCAAACAGGGTAAGGACCCTGGAGGCAGGAGCTGATGTAGAGGCCATGGAGGGGTGCTGCAGACTGGCTTGCTCAGCCTGCTTTCTTATAGAACCCAGGACTGCCAGCCTAGGGACGGTACTACCCACCATGGGCTGGGCCCTCCCCCATTGATTACTAATTGAGAAAATGCCTTACAGCTGGATCTCACGGAGGCATTTCCTCAACTGAGGCTCCTTCCTCTCTGATGACTCTAGCTTCTGTCAAGTTGACACACAAAACCAGCCAGTACAGGGTCTTAGGGTTCTTAGGACCCCAAGCTGGCTTGAGGTTGGAGTCGGGCATCTTGCTATTCCATGGGTGTGCATCTCACAGGCTCTGCATCCAATAGTCCAGGGTGAGCTGCTCTCCGCAGTGACGACTGTGACTGCAGACTGGGTGATGGGGGTGAGCTCTGAAGCTGGTGCCACATGGGTACTTACACCCTTCCTCTTGTTCCAGAACTTTCTCCACAGATGGGACCCCCAAAATCATAAGCAGCTCCTTGTTGGTACCCGCCAGATCACCTATCAGATGTCTGTGGAGCTCATGTTCAGGTGTGGGCCTTGAGAGTGTGTCTCTGGGGCCTGGAGCTGAGAGCCGAGGGGAGGGAGAGTGAGGAAGGCCTTCTGGCAGGGTTCCTCCTCCACCCAGTCATCTGTGCTGCCACTGAGCTGGCCAGAGATGCTCACCGCACAACAGTGGACACTTCTGCTTCCACCAGGGACAGAGACTCTTCTCCACTTGTGGTCCAGCATATGGAAGGGACCATCTACCCTCCAGTGTCTTGTAGCATCTGGTTGATGCCATGGGACACAGCCAGGTGGCCTGAAGGAGCCACACCTTCTCCTCTTGTGGCATCATGGAGGTTGTCCCCCGCTTGTATAGAAGAGTGGTTGTCCTCCCAGGGCCATCTGTCATGGGCCCCATTTCCTTTCACCAGTGTTGGCTGTGTGCTGTGACCAGCCAGCTACAGTCATGCCAGCTGGTGTGAGAAGGCTCTCTAGGCTTCCAGGCTTTTCACTTAATTCCTTTCGGTGCGGGGGTGGAGCCCAGGCTGTGTGCGTGCTACGCTCCACGTGGACCCCCTCCTTAGCCCCCTGTAGTGTGCTCACCACTGCCCACACCCGCCTCTGTATCTTCCTGAGGCAGGACCTCCATGCCTATGTCCCCATGCCCTGTCACAGCCTGTTTTGAAAGCACCCTCCTGGTTGGGCACTGAGTCTGGGCACTTGCAGGCCTTGCCTGCTGGCTTTGCCTGCTGTCTCTGAGAGACCCAGGCCTATCTCTCTCTGAAGCGTTTGTGTGACTGTCCCTACCCTGCAGGGATATCCTAGAAGAGCCCAAGGAGGAGGAGCTGATGGAGAAGCTGCATGAGCACCCGTACTTGAAGCTGTGTAGGTGACGTCAGAGTGGCCTCCCAGCCGGGCTGGCAGGACAGAGATGCTGACCTGGGGCCCATGCTGTGGAGGCAGCAGCTGGTAGAGACCAAGCAAGAAGAGACAGTGCCCGGGACAGACCACTCAGGGACAGACAGAGGCTGGGACAAGGACCGTGGCTGCTCAGCAGTGGCCACCGTGCAGTCTCTGTGGCCTTGGCAGACCGGTGGTTGACACTGCAGGGCTGCATCCCTCCATTTGCTGCTCTTCCAAGCTGCTTGCGTGAGACTTGCTAAGGAGAAAGAGTGATTTTTGCAGGGCCCTCAGAGCCCAGGAAGTGAGAAGGCCTCAGCTCCAGCTTCCCTGGTGACCCACAGCTTATTTGTACCTTCAGCGTTGGTGGCCTTTGGGAACCAGAGCCTGCACAGGGTCTGTGGAGGGTAGCCGGCAGGTTTCTGGGGCATCGGGGTTGGTTTCACGTGTCGAGAATGTCACCTTTTTGTTTCACAGTGTCGGTGAATGTGATCAGGTGTGCCTGGGGGTCACAGTGCCAGTCATTTTTCTGTTTTATAAAGAATGAGCTTGTTCTTACCCTGCCCTTGCTTCTCTCTCTCTCTGCCCCAGGGCTGTTGGGTAGGGTCGTGTCGGTTGTGGACCACAAAGGCTAAGCCAAAGGTGGCTGTTTTGTGTGTCCTCAAGGTTTGTGGCAGAGGGAGCTAGGGCAGGAAAGTAGGAGAATCCATTAACTCCGGGCACTAGACTGGCCTTTGCTTTTCTCGTTTCAGATGCCAACTCTGGGGGTTGGTGCTAGAGTTTCTTGGGGACTTCCAGGCTGTGGGCTGGTTCCAAGTGATGTTTGCCGTGGGCATTGACAAGCAATGGGGGCTTGGGTAACGCTGTCTTGGGGCTGCAAGCTCTTGGACTTCCCCACGGTTTGGGAGAGGAATCTGAGGGAAGTGTCATCGAGGAATCTTCAAGAAAGCCAGGAAAGCACAGTGCTCAGGCTGCGGGTGCTGGGGAGGTACCGACTCCCCACAGGAGGCACAGGACACCCAAGCTCAGGAGCGGCCTGGGAATCCCGGTCATTTCCCTGACATCCTCATTGTGGGGCCTTTGAGACTCCTGAAGACAGTCTGAGGCCTGCCCTTCAGCAAGCTGCCTCCATGGAGGCTGGACTGGAGGACACACCCAGTTGTCCGGAGCTGGGCTGGTCTCTGGCCCCCTGGCTGGACCAGACTGGCTGCAGTAGCATTATTGTCTCTGTGGCTGGACCAGACTGGCTGCAGTAGCATTATTGTCTCTGTTCCCCGATCCCGATGCTAAGCCTTGACTGCCACCTACTGGTAGGATGGGCTCTGCGGATACTACCGAGGCCTGGTGGCCTCTGGGACTCCCCAGAAGCTGCTCCTTGGTTTTCCAGGCCAGTTCACAAATCTCAGGTCCCCTGTTCTCCCCTCATAGGGAGCCTGATCCGGTGCCTGTTGGGTGGATGTCAGCCCTGGTTCTGCCTCTGCCGAAGCAGTGTTGCCCAGCCCTCCCAGTATCACCCACCCTAGCTTTTGTGCAGAAATCCACCCTGCAGGGCATTTTAATCAGGCAGCGCTGGGTGCGGGGAGATGATTTCCACTCAGTTTGTGCTGCCTTCAGCGAGGGTACCTGAGATGATAACCACTGGAGTGTGTGTGGAGGGACCAGAGGCAACACAGCGGTATTCTGGGGCCTTCCTCAGCTCACTGTCCTGTCCATTTCAAATGCTGTGAGTCCCTAGTGGCCCTGGTGGGGGCTTTGTGCGGCACAGGTGGCCGTGGGACTGCCGTGGGGACAACCTCTTGGAGGAGTGTGGGCTTGCGCTTCTCAGGGGGCCTTCATGGTTGCTCTGCGGGCCTCCCCGTTTCCTGCTGTCACCTCTTGGTACTGGGTACAAAGGCTGGAGCCTGAAACACGCAGCGTGGGACAAAGCTGGTGTCACACAGCCCCAATGGCTGTCTGAAGAGAAGGTGGGGTGAGAGGTGGCCGAGGCTGAGGATCCTGGCGCCAGGGTCTGGGTCCCATGAGTGGCCTTTGGTCCCTATGGCCCGGGGAGTTCTGGGGTCAGCAGGAGGCAACTGGCTGTGGTGGCATGGGAGGCTGAGCCTGTCAGAGCAACAGTGAGCTCATGGTGGGGTGGGGTGGGCACCCTTGGCCTCAACCCTGAGCTTGGGCTGCCCACACTTCAGCAGAGCACTGTGTTTGAGATTTTAGACACGTCCAGTGCACACTGGGAGTCGATGAGGGACCTGAGGATGCATGGAGACCAACCACATCCACCTGGAGGTCTTAGCCTGCCCTGAACACTGAGACATTTTCACTTTCTACAGTGGACGCCTTGGGCAGCAGCTGTCACCAGGGGCTCCTGTAAGTCCCGGACACCCAATCCCGGGTCATATTGTGAGCATTGCCCGGACTTGAGTGGCTATGTGCCTCTGCCTCCCTGGTTTTTGTGAGCCCTCCCGGCCAGACCTGGGACCTGCCTAGGTCCTTGGAAGAGCAGTCAGTGCTCTTTACTGCTGAGCCATCTCTCCAGCCTAGCACTTCCGGGTTCAAGCCTACACAGGGAACCTTCTGGTGTCTTTTTTCTCCCTGATTGCCAGTCTCCTTAATGGGTGCCTTTGAACCATTTCCAGGACAGTTACCACCCCACTTGTAGAGCTCAAGTCTCATCCCCAGGGCTCTATTAGTCTCTAAAAGTGGCCTTGGGAACCTTTATTTGTCTAGATAAATAGTTCTCAATGTGTGGTTCGTGACCCCTTTGCGGGTCGAGTGTCAGATATCCTGCGCATCAGATATTTACGTTATGATTCTTATATTTTTGGTTGTGAGCCTAGCCTTTAACGGCTGAGCTATCCCTCCAGCCCATATGATTCTTAACAGCAGCAGAATTACAGTCATGAAGTAACAACGAAGTAATGTTATGGTTGGGGTCAGCACAGCATGAGGAACTGCGTTAAAGGGTGGCCGCGTTCGGAAGGTTGGGAACCGCTGCTCCAGGTCTTTATTGTCTGGCTAGAAACACCACCACTACTTACTGCAGTGAGGTTTCAGCTGCTTTGTTGCTGTGAGATTATATGCAAATCACTTGCTTTTCTAAACTCTGGCCAGATGGGTGTGGTGGCTCACACCTTTAATCCCAACATCCAGGAGGCAGAGGCAGGTGGATCCCTGTGAGTTGCCATCTTGGTCTACATAGTAAGTTGTAGGACAGCCAGGGCTGCATATTGCAACTCTGTGTGAAACAAAACAAGGCCAACTCCACGTTTGGAGAAGACTAGACTTACATGTTTTATCATTTCCTCATTATCATTACTACTGTTATTTGGCACAGGGTCTCTGTAGAACTCAGTCCTCCTCCCTCAGCACCCCACTTGCTGAGATACTATGAACCACCGGCCCTGGTCTGAGTTTTCAAAGAGCTCTTGGTAGAAGTTCAGCCTGACTGTGTTAACGGTGCAGTTGGCCTCTGTGACTGACTGGGCGCTCGGCCACGGTGTTGACTCACAGTCAAAAGTATTTGAAGACTGTGAATGTGCCCGGGGCTTGCTGCTGCTCTGTGATGTATGGTAGATACTGAGTAGCACCATAGTGAGCTGCAGTGTCTTCTAGGTGTGGTTTAAAGTGTGCAGGATGAGAACACCGAATCACTTCACGTGGATGTTGATATCCTTGGGTGGGGCCAGGGCCAACCTGGAGCCATTCCCTGAGGCTACTGAGATGCCAGTAATTCTGGGTCCAGGTACCATAGGAGGTGACCAAAGGATGTACTCATCTCTTGGGGAGACAGGACTGGAGAGAAGGGGTGTGGGGGCCTCGGGTTCGGGGCCTGGTGCGCAGTCATGTGTTTGGCTTTCTTACACGTGTTGTGCCGTGCTGAACATTAACATGTGAAGGAAGGGGAACAAGAGAGGTGCTGGGCAGGGGTCGAGGTTGGGTCCTCAGGCAGTTTTTGCTTCAGAGGTGGGAGGAAGTTCTCTGTTTTCCACATGGGATTGCTGTGTGGACAGACCATGTGCATGCTACTGAGCTCACTGCTGAGGCAGAGGGGGTGACCTGGTCACCCTGGGGAGGGGTGGTGGTGTGTGGTTGAACAGGGCTGTGGAACGGAGGTGATAGCAGGACAAAGTGTTGGGGCAGCAGCTGGATGGGGTCAGGGTGGCCTGGTGGGGGTGGGGTAGGTTTGTAATCCACTGCACCTGGGGGTCAGAGCGGTGTTAGTTGGAGCAGGAATCCTGCCGTCCTCTCCATCAGTATCACCTGTGGGAGCAGATGGTGGCCATCGGGCATCTTCCCGTTGCCTCCTGATAGCCTCCTCTCGGTGGCTGGCTGGGATCCAGGACTGACGCCTGATCTGTTGCTGGGCCCCAGGAGCAGGGCGTTTGATGTGGTCTTGGTCCGCTCCTCCTAGACGCAGTCTCTTCTCCCTAGAACAGCCCAGATTGAGTTTCCAGCCTTGGAGATAATTGGTGGTTTTTATTCACAGGTTAGAACAGCACCTTGCTTCAGAAAGAAAGCCTGTGGGTCTTGGGCACACCACTGCTCTTAAAAGTTAGAGGAGGCGTGGGGCTCGGGTGACGCGCCTCACATCAAAGTGGCCAGCAGACGCCGGGGGCAGCAGGCGGGCATCACCCTGCCCTCTAATCACACTTTGGGGCCTGAGCTTTTCTTCTGGGTCATTCAGTCAAAGCCTCACCAGGCAGGAGAGGGGCACACACCTGTGGGGCACCTGCCCTACAGCAGTTGGCTAATCCATGCAGGGACTAGGGCCCCAGCAGCACCTGTCTCTGAGTGATCCGGGCCTTCCTCCTTCCCTCCTTGGCCCTGAGCCTTTTGCCTGTAATGGGAAGTGGGGTTCTCATATAGCCTGGGCTGGGCTTGAACTTCTGGCCCTCCTTTCTTTGCCTCCCTAATGTGGGTATTACAGTCCTGCACCACCAAGCCCAGCTTATGTAGTGCCGGGATCAAATCCAGAGCTTCATGCGCGCTAGACAAGCAGTCTACCAGTTGAGCCCCAGCCCCAGCTGTGGCCTGTGATGTTGGAGCACAGCTGACAGATGCATTGCCTTCCACAGCGGATAGGCGCAGGACACTATCTAGCTGAACCCAGGTCCAAGCCCTGGCACTCACCAAGAGGAGGACTGTGTGGGCACAGTTTAGGGCCCTGCCACAGAACTTCTGACTGAGGTGGTGGCCAAGGGACCATTCCTGGAGCGTGGCTGGCCTCCCTCCTCCTCCTCCTCCTCCTCCTCCTCCTCCTCCTCCTCCTCCTCCTCCTCCTTCTCCTCCTATTTCCAGCAAACAGGAGGAACATCCACAGTTGCTGTTGATTTTATTCTCCAAGCAGCCTTGGAGAGGCACAGTTAACCCAGGCCCTTCTCCAGAGGTCAGATGATACAAATGGTCCCCGTGGGCAGTAGATTCAGGGAAGAGTTCTGGCTTGGTGCTGCCGTGGTCCCCTCCTCACTGAGGTTGGGATGTGTGCCTTGGCCAGTGGGGTCCCAGCAGGAAACCCTCCTCTCCATCACTTTGCCTGAGGATCTGTGTTCAAGCCTCTTGGTTGGTCATGGAGAACCTGGTTGGAGCATGTCCTGTGCAGGGGCAGAGAGGGACTTAGAGTTTCTGGGCAGAGATTGAATCCCACAGCTTAGCCGCTACCTGAAGCTGTGTGCATGAGGTGGTCAAGGTCTGGGCCCACTTGCTTCGCCTTGGTCCTAGATATGCGAAGCATGTCTTCCATCTGTCCCTCTTCTGGATGAGGTGGTGAGGAAGCCCAACCTTAACCAGGGACTTCCTGCAGGGCACACTGGGTTTCCAGGCCTTGGTAATGGATGAGTAGACTTTCACCTTTCCTGATGTTGGTAGGGGATGGGTGAGAAGGCTCTGGAGCGCTCTTCTGGGGTCCACTGTCTCCCCACCTCCTACCCTGGGCTGGGCGCCATCAGTGTCCAACTGTTCACGTCTTCTTAGAGCCCAGGACCAGCCAGACTCATGGGCTCTGCAGCAGGGGTTACCCCACTCCACCTGGTGGTCTTGTATGAGCTCTGCTTGCCATTGAAGAGACCAAGGGCCAATCCTGGACAGGGCTGGGGAAGGGGCCTGGTGTACTTAGGGATGGTAATCTGGACCAACAGCTTCCTCAGACCTAGAGCATCCTTTTGTATGGAGGCACCTGGGAAACCAAGGTCAGGACCCTTGTTTTCCAGATAGGGAAACTGAGGCCAGAGAGAAGAGGGGCTGCTGATGCTATGTGGCCCAGAGCAGGTGGGCCTTTGCTCTTGTAGGGGCTGGTTCATGATGGCCTCACTAGACTCATGCTGGATGCAGAATGGGAGAAGCTCCCCTTCCCTTCCCTCCTCCCCTGGAGACAAGCATAATGGCTCATAATGGTGGTCCACCTGCCTCTGAGGGCCTCAGCTCGGTGTGAAGTACCAGTTTTTAATCCCATCACATTATTTTTATCATATTCTTCAATGCTTGGGATTAAACACAGGGCTTCATACACGCCCAAGGACATGGTCAGTGTGGACTCTAGCCATTGTGGTTACTAAAAGAATGAGACTCCAATGTCTTGATATCTGAGTCCTGGAAAGGATTTGTGTGGCTCGTGTGTGCGGGTGCATGTGTGTACATGTATGTGTGTGTACATGCATGTGGGGGCCAGAGGATGACTTCAGATGTCCATTCCTCAGGACTTATCCACCTTGTTTTGTTTTTTTTGTTGTTGTTGTTGTTTTAAAGATTTATTTATCTATTATGTATACAGTGTTCTGCCTGCAGGCCAGAAGAGAGCACCAGATCTCATTATAGATGGTTGTGAGCCACCATGTGGTTGCTGGGAATTGAACTCAGGACCTTTGGAAGAGCAGTCAGTGCTCTTAACCGCTGAGCCATCTCTCCAGCCCCTCCCCCTTGTTTTTAAGACAGAATCTCTCACTAGCCTGGAACTCAACAAGTGGCTCCCCGCCACCACCCACCCACACACACACACACACACACACACACACACACACACACACACACACACACACAGACTGGCACTGGGATTACAAGTGCATGCTACCATGCCTTATTATTTACTTATTTTATCGTGGGTGAGCACTGTGCTGCCTAAGCTGTCTTCTCAGCCCTGCAAGGCTCTTAGCAGGACCTGAGGCCTTTGCCTTTTCCCTTGAACCTCCTGGAACCCCCCAGGACATCCCCCAGGGCAGCGGCAGTGGAACTGGTGGAAGGTGGTCTGGGTCAGAGGCTTTGCTTCCCTGGGGAAGAAGATGGCAGGTGTTGACAGCTGCCTTTGGGACCTTGGGCGTCTCCCTGTGCCTGACTGGACACTGACATAGAACCTGTCTGTCTCCAGACCTACTGGACACCCGTGTTCTCTCCTGGTACCTTTGTCAGGTCTTAGGATAATTCACCTCTGCATCCTTGCTCTCGCCTCCCCAAATCTGCCCTCGCCACACTGGCTGGCAGCACCCCCTCCCCTAGCCTAGCCCACACCCCACTCTGCTGCCGCTGTGGCATCCCTGTTGTCCTTGGGCTTAGTGCTGGAGGACACACCTCTCCCTCCCTTAGCATTCTCTGGTGACAAGGGACATGAGAACCAGGGATCTGGTGCTGGTCCATTTATCCTGTTCAGTTTCTTCTCTCTCTCTCTCTCTCTCTCTCTCTCTCTCTCTCTCTCTCTCTCTCTCTCTCTCTTTAAATTTGTATTATTTGCCGGGCGGTGGTGGCGCACGCCTTTAATCCCAGCACTTGGGAGGCAGAGCCAGGCGGATCTCTGTGAGTTCAAGGCCAGCCTGGGCTACCAAGTGAGTTCCAGGAAAGGCGCAAAGCTACACAGAGAAACCCTGTCTCGAAAAACCAAAAAAAAAAAAATTGTATTATTTTGTGTGTATAGGTGTTTTGCCTGAATATATCTATACAATTTGCATACAGTGTCCTTGGAGACCAGAAGAGGACATTGGATTCCCTGGAACTGGAGTTACAGACAGTTGTTAGCCACCATTTGGTGCGGAGGATCTAACCTAGGCTCACTGGATTTAAACCAGTGCTCTTAACTGCTGAGCCGTCTCTCCAGCCCCAGATCTTTAGATGTCAGAAGGCCCCTGCCTGGAAGAGCCACATCTCATGTTCTGATGGAAATGCCCTATTTTAAATGTGTTTTATTGAGAGGTGTGTGTGCGTGTGCGTGTGCGTGTGCGTGTGCGTGTGCGTGTGTGTGTGTGTGTGTGTGTGTGTGTGTGTGTGTAGTGGAGTAAGGTTGGAGCATGTGCTTGCCACAGCATGTGTGTGGAGATCAGAGACAACTTTGGGGAGTCAGTTCTCAGCCTCCACTTCATTGAGGCCAGGTCTCTTGTTTGGAGCATCTGGAAGCACACTCTAGGCTGGCCAGCTCACCAACTTCTTGCTGATTCTCCTCTTGGCCACCCATCTCCCAGTAGGAGTCTGGTATCACAGATGCCCACTGCCACATCTGGCTTGCTTTTTTTAATTTTTTTTTTTTTTTATTGTTTTTAGCGTGGGTTCCGGGATGGAACTCTGATCATCAGGTTGGGTGGCAAGTACTTTTACCCACCGAGGCGTCTGCTCAGGTGAACCTGCCAGGCTTCCCCTGAGGGTGGATCTGCAGGCCCCTGGGCCTGGACTTGTGCTTCTCGGTGTTCTAATCCATTCCACAGCACACTCCAAGTACCTGGAAAACAAAGGTGTTTGAGGAAATAATCACCTCCCCCAAATCCTATCCCAACTGTGACTATTTACGAGCTGCTTTAGATAGGACATTCTGGATAGGGTAGAGATGAGGGTAAAGATTAGGCTTGTGCACTTTTCTGTGCTTGGGACCTTTGCACATCTACAGGATCCCAGGTTTTGTCTTGGGACTGATTTTAGATCGTGCCCGAGACACAACAGGAGTGTGTGTACTAGAGAGGGTTCTGAATGATGGGAGTACCTGGCAGCCTGATACACTGGCTTATGTGTGATTTCCAAGTCTTAGCCAGGTGTGGTCACATCTGTCACCCCAGACTTGGGAGATGGAAACATGAGGGTGGGGATTTCAAGAGTGAGTTCCAAGCCAGTCTGGGCAACATGAGACCCTGACTCAATAATAATAATGATGAATAATTGTCATTATCATTAAATAAAAGTAAGGATAATGTTTTAAGAGCGGGCAATGGTGGTTATATGGTATCTCAGTGGGCCCAAGGCCACAGCTGGGGCTGGGGCTGCTGTGTGATTGAGGGGTGTTGGTGATACCATTGGTTTATTTTTTTTTGTCCGGGGTTCCAGGGACTACAAGAATGTGCCAGCAGGGTTCTGGCCTGTCTGCTGGACTGTGGTGTTGGATGAGCTCCTGTCCAGTTCTTAGCTAGGCCTTAGCCTCCTTGCTTAGTAGTGGACTTGAGGGGAGGTGACAGGTGACCCGGCCACTGCAGGAGCCCCACACTCGTAACACTTAGACGCCTCCTGGGTAGCCGCTTTCTCCTTCTAGCGCAGCTGGGGGTGGCAGGCATGGTCAAGTATGCCACCTGTCCCAGGTGCTTCAGCCCCAGGAAAGAAACCCATGGTCTAAGGCACTCACCCCACTGCCACTCCCCCTGTGGCAGCTGGGAACATGGGAGTTGTCTTGGTTCCCTAAGCTTTAGTATCCATCAGAACCCCTGGATAGCTTGCTGGACAGTTTGCTAGGCCCCACCCCCAATACCTGGCTCATAAGCCTGGGCAGGGAATCCCATGCTAACCTGCTCCCCATGGTGCACAAGCCTGGCCGATGTACTCAGAGAATGGCCATGTCTCTCCTCCCCACCCCCAGTGACCTCCAAAAGTGGCCAAGTCCTAATCCCTAAGCACTGTGTGACCTTACCTGGGGATAGAATCTGCAGAAGTAATTAAAGCTCTTGAGATGGAGTCACAGTGGGTGTAGGGTCTGCCTCATAGGACGACTGTTGTCCTTGTGAGGGAGACAGAAGAGTTCTGTGGAGATGGAGGTGGACATCAAGTGATGTAACTATCTCAAGGAAGGTTTGGGAGTCTAGAAGCCAGAGCCAGAGAAGGCTCCTCCCTCGGGCCCTTGGGAAGGACAGGGCCCAGATGCTAGCAAGCTTGGATGCCTGGCCTTGTGAGCTGTGAAGGGACAGTCTCTGGTCTGAGTCCCCAGTTTGTGGTGGCCTGTCACAGAGGCTTGAGGCAGTACAACTCTCTTTGAGTGCCCCTCACCAGCATCTCCTGCTGCTGATGGACCCCAGGCCACCGAGACTCCTAGAGTTGGAAGCCGGCAGGGACAGAGTGTCTTAAATGTCTTCTGGCTGCGTCTCTGCATAGTGATCCAGGGAAGCAGGTTCTGTCCAAATTGGCTCGCCACTTTGTTCTGAGGTGGTAGCGTTGGAAGCTGTCTGAGCTGGGGCCAGGACCACCCGTGGGACAGAGGGCTGCTCTGCAGTGACTTGTCATGAGGCTGTGTCATAGGGAGAGCATGTTGTCCTGAGCTGGAGTGGTCCCCAAGCAGGCATGTGCTGGCTGGTACTCACCACCGCCTTCCCAGGTGGGGATTGCTCTGGCCACCGTGGGTCAGTCAGTCACCTCCGGACATGGCTCTGTCAGCCTCAGGGATCTGTGGACCTCAGAAGCTAGGTCTGTTTACCAGTGGCTCTTGGGAGAGAAGAGCTGGGGGTTTCTCCAGACTAGGGCTCTGTTCTGAGACCTTCTCCTACTGCCTCTGTTTCCTAGTGTACATGTTAGGATGGGCATGGTCTCTGGGGCTGTAAGCACTCTGGAGACTACAGTTCTTAAGAAAGCTTTTGTATGGTGTGTAGCATCACTGGGGAATGGCTGTCAGAAGTCTGGTGTGACAGTGGAACAGGGAAGGGACTTCATTTCTCGTGGGCTCTGGGCCAGTGGGGACCTGGCTCTCTGCTTGTCACAGCAGTTTGGGGCTTCTGGCAGCACCTCCTTCCCCTCTGGGTCTGTACGCCGGTGCTTGGTCTTGTGTTCAGCTGTCCCCGTGAGTGTTCTGAGCAATGTCCCTCCCCCCGATGAAGTGTCCACTGGGGTAGCAGGCACCTGTGTGCAGACCTAGAGGCCCTTGGTGCCTGAGTTAATCCCAGTGGGGCCTGGAGTGGGCTGGCATCACCAGTACCTTGTAAACACACAAGATGTCCAGCATTGGCTTGGGTAATGGGATATGTGCCCTTCATAGGGTCCGGCTGGCAGTATGAACTCGTGCCCAGAGGTCATTTGCATACAGGTGAGGGCCTGTGGCAGGCCCAGGGTTGTCCAGGAGATGGGCCAAGGTATAAAGAGTCCCAGATCAGGGCACCTGAAATCCCTGGTCTGGCCAGCAGAGGGCAGCAGAGCTCCAGTGGCAATGATGGATCCTGTCCCAGTACCCTCCTCTCCCCACTCAAATGCTAGGCTGGTGATTACCCACGTGGTCTTCCTTACACTTTCATAAAGGCCTTCTCCTCTGGGCAGCTTTCCTTGACCCCAAAGCCCATGTACATTGTCCTCTCTGCTGTCCTCCTTCCCCATTTGCATATACTTGTCCATCTTCTGGCCTAAGCGACCCCTCCCCCCACGCCACCCCACCCCACCCCACCCCTGCCAGGACCTGTGTGGAGGCAGGAGTGTGTCTCCAGGGCTGTCCTGGGGCCACAGTCAGCATTTTCTGAGTGTTCTGCAGCTGGCCTCAGTGGATATACAGGCCTTCCTTCCTCCCCTCCTGGCCTGGCTTGTGCCTCCATGTTCCTCTTGGCTGGTGTGGTGTGTATTTGGGGGTTCTCTATCATGGGCTTTCTTTGGCTAGAATGTGAACCCCACCAGGATAGGGCTGTGTTTTGCTTCTGATCAAGTCCCTGATGCCCAGTGAGGTCCTAGCATATAGAAAGATGCCCAGTAAGTATCTATTGACCAAGCCAGTGGGCAGATTGACAGAGAAATGAGTGGGTGTCTGCTGCTGGGCCAGCCACATGGGGTTCCACTGTGCCTCTGAGCTGCCAGAGGGTAAAGGGGTCCAGTTTGGGGTACCAATCTGGCCATGTTCTGACATAGCCTCTGTTCTCTATGGACACTGAAGAAGGCAGAAGGCACCGGAGCCTGAATGGGGAAATGGTTGACCTTGGGCTAGTCCAGTGTCGGAGTGACTTGTCACGTGCAATTTAACATGCACATGTGGATATCCTTATTTCTGTTTGATGGGAAGGAACTGGGGCTCAAGGCCTTTCTAGACACCTCTCCCACATTAACACCCACTCCCCTTCTGTACACATCTGATGCTTCCAGAAATCAACCTGGCGCTGGCTGTGAGCGTGAACAGAGAGACTGAGCTGGTGTTGATGTGATAGGCAGCTCACACTTGGCGGGGTGGTGGGGTGGGGGGGGTGAGGGAGGGGAGGCGGGGGTAGTGGAGGTGTGAAGTCACTGCCTCCCTCAGGCTCAGGGTTCATGGCCCCTAGAGTCCAAAGCATTTCTGTAGTCAGGTACGTTCAGCATTTTTGTGAGATGCCAGGAATGTGTTTGGGGGCACCAGGGACCGGATGGCCTTGCTTTCCCCTGGCAAGCCATTCTACCACATAACTAAAGGGCAGGGACTCCTCGTGACCACGGCATGCAGAGCGGTGATCTCTGCTCCTGCCAGTGATGGTGGCTGGTGGCCAATGGAGGGGAACTCCAGGCCAGGCAGGAGGGGGGGAGGTGAAGCTGACAAGGAGTGGGGGAAGGAAACCCTCCTCCGAGGGCACCGTGGTGGGCCACCTGCTTCTATTTCCCTCATCCCCAAGTGGTCAGGAAAGTGACGGGGATGGAGTCCACATGGTGGGCAGCAGCTGCCCCATAGGGTGTTGTCCTGACCTCCTGGGGTAGCCCCTTGGAAGCCAAGCAGGCTATGTGGTTTGACACCACAGAAACTCACCTTCACATTCTGGAAGCCTGAAGTTCAAGATCAAGATGGGATGGTGCCTGCGGCCTCTGGCGGTCCAGGGAGAGGCTTCCTAGCTTAGGATGTTGCTGCTGTCCCTTGGTGTATCATTCACCCTGTCGCTGTGACCCAACAAGAACAACTTAAGAGAGGAGGAAGTCATTGTGGTTCATGGTTTGAAGGGCCACAGCCCCCCAGGGTGGGGAAGGCGTGATGGCCTCAGGAAGCTCTGGAACTGTGGGAGCAGTTGCTTACAACTCTGGCTCAGGAAGCAGAGAGATGAATGCTGGTGACCAGTTCACTTTCTCCTTTTCATTTACTCTAGGACCCTCACCCATGGGGTGGTGCCCCCCACATTCAGGGTGGGTCTCCCCTCAGTTAAACCTCTCTGGAAACCCCTTCACAGACTCCCAGAGGTGTGTCTCCCGGGTGAGTGTGAATGCAGGCAGATTGATGATGGCGGATGAGTCTTCCCATTAGACACGCAGCTGGTCAGTCCTGCCTCTCTCTGTGTCGTTACCTGGCCTCCTCCTCTGCTGACACGCCTCCTCTAACAAGGATGCCAGTGCTGGGCTTAGGACACATCTCATTCCAGTCTGACCCCCGCTTGGCTGATCACACGGCAAACCCCTGATTAACGAAACCATATCATTGGGGTAGGCTAGGAATCGGCAGACATGCTTGGCTCAGCATAGGTATTTTCTTCTGACAAGCAGCGTCTACTGGCTGGCACATCCTCTGGCCTCACACGAGGACTCCTGCCCCTGGCACTGTTATGAACGGACATGTGCTAGATATAGCAGACGTGGAGAGGACAGACAGGAGAAGAGAAAACAGGGCAGGGTAGCTGTGGCATCCCTTCTCAGCCCCAGCCCTGCCTGTGGCTTCATAGATGTTTGGCCTCTATGATGGATGGCGCAGACAGATCACTCTACCACCCCAGCCAGTTGCTGGTTCATGAAGTAGGTGGAGATAAAAGGGACGGCTTCTGGGGGACCAAGGGCGGCTTGGTTCAGAGGTAGCCAAGGGCTGATGTTGGGGTTCCTCTGCCAAGTGGCTCACATGCTTTCTGAACTTTGGCAGTCATCTGTAGATGGAAATGGTGGCTGCCGCTCCTTTGAATGTCAGACCGGGTCTTCCGAAAGCAACCTTCTTTTCTCTGGAGACCTGGTCTACTCCAGGATGCCCTATCAGTACCCAAGATGAAGCTGGGCACTGCCTCGGTTTCCTGCTACATCATGTACTTGAGGCTGGTCCTGGCTGCAGTGTATATGAAGCTGGGCAATAAAAAATTTAGGGTCCCTATGCCAACAACACCCAGGGCTATTCTCCCTGCTGTTAGCCAGCAGGCCAAGGGACCCAACAGTGTTAATTCCAAGAGGCCGCTACCACTTTGTCTATGGTGGGGAGACCACCCTGAATGAGTGTAAGACCATGATAGCCAGCCCTTAGGCTATGGTACTCACAGTGGGCATTCCCTTGTGCTAGGCCTCTTCTGCCTGTGGGATATGTGGGGTTCCCATCACTCTCCTTGGGTCTCCTTGGGCCTTCATGGGCAGTACCATGTCAGCTGGCAAGGCTGTGAACTCTGCAGCTTTCCCATGTCCTAGGTCTGGGCCCCTCTGTCACACAGCTAGTGATCCCCAAACAAGTCAGGCAGTGTCCTCAGGGAGTGAGTGCCCATTTGAAGGGGCCCCACTGTGGGTCTTTGTAACATGAGCCACATCCCCTTGGGCCAGGGTTCCCATGGATCAGAGGGGCACACCTGTGGTCAGCCCCCCTATAGCCCAGAAAGACAACCCTGGTGTTGCCCAGCCTGCAGAGTGCCACCCCCGCCCCCTACACACACACCTGGCTCTCAAGCCAGTGGGAGCCCAGAGAAGGACTTTTGATCTTAGGAGGGTGGCACTTTTGCCAAGAGCCCCAGACACCACTGCCTGGCCCTGTCCCAAGCCTGCTTCCTTCGAGAGCTCCTGGGAAACACCTTTGAAAAATGGCTCTAGGCAGTGAGCTGTGGGGTGGCAGACCTCGCCCTCGGCTCTTCCTTGGCTACTAGCCTGGGTCCCAGGACGCAGGGCCATATGGCAGGTTCAGAAATTAAGCCAGACCCTGACATTCCTGTGTGAGGGCCCTGGAGGCCCAAGTGCCTCCCACATGCAGCCCACCCTGTCTCTGCCAGCATGGGGACCTCATGAACTCACCCTGTCTTGGAGCTTTGGGATGGGAGGGTACAAATGCTTCTGGATTTTCCTCTGGAAACGTCCATGAGTGGTCCAACCAAACAAGGTGTCTCCCCCCACTCCTTCTGTGCCCTCAATGGTTTAGGGGTGGTCCCCTGAGGCCACTTAGCCGGATCTGAGTCTGGATGGGTACTTTATTTTTGTCATGTTCAGTCAGGGTGGTTATCTTTAATGAGGCCATCATGGACATTTCCTCGTAAGTTCATTTTAAGGAAATGTTTGTACGGTATGATTTTCCCACAGCCAGGAGACAATGCCTCATCCCTTGCCAAAGATCACATTTGCCACCCTCGGCCTTCCCAAAGCTGGAAGGTGAGTCTGGAGCCCGGCCAGGAGGGCGCTGCCAAGGGCTCTCATTGATCACGATCAGGGTGCGTTTGATTAATATACCACGTGGATGCAGGCCGTGCTTGGCTAGCCCCCCTAGCATCCTGCTGTGGAGGGGCTCTGTGTGCAGGGGAGCGGGTGGGAAGCGGCTGGTACACACAATTGGCTCCAGTGACCATGCTAGGACTTGGCCTGGGCCTGCTCTCAGCTCTCCGAAGCCCTTCCTGTGCCCAGCTCCGCGTGCCCAGTGCAGACCTTTGCATTTCCAGTTTATCCAGATCCACAGTGCAAAACCACATCATCCAGGCCCAGAGCCCTGCTGGCCCTGTCTCCCAGGCCTCCGTGGGAAGATGCCTCTGGGCCATTCTCTGAGCTTGTGGGCACCAAGAAAGGAGCAGGTCCCAACTCCCTGTCCTCTATGAACTGGCCTGGTGAGGACAGGTCTAGGTGCCGCCAGGGTTCAGCTCTCCCCTACTGTGTGGTCCCAGGCAGGTGAGAGCTGAACTGTCTGTCTCTAAGGAAGGCCCAGAGAACAGGATGGGGCAGCAAGGGGCAGTAAGGGTTGTTGGTGACCCCGGCTCCTGACTAAAGGGAACCATGGGGAGGGAAGAGGGAGCACTTGAGGTCCGGGACCATGGCTGGGGAGGAACACCTATGGTGGACTGTGTACATCTGAGCTGTGGCAATTGTGCTGATTCCTGGGAAGGGTAGGCCACCCAGGTGGCGCTCCCTCTTTGGTGAGCTATGACCACTGGTTGACTCTGGCAAGCAAGTATGTTCTCCAAATGTCCAAGGCTCTGCTTTACAGGGTTGGAGAAGTCTGAAGGAAGAAGGGCCTTCCTTGCCCTGGCTTCTGTCCTTTGGCTCTGGCCCCAGGAGATGAGAGCACCGTGGACCCCAGGGATGTTAGGGCTATCATGCATGGCCATGCCTACTCCCCCATTTCAGGAGAAGGGCCTTCCATGCAGGCCCCAGTGCCAATGCTACAGCTCCTTTCCATGCCCTATCCTGTAGGGCTTGTTGCAGCCAGACCTCTCCCTTCCCTACCTGAGCCCCTTGGTCTGAGACACCCCTCAGTCACACCCCTCCCCCTCCAACACTGATTGCTCTCCTCTCCTGCCCTCTCTAGTTTTCTATGCCAGTGGATCATGTCCCTCCCCGGTTCAGACCCAGTCATGGACTTCTGCCAGCGGTAGCCCTGGGTACCATGAGGATGTATCACTCACCATCCACATGCCTTCATCTGTGGTCCTGCCTTATCACTGTCCTGTAGTATGCCTCCCTGCCTCAGGGCTAGTGTCTTGGGCATTTATATTGTGCCAGATGGGGGTCTAAAAAAGATATGACCCTGAAGTCACACACCCCTATAATCCCAGCACTCAGGAGGTGGAGGCAAAGGATTGAGAGTTAAGGCCAACCTGGGGTACCTATTGAGACCCTGTCTCCAATAGAAGAGATCAAGACCCATGATCATGACCCTCTTTCATCATGTGGTGAAGGTAACACAGTGTTGGGTTTTTGCCCATCCCCTGAGATCATGGTTCCCTTTGTGTGGTGTCATGAGCTGGAGTTAATCCTCTCTGGTGCTTTATGGAACCTCCAGGGAGTGGGTTAGGGTCAGATGAGGCCAGAGTAGGGGCCTGAGAGAGAATGTTGATGGCTTTATCAAAGACAGACAGACAGACAGACAGACAGACAGACACACACACACACACACACACACCATGTCTCTCTATAGGATGCCCTGTGCCATCTGGGGACACCAACAACAAGAGGGTTAATGCCAGGTGCAGCCCCTAGCCCTTTATCAGAACCATGAGCCCAAATAAACCTGTCTTTGCAACTCACCCAGCCCGTGCTATTGTGTTATTAATAACAGAAAGCAGAATGACACAGGAATTTCAAGCCAACATTCTGCGTCATCCTTGTTGGCCTGAGATCCAATGACAAGTGTCCTCTAAGACACAGAAGAAAAGACATGGGCAAGAGAAGGACACAGGTGGAGACTGGGGATGTGATCACAAGCCAAGGAGCACAGGCAGCCATCAGAGGCTGAAGAGGCAGGTGGTGGGATCCTTCATCTGGAGGGAGCATGGCTCTGCTGTGGCTTGTTTTCAGACTGGTTACCTCTGGGAATATGGAAGAATTAGTTGCTTTCCGACCATTGGGCATGAAATCATTTGTCATGGCTGCCACTGGGAACTCATAAGTTCTCTTTGGACCTGATGTGCCTTTCTTGCGCATCTTGGATGTCTCAGCTGATACCCACTTCCTAGTGCCTGTCTGGGTCACTCCTGCCCCTTGGAGAGCCTCAACATAATTCACCCTTCCGCTTTTGTCATGGTCTCTATCCACTTCTGATCATGCAGGAGGAGCTCCAGACTACTCAGGATGGGGCTGTCACCTGCTTGGTACATTTGTCCTCTGCACTGTCCTTGCATGGAGGAGAGTATGAGGCACATGGCTATCTGTGGATAGGTCTGAAACCAGGGCCAGAGAGCATGAGCTGGAGGTGAAGCTTGGATGCAGGATGTGGAGGGACAGGTGTCCTGGGAGAAAACTCTGTGCACAGTGCCCAGGGGACAAACACCAGGCTGAGGGGAGACCTGGCCTTGTCCCTTGATTGAGATCCTTGTCCAGTTCTAAGGAGATAATGAGCTTTCTGGAGGATTACTAGTTTTCTCTATCTACCTATCCACCTGCCTCTCTCCCAGCTATCCTTCACCCCTCTCCCCCATTCATCTGTCCAACACTCATCCATCCATCCATCCATCCATCCATCCATCCATCTCTCCCAACGTTCATCTATCCAACACTTGTTTGTCCACCCATCCATCTCTCCAACATTCATCTATCCAACACTCATCCTGTGTCCCCAACAACCATCTCTCCATCAACATTTATCCCCCCAGCCAGCCAGCCATTCACCCACCACTTGCCAGCCAAAGTAGTTTTTTTCTCTCCTCCTTCCTCCCTTCTTCCTGCTTCCTTTATCTACCCATCCACCTACTCATCAACCCAATTAATTCTTCCCCTCTCTTCCTCTTCCATCCCTCTCTCCAAGCATCCTCCCTCCCTATCTCTCCCTTGCTGACCCCAATTCTGTTCTGCACTCCGTTTTCTCAGAGGTTACAGGGAAATGGGATCTCGCGATCAAGATGGGCACTTGCAGGCTCTCAATGCCAAGCACTTTGCTCTGACCAAGTCAGCTGAAGGAACATGTGGGCCTAAAATTAGGCAGGTGTGAACACTCCCTAGAACTCCCAGGCAGCTTTTGCACATCTTTCCCTGTCTGTTCATGGGTACAGTCTGTTCGGACCTTTGGAACATTCCTTAGCTTTGATTGAATGTGGGAAGAATCATTTATGGAATTAGCATATAAATTGGCAGAAGTCAGCAGCTCTTACAGTAGCCGGTGCCATCAGGCGGGGCAGCCGTGGGATGAACCCTGTCCGGTCCCCACACTCTTCTCTTGCCTCCAAGACACACACTCTGCTCTTTTCCCAGACTAGCAGCTTGGAGAAGGGTACATGTCCTCTTGGTGATGGCCACAGGGAGAGCAATTCTTGGCCAGGGAGGAGCAGAGTACGTGGGAAACTCCTCCAGTGCAGTGGCTCGTGGTGGGAAGATCTTCCCACAGCAAATCTCATGGCCTGCATTCGAGTGCAAAGTTATGCAAAGGAGAAACCAAGGAATAATCGTCACCCTAAGTTGTCATGTCTGGCATGGTCAGGGGCAGGCATTTTACACATTTTATAGCCTTGTGACTTCCAGGACTTCTGGACAGGGGTGACCAGTTGATCATTAACTGTTTGCTACGTGTGGCATTTCAAATTCTAGCTCAAGATAGCTCAGTCCAGCATCTTGATTCCGTCTACCCATTGGGCCATGGCTGAGCCATAGGGGTGGTGCAAATTCCCCTGATGCCAGAGACAGGGCTCTTGTGGTGGCCCACGGGCTCCCTCGGGCTCTGCTGTATATGCTTACCTCTACCTTTTGGAAGTCTGGCCTGCCCGTGACCCTGGACTGCTGTCCTCTTTTCACCCCTCCAGGGCCCACCCTTGATGGGGTGGCAGCTAGATTCTTGCTAGCCTCATGTCTGCATGGTCCCTGGTAATGACCCAGGCATTGGTGTCTGAGCATCCCTCTGGGGCTGGGGTCCTCACACCGTCGCTGGGCCTGGGGGGCTGGGGGCCAGGGGGCCTGGGGGTTTGGGAGCCAGGGGCCCTGGGGGTTTGGGGTTCTGGGGGCCTGGCCTGGGAACTTGCTTAGTTGCATTTCTTACTGCTGTCATCAAATGCCTGACAAGCAACTTCAGTGAAGAGAGGCTTACTTTTGGTTCAGTTTGGAGTGTGTGTGTTACAGTCCATCATGGTGGGGAAAGTATGGCAGCAGGGAGGCTCTGAGGCAGCGGGAGCACATGGCTGCTTGCTCACACCTCAGCAGATCAGGAAGCAGGGAGATGACTGCCTCCTTATTCAGTCTAGAACTCCAGCACATGGGATGTTGCTGCCCACATTCAGAATAAGTCTTCCCCCTTCCCTCTTCTCTGGAAACACTCTCACAGACATGAAGAGGAGGTGTATTTCCTAGGTGATTTCAAATCCAGTCAAGTTCATGATGTAGTCTGACCATCACAGGCACCTCCTGTGATTTTCAGCTACTAAAGATCCCTATCAGAGTAGGGTTATTGGCCAGCCTGAAGCCTTCCACACTGGCTTCTTGGACACAGAGCCAGGTGGGTCAGCTGCCATGGGAGCTGTGTGTGTGTGTGTGTGTGTGACTATATTGTCCAGGCTGGTCTAGAACTCATAGGCTCAAGCTATCTTTCTGCCTCAGACCCGTTAAGTAGCTGAGACTAGAGACACAACCCACCACACCCGATACAAGTAGGCTATTATTTTTATATTTATCTAATTTTCTATCAGGCTTCCAGAAACATTTTTTTTGGTAAAATCCTAAGGCAATGAAACAATACACACACACCTGTGATACACAGACTTCTAGTCCCTCCTCAGTCCTGCTAACAGCCCTGAGTACAAAGTCTTTCCCTGGTGTCCTACTCCTACCCCAGGCACCCACCTTGCCTCCCATCAGTTCCTCCTCTACTGTACGCTCTCCTGGGGCAGGTGTCTCCTAGTGAGCACTTCTAAATGGTAACTTTCAGGCTGCGGCTGGCGCTCAGCTGGTAGAGCACTTGCTTAGTGTGCGTAAAGCTCCAGGTTTCATCCCCAAGCACCACATGAACCAGATATGGTGGTGCTACCTGTAATCTCAGTACTTGGGATGTGGTGTTAGGAGGATCAGAAGTTCAAGGTCATCCTCAGCTACATAGGGAGTTTGAAGCTAGCCTGAGCTACGTGAAACCCTGTTTCAAAATAATAATAGGCATATTGTATCACTTTCCCTGGGCTCAGAACTTCTATGGCATCACTAGATACTACATAAAAGGCCTCTTTCCTGGCTTGGTCCTCAAAGGCCCTGCTCAGCCAGCCCTCCCCTCCCTTCTGGACCCAGATGGCTTGGAAAGCATCTCATGGCTCCTTCGTCATGGTCTCACTGTTCCCTCTTCTGCCCCCTCACCTGCTAGGAAGCCTATTCTGATGGCACTGTGTCCTCTGGGGGTGCCCGGGGTCCCTTTTGCACTGTGAAGAGTCAACCCCACTTCCTATTGCTGATGGGTGGAAGGGTACGCATGTGTGTGAGTGGGTAGGGAGGCACGTGGGGATCTGCCCTGGTTTTACTGCTCAGCTAATGGGAAAGGGTGAAGGGGGCCAGACAGACCTGGGGTAGACTGCAGCCCAGCTGCTGTGTGGCCTTCAACAAGCTTTCTAACCTCTCTGATCCTGGCTTTCTTCACCCAATAATGCAGGTTGTCTGGGAGTACTTTGAAGGGGATCAGGGCGCCTGGGCCCCATCTTGAGCATGGGACTTCATCATGGATGGATTCTGAATGTTATCAGGGTCAGGTTGAGAGGAGGGAGAAGGTTTCTGGCTGCTTTAGGGTGCTCAGGCAGGAGGAGATCCTGAAGTGTTGTGGGAAGGTGACCTGTGCTGGGGGGTCAGGAAGAAAGTGCCTCTCTCTCATGAAGGACAAGCAGGATCCGGGTTCAAGTCCAGATTTGCTTGCAGCTGGGAGGGCTAGGGACAGGGCTAGGTCTGGGGCCTTCACATTCTTGGCATCCCCAAGGGGTTGTGTGCAGTGATACCAAACCTCCTGCAGCTAGTTCAGAACCTTAAAGAAATGTGCATGACCTCTGGCTCCTGGGGACCTTGGGTCCTACACTGCCCAGAAACTGGCCTGCTTCCAGAGTCCTGTGGGCACACAGTTTGATTAGGAAAGAAAATACCAGAAACAAAAAGGTGAAGGAGAGATCCACACTGGCCCTCAGATAGGGAAGGTCTCCCACCAGTGAGAAAAGCTCCCGTGGCATGAAGTGTGGCCTTTGAGGGGTGCTGGGAGAGGAGCTTGGATCAGCTACCGAGTTGTAGCAGCAGGTGACAGGCCCCTGTGACATTGCCCCATGTGTGAGAAAACAGCATCCATCAGGCATGGGTGTTTATTAGATCTCCTCGTCGTCGAGAGCTGCCACTGTGCAAGTTAGTGCTCAGCTCTCACCTAATTGGCCAAGCGCCTCACTCTGTCACTCGGTCACAAAGCCCATGGTGATGCCGGTCAATTTCACATCATCCCTGACATGCGCACACACCAGAAGTCGAGGAGAGTGCACTGCCGCTCAGTGCTCAGGCAAGGATTTGCTCAAGGTCATTAGGGAGAGGGCTGCTTGGTTTCCTGGACCTGAAGTCTCCCTAGTGGACATAAAAGGCGCTCCCTCACAGCCTTCCCTAGCAAGGGAGCAGAGCAGGGGCACTTGTGGGTTCAGGGAGCGCCGTGGGAAGGTGGGCTGGGGTCCCTGTGGAGGCTTGACTTTCTCAGGACTCCTCACCACCAGCCTGCAGCCAGGGTCCCTGGAGGAATTCTGCCGAGAGAGAGCTTTTTCCCCTTCAAGAAATAAAAAGCACACACACGCATTCCTCCGAATCAAAGGTGTGTCCCGGGGAGGGCGGGCAGGCCCTTCAGCCGGTGGCCACAGCACGTGACAGCCTTGGAAGCTGCTGGCACCAACTCTGGCCAGGCATTTGCAGTGGATGGCGGTGCCAGGAGAGGGGTGGTGGCCTTTCACCAGCCTGGCACCTCTGCCAGGTGACAGCCTCCTCCCCTGGGGAGAGCCGGCTTTGTTCCATGCTGGCTAGGCTGTCCTGAAGGGCACTGGGGTTCACTGAGGCTTCTGGGTCTGGCTCCCCACCCTGGCTTCTGTAACTACACGGAGCACCTGCCCTCCTACCCAGGTGGCAGGGGCAGGAAGTGGGTGGGTGGGGAGTTCCTGGCTGCATTGCAGGCAGAAGCTAGGGAACTCACGTGCCTATTAATTAATTAATTAGTTAATTAAGACAGGGTCTCATGTAGCCCAGACTAGCCTCTGACACACTCTGTAGTTGAGGATGGCCTTGAACTCCTGATCCTCCTGAGCCCACCTCTTAAATGCTGGGATGACAGGTGTGAACCACAGACTCGAGTTTATTTCGTGCTGGAGATGGAACCCAGAATTTTGTGCATACTAAATTAGCATTTTACCGGCTGTGCTGCACCCCCAAACCTATTTTCAGCTTTAGGGTTTCTTTTTTTCTTTTTATGCAGGGTCTCACGTAGCTCAGGCTGGCCTTAAACTTGCTTTATGGCAAGGATGACCTTGACCATCTGGTCCTCCTACCGCTACTTCTTCAGCGCTGGGATTGCAGGTGTATGGTACCAAGCATGTCTTTCAAATGCCTTTGAAGAGCTCCCAGAATAGCTGGGCATGGTGGCGCACGCCTTTAATCCCAGCACTCAGGAGGCAGAGTCAAGTGGATTTCCGTGAGTTTGAGGCCAGCCTGAGCTATGTAGTGAGTTCCAGAGCAGCCAGGACTAAATAGAGAGACCCCGTCTCAAAAAACAAAAACAAGAACAAAGTAAAACAAAGAACTCCAGCTCCTAGGAGGGAGGCACCGTTGTGGGAGATGGGTCTTGCCTTCCCAGTATGCCAGCAGAGTCAGACTCGGGCTCTGCCTTCCTGGACTTCGGGGGCCCAGTGGCTGTGGAAGTGTTTGCCTGTTGTTAAGGAAACAAGCACTGTAACAAGTTGCTGTAACCTTGGTGGCTCCAGCTGCCAAGAAAGAAATCTGTTCTCTCACAGGTCTCGAGGCCAGCAGTCCACAGCCAGGGAACAGCAGGGTTTCATCACTTCCAAAGGCTCCAAGGAGGGTCCTAGAAGCTCCTCTGTGGAAGGAGGGAATGCCTGGAGCTGGACAACCGCAGCCCCAGCTGGGCTGCCTGATGCTGCCAGGGCCTGTGGGATGTGGGCACACTGTATGAAAGGTACAGAGCTCAGCCCTTGTGGACTGTGATGCTCAGAGGCTGAGCACAGCGTGGAAGATGACTTGTTGAGAGCTGGTCTACACACCCATTGCACAGCCTGGCAGACTGAGGTGGGTCAGGGTGAGTCCCACTGATTCTGGCTTGTGGTGTCATTTTCCCAGCTGCAAGGTGGAGCCCATTGTGGTAGGAGTAATGGTGGAGTCGAAAACTGTCATCCATGTGGGGAAGCATGATCATCTCAGGGGTCATCATGTATGTGCCTGAGTTCTAACCAGTGAGGGCTAGCGTAGGTTCCTTGGAGCGAATAGGCATGCCCTCCCTTCTCAGCTGCTTTGGGGGTGGATGTGATGACTCCTGCAGCCATCTTATACTACATCCTAAGGATGGTGAATCAGTAACTTAGAAGGAAGTTAGCATCCTGTTGAGTTCTCTTGAAATTACTGTTCCTGGACTTCTTTCTCATGATGAGAAGGTTACATGTGGTCTATTTTTATTCCTAATTGGGGCTAGGAGGGAATATGGTTCAGTAGATAAGGTTCTTGGGGTTCTGAGTTTGGATCCCATAACTCACTTAAAAAGCTAGTATCCCACTGTACACAGAAGGATCCTCTGGGGCTCACTGGGTAGCCAGTCTATCTGAATCAGTGAGTTCTAGATTCAGTGAGGGGCCCTTTGGGAGTAAGAATAAGGGGACTGTGAAGGTTTGAATAGAAATGGCCCCCATAGCCTCACAATATTGGAATGCTTGGTCATCAGGGAATGGCACTACTTGATAGGGATTAGGAGGTGTGGCCTTGTTGGAGGAAATGTGTCACTGGGGGCGGGGTTTGGGGTTTCAAATACTCAAGCCAGGCCCAGTGTCTCTCTCTCTGCCTGCTGCTTGCAGATCCAGATGTAGAATTCTCCAGCAGCACCATGTCTACCTGCATGCCACCATGCTTCCCTCCATGGTGACAATGGACTGAACCCCTGAAACTGTAGGCGAGCACCAACTAAGTGCTTTCCTTTATAAGAGTTGCTGTGGTCGTGGTGTCTCATCCCAGCAATAGAACGTTGACTAAGAGTGGCGCACGTTTTTAATCTCAGTACTGGGGAAGCAGAGGCAGGAGGATCTCTGAGAGTTGTAGGCTAGTCTGGGCTGCATGGTGAGACCCTGTCTAAAGACAGAGATGTGCTGGGGAAATGGCTCATGGGGTGAAAACACTAGCCACTTAAGCCCAAAGCAGAGCTCAGCCCTTGAACCCATAAATAAAACAGATGCAGCAGCTCACATCTGTAATCCCACACTCCAACAAGGTGAGAGGTAGAGATGGGAGAGCCCTGGAGCTTGTTGGCTAGCTGGCATGTGTATGAAGCACAGCAGCTCTCACGAGAACCCTGCCTCAGCAAGGGGGAAGGCGAGAGTAGACCCCAAGAATTGTCCTCTGACCTCCACATGTGTGTCATGGCGTGTGCACTTACAAATCATACACATACGCTAAATAAATTAATTAAGATGGAAAGTGAAGAAGACACCTGATGCTTACCTCTGGCTTCCACAGTCATATGTGTGTGCGCGCACACACTCTCACACACACAAACACACACACACACAAATACACACACATACTCACACACACACACACTCACACAAATGCATACACTTATACACTCACATACTTACACAAATGCATACACTCATACACACAAACACATACACTCAAATACACACACACACACACACACACACACACTCAGCTCACCTTGACTAATGCATTTAGCAAAACCTCTTGTCTACAGGTCAGGAAGACTTGGGTGGTCTCTCAGTACCCCTTGGGTGGCAGAGATGAGCACGAAGCATACATATATTATACTTCAAAGGGCCCGGATGGGCTCATCATGGATGTCTTGGGCCAGACAACCTCGGGGTACTTTTGAGGGGAGAGCTCTGGGTCAAATTTGGGGAACAGTGGCCTGAGAAGCCACCGAGAAGGGCTGCAGCCAGCCCAGAGTGGGAACCTCAGCAGCTCTAGTTAATGGCTGCAGAAGCCAATGGTCTTAGCAACTTGGACAAGGTCAAAGGACCTAGTGGAGGTAAGATTTGAGTCTACAGGGAAGGGCCGGAGCCCCAAGACTCAGATATGGGCTTTGAGTGCCGTGGAACCTGTTCATTCACTTCCTGAGCCCTTCCCCAACTCTGAGTACTTACAGTCATGCTGGTGACCATGTTCTGTCCTGTGGTCCCTGTTTTGGGACCAGAACTGGCAATCAGAAGAATCTACCCCCTCCCCATACCTTGGGGGTGTGGCCCCAGCCAAGCAGAGCTTAGGGAGTGATAGCCCCTCTGGAAGGAGCTGCGTTTTACTCTGGGGTCGGTAGGTTCCCAGGAGAAAGTATGGGGTGGGGTGGGTATGTATCTTCCATCACAACACCTTATCCATGGGAATTTGATGGTGAGCCTCCGGCCTTCTGAGCCTGTTTCCCGATCTGCATGTTACGGTTGACCTCCAGCTTCTGGGGCTGCTGTGAGGACCTGGACATTCCACCTTCAGAGGACTGTGTAGCACCATGCAGGGCTGTGGAGGACCCCAGACTCAGCATCTTCTCAGCACGGTTTTGGAGGGGTGATAAGGCTCTGGCCTTGGCAGGCTCTTCCTTTTCCCACATCCTGCCGATTGCCGCAGTCCACAGGGTTTAGTCAAAACAGGTCTGGGGCACAGGTCACCCTGCGTGGTGGCCGGGAGGGCAGCTCAGAGTCCAGCTGAAGTGCTCAAGCCCCTCCACTGCAGAAGGCGCAGACCAGCTGGCCATGTGCTCCTGCCCACGAGGTCCCTGACATGTAGAGTGGGAGGATGGGATGAGGAGCCCTGGCCGGTGTGGCCAGGTCCCGTGGGCTGGGAGGCTGCCTTGCTGTCTTGGGGTTCTGCCTGTTGTAGAAGCCTGGGCTCCAGCTGGGTGTTGTGTTCCTGGGGGCTGCTGGAGGTGCTGGTCAGGGCCCCTCTGGTGCCAGCTCTGATGAAGAAGGACTCCCTCATTGTCCTGAGATCTTTTCCAGTGGCTGCTATAACAGAGCCCCATAGTTGGTGGCTTTTGTTTTGTTTTGTTTTGGTTTGGTTTTTTGTTTTTTTGAGACAGGGTTTCTCTGTGTTGTTTTGGAGCCTGTCCTGGATCTTGCTCTATAGACCAGGCTGGCCTTGAACTCACAGAGATCCACCTGGCTCTGACTCCCAAGTGCTGGGATTAAAGGCATGCACCACTGCCGCCCAGCTAGTCGGTGGCTTTGATAGATACACAGATTGTTCCACATGCCAGAGACTGGAGGTTCAAGGCAGAAGCGTCACTGGCCCAGCTCCCGAGGTCTCTCCTTGGGTCACAGATGGCAACTTTCCTCCTCACATGGTTGTCTTCCATGCATCTGCATTTTTTATAAAGGACCCATCCAATCAGATTAAGGATCCACTCTAATCTTTATTTCTCAGACAGGGTCTCACTATGTAGCCCAGGCTGGCCTCAAACTCATGACCATCTCCCTCACCTCTGCCTCCCAAGCACTGGGATGACAGACATGTCACTTACCTTGGCTCGAAATTAAATTTGATTTTCTCTGCATCCCATCATTTTTGGAGGCACTGGGGGTCAGGACTTAAGTGTAAGCATTTTGAAGGACACTTGGTGGAGCTCTTCTGGGTCATGGCCAGCTGAGCCGAGCTGTTGAGATTTCCTAGGGAATGGATCTCACTGAGGAGGTCTTGGGGTACTAAAGTCTCAGACTACATATGCCTTTTATTCTTCCCTTACTCACTGGTCACCAACCATCCTTCAGCCCCTGGCCAGTGACACCCGCCCCCCATGTCCAGCAAGAAGTGGACAAGTACCCACTCAAGGGCAGCTGTGTCTCTGGTGGCCTGACTGTGTCTTCAGGAGCAAGACTTCAACTTGCACTTCAACCTCTTGGGGACTGTGGGTGATGGACTGATCACTTACCTTCCTTTGTCTCAGTATCCTCATCTGTCAACTGAGAGTCACTGTGGGGACTCTCAGGGCTGTAGCTGAAGCCTGCCCTAGGGGAGCAGACCCTTGTGTGGCTACATGTGGGCATCTCTGTCTCCATTACTTACACTCATATCTGGATCCTTGGCGTACTCTGGGTGGGCAGAAAGTCCTGTTATTTCTACTACTGAGCTGGTGGGGAAACTGAGGCCTGGGCAGATGAAGCCATTGACTCAAAGCTGTGGGGCCATTCCTCAGGGAGGTCAGGCATGGGTGAATATCTGGTCCCCACCATGGAGCGGATGGACAGCCCTCATCTGTCCAGCTATTTCCTCTGCCATATCAGGACCAACTGGCTTCCCAAGGGCCCGCTTATAATTCGTGATGATTCTCCTGCCTCTGCTTCCCCAGAGCTGGGATTAGATGCATGGTGCTGGGGATGGAATTCAGGGCCCTGTGCTTCCTAGGCAAATCACTCTACCAACTGAACCAGTCCTTACAGAGACTATTAAAAAATAACGGTCCTTGGTAGGCTCCCACCACAACTATACAGATGAAGAAACAGGCTTAGAGAGGTGAAGGGCTTACCCAGTGCATCCAGGTGGGGCTCAGACTGCAGCCTTCTGGGTGCACAGTGGCAGCCATGTGTCCCCTACAGCATCCTCCAGGAGAACAGCATCTGTGGTCTTCTCCTTGTCCCCCGAGTTCTGTGGGCCAGCTCAAGGCCCTACAACTTCATCTGACCGTCATTCTGTGGGGCCTGGGGTGTGTCACTGAGGTGTGCCTGAGGTTGATGGCTGGGTCAGCATGGATGAGGGTTGAAGCCTCAAGGGCAAACTCTCACAGCTAGCTGGACTCCCTGTGCTGCTTCCACAATCACAGTGTAGCCAGGCCGCTGTCCCTGAATCAATGTGTGGGAACCCCTGCCCAAGGCCCAGCATACAGTAGGAGTTTGGGGTATCATTTCACATACTGGAGACAGGAGGTGTCCTGAGAAACAGGATCCAGCACCCAGTGGTGCTGCTGGAGCCCTATTTAAATCTACAAACGTCAGTTTACTCAAGGAATAGCAGTGCCTGGGTGGTGCTTGGCTGTGAGAGCACTGTGTGACAAGTCCAGAGAGAGCACTGTGTGAGGAGTCCAGAGAGAGCACTGTATGAGGAGTCCAGAGAGAGCACTATATGAGGAGTCCAGAGAGAGCACTGTGTGAGGAGTCCAAAGAGAGCACTGTGTGAGGAGTCCAAAGAGAGCACTGTGTGAGGAGTCCAAAGAGAGCACTGTGTGAGGAGTTGGGAGCCTCAACTTCAAGTCCCCAACTGGCCTAGGCCAGCACTGCCCCCTCCTGGCCTGTGTGCTCCTCACCCCAGATGTGGCCCAGCTAGGCAGTGGAAGAGGCTGCTAGACACGGGACAGGACTCGGGCACTGCCTGCTGTTTACCAGGGTTCTGCTTGGAGGGAGGGCTCCACCTCCTGCCTGCAGCCCTGCTGCGGGCCTCCTCCCCACAGTGTCTGACTCACGACTCTGCTATGTGTTCAGAGAACATTCCAGAGCCCCCACCCTGCAGCAGGGCTCTCTGTGAGGGCAGACTGCAGGACTGTGCACTGTCCCTGGAGAAAGAATTTCACTTCCCTAGAAGTGTCCCTCACTCTGTCCTTGGTGCCTCTTGGCGGTGGCCACAGCCTGTTCCTGCCTGGGACCTCAGCAAGGGTGTGTGTGTGTGTGTGTGTGTGTGTGTGTGTGTGTGTGTGCGTCTGTGTCTGTGTTGGGGGTTTTCTAGGACCAATTTCCAGTCATCTTACCACAGAGGACGATGAGGCGGGGGAGCCGGCACACCTGGGTCATCTCTGTTCACGGACCTTAGTTAGATAAGTGAGATCGACTCTGTGTGAGAGACGGTTGACACCTGTGGTTGCGGAAATATCAGCTGCAGGGTCCAAACACAAGTGACAACCACCTGCCCAGGAATGTCCACACGGCCCCATCTCCGTGGAGTCTCTTCTGGGTAGATGAAGCTTGGCTGTGTGGCAGAGCCTAGTTTTGTACCGCAGGGGTCACTCGCTCTTCCCCCGCAAGGCTCCCTAAAATCCTCAAGGTCACCCCAAGCCAACCCTCTGTATCCAACTCTAGCCCAGGTTCTTGTGTGTGACTCTACATTCTGCTGGCCTCTCCCTGAGCTGTGAGAGCAGCGTCTGGTACCCAGGCCCTCTGAGTGTGCAGGGCTAAGTACTCACCCACTGAGGCTCCCTAATGACAAACACTGGTTGGTGCACGGGAGGTACTTTAATCCTCTGCTGGAGCACGTGGGCTGGGACCTTGAGCCTGCTCATGCCGCTCCTTTCTTTCCCGCAGGTTTATCTGCCATTGCCCCTCCACTCCTCCAGGGTGACAGACCTGGGCTCTCTCTTCTTTCCAGGGATTTGGATTTGCTGTGGGTCTTAGGAACCAAGACACATCTGGAAACATCAGAGAAGAGCCAGAAGTGCTGCAGTAAGGGGTGTCCTCTGTAGGGCCTCGTCTTTTGCAGAGGAAGGGAGATGTAGATGCTGTTTTCCCAAGGCAGGTTACTTCATCTCTCACAGCAGGACTGAGGGATCAGTGCTGTCTGCCTTGCAGGCCGTGGGGCAGTCAGCCCAGCTGGCAGACACTGGCCCTGGTTCAGTGTCCAGGGAGAGCCTTGCTGTCACTCGGTGGGATCATCTTAGTGTGGCCTTTGACCTTTGCAGGGGTCCTGCAAAGGAAAAAACCAGCACAGGCAGCAGAGGGCCCTGGCCTGGATAGAGCAACCTGGGCTTTTAGGTTGCCTGCTCCAAGGGTCTCTTCAGCAGTTCTACCCCATAGAAACACCATATAGACATGACGGGGGCTGTAGAGACAGCTCAGTGGTTAAGAGAATGTATTGCATGGTCACTCTTGCAGAGGACCAGAGCACGCATGTGCAGAAATTCACATAGACACACATATGCATATAATTAAAAAAAAAAAAAGCCAGTGTTGGTGGTGCACACCTTTAATCCCAGAACTCAGGAGGCAGAGGCAGGTGGATCTTTGTGAGTTTGAGGCCAGCCTGGTCTACACAGAGAATTTCATATCAGCCAGACCTTGCCTCAAAAATAAATAAATAAACAAATAAATTTTAAAAAGAAACCTTTAAGGCAAACTACTTAAGAGGATGCTAACATTTTGAGTCAGCACCTTAAAGAGATCAGAGGCACCAGATCAAATGGATTCTAACCATGTCTGCATGTGACCACTATTCAAACCCTGAGCTGTGCATCTCAGTTCGTCTTCATTGGGTATTCGATTATACACAAGGCTCTGCCTGTTGAACATCTGATCTTGGTGGTGAAGCTGTATTTAACAGTTTCAGGCCAGGCGGTGGTGGCGCACACCTTTAACCTCAGCACTTGGGAGGCAGAGGCAGGCAGATTTCTGAGTCCGAGGCCATCCTGGTCTACATAGTGAGTTCTAGGACAGCCAGGACTACACAGAGAAACCCTGTCTCAAAAGACCAAAGAATAAAACAAAAAGAACAACTTCAGTTTTTAAACTTAAAACAAAATGTATTTTATTTGTTTGTTTATTTTGTTTTTTTTTTTTTTTGAGACAGGGTTTCTTTGTGTATTGGTTTTGCTAGAACACTATCTGTAGACCAGGCTGGCCTTGAACTCACAGAGATCTGCCTGCCTCTGCCTCCTGAGTGCTGGGATTAAAGGTGTGTGCCACCACCACCCAGCAATTTTATTTATTTTTAAGATTTAATTTATGTGTGTCTGTGTGAGAACATGCACACTTGCACGTAAGAGTGCCTTTAGTGGCCAGAAGAGGGCATCAGATCCTCAGTGCTGGAGCTACAGGTTGTTGTGAGCTGCTTGCTGTGGGTGCTGGGAACAGAACTTGGGTCCTCCAGAATTGCAATATGCACCTTTAACCAATGAGTCATCTCTCCAGCCCTCCTGTTCCTCCTCTTTCTTCTTATTTATATGTGGCCCAGGCTGGCCTAGAACCTGACATGTATCTTAGAATGATTTTGAACTTCTGATCCTCCTTTCTCCACCTAACCCAGTGCTGGGATTCCAGGCCTGGGCCACCACACCTGGTTTTATTAGGTCCTGGGGGATCAGATCCCAGACCCTGTGCATGCTAGGCAACCACTGTTTCTACTGAACCATACCCCTAGCTCTGTCTCTGGTCTTGAAGTGATTCTTCTTTGCCATGGGGCTGAGGGAAGGTGACGCTGGGTGTGTGGGAGATCCACACTGAACTGCCCAGGTTAAGGCCCTGGAGCGGAGCAGGGGAGACAGAGGGTTGTGTAGTTTCTCAGAAGCCAGGGCCTGTCCTGGCAATTGGGATGCTAGGAAGAGCGCACTTTGGGTCTTGGCCCTTGGGCCTGGCAGCTGCTGGGGGCTGGCTGCCTGTGGTCCTGAGGTTGGCACAACACAGGCTGGCTGCCAGCAGCAGGGTGGGTGGGGTGTGCCGAGGGGCAGCATCCATCACTGCCAGCCGTCCTGCGGCCCTGCCAAGTGGTGGTGGAACTGGGCCCAGGTGCCAAGGTGCCTGCTAACTGGATTGCTATGTGAAAAATGACAGGGGTGTCCACAGCCAAACCTCCGCCTTCATGTTGGGATTCTGGAGTCAGGCGGGTGGCGGCTGGAGCTGGGCTGTTTGTGCAGGGCGGCCTGTGGGAAGGTGCCCTGGGACGGGACAGATTACAGCCAAGAGTATTACCTGCTGGGTTCAGGGGCCAGGGAGAGGTAAACAATCCAGACCACAGAAGCACAGCTGCCGGCCCCCCTGGGCTTGAGGATGGTGGCCTTGGGCACAGAGGGTGGGGTCAGTACCTGCTGGGTGCCAGGCGACGGTGCCAGTTGCACAATTGGGGTGGCACACAGCACTTGGGCCCAAGATATTTTAGAAGCACATGATAATGCTTTCTTTTTTTTTTTTTTTTAATCACAAGATTTTAAAATATGTAGCTTGGTTAGTAGTGTGCTTGCCCTGCATGAACAAAACCCTGGAGTTTTGTCCCCAGACCTGCATGGACCAGGCATGATGGTACACACCTGTCATCCCAGCACTGGGGAGGTGGAGGCAGGAGGATCAGTAATTCATAGTCATGTCTCAAAAGTGGGGGTGTCATGAGGCTGCACCCCTCCCTGAGGATGTTGATAGGGGTGAGGGACATTTTCTTCAGTATTGTGGCTTCTAGTAGGTAATCCAGGCTTCCTTAAAGAACCCATTATTTCTGTAAGAAACATTAATGGACTCACTGGGTCTCATGCACACACACACACACACACACACACACACACACACACACACACACAGAGAGAGAGAGAGAGAGAGAGAGAGAGAGAGAGAGAGAGAGAGAGAGAGAGAGAAACAAGAATAGAAGGGAACTAATTGGGAAGAGGAAGGGGTATAGTGTAAGCAGGAAGGGAGATACAAGGTACCTGGCATGAACATGGTCAAAATATAAACATATGTGAAAACGTCATAATGAAGGTCATTATATATAACTAATATATACGAATTCAAGATTGCTAGTTTGCAGACCTGTTCAAACTTTTACGCAAGATTTGGTGATGTCCCTGCAAAAATTCATGTCTACCCCAAAACTCCGTAACTTGGAAAAGGGTCTTGGCTGATGTAATTCATGAGACCACCATGCAGTAGGATGGGCCATGATCCACTGGCTCCGTCCCTTAGAAGAATGCCACAGGAAGAGACACAAAGCCACGGAAGTCCTGTGATGTCATAGTGATGTGACCACAAACCAGGAAGCCCTGGAGCTCCCAGACCCTGGAAGAGGCAGGAAGGACAGACTCGAGGGTCTTCTGGGGAGAGCAGCCCTACACACATCTTGAACTTGGACTTGTGGCCACACAGTGCAAGCCACATGGGCAACCAGCCGATGTGGAAGGGGAGCCTGGCCCCCTTCTAAGATGGTTATGATAATCAATAATGTTCTTTTGTTGTTTATTTGTTTTGTTCTGTTTTGCAAGACAAGGTTTCTCTATGTAGCCCTGGCTGTCCTGGACCTTGCTCTGTAAATCAGGTTGACCTTGAACTCAGAGATCTACCTGCCTCTGCTCCCAAGTGCTGGGATTAAAGGCATGTGCCACCAACCGCCTGCTGTGGGATGATCCTTCTGTACTCTGTGAGTATGTGTTTCTTTCATTGGTTGGTAATAAAGCTGTTTTGGTCTATGGCAAGACAGGATAAGGTTAGGCGGTACAATCAAACTAAGGACTGGGATGAAGAAGGGCAGAGTTGAGGGAGACGTGAGCCAGATGCCCAAGAAGCAAGATGCCAGAGGACTGGTAAAGCCACGGCCACGTGGCAATACATAGATTAATAGAAATGGGTTAATTTAAATGTAAGAGCTAGTTAGTAATAAGCCTGAGCCATTGGCCAAGCATTTATAATTAATATAAGCTTCTGTGTGTTTATTTGGAACTGGATGGTTAGGACAAAAAGCTCCGCCTCTGTTTACAACCACCAGCTTTTTTTTTTTTTTTTTTTTTAGACAGGGTCTCACTGTGTGGTCCTGGCTGTCCTGAAACTTGCTATGTAGACCAGGCTGGCCTCTAATTCAAAGATATGTGTGCCTCTGCCTCAGAAGTACTGGGATTAAAAACATGTTGCTTCCAGGAGGTAGATGAGACTCACTCCCACTCGGTCAGCCCCATGCTGGGCAGTGGCGTGAGAAGGGATCTCCTCACTCAAGGGACCTCAGCACCATGCTGGTGTGAGGGTGTGGGAAAGAGGTGAGCCTGGGTCAGAATCTCAGTTCTGATTGGCTATGGAAGCTCATGCCTATATTACCAGCACTTGGGAGGGTGAAGTAGGAGGAATACCTTGAGTTTGAGGCTAGCCTGGGATACAGACTGAGTTCTGGGCTAGCCTGGGCTATGGTGCAAAATGAAACATTCTTGGTTCTGGTTCCTGCTCTGCTGTTTCCTGGCCAAGTGACCTTGAAGGGTCAAGACCTTTTTGTCAGCCTCTCACTGGATCTGTTAGCTATGCCAACCCTTGTTTCTGCTTTAGAGGGTGCTATGATGATTTGGGAAGAAAATGCCCCTTGTTCCTATGTCCCCTAGAATGTATCTCAGAGCGGGGCTTTGCGGGGGAGGGAATGGTCGGGGTTTAGAGTTCCTCGTCTTTGTCTCCACATATCTGTCACCCTTAGCATCACTGACTGTTCTCTGTGCATCACAGCAGCAGGCTTACAGCAGGGGAGCAGGGATACTGCAGAGGAGGGTGCTCCTGCCTTCTGCAGTTTTCTCTTGGTGTCTCAAAAGAGTCCTCCCTGCACCAGTGGCGTGGGTCTGGGTGGCTGTCATCTCCAGGACTCCCTCCAGCTCAAGGTCCGCCCTGTTGGTTTTTGTCCTCAGGGTCTGCTCAGCATGGCAGTCACCCTGAGCAGAAAACCCCAGGAGGCTGTTCTTGCCTCGGTTACCCAGAAGTTTTTTCCCTGCTGGTCGTCTGACAAGACACCGTGAGAACCCAGCAAGCAGCAGGGTGTTCTGTGTGGATGTGGGTACCTGGAAAGGTTCCCTGGCCGGAACCTCTCTACGGGTCACAGAGTCTCAGCATAGATCACCTGTCCTGCTATCCCAGGGCCACCAAGGAAGGGGCTGACACATGTTCCCAGGAAAGCTTGGAAACGTTGCCTGGGAAGGCACCCAGGCTGATATCCTTTTGTGTGCTATCCACCTTCAGTCACCGGCAGAGACTGGGTACAGACATGATGATGATGCTCCTTTTAGGAGGAGGGAACAGGCCCAGAGGCAGGGAGGCTAGTGGGTGGGTGTGTAGGGGGGGGCACTTTCCTCCCTAGTGGGGCCCTACATTCCTGCCCCTAGGTGGAGCCTGTGATCCCCAAGACAGGCCACATTCCCAGAAAGCTCTGAGCTCTTGTTTTTCTTTATATGCCAGATCTGTCAGGCAGAATCAGGCTGGAGTATGAGGGTCCTGCAGCCAGTCCAAAGGAGTGGGGGCACTCCATGTGCCTCCCAATGTCACATGCAGTCCCTCTTGCAAACGCTTTAGCTTCTCCAGCTGTGGAGTAGTGTCCCCACTTGGCATCAGGATCCCTTCAGACCCCAGACAGCTCTTCTGGCTCTCTCTGCCTCAATTTCCCCACAGAGAGATGGGGAACCCTAGCCTTTTTCCTCACCAGTAGGCCCAGAGAGCTTTTTGGGAGAGATGTTTGACTTTGTGGGCAATTTTAGGGTTTCTTGGTGACCTTGGACCAGAGGAGGCAGGGAATAGATCCTCAGATCTTCTTGAGAACAGGTCAGTAAGAACTCTCTGGTCCCTCCAAGCCCCTCTGTGAGCAAAGCCCCCAATTTATCCCTTCCTCCTGAACACAGGTGAAGGGTGCAGTGTCCCTGGGGACAGCCTTAAGGGCTTGGAGGTAGATATTGAAATGGGCCAGGGTGGAAGCCTGGTTGGGTGACACTGGGTTACAGGGCTCCCTGGGGGCTCTGCCCCTTTGCTACCAGGCTCTGCCCGCAGCAGAGGCTGTGTTCTGTCCCTGTGGCTTTACCTGCTCTAGAACATTCTATCAACGTCCCCTGCAGAGGTAGCCTTGCGCTTGGATCCTGTCACCTTCCACCAAGTGTTTACTGTCCATGCCTGCAGCCTGTGTGCCTGTAGCTTGCCGGTTACTCAATCTCACATGAGTCTTGTGCCTGTTCCAGGCTGCCAGAATAGGAGTAGACTGGAACTTGGTTTCTTATCTCCTGCAGAACCGACAACCGAATTGTATCCAGATGAGCAGCTGTGAGTAAGCCACCATGGATGCTCATGCCAGGTCTGGGTGGGCTTGGTTGTGATTTCCGTTCTGGGATTGGTCACATTTTGTCATCGTCGTAACGAAATGCCTGATGCAAGCAGCTTCAGGCAGAAGGGCTTTAGTGAAGCTTACAGCCGAGGATGCCCAGCTGCCTGTGGCAATGTATATGGTGGCCCTCGGGCCTCTCTGGGACAAGTGATACTTCTCCCTGCTCCCAGAACTGGACAGTGACCCCACCACTGAGTTCTGCCCATTCTTTGGAAGCTGGGGTTTCTAGATGAGACTTCCGTGGCCTCCGTGCTCCCCCGGGATACCTGTACTACCAGTGCTGTGGGCTTTTGAGTTTGTAGACTGTGTCCCTAGAGGGCATTGGCAAGGCTGAATAGCTCAATGGGACAGAATGGGACTCCAACTATGACTCTGAGGTCTCTGTGACCCCTTGACCCCAAAGCGTGTATCCTGGCTAGCACCCACACACTGATCCTCCTGTATCTGCGGGGCTCTTGTGGGCACACGACAATTTCAGAGGGCTCCCTGACCCTCCTCTCTGCGTGTGTCCTTCCTGTCAAGGGTCCATCACATTTTCTGTTGCCTCTCTCATGTTCCCAGAAGAGCATGGGTGTGTGTGTGGGAGGGGGGCTCAGAGAATGAAGATCGTTTGACCAGTGGCAATATCTGATCTGATGAGGTGCCTCAAGGTATTGGGTGCATGTGTTGTACCTCCTGGGGGACTTGGGAAGCTTAAGAATTCCTGTGTGTGGTGGGTGGTACACAGTACCTGTTCAGTAAATAGCTAAAGGACAAGTAAATGAACTGGAGTCCCCCACCTGGCAGAGCCAGGCACGTGTCTCCTGCCACTTAGATGTGGTGTTTTGTGCTCTGTGTAGTGCCCCTGATTGGATGGATCCAGAGCAGGGGATAGTGAGATATGGTTGGTGCTGGCCCGGAGACTCAGGAACCTGCTCAACTGAAATCACCCCACTGTGGGCTCAAGAAAGAACTCAATTTGTAGAGTACTTGACTGGAATGCACAAAGGCCTGGGGTTCAAATCCCACCACTGTATAAACTGGAATGGTGGTACACGCCTGTAATTCCAGTATTCAGAAAGTAGAGTTGGGAGGGTCAGGAGTTCAAAGACATTGTTACCTATGTGAAGAGTTTGAAGCTAGCCTGGGCTACATTAGACCCTATTTCAAAACAAAGTATAAAGACCGTCTTACCAGGTGGCTTGTTAAGAAGAGGGTGGCCCATTGGGGACAGGGCCTGGTGTGGCTGGCCAATCACAGTGACCAGGAACTAGCCTGGGTACAGACTTCTGTCCTGGGGGAGAGGAGGGGATGGGAACTGGAAGGTCTTGGCTTTTGGGTAGCTCTGGAGGCTTCAGCTGTCAGAGCCCATTCTGGGAGAGGCTGGCAGAGAGCAGGGTGACCGTCACGGAAGGTACTCGGTGCGGGTAGAGCTCTCCCTCGTGTCTCACTACCTGCTCTACTCTGGCCTCCGAGTCTCTGCTTCTTTAAAGAGAAACCTGGTGGCAGGGACCCTGTCCTACCAGCCCAGTGCTGAGGACACCTCCAGCTCCCCCCACTAGCTCTGGGGATGCAGCAGGTGCAGACCTCAGAGGCTCCGGGGAACTTCACCGCCATTTTCCTACCTCTGACTCTGAGTTCTGGGAACTGAGAATGTGACATAAGGCATATATGTGCGTGTGTGTGTGTGTGTGTGTGTGTGTGTGTGTGTGTGTGTTCATGTATGTGCCTGTGTGTGCACACATGTGCACATTTGCGTGCATGCGTGCTATGTGTGTGCATGGGGTGGCCAGAGGTTAACTTGGATGTCTTCTTCAATCCTTATTCACCTTATTATTATTTTTTAAAAATATTTTGTTTGTTTGTTTTGTTTGAGACTGGGTCTCACTGTGTGTAGCGCTGGCTGTCCTGGAATTCACTCCGAGGTTCAGACTGGCTTTGAACTCACAGAGACTCCCCCTGCCTCTGCCTCCCAAGTGCTGTGATTACAGATGTGCATCACCACACCCAGCTCCACCTTGTTTTGGGGGACAGGATCTCTCACTGGCCTGGAGCTCACTGTTTCAACTAGACTGGTTTGGTCAGGGGACCCCAGGAATCCTCCTGTCTCTACCTGCCCAGCCCTGGGGTCGCAGTTACACACCACTGCACCCGGCTTTCACACAGGTGCTGGGGATGGACTTCAGGTCCTTGTTTTTGTACAGCAAGCGTTTTATCCGCTGAACCATCTCCCTAGCCATGACACACGGCATTGTAAGGGTGCTGTCTCGGAGGCTGTGTACTCAGGCTTATCCTCAGTACAGGCAAGCACGTGGGACTAGCATGTTTATTCTGAAAGCAGTGGCCATTCTGAGCCTTCTGGATTGACCTCCAGTGGGATGTGTGTCAGTCAGGCTAGCTAAGTCATATGAACGTGTGAAGTCTGCACTTTATGCATGTATGTGCATATGTGTGCCTGTGTGTGCACAAGTGTACATGTGTGTGAATGCAGGTGTGTCTACAAGTGTGTATGCGATTGTAGGCTGGGGTGGGACAGCCTGTATCCTCTACTGACCCTCTTTCTCGGCCCTTGCAGACCCACTGAAGCCCCAGCCCTCAGCTGATGAACCAGGCCTGGCACCTGAGCAGGAGACCGTCCAAAGGGTACTGGCCTTTCTGATCTGACCCAGGCACTGGGCTCAGGCTGGCAGGATGGCAGGAAGTGCTGTTGGCCTTAGCCTTAGGCAGAAACAGGCTGAGTGGCTTTGGGGTCAGCCAGCGCCAGTGCTGAGGCACAGAGACTGCATCTCAGAGGCGGTGTAGCTTCAGGGAGAGGCAAGAGCAGCTTCCTGGTGTGGTTCCTAGTTCATCTTCCAGGACAGAGTCAGAGTGACCCCTGACTCTACTAAGTGAGCATGTCACCCCTGGTAATGCAGACACCCGAAGTCCCTGAGGGTAGCTGAGGTGAGGATGCTGCTGGGGTGTGACAGGAGTCACTCTCGCGAGCTTTCTCTCCTCATTTCAATGTTTCTAGAAACCCTTATATCCGAGGTCTTTCAGCAACAGCGACCTGATGGTTCATCTCAATGGTGGCCAGTCTCTTTTTGGCTTCTTGGTTTTGTCTTTTGCAGAGCAATCATGATTCCCCTCCTCTACCACCTCTCTGGGGACGCTTCCTTCACCCTCACTGAAGGCCTTTGGGTAAAGCAGGTACATACCATAATAGTTGAGAAGGAGGAAGCAGACAAGAGGGAGGGAAGGAGTGTGTGGGGGAAGCAGGAGCTGAAAGAGTGAGAAGAGACCTGGAGCCTTCAAAGGAGGAAGAGGAGGAGGAGGAGGGAGAAGAGAGGGAGGGGACCAAGGAGGCCCTGAGCCTTCAAAGGCATCTCCTCTAGAGGCACAAGCCACTCTGCCTCTCTGAAAGCTTTTCTGTCTGCATGTGAAAGCTGGTCTGGGTTCATTGATAAAAACAGGTATTGTTTTAGGACTGAATGTGTTAATGAGTCCCAGCCCCGGACTGCTGGCACTTGCCTGGGGCCATTAGGCCCCTTCTCACTTCCTTACTGCCTCTCAAGGTGCAGGCAGGTGACCACCCCAAACCTGCCACCTCCAGCAGACCTGGTGGGGCAGGAGTGCTCCTCCTAACCCTTAAGAGTGGTTGGCACTCCTCTGGGTTCCTACTGCCCAGATCCTAAGGCATGAGAGAACCACACATGTCCCTAGACTTTCCGACAGCTTGCCTCCCCTTAGGGATGGTGTCCACTCTCTGCAGAAATGTCCCTAAAAAATGTGACTTCATCTACACTTAGGTGCAATTGACCCATTAGCACCTTTGGTGTAGAGTTCCACGTGGAGTTCACTGTCCCTTCCCACCCGGGGACTGTCAGTTGAGACAAGAAATACCAAGGGAGGCTGTTAGGAATTCTGACAAGAGAGGCTGAATAAATTACGCTCCTTTGCACGCCCTAATCTGGTGTTGTGCTGGCTTCTGGGACATGGCTAATTTATTTGGAATTTCATTCTGGGCTGACGGCGGCCTGCAGGCTGTTTGATCACCAGGCAGACTTACACACTGGCTTTCACTGGCTGCAAGACGGCCTCCTCAGGCTCTGCCTGCAGCGGCCTTTTCAGAGGGCTGCCCCTCCTTGGGACACAAGCCCCTCGCTGACCCAGCCCTCCACCTCCCCACTTGTCCCCGCCAGCGGCGCAGCGGTGTTAATCTGCCTTTGTGGTGCAGGAAGAAAGATTTATTTTCGCCTGTCTGGGGGTCTCAAGCATTGAGGGGCAATCCTCTTTGAAAAGCACGTTCTGTTGATTTCAGGGGCTGGGTTTTTTTCCTTTTCTTTTTCTTTTTGCAAGGCAGGGTCTCATGTAGCCCAGGCTGCCAATTTACTAGGTAGCCTAGGCTGGTCTTGAACTCCTGATTCTCTTGCCTCAGCCTCTCCGCTGCTGACTTTATAGACTTTATAGCACTTTTTATGTGCTGCTACCATGCCTGTCCCTGCCTCCATTTGTGTGTGTGTGTGTGTGTGTGTGTGTAAAGTTCATGTCGAGGATCGTCTTCTGTCTCTCTTCTATCTATTCAATGAGGCAGATCTTTCAGTCAAACTGAACTTAACAAATGGCAGGGCTAGTGGTTTGCCTTCCAAGTTGGAATTGCATGCAGACTGCCACACCTACCCTACACTGCACCTCCTGCTCGTGAGGCAAGTGCCTTAGCCACTCAGCTACATCCTTTGGTCCTGTTTGCTACTGTAGCTCACGTTGACCTTGAACTTACGACCTGCCTCTACCTCCTAAGTCCTTGTTTTATAGGCATGCACATGTACTACCAGGCCCTATTGTGGCTGGAGTCTGAAGGGTGAGATTCTCAGGGAAGAGTGAGCTGACCACAGACTTTCTTCAAGAGTCTCCCCCAAGGTTTCCATTGATTCTGAGGGTTCCTTACTGTTTGGGGCTCCATCTTGGCAGAAGTAGCTGACAATTTATTCTTTTGTAATCCACATACTTCTGTTCTTTTGCGCTCTCTCTCTCTTTCTTTCTTTCTCTCTCTTTCTCTCTCTCTCTCTCTCTCTCTCTCTCTCTCTCTCTCTCATTCTTGTTCTCTCATTCTCTGTCAACATGAGTGTCTGATTTTTGTGACAAGGTAAAAGAAACATTTGGGGCCTGGGAAGATGGCTCAGCCATGAAGAGCTTTGGCTGCTCTTGCAGAGGACCCAGGTTCAATTCCTAGCACCCACATGGTGACTCACACTGTCTGTAACTCCAGTTTCAGGAGATCCAACACCCTCTTCCGGCCTCTGTGGGCACTGTCCACACACGATGCACAGACATAATGCAGGGAAAACACCCATGAATATAGTATAAAAATAAATGTTAAGAAGAAATAAAAGTGTCAGGCATTGTGGCACACACCTTTAATCCCAGCACTCGGGAGGCAGAGGCAGGAGGATCTCTGTGAGTTTGAGGCCAGCCTGGTTCACAGAGTGAGTTTCAGGCTAGCCAGAGCTACACAGAGAAATCCTGTCTCCAAAAAAATCAAAAAAGATGAAGATGAAGATGAAGGCAAAAACAGAGGAGGAGGAGGAGGAGGAGGAGGAGGAGGAGGAGGAGGAGGAGGAGGAGGAGAAATAAAAGTAACAATTGTTACTAAGGCTGAGAAGTCTTACTCTTTGCCAGGTCGTAGCTGGAGGCTACACAGTTTTGGCAGAATCTGGTCTAATGAAATGTTAAAGCTTCCTTTAACTTGCCCTAGAGACCCCCGCCCATATGGCCCCAGGGGACCTGTGAGAGACCTGATATAGATCCATGCGAGAGTTCAGAGGTCGTGAGTGCCAGGAGGAAAGGGAAAAGTAGCGCTAGGCTGGGGAGAGTTCAGTCCATTAGTAAAGAGCTGTCCACACAAGTGTGAGGATCCAAGGTCCATCCCTAGAACCTCTATGGTGACATACTCTTGTGACCCCAGCACTGGGGAGGTGGAGACAGGCAGATCATCAGGCTTGCTGGCCAGCCCAGCCTACATGAGCTCCAGGTCAGTGAAAGATCTTGTCTCAAGGGAAAAAAAAAAGAGAGAGAGAGAAAAAGTGGCTGGTGTCTGAGGAATGATACCCGAGGTGTACACACACACACACACACACACACACACACACACACACACGCACGCACGCACATGCACACATGCACCCACTCACATGACCCCTCAAAGCAATATAAACCAATCAGAAGCAGGTATGGGCCTTGACTACGCCCCCAGTCACGAGGTCAAGCCCAGACAGTCCAGTGGGACCTTAATGATGTCTGGGTGGGTGTACCCTGAGAAGCGTGTCCCACCGGCATTGCTTGCTGCCAGGAGTGAGGAAGTGACATGTGGACACAGATCTGCTTGCTGAGGGCTCTGAGCAGACACTTGAGCGGGTCCCTGGGCTCCTTCCCAGCACTGTCACTGGTAGGGACAACAGGCCCCCAGTGGGGACCAGGCTTCTGCTGGAAAGAGCCGGAGCTCCCACCCCCCAGCTTTTCACCCCAGCCCTGCCCCGACAGCCCTGTTTTTCACCTGGTAAACACCAGGGAACCGTGGACAAAGTCCTGTCCCTTGTCATTTCAATGCTTGAACACAGGTGTAGGAAGGCACCATGGATCCTTCAAGACTTGAAGGGAACCAGAGTCTCCTAATCTGACCTCTGTGACAAGGGACAAGAGCCTCCATGGCTGAGCTCTGAGTGTACAGCAGACACTGTTGGTGCCTCTGGGTTTGCCATGTTGCCTTGGGCTGTGTCCTACAGCAGGTGGGTTCAGGATGTGATGGTCCAAGAAGAAGGTAAGAAATCCAGGAAGCAGGAAGGTGGGGGTGGGAGAGCCATAAAAGGATTGACTTTGGGCACAGGCCCGTTTTCTGAATCTGGGGCTGTCCTAGTGACTGTGTACCCTTTAGTTAGTCTGGGGGACCCAGGGCTCTTCCATTGTATGGTCAAGGTTTGGTAGATGTCTGTCCAGGGGACAGCTCCTCAGCTCCAGTAACGAGGCTGGGGAAGCCCTTGAAGGACCAGGAATAGCACAGACCATGTACATCGTTGCTGACAGTTGTAGGTGACCCAGAGTCTCCTTCATCACAGTGGGAGCACCCTGGTGTCCTCCCGGCAGAGGAACGGTATCTGAGCTGTCTCCATCAACTTCTCGGTTTTTCCTGTGCCTCCTCCCAGCACCCCCAGACCTCCTCTCTCAGGAGCAGCTTGGTGTGTCCAGGGGAGGAGGGCCACACACTTCCTCCCTGGAAGGACACTCAGACCTTGTGCTTGCTGACTTCCAGAGGCATATGAGCAGGGAAGGTCAGGCCTCCTTGACCCCAGAGTCTCCCCTAGGTGCCATGTGACCTGGGACAATATTGACTTTGCCTATCTGACAGCATGCTTGACAAACACAGAGTTTTGTTCAAGGCCACCTTGGCTCCACCAGTCTGCTGGGCCCGAGCTGGTGGCCACGCTCAGGGCAGACAGCTCCGGCTTCCAAGAAAGCCAGCCTCACCTGGAGATGTGGCCTGTCAGGTGAGTGAATCGCTGGCTGAGGCTAGACCTTGGCTTCTTCCCTTCCCAAGAGGCATGGTGGTGTCCATCTGGAGACCCTCCCCCACGTTCACTTGGGTTTCTTTAGCAAGTGAGCAGGACCTTCCAGGACATCCCGGAAACCCTTGACAAGCACATGCTTGGTCTGATTTCTGCTTGGGCCTGACTCCGAATTTCTAGGTCCCCATTTACATTTGGAGTGAGAAAAATAAACCCAGAACTTGTTCCAAGAGTGTTGTCCTGAGAATACTGGCTGGGTGGCCTGGAAGACACCTCGAGAACTGCAGAGCAGAAGATAACCTCGGTCAGTCCAGGGATGCACCAGCTGCCGGGTGAGAGGTGGAGTGTGGCCACAGGGAACAGACGTGCATCTGGCACACTCTGGGTTAGTGTTATGGAACCCACCAATCGACACTGTCCTCGTTCTGCCCTTCCTGCCCTAAGGTGTGCTGTCTGCCCATCCTTTGTGTTTGTCATTCTTTGGAACCTTCTGGAAGGGCTCCTACGGGGTGAATACTCATATTGCCAGAGAGGAGGGTTCAGTGAGAGGTGACAAGTGATGGGCTACAGAAGCTCTCTGTGTGGAAGAGCCCCCTTGCATCTCTCCGGGCCTGTTGGGCTGGTTCCTGGTGAGACAACTTGGGTTGGAAGTCCAGTACCCTGTGGCTGGATAGTCTCACCCTCATTCCTCCCACAATGCCCCTGGCTGCAGGTGAGGCCCTGCTTCGTGGGACACCAGGCTGGTATTAGGGGTAGGAGACGGCAAGTCAGCTGTCTCACCCAAGGAGACCTTGGCTGTGAGGGGCCAGGGTCCTTATGTGTGTTGTGTGTGTGTGGGAGGGGGGCGCACACATGCATGTATGAGCACATGTGTATGGCAGACAGACGTAACCGGGCAGGTGCTGTATTTCTGGAAAATTCTGGAGGTGTGTCTCCAGGGAGTGTGTTCTGGGGTGCTGAGTCCATTTAAATACACTCTCTTTGTCTTTCAGATCAGGGGCCTCTGACCTCGTTTCCCAGCAAGGAGCCTGAGGTCTAAGGGAGCAAGCATCTTCTCCGTCCTCATCACTCAGTGAGTCCCAGGCTCGTCCTAGGCTCATCAGCCGGCAGCCTTGTGTGGGCGGCTGGGGGGCCCTGTAGCGGTTCCTTCTCATAAACTTCTGTGGGGCTGGAGGAGGTGGTGTTGGGCCCACCTCCAGTGGCTGCTCTGGAGGGGGGAGATTACTCCCCCCCCTCCCAGGTTCCAGACCCTTTTTAGGGCGGTCTGTGTTGACCACCCCCATGCTGCCACAGGCTGGAGCGGCCTTGGGGACTCTGCGCACAGCCTGTGTGCTAATTGAGCCATGTCTGGGGTCACCTCTGGGCTCCAGCCGACTGTTCCCCCTCTCTGTGCCTCTCTCCTCTTTTCAATTGCACAGTCTCCCTGCCGCCCTCCCTGCTGGGCCGGGCCTCCCTGCAAGCCTCGTGGCCCCCGCTCGGTGCGGGCCTGCTGCTGCTGCTGCTGCTGCTGCTGCACAGCCCGCCCAGCCTCGGACCGCGCCGGCCTCCAGAAGTGATAGCTAATTGGGGAGAGAAAGAGCCCGATTGTCTGCGGCAGCCGGAAAGACCCGGAGGAGGCGGCCGCTTCGCCCTGCAGCTGCCGCCGCCGGAGATGTTTGGGGATTACGTCAGCCTGGCGGGCAGGGGCCGAGGGGACAGCGCGGGAGGCGGGCTCCCGCAGGCCTCCCGCCGCCAGGGCCTCTGACAATGCGGCCATTGTCGGGGCACGGAGTGCTTAGCTCCCCATGAATGGTGCACGGGCCTCTTGACCAAGGAGGCCGCCTGTAGCCCCAACTGTCCCCTCACAGGCAGGGAGGCCCTGTGCGGTGGGAAGGGCTGGTTGTGGACTGCACGGGTCTGTCCCTCAGAAGGGGCCACCGGCAGGCAGGCAGGCAGAACTGAGCTCAGGCCCCAGAGAGGTGGCCGCTGCTCCACCCCGTGTGGTGGTCTCCCTCCTCAGCATGGCCTCCTGGCTTGGGGATGCCGCTGGCCCTGACCCACTCATGGTGCTCCTGGTGGTCATCCTCCTGGTGCGCTTCATCCTGTGGTCCTGTCTGGGGACCTATATGGACTACAGGCTGGCCCGGCCTCATCCTGGCAAACCTAAGGAAGAGTAAGCGAAGAGGCCCAGTGGAGACCAACCCAGGAGGTTTTCGTACTGTGACCATATCACCCCCCTGTGGGTGGGCCACCCACCTGTCCATTGGGTGCCACAGATGCCTTCATGCAGGACACCTTTACCCCCGCCCCCCCCCCTTTTCCACTGCTGCTCCCATGAGTCCTTTAGCGGGGGTTAACCTCCCCAGCTCTTTACCAGCCAGGCAGGTATACAGTCCTGATGTCCTACGCACTGTGCCAAACCAGAACGCAGAAGAAAAGACAGGTTCAGAACCTGCTTAGACTGGTGAAGACTGTCCCCACTGGAGGGTGTCTGCCCACGTGGGCTGTCAAAGCAGCCATTATCACCAGTTTCTGGTCCCCCCCCCCCAGCAGGGTATGCCCCAGGAAATGTCTGGTCTTTCCCTACTGCTAATCTTTATAAGAGGCTGGGGTGAACCAGGATTGTGGTGGGGAGGCCCCAGGGACAACCATGACCGTTACCCCCAGGTCCACTGCTGTCAGACACCTCTGCTGTCCTAACCAGTCACTGGATGCAGGCAGAGAGCTGCCTCAGTTTCCCAGAGCAGACCTCAGGGACGTGTTTCAAATGGCCTCATGAGATGGAATTCAAGCCCAGCCCTCTTTGGCCCTGAGACAACTCCTCACCAGTTGGGTCCTCAGTTTCCCACCTTGGTTTGTCACAAGAATGAACCCATGGGGTTGGTGATGCAGCTTTCATGGGACTGTGTCGCTTGTAAAACTCCGAGTCCCTGACTCTGGGAAGCCCAGGTAGCATTGGATAGGAGAGTTCACAGTTCACACACACATGAATACATGCCTCACCTGTGTGTGAGACCCAAGGCTGTGAGAAGACAGCAGGAGATGGGGGTCTGCCAACCTTAGGCGACTCCCCAGGTCAGTGGTGGTAGTCAGTATTCCTCTGCTCTCCTTGAGCCAGACCCTGTAGCAAGATGTCTGTGCTTGGTTCTCGAGGCTGCTGTGGGCAGTTCTGCGACTTGGACTGACTTCCGTTTTGCCCTCTTTAGCACAGGTTTAGGGCTTCATGGCTGCAAGAAGCCTGCAGCTACTCCAGGGATTTTATGTGACTTCCCTGTGCAAGGAGACAGTACAATAGAGATGGAAAGCGGCACCCTCAAGAACCTTGAGTTTTGCATTTCATAATCCAGAATGATGTTGGAGTGTCTCAGCCTCCTGATTGTTGCTGCGATAAATACCAGGACAAAAGCAACTTATGGGCTTGGCTCACAGTTCCAGATCAGTCCATTGTGGCTGAGAAGTCACTGGAACAGCGTGAGGCAGCCACTCCCATTACATCTGAAGTTGGAAGAGGACAATCATGTTACTGGACATATAGTATTTCTCAAAATTTGTATGTTGGACTCCTCATCTCTCATATCCTCAGCACCTGATTTTGGAGGCAGGATCTTGAATGAGATGATGAAGGTAATTGAGGTCACATGGTCCCTAACCCCAAGAGACTGGTGTCCCCAGAGAAAGAGAAGAGACATTAGGACACAGCCTGTGTCAGATGCTATCTGCCAGCCCAGGAGAGAGGCCTTGGGAGAAGCCAGCCCCGTGACACTTCCACCGTGGACTTCCAGCCTCCAGCAGGTGAGGAACCGCAGCCTGTGGCTTAAGCCTCCCTCCTGTGGTGCTCTGAGCTGACTGACAGATGAGCAGGTGGAGTCATCAACCCAACAAAGAGTCAGCAAGTGCGCCCAGCCCAGGTGTCTCCAGGACACAGCACTGGCCCACAGCTGGCTTGGGTCTACGAGTCACAGACAGTGGGCAGAGAGTTCTGGAAACAGAGTGGTCCTTGTTTGTGCATGTAGCTATGGACCACTAAAAATGTGGTCAGTGAAAATTTTGTTGCACGGTGAGTGTGACCTCAAAGGCTGGGTGTCTAAGACTGTCATAGCACATCAGAAATGGCTTCGTGTGGGCTTTGCAGGAAAAGGGTGGCAGTTTTGGACACATTGAAATAAAAAAAATAAGCTTCTTTTAGTGAGTTTTCATGTGATTACCAGAAAAATTAGCAGGATGTTTGCAATTTGCATATTTGTTCATAATGGACAGTTGTGTTAGGAGAATGGTCTGTGGTAGTCGTAGTTTCTGTTTGGAATGAGTTTCTTAAGAGAGAGAGGGAAGGAGGAGTTGGGGCAAATGTCAAGTCAGGCACTGCTGACGGGGGAAGTCCCATCAAGGCAACCTGCTGGAGTTCTCTATGGAGAGTCCCAGCACAGTAGGTGTCCCCTCAGGTGAGTTCTCTATGGAGAGTCCCAGCACAGTAGGTGTCCCCTCAGGTGAGTTCTCTATGGAGAGTCCCAGCACAGTAGGTGTCCCCTCAGGTGAGTTCTCTATGGAGAGTCCCAGCACAGTAGGTGTCCCCTCAGGTGAGTTCTCTATGGAGAGTCCCAGCACAGTAGGTGTCCCCTCAGGTGAGGCTCCAGTAAAAGGACAAATAGCAACAGATAGAGGAGGTCATCAAATCAAACTCTTACATGGTCCAGCAGGAAGCGACTGGGGAAGTTGAGGCATCAGCTGGAGTTCAGGACAGAGCTTTCTGTCCATGGCTGGACTCCCAGCCTCTCCTGCCCACCACAGGGCTTGTGCATCATGGGATAAACACCAGTAACCTCTGTTGGGAATGGCTACTGTCTTAGTTAGGGCTTCTATTGCTGTGAAGAGAAACCGTAGCAACTCTTATAAAGGAAAACTCTTATAAAGGGTGGCTTACAGCTCAGAGGTTCAGTACATTATCGTCATGGTGGGACATGGTGGCATTCAAGCAGACATGGTCTGGAGAAGGAACTGAGGATTCTTACATCTTGACCCACAGGCAACAGGAAGTGGTCTGCAATACTGGGTGTGGCTTGAGCATATATGAGATCTCAAAGCCTGCCTCCACAGACACACACTTCCTCCAACAAAGCCACACCTACTCCAACAAAACCACACCTCCCAGTAGTGCCATTATCTAGGAGCTTATGGGAGCCAATTACATTCAAACTACCACAGACCCCTTCCAGCTGCTCTCAAGGGCTCAGAGTCTTTACTTTTGGGTCATTTTGCTGTTCGTGTCTCTACAGGTCACAGAGTTGGTTGGGGGCAGCCCATCCCTAGACCTTGGAGGACACTCTAAGACAACATGGGTCTGAAATGGGGGAACTTTTCAATGAGCTTGAACAACACACAAGTTACTAATATAATGTACACTACAGACCCCTCACAGTGGTAGAGGCTGGTGCACAGTGTGTCACAGGAACACAGAGAGGAACACTCCCAGAGAAGGATCTCAGGTGACAGTGTCTCATGAGACACAGCCAATGCAGTTTGTGAAGGAGAAGTCATAGCCTTCCAAGAAGGAATGAAGAGCCAAGGTGGTGATACATGCCTGTAATATCAGCACTCAGGAGGCAGAGGCAAGAGGATTGATGTGAGTTTGAGGCTAGCCAGATCTACATAGTGAGTTCCAACCAGGGCTACATAATGTGACCCTGCCTCAAAAATAAAAATAAGTAAACAATACATTAAAAAGTGGTTGAGCTGGGCATAGCGACACATGCATTTTAATTGCAGCACTTGAGAGGAAGAGGTAAGTGAATCTCTGTGAGTTCAAAGCCAGCCTGGTCTTCAGAGAGAGAGAGAGAGAGAGAGAGAGAGAGAGAGAGAGAGAGAGACCTGTCTCAAAAAAAAGTGGTTAAATTAACAATTGTACACAAATACCACACTGAAAAAATATTGAGTCAGGTGGTGGTGGCACATGCCTTTGATCCCAGCACTTGGGAGGCAGAGGCAGGAAGATCTCCATGAGGTTGAGGCCAGCCTGGTCTACAAGGAGAGTTCTAGGACAGCCAGGGCTGTTTTATCTAGAAACCTAGTCTAGAAAAACAAAACAAAACAAAAAACTTGAGATGGGGTGGTGGTATATGCACCTTTAATTCTGGAATTTGTGAGGCAGAGGCAGGTGGAGCTATCAGTTTGAGGCCAGCCTGGTCTATGTAGTGAGGTCCAGCCTAGCCAGGGCAACATAGTGAGACCCTCTCTCAAAACAAACAAAAATTTATTTAAAAAACATTTATTTATTACTCTCTCTCTGTCTCTCTCTCTCTCTGTCTCTGTCTCTCTCTCTCTGCCTCTCTGTCTGTCTCTGTCTCTGTCTCCCCCCTTCCCCCCCCATGTGTGTGTGTGTGTGTGTGTGTGTGTGTGTGTGTGTGTGTGTGTGTATGCTTAAGTCAGAGAACAACTTGTGGGAGTCAGGTCTCTTCTATCATATGGGTCCTGGGATTTGAACTCAGATTGTGAAGTTTGACTGAAGCACCCTTACCCTGAGTCACCTCACTAACCCTGAAATGCTGGCTTTTTGAAGGAGAAAAATAAAGAAGAAAACATACTGCAAAGCTTACCAGCAGGACTACTGGAATCACAGAAAAGGGCAGAAGGGCAGGATGCTGCCTGGACCCCTTGCTCATTGTTGGGCAAAATACCTGATAAAGGCAACTTAAGGAAGGAGGGGAGGGAGGGAGGGAGGGAGGGAGGGAGGGAGGGAGGGAGGGAGGAAGAAAGGAAAGTATTCCGAGGTACAGCCCACCAGGTCAGGGAAGCTGTGGCAGCTGCCCCATTGTGTCTGAAGGGAGGAATGTCCAGCTGGCATGAATGCTGGCACTGAGCTCAGCTCACTTTCTTCTTTTAATAAAATCCAGGAGCTGGGCATAATGGCACATACTTTAACCGCAATGCTTGGGAGACAAAGGTAGGCAGATCTCTGTGAGTTCAAGGCCAGCCCGGTCATCAAAGCAAGTTCCAGGACAGCCATGACTACATAAAGAAGCCCTGCCCCGAAAAACTGAAAATTAAATCCAGGCCCCTGCCTATGGGATGGTGCTGCCCACATTCCCATTTCAATTAACCTAATCTAGACACGCCATCACGGACATGGCCAGAGGGCTGTTTCCATGGTGGTTCTAGATTTTGTCAAGTTTACAATCAAGATTAATTATCATAAGTCTACTCCTTATCAACTTGATACTCAAATGTATCACTTTAAACCATACCTCCACTCCACTGTCCCCATAGGTTCACGAGCATCTCATAATGCAAAACGCAATAGTCCAACTTCAAATACCCCACCTCTTTAACAGGTGATCTTTAACAGTTCCAACATGTCAAAGTTTAAGTACCAAGTCTCTTCTGAGACTGAGGCCATGTCTTTATTCTGAGCCCTATGATGTCCAAAACCAAGTTACATACTTCTAGCACACAATGACACAAGGTAAGCATTCCCACCCTGAAAAGGAAGGATTGAGGAACAAAAGGAAGATTCTATAAAAGCAATACTGAAGCACATTGGACAAACAAAAAAAATCCTGCCACTTCATGTCCAGAAAATGGAACTCATATTGGAACCATCCGGGCTCAAAAGACTTGAATACACCCTCCCTCCGTCCTCCATCATACACAGCCTCTCTCTTAGGCAGTTCAGCTCCATACCTGCAGCTTTCTTTAGCAGATATCCCAAGGTCCCAACATTCTGGGATCTCCATCAAAACAGGCTTCACCTTCATGGCTTCATGCAGCAGCCTCTTGGGACCTTGTTGCAGGGGCCCAACCTTGCCACACATTGCCTTGCATAGTGACTCTCTGGAACTATGGTGCAAGACTCTATGACCTCTTCAATCTAATATCTTCCATTCCTACTAGACAGTGTCATGTGGATGCTGCTGCTAAGTTCCTCTGCTGTCTTAGGATGGAGCCTGGCCCCTGCTGGCCTTTGTGTGGCAATCCTTGGGAAACGTGTCTCTAGGGGTTTTAGTCAGGAGCCCACCACTGGCATTTGCATTGTCACAGGTTGGAGTCTTGCCCTCAGGACACCTTTCCCACTATCCTACTGCAGCATGCAATGTTGCAGAATATTTGTTTAACTGTAAAGATGTGCTGCTGTTTTTACATTGCCTGCCTAAGGCATCTAATTGGTGTAATATAAAGTTGACCAGACAATAGTGAGGGAGGAGGTATAGGTGGGCAGGAAGAGTAAGTAGGAGGAGGAATTTAGGCTTGGGGAAGAAAGAAAAAGAGGCTCCAGGGAGACGCCAGGTACAGCCAGCCAGACACTGAGGAAGCAGGAAAGTAGGACATACAGAATGAAAGAAAGGTAAAAAGCCCCAAGGCAGAGTGTAGATGAATAGAAACTGGTTAAATTAAACGAAACAGGTTAAATTAAGTGGGACAAGCCTAAGCTAAAGCCAAGCACTCATAACTAATAATAAGTCTCTGTGTCTTTATTTGGGAGCTGGTTGGCAGCTCAAAGGAAGTTCCAACTAGAGTGTAACATTTCTCTTCAGTGGTGGTAATCTCTTTAACTATCACTGTTGCTTTCCAAACTGCCTTGTCTATAACCTGAACTGTGGCCACAATCTTTTCCTCACCAATCTGTGTATTTTCCCATCTTCCTGCTTTACTTGTTGCCCTTTCCCTGTAGACCTGGATGAGAGCAGTGAGCAGTAAGCATACCACAGCCTGAATGCTAGCCTGTCTAGAGATTTCTTCCACTAAACTAATTAGTGCATTACTTTTTAATTAAACTTGACACATTTTCAGGACATGGGAAGAATGCAGCTGGAGTATCAGACCAATGACCCCCTCATCCAGTTCCTGACAGAGTCCTTGTTTCCTCGCAAACCTCAAAGCTGAACCACCAGTGTTTGCATTTCCCTTGGCACTCTGGTCTCCCGAGGTCCCGTCAGCCTGGCTGATTAAGTCCTGCTGTAGCATTCTCGGGCTTTTTGTAGCTCAAAGTTCCAATTTCTCCCTCACATCTCTTGCAATGCAGTTCCGAAAGGCCACAAACCGTATGCCAGGTTTATCACAGCAGTGACCCCACTCCTGGAACCCATTTCCTGATGACTTTTTTTGCTGTGACACAGTGCTCAACAAAAGCAGCTTAAGGAAGGGAAGGTTTATTCTGGCTCACAGCGTGAGGGTGCAGTGTATCATGGTAGAGATGGCGTGGCAACAGGAGGGTGAGGTGACCGGTCACATGGTAGCCACACATGGAGGCAGAAGCAAATGAATGCTGCTGTTCAGGTTTGCTTGCTTTCTGTTTATTTTATTTTATTTTATTATTTTTTTTATTAAGTGAAGGACTCCATCTCATGGAATGGTGCCACCCACAAAAAAAAAAAGAAAGAAAGAAAGGAAGAAATCAGAAGTGAGGTGGGAACATTGGGAAGGAAAACTGTTTATAGCTGGCTGGATGACTTTTCTTGGAAAATGGAATAAAAGCAAGCAAATGTGATTTCAGATGACAATATCAGATTTTGGTCATGTAGGCAGACCCAACTCAATATAGACAAACCATATGCACAACATCCTAGTCTCCCTTCAGTGATTATAAGGAAATACTCAAGGCTGGGGACTTTATGAAGAAAAGAGGTTTGTTTAGTGAACAACTCCTGAAGTCCCAGAGCACAGTACTGCATCTGCTTGGCTCTTGTGAGATTGTCATAAAGGATACACTGCCATGGTTGGAGTGTATGGGGTAGGGGTGGGGTGGGCGGGTGGGGGTGGGGGTGGGAATGGTGGGTGTGTGGGGGGAGATCCCACAGTAAGTGGAAACTGACCAGAGGGGAGGAGCCAGCCTCATTTTTTGACAACAGCTTCTCTTGGGAACAAACTGGGCTCCTTTGGGAAATCGTTAATCTCATTGGAGTGGGGGGGGGTCCCAATGACCTAATACTTTCCCACTGGGCCCCTCCTCTTAAAGGTCCCACAATATGCCAACCTTTTCACACTGGGGACCAAGTACATGAACCCTTAGGGGGCACACAAACTGTAGCTAGAGGAGACAATATCGAAGATCCTATTTATTACATTTTTATTTAGTGTGTGTGTGTGTGTGTGTGTGTGTGTGTGTGTGTGTGTGTGTGTGTAGATCAGAGAACAACTTGCTGGAGTTGATTCTCTCCTTCCATCTCATAGGTCCTAGGGATTGAACTCAGGTCTTCCGGCTTGGCGGCAGGTGCCTTTACCGGCTGAAGCCTCTTTCTGGCCCAGCGATCTTGTTTGTAAGAGTCGCAAAGAACAAGAGAAGAAAACCAGGTGGTAGAAAGCAGGGAGCCGTTGGAGCTAATGGCAGCCGCTGTGGGCATGGAGTCAGGGTGTGCAGGGTTTCCTCTGGCCTGTTTTAGGGGCCATCATCAAGGCTTGTGTGGATGTTACTGACCTCAGCACTGGTAGGAAGTCACTGCCTGGAATCTCAGCCCTGTTTGGGCCCCAGGCTGCAGGCCTCTTCCCTGCCTGGCCTCCAGTGCTGGTCCTGGGGATGAGTCACAGGTTCTAAAAATAAAGCCGCGTGAGCTTCGAAACTGTGTGCTTCCTTTTTAAGCCAGCCGCACGCCTGCCCAGGGATCCCCAGCAGCTGGGTGCTGGTGTCAGGGAGGGCTTGGGGGGCCTCCTGCTGCCAGCAGCTGTGGGGGGCTCTTTCTCCATTGGCAAAAACCAGCATGTGCTGGCCCCGTGCAGCCTCAGCCCACTGCACCGGGAGGCTGGCATGGTCCGTGCCCACAGTGGCTCCGTACCGAATGTGGAGGAAAATCAATGTGGGTGAATGGCTACCATATGGATGGAGTCTTAGGCTGTACAAAGGCAGCAGGCAGGGTGCCAGGGAAGCTTACCCATCGAGGGAAAGAGAGGACTAGGGGTTCTGAGAGGCAGATGGGCAAGGACTGGTGCTCCTGGTCAAATACGCAGGGTAAGCCAGGCCCTGGAGCCTGAAAACTGGTGGACTAGTTCAGGATATGTGCCACAAGCAGGGCGTCTCAGATCTCCCCTGGGAATGCTGGTCGTCTGGGCAGAGTCCCGGCCACCCTGTCCCCTGGCTTTGACTCCAAAGTTGAGGCTCAGAAACCCAGCCAACCAGTTTTCCAGTGGATTCATCTGCTCCCCAGGGCTTGGGCATGCTGATCCTAATGGTGCATACATGGAGGAGGCAGGGGAGATGCACAATGCCAAGGCAGGTTGCATCCGAATTGTGAGGGCTTTGGTGTTTGCCTAGGAGTCTGAACTTTAGTGCACCGGCAGGAGGGAGCTATCAAGGGCTTAGGAGTTGGGAAGCAAGGGATAAATGCTTTTAGGTCTGCACTGAGAATGACCACCAGGAGCCATGAGGGGGTTGGGCAGATGTTGGGAGCCTGGATGACTGCAGTGATGTGAGAGAAAGGGTCAGGGATCTGAGGGAGTTACAGGGAGAGGATTTGGGGAGATGTCCTTTAGATCCAGGATAGAATCCTCAATAATTACAGGGTTCTATGTGAGAGGACAGAGGGAAGGAGGAGAGGAGGAAAATGGAGGGTGGAGGCAGAGGAAGGAGAGGAAGAGGTCAAGGAGAAAAGAGGAAGAGGAGAAAGAAGAGGAGGAAGAATGGGGAGGAATTGTTGAGGAGGAGGAGGAAGGGAGGAAGGTGGAAGAAGTGGGGGAAGGAAGGAGTGAGAGGGGTGAAGGAGGATGGAGGTGGAAGCGGAAGAACTAGAGGAAGGAAGGAGATGAAGAGCTAGATGTGCAGCTGGATCTGTGTGCAGTTGGCGGGCTCCATGGAGGAGGCTGCAGCCTGCAGGGTGGGCTCCGTGGAGGAGGCTGCAGCCTGCAGGGTGGGCTCCACGGAGGAAGGAGGCTGCAGCCTGCAGGGTGGGCTCCACGGAGGAAGGAGGCTGCAGCCTGCAGGGTGGGCTCCGTGGAGGAGGCTGCAGCCTGCAGGGTGGGCTCTGTGGAGGAGGCTGCAGCCTGCAGGGTGGACTCACAGGCTGTACTTTCCATCTAAAGCCATTTGCTGGGGAAGTGGCTTCTGTGGAGCTTTGGATTCTGTTCCGACTTCCAGCTGATGGGGTGTATGCATGCAAGCGCGCGCATACACACACACACACACACACACACACACACACACACACACACACGGTGTGGGGGAGGACTCTCTACTCATAATCTCCAAGTATGAATGTGAATCACATCCCAGAACCCTCAAAGAGACACCCATAATGTGACCGGGTCCCTTAGCATCCTGTGGCTCTGGCAAGTTGACACATGAAACTTAGCAGCATGGGGGCAGCCTGTTCTAATATTTACAGCACACGTGGGCATGGATCAGCTGGAAGGGGCCCCTAGATGCACTTCTTGGGGTGTGCCAGGTTCTGACGGAAGATGGGTGGACCCATGCCTTGTCATCTCCAAGGCCTTGGTGAATCTCAGAGGAACTGAGATCCTCCAGGGACATGGTTTATGCAGAGCTTGCTTTGTATGTTTTATTTATTTTGAGATAGGGTCTCACTATGTAGCCCTGGCTAGACTTGCATTTTCCTGGAAAATTGTCTTCGGAAATGTGTTTTAGGGAAGCAGCAATGAGAAGTTTGCTTGCATCAACTATGAGCTCTGCATTCTGGATCCAAGGATTTTGCTTGTGTAGACAAGGCTGGGCTCGAACTCACAAAGATTAATCAGCTTCTGCCTCCCAAGTGGTGGAATTAAAGGCATGCATCACTAGGCCTGGTCTTATTTTTGTTTTATTTTTAATGTGTGCCTGCCTGTGTGTGTGAGTATATCTACGTGAGTGCTGGTGCCTATGGAGACCAGAAGAGGGCACGGGATGCCCTGGAACTAGAGTTACAGGCAGTTGTGAGCTGCCCGATGTTGGTGCTGGGAACTGAACTCATGTCCTCTATGGGAGCAGCAAGCCTTCTTACCCCCTGAGCCATCCCCGAGCCCTGAGTTGCCTGTTTATCAAGCTGTCTAGTTCTGTATTTTAGTTAGTAGATTACCTACAGTGATGTACACCAGGCCAGGCATGTGTACCTTTTAGGCCGTCTTACCTGCTTGAGCTTAATGGCCGGCAGGCAGCAAGAGTCCTACCATCGCTTGCCCAGCAGCAGGGCTCTTTCTGGGGAATCCTCTTGTCTGGCTCTTCTTTCCTTGCTTCGTCAGTGTTCAAGGGGCCTGAAGCTGCCTGCTTTGTCAGTTGCCCCTGCCAGCCCTCCAGATAGGGCTGGCTGGGTAGGGGAAAATCTCAGGACATAAGGGCTTCCCACCCTTGGCCCAGGGGGCTGAATTTCCACCCATAGGCATGGCTGTAACTCACCCCTCAGAGACCAGCCATCTTAGTTCGGTTTCTTTTCTCTTTCCTTTCTGTTTTTTGAGACAGGGTCTCTCTGTGTAGTGCTGGCTGTCCTGGAACTCACTTTGTAGAGTTCAGATGCCCTTAGAGGCTAGGGTCTCCTGTAGTCAAGCTGACCTCACACTCCCTATATAGCCAAAGATGACTTCTCTTTCCTCTACCTCCGGATGTTGGGATTATAGACACGCCACCATACCTGGTGTATGCCAGGCTGAGGATGGGACCCAGGGCTAGACTTTTCTTTTTCTCTAAAAAGCCTCTGAGCCCCCCACAGTTGTTTTTCTGTTTGTTGTTTTGGTCTTTATCCTCTGGGTTAGAAGCTGTTTTTCAATGACAGGCCTTGGCTGTCAGGCCCATTTTTTCTAGAACTGTAGAGTGCTCAGGATGGTCCTGGGGTGCCCCTGTGCCCACACCTCACCTGATGTTTTCTTAATCTTCTCTCATGGGTTGGATCAGCGCTCAGAAGAGGTCCCTCAGTAGCTGTAGAGGGGAGGTCTGGCTGATGCTTGCCACATTGTTGGCAAGGTCCCTGGCCCTCAGTCATCATTCTCCAGTACAGCACCCTCTGTGATGCCTTTTCTAAATACCCTCCCCACCTCCAGCTGCCACACTGTGTGCCTGTGTCCAGGTTTGTGCTCTTCTCTCAGCCCCCTTCTCACCCTGCCTGCTGTGAGTGGCCATCTTCGCAGTCCCCTGACCATCACCTGGGCTGAGATCAGGAAGGAGGGCCATGAGTTAGTGCCACCCCTTCCGCCCTTCCTCCTGTCTGCTTGTCTGTCCGTCCACCCACAAGCCCGTTTTGCCTTTCCCCAGTTCTTGCTAGCAGCTTGCCTCACCACCTTCAGGGAGGCAATCTATTAGCCAAGTCACGACGAAGCCTTTCTTTCCAGGGTGATCTGGGAAATGATGCTCTCCCTACCCAGCAGCAGGTGCAGAGTGACCGAGGCCTCAGCTGTGTGCTTGTCCCCATGGCTACCACCGTGAGACAGGGACATTGAGACTCAGGTGAGAAAGCAGCATCACCCACCAGCTGGAGCCGTGACAAGCCCGGCCTGACCCTCCTCCAGGCCCAGCCACTGCTCTGGCCCTGTGGGCTCTCTTCAGCCTCTTCCCGTACCTTCCATCCACAATGGTCTCCATCCACCCTCCCACGGTGCCTGTCCATTACTGTCCAGTAGTCAACACTGATCACAAGGTCTTCTTCCGAGAAGCTAGGAGTGTGTCACTTCCTTTAGGGTAGGTGACCCTCTACAGGCTCCACAGCCCTGAGCAGGGTCACATTCTGTCATGGCCTTGCCTGCTTGCTCTCTGAACTGTGAGCTACCTGTGAACCAAGGGGAGTTCTTACTAGTAGTTAGAATCCACAAGGTGCCCAGATACCTAAAAGAGGAGGGAGAGGGAGATGGATGGAGAAGAAGGAAGAAGAGAAATGGGGCCGGGGAGGTGGCTCAGTGTTTGCTACCAGAGCACGAAGGCTTGAGTTTGGACCGCCATCACTCAAGCAAAGAGCCGTCCCAGTGCTGGGGAGGGGAGACAGGCAGATCCCTGGGACTCAACGGCCAAGCAGCCTAGGCCAATCCGGGGGCTCCAAGCTCAGTAAGATCCTCAACAAGTCAGGCAGAGGGCTGGCAGGAGGGCCCAGCAGGTAAAAGCACTCGCCAAACAAGCCTGGTAGCCGGAGTTCTGTCCCCAGAGCCCACAGGAGGAGGAGAGAAGTGACTCCCGAAGCTTGTCTTCAGACCTCCACATGCATCGTGCGGCGCTCCACCCCCATCTCTCACATACCAACAATAAAGAAAACACAGGTCTTAGAAAAGGTGGTAGAGGACTGAAGAAGACACATGATGACCTCCAGCCTCCACGGGCACACGTGCACAGAGGCGCAGGCGTGCTCTCCCCACATGTGTAGACACACACGGGAAGAGAAAGAAGTCAAAAAGGAGGGAAGAGGAAAGGAAGGAGGGGTGGAGGACAGCAGAGCAGGGGGAGGGGCTGCAGTCCTCCTGCCACCTGTGCACCCAGACACCCGAGCCCGTGGGAGCGATGCCTGGCATGCCGTGTGCAAACAGAGCTGTCCTCTTTGGCTGTGGCCCCTTATTCCAGCTCCAGCCTTTGCCTCCAGTGGAAACCCAAGACCAGCGGGGCCAAGGGGTGGCAGATGTCTGTGAAAGGGATGTCTGCCTTGGCAGATAAGAGCTTGCAGACAATGGGCTGGCCTCTGTGGGAATTCTCTCCTACCAGGCAGGGCAGGACGTGGCCTGACCCTCTCTCTGGCCCTCTGCAGCGGCTGGGTGCCATCTCAATGGGGTGCCATCTCTATGGGCTGGGAACCACCAGCGGCAGCCCCTTCCCTGCTGACCCAAGCACAGGGCTGTGAATTCCTAATGCCATCCTCAGGTGGCTGTGTGCTAGTCTGAGACAGAGACATTGAGACACAGGTTGGACAAGGCAGCATTACTCATGCCTTCCTGTCTCCCGGTGACAGCAGCTCCGAGCATGTGTTCACAGGGAGAGAAGGTGGGCACTGCAAAGTGTGTGCCCCTGAGGCACCCCGGAGCACCCACGTTGCACCCATTTGCACTTCAGTCCTTATAAACTGACTCTGTTATGAGCCATCTGCTCGGCCGTGCCGTACCAAGTTCCCGGTGGAGTGGCCAGGGCAGGGGTGTTGAGTCCTCATTACCTGGCGAGGACATTGGGGTCTCTTGCCAGGCTCCAGGAGGCCTGGTGTCAGGGACCTGGATTCCTCCCTTCATGTTTCGACCCTCAGAACAGGAAGGGACCCATCAGTCTCTGGTCTGCTGTTTTCTCCAGGTCCCCTGGCGATGTTCTGCAAGTTTCCTCCAGGTTTTGGCCCCAGATGGGTGGGAGAGGAAGTCCCCTGCCACCAGGAAAGTGCTTCACTGTTCTGTCTGGATAGTGCTGCCCATACTAGGGACAGACCTTCTCCCCACAACCCACCAGCTCACCTGCCAGTCTCCCCTGGAGTCACCCTCAGAGACACACCAGAAGCCACATGAGTCACCAGCTCCTTGGTGCACTTCTGTTCAGTCAAGCTAACCCTAGCTGGACTGAGGAGGGGAGGCCTGGTTCAGGGGCTGAAATGCTGCCAACGTCTCCATCATGTTCAAGTTTGGACCTCAGCTGAGACTGTGACAGGGTCAGAACAGAGGTCCGTTCAAGTCCCTGCTCTAGAATTTCCTTGTGCTTAGGGGAGACCATAGTCTCCCTGAAACCTGTGATGATCGATCAGATTTTTATCCCCTCGTGAAACATACAGATGTGTGACAGTTGTGTGTCCTCTGAAGATGCTCTCTGACTCTCTGAAGCCCACCAGTGAGAGATGAGAACCTCCCATTTTGGGGTGGATCAGAGGACAGACATGTGGTTATCTTGAAGGAACTCCATGCCCATAGCGCAGGCTGGGGATTCTGAACCGAGTCCCTAAAACAAGATCCCACAAGCCCTACACAGGTGCATGAACAGATAGGGTACATGAATAAATTGTGGAGGAGAGAGCTCTTCTGTGCACTGGGATGGCAGTGAATGGATGTTGAATGACTGAGTTAGAAAACCACACTTGTAGCCAGCAGAGTGATTCAGGCAAGAATCACAGTCATCAATGGTGAACTCCCCTGGGAAAGTGAAAGAAGTTTTTTTTTTTGTATTCACTTACTGTGTGTCTGTGGTGTCTGAATGTGTATACGTGTGTGTTGAGGGTGGGCATGTAAAGGTCAGAAGTTGATGTAGGGTGCCTTTATTTATCACTCCCCACCTTGTTTTGTGAGACAGGGTCTCTCACTGAACCTAGAACTCATGTTTTGGCTATGCTGGCTAGTCAGTGAGTCTCCTGGGATCCATCTGTCTCTGTCCCCCAGCACTGGGGTTGCAGATACATACTGTCATGGCTGGCTTTTAGGAGGGTGCTGGGGATCTGAACTCACATCCTCAGTCTTGTGTAGCAAGCACTTTACCCACACAACAAATTCTCCAGCTCCCAGGAGTAAAGTCTTTAAATGGTCCCACAACATCTTCCCACCATTGACTTAGCAAATCCCAAGGGAAGGAAGGTGACTCCGAGAGGGACCCTCCCCAGCCTAGTGACATCACAGAGGGACCCTCCCCAGCCTAGTGACATCATAGAGGGACCCTCCCCAGCCTAGTGACATCATAGAGGGACCCTCCCCAGCCTAGTGACATCATAGAGGGACCCTCCCCAGCCTAGTGACATCATAGAGGGACCCTCCCCAGCCTAGTGACATCATAGAGGGACCCTCCCCAGCCTAGTGACATCATATAGGGACCCTCCTCAGCCTAGTGACATCACAGAGGGACCATCTCCAGCATAGTGACATCATAGAAGAACCCCTCCCCAGACTAGTGACTCCACAGAGTATACCTCTCCAGCCTAGTGACATCATAGAGGGACCTCTCCCCAGCCTAGTGACATCATAGAGGGACCTCTCCCCAGCCTAGTGACATCATAGAGGGACCCTCCCCAGCCTAGTGACTCCACAGAGGTAAATCCTTCCCAGTTTACTGTTCAAAGTTAGGGTCACTGGAACTGGAACCAGCCAATGTCACATGCTCCTGACAGGATATAGCTGAGAGTGGGGAGTGTCAGTCTGTCCTGTGTGATGTCCTTGTCAAAGGCATTTTGTGTGAGTGGACACAAATTGAGGAACAACTTGCCAAATGCTTCACGTTCCTCTTCAAAATGTTGACCTCATTAGAACAAAGACCGAAGAGTTGTTAAACTAATAGGAGCCGGGCGTGGTGGCTCAAGCCTTTAATCCCAGCACCCAGGAGACAGAGGCAGATCTCTGTGAGTTCGAGGCCAGCCTGGTTCACAGATCAAGTTCTAGAACATCTAGGGCTACACAGAGAAACCCTGTCTCGAAAAAACCAAAACCAAAAACAAACAAGCAAACAAACAACAACAAAAAACACAAACCAAAAAACTGACCCAAATCCCCCAAACCAATACCAAACAAACAAACAAACAAAAAAGGAACTAACAGGACAGGTAGGCAAATGCAATGCATTGGTTGATTTTATTTTGAAATAAATGTTGTGAAGAACAGGTCAGTATTGGGACTTGCAGAGTAATCTGAGCAGCAACTATCTATTGGATTAGACTGTTAAGAGCAAACTTTCTAGTCTAGTAAATATCCTTGCTCCTAGGAAGATATGTTCTGTATTTGATTACTATGGACTGAATTATGTCACCCTCTAAATCACCCATGGAAGCTTGTCTTCCAAATTCATACATTAGTGGACGTACTCGAGGTATCTGCAGGGGCAGTCTTTGGAAAATAATTAGGCTGTGTTATCCAGCTGTGTCTGCTTTTGTGGACAGGTAGTACCGGGTTCCGTGAAGCCATCTTCCAAGTCTGCCCCATAGCCTTCTCCACATCCAGGGGTCTCTCCCTGTCATTCTGCTGTCCCCATACCTGCACACAGGAGCTGGCTTTGAGTGCCATGTGCAGTGGTGTGCGGTTCACAGGGCTCTGACAAAGGTCACCGCAGGTGAGCTGTCCACCTTTGCTCCCCGCACTGGGACAGAACCGGTTACCCAGCATGCACAGATACATTTTGGGTGCTTCCCATTTCTTCGCAAGACTGAATAATGGCGTACTCCAAAGATGTAGCTGCCTGCAGAGTTCCTGGCTCAGCCTTCTTCCGTCTGATTGTGACGTGCCCAGCTTTGCAGCCTGCCAGCTATGAACTCAACAGATCATGAGTGGGCTTCTCACCCACTGCAGGTAGGTTTCCTTCACGTCTTAGCAAGCTGATCCCTGTTGTGTGCAGCATGCGGACGGGGGAGCTGGGCCCATGGCTGTCTTAAGTGGACACCTCACTCTGTAGCCCGACAGCTGGGATGGTATTGCGTTATCAGCAGGCGCATCATATATTACTGGCGAGACCTGGCCACATGATGTCATTCATTGTGTGCTCTAACCTCTCAATCTGTGTTAGCTCACTGACTGATCTCAAATCTCTGCATTTTTGCAGGCACCGGCTGGCGAGCTCGTATGTCTAAATGTCTCCCCTTTCATCTTCCGCTCCAACATATCCAGGGGCTCGGCAAATTGCCTTTGTTCATGGATAAGCCAGGCCATCCCTCCCTTTTAACAGCAAACAGTCTTGGCTCAGAAATGAAATATTTTCAGGCATGCATTTCAGGGTTTTTCCATTTTTCTGCCTAATTCAATGAGCAGACTCCTTATCTATGGCAGCTCCCGGCAGAGCGGCCGCGTGCCCCCAGACTGTGATGGCGCTAAATGTAGTTTGAGTCTTTAATGTTTTCTGATGGTTTCCAGAGTGGCTCTTTGTTTTCCAGGGCATGCTCTGGTGACCCTGGCTCTGCCCAAGGACTGACCTGCTCCCCTAGGACAAGATGGGAGAGAGGGTCAAAGCTGTGGTCCCACCGTCCAAAACTTAAAAGCAGAAGTCTTGCCACCATCAGAGTGGCTTGAACCCTTCCCTCTGGGTGAGAACATGAATGACTCTGATTTCCAAGACTTTTTTTTCCCACACTTCCTACTGTGTGCTGGGTTCTTAGTGAAAGTGATATTGCTGTCACCTCTGTTTTGAGGAGGTTCGCTGGGGTTCCTCACCATCCAGCATGGAGCTCCTGCTCCAGTTTGGATTCTCAGAAGAACTGGAGCACTTGAGGGCAAGGATCAAGTTGACTGAGACTGATTTTTTGGCATTGTTTTTGGCACTTCTGGAGATAACCACAGGCTGACCCCATGGAGAGGGAGGACTAGCTTGGTAAGGAAGTGCCAGGCACAGAAGAAGGCTCCTGGGTGGGCAACACTGGCCACTTGGTGAGGAGGTCACTGGCTAAGTCTTGTCCAGTGTCATGCCATCTCTATCCTTTTGTTTCTGCTTCAATTTCGTGTGTGTGTAAATGCGTTTATATCTGTGTGTTTGTATGCGTGTATGTGTGCATTTCTGTGTATGCAGATGCATGTATACATGCATTTTGTGGGGATATGTGTGCATATGCATGTATGTATGCATTTGTGTGTGTATGTATATATGTATTATGCATTTGTGTGGGGTGCAGGTATGTACCTGCATGGTGCAGTGTTGAGGTGCAGTGTTGAGGTCAGGGCACAGTCCTGTTCCTTCTGTGTGTCCCACTTTTTGTTTGAGGCAGGGTCTTTCATTGGCCTGGAACTTCATCACACAGGCCAGGCTAGCTGGCCCAGCTTCTGGGGATTTACCTGTCTCTGTCCCTCATCTCACCAGCACTAGGATTACAGGACAGAACTGCCACACCCTGCTCTCTGTATGGGTGCTGGGGATCCGAACCCAGGTCTCCACACTGCTTGACTGAACTGTTTCCCCAACATTTGCTTCAGTTTCTTGCTTGAGGAAGATGCCTGAAGCTTCTAAACTGTCCTGGAGCGAAGGGACCTTGGCTCTTGACTTGAATTATAGTGTCTGGGGTTTGACTGAAGGTCTATTGATGGTTTATCTTTCCCATCATTTAGTGGTAGTGGGGTCCCCCTGGGAAAAGCTGGAGGATGGGTACAGCACAGTTCTGGGCCCTCAACTCCCCTGCACTAACTGGCCTCATGTCCTCTTCACAGGCTTGGGCTTCGGCTTCTGAGTGTTTCAAAGTGGAATGTGAGTGTGGTGGGGAAAGACACTGGTTTTTCCTCCGTTCAGGGAGAGGAGACACTGGGCAGGGTCCACAAGGAAGTGAATCTGAGGGAATGTGTTTGTAGGTCTGGTCAGTTTGGTGGAAAGCTGGGGAGTACCCTTGTGCTCACAGAAACAACACCTCCCACACAGTGGTCCCCTGAAAGGTGTTGCTGTCATCTGATCACTTCTCATGGCCCCACTGTTGGGCTGTGCAGGGAGGCAGGGATGGAAAGAGCCAGAGTTAGTCTGCGGAAACCTGCCTAGGTGTCTCCTGACTGACTAGGTGACTGAGCGATTCTGTTCTTGAGGTCTGGCAGGAATGGGAATTCTCCCTTCCTGAAATATAGACACCCCCAACTTCCAATGAGATCCCTTCCTGAAATATAGACACCCCCAACTTCCAATGAGATCCCTTCCTGAAATATAGACACCCCCAACTTCCAATGAGATCCCTTCCTGAAATATAGACATCCCCAACTTCCAATGAGATCCCTTCCTGAAATATAGACATCCCCAACTTCCAATGAGATCCCTTCCTGAAAGCCCACAGCATGTTTAGAAGCATCATAAGTGGAAAGTGGGTCAAATTTTCTCACCCTCACCCCACCCTGTGACACTGGAGTCCGGGGTCATGCACATCTACCACTGGTCCAAGGAAAGAGCAAATTCAAGTTGTGAAACTCACTTATTGTGTTGTTTCTGGATAGGGCATCATGAAGCTCTCGCTGGCCTCACGCTAGATATGTAGCCAAAGATGTCCCTAAACTTCTGATCCTCCTGCCTCCACCTCCCCGGCGCCAGAATGGTAGATGTGCACCACCATGCCGGGTTTATGCTGTGCTGAGGATAGTAGTCAGAGAGCCTTATGCATGAATGAGCCCTTTACCAACTGAGCCACATCCCCAGGCCCTGAAACAGTTTATATCGAATGAATGTTGCTGTGTACTATGGGAAAAGGGAAAAAAATGTCAAAATTTCCTAAGTCGGGTCTGTTTGAACTTCCTTTTCTTTTCTTTTTTAAACGGGAAGCTAGTGGGACTGGGAGGATGGCTTAGCGGGTCATGTAATCGCTATACAACTGTAAGGACCTGAGTTCAGGACCCCACAAACCCATGTAAATGCCACAAAGGCTGGAGGCAGTCTCAGAAGATGGAGATAGGATCCCCAGAGCACAATTAGCCACATAGGTGAGCTCTGGGTTTGATTGAGAGACCCTGCCTCAATGCCTAAGGTGGAAGATGATTCTCAGTGTAAGCTTCAGGCCTCCACATGCACACATGCACACATCCACATCCACACTCATGCAAAAACATGCACACATGTGTGCATATTACACACAGACATGAAAAGTGACTCAGTTCAGCTAAGTCAACTAGCTTGAGTTTCACAGCCAGTGAATGCCTGTGTTGGAATGTGAACTCAGGGTGTGGCTCCAGTTTGGAACTCTCTTGCTGGTCACAGTTACTTATCCCTTCCTTGGTGCCCAGTTTGGGCCACATTTTAGTCTTACAGTGGTGCTGGTTCATCCAGTTCCACAAATGAATAGATTAAGGCTCAGAGTGGCCAAGGGATTCACTTGTGGAAGCACAGCTTAAAGGCACTGGGCTTGAACTCAGACATCCAGGCCTTCTTTTCCTTATTTATTTATTTATTTTAATAAATTTATTTAGAGACAGAGTTTCTCTCTGTAGCCCAGGCTGTCCTCGAACTCACAGAGATCCTTCTACCTCTGCCTCCCAAGTGCTGGGATTAAAGGCGTGCACCACCATGCCCCACCTGGACCTCTTTCTAGATTGACCGTGTCATCCTCAGTGAGGCCATTCCAACCTGCCTTTCTGTGTAGAATATTCTAGGATACCGCATCCCTAGAAAACATCTGCCATGAAGGGCTAATCAGATCCTCTGCCTCCAGCATTTCCCTCAAACCTGTTTGTAAAATGAATTACCATGTTATGGGGGCAGGGCTGAGACTATCTTATCTAGACCGGGCAAATCCATTAGGGTTTGCAGCCCCTCTGCCCTCCTCGGAAGGGTGACATCACCCTGTCCTTGGTGACAGTGTGATAAGGAGCTGGGTACACTTTAGAAGAGGCCGTGTCTCTGGCAGCAGCACCCAGGAATTAGTGGCTTATCTCACTGTTTATCAGCGCCCTTTGGGGGATGAGGCAATCCAACAAGAATCACTTTGTCCTGGAGCCTGTGCTGCTCTTGTTTCCCATCTGCCCACCAGGGACACACAGGGGCCAGGGTGCTACAGGGAGACAGCGAAGAGGCCCCAGCTGCCAGACTTCGATGGCCATGTCCCTCAGTGGCCTGATCCTTGTGGCTGCCGCCAGCTCAGCACAAAGCAAAGAGGCCCTTGCTCTGGAATACCTGAGCATGAGATATTGCACCTGAGGAGGAGGTGAAAACAGGCTCAGGGAAAGTTCTAGAATCCTACTAGGGCAGGTTCAAGCTGCGATGCAAGGGCCAGGTGGCAGCTCTAGAGACAGTGGCACTCCTATTGATCCTACTGGCTCTTTTTGGCACACGAAACTTATCGTTTTCATTGAGCGAATCTCCTGTGTCCCTTCCCCTGAGCCTCGGCAGACCCATGTCGCTCTGATGAACGAACACTTGGCAGAATGGCTGTGTATAACTTCCGAGCCAAAGTCAACTAAGGCAGTATGGCTTCCATCTAGCTTCTTCGGTCTAAATACCATCCACCATGTTGCGAGAGAACTCAACTCATACAAGGCCACATGTGGCCCTGGCCTATCATACATAGCCCAGCGAGTGGGCTCAGGGATGCCAGCCTCAGCTGTGGACATGGACCAGCCTTGGAGTGGTTCAACCCACCCCACACTTGATTCCCTTGTGTGAGATGTTGCAGGTGATGAAACAGACATGCTTGTCTATCTCCTTCTGTGAGGCAAATGGTCTAAAACCAACTCTTTTTTTTTGTCTCTAAAGATGATGTTCATCATTTTGTATTTAGAGCACACTAATTTGTTTATTTAAATTTAAATTTAAATTTAAATTTTATGTGTGTGGGTGTTTTGCCTGCATGTGTGTGCCTGGTGCCCTCAGAGGCCAGAAGAAGACATCAGATCTCCTGGAACTGGAGTTACAGACAGTGAGCTGCCATGTGAGTGCTGGGAATCTAACCTGGGTCTTTTGCAAGAGCAGTCAGTGCTCTTAATTGCTGAGTCCTCACTCTAACCCCTTGTGGGAGTTTGCGTGTAATTGGTCCCCATAAGCTCATAGGGAGTGGCACTATTAGGAGGTGTGGCTTTGTTGGAGTGGTATGGCCTTGTTGGAGGACATGTGTCACTGTGTGGGTGGGCTTTGAGATTTCTTATGCTCAGGATATGGCCCAGTGTCTTATTTGAGTTCCTGTTTCCTGTATCCTCCAGCACCATATCTGCCTGCATGCCATCATGCTCCCCTACCATAATAATAATGGACTGAACCTCTGAAACTGTAAGCGAGCCCCCCTCAATTAAGTGTTTTCCTTATAAGAGTTGCTGTGGTCATGGTGTCTCTTCACAGCAATAGAAATCCTAACTAAGATACCCTTCTTTTCCTTAAATAGTTCAGAATGATGGTAGGGACAGTAGTTGTCTCTTCTAGAATCAAGTAGATCCCAGCCTTGTCCCTGTGAGCATGGCACTATTTGAAACAAGGGCTTCTGCACATGTGCCCGAGCTGAGGTCATCCTGATGACAAGGGTCTCTGTGCATGTGCCCGAGCTGAGGTCATCCTGACGACAAGTGCCCATATGAGCCGAGGAAAGTGATGGCGTCCATCTAAAATGTCCCTGATAGAATAATGTGCTGAGTGCTTGGCCTCACCTGGTGACACTGTTTTGGTAACTGGTGGACACGTTGAAAGGTGGGAGCTGACTAGAGGAAGTGGTCACTGGGGCATGCTTCTGAATGTGATGGTTGGTCCTTGGTCCCTTCCTCACACTCTACTTCCTGTCCACCCTGGGATGAGATGAGACACCCCTCCTCAACATCAGGCCAAGAAAGCATGGGTGAGACCTTTTGAGACAAGAGTCAAAAGAACCCTTCCAGCCAGGGAGATGATTCAGTCAGTAAAGCCCTTGTTGTGTGAGCATGAGGAAGGACCTGAATTCCATCCCAGCAGCTGTGTACAACCATCCAGACGGATGGTGCAGGTGTGTAACCCCAGCATTGGGGAGGTGGAGACTGGTGGGTCTTGAGGGCTGTCTGGCCAGCTTGGTTTTTGAGACAGGATCTCTTAGCAAACCTGGAGCTCACTAGTTTAGCTAGACTGGTTGGCCAGCGAACTGGGATCTGCCTGCGTCCACCATCTAACACGAGGACTACAGCCACCAGCTATTCCATGTGGCTTTTAAGTGGTGTTGAGGATTTGAACTCAGGTCCTCCTGCTTCTGCACCAAGCCATCTCCCAGGCTCCAAATTGGGGTACTATCTGTCACCCTCATGCTTGGTACCCCTTGGTGGTTGCCAGGCCTGCCTCAAAGCCTGCGTTATGGGCACAACGTTGGAGGTTGAGTTCCAGGCTGATGGAAGGCCTTCGGTGACCTTGGGTTGGCGTGTGGGTATAGGCACCATTTCTGAGTGAGTTTCTATTTGCTTTGGAATCAGTCACAAATCCTTTGCAGGTCAGGGAGCTGACAGGTGTCAGAGAGTGGGCATCTTGAAATAGCTGCTGGGGTCAGTTGGGTGGGCTGAGCCATGGATAGCACAGCTGAGAACGGCCCGTAAATACCTGGTGTTTATGACATAAGGCTGCTGCCACGCCGGCTTCGTGTGCACAGACAGTGCCAGATGGGAGGGAGGAATGGGTGGGTGGGGCAGCCATTTGTCTTGGTTCTCACATGGAGTTCCCCCGCCTTTTTAAGGTAAAGGATCCATCTGGTAATCAGATTGTAAGCCAAGATAGCTGCTTTGGGGGCACAGGACCCCCGGCTGATGTGTCCTGTCAACCACACAGTCCTGCTTCCTGCGGTAGTTCTGGTTCCCAGGTCTCCACAAATGAGCATCATCAGGAGGTTGCCCACCTGCAGAAGCTTCCAGAGGTGGGGTGGGACGGCCTGCCTCTCCTCTTCCTCTCAGCTTCTGCTCCACGCACCTGGCTTTGTTCATAGCCGAAGGAATGTTCCTTGCACATGTATATCCAACTTTTAAGTGTGCACGTGCATATGTGTGCAAGTACGTGCCTACATGTGCACATGTGCATTTATGTGTACACATTTGTGTGCATGTGCCTGTGTGCATGTGTGTGTATAGGTGTGTGGGTGTGTGTTCATGTGAGTGTGCATGTGTGTGCATGTGTGGGTGTGTGGACATACACTCCTCATCTTCTCTGCATTTCCTCTCACTTGATCCTCCAGTGATGCCAGAGAGTCAAAGAAGCTATCTGGGTTTGCTCCTGAGTTCAGAGCCATCCTCCTCAGCGGTTCAGTTCCCTAAACCTCAGCCTCCCCATGTTCTATGCACACCTGCACTCTAGTTGTTCCAGAGATGGTTGTGGTTGTGCATCCATAAGGCACCTGTGGAGAGGTCCGCACATGGGAGCCTCTGCACACCCTGAGGCACCGTCCAAGGCCAGTGTGGCACTGTCCAAGGCCAGCGTGGCACCAAGAAGCCCTTTAATCTTGGGCAAAGAGCCTCAGAGCTGGAAGGACCACCCTGGCCGTGGCCACCAAAATGTTCACTGTTTCTCCTGTTCCTCATGTCTTCACTGCTCATGGAGCACTGGAGGGGTCTGTGGGCTCTCCTCTTTGCAGAGGACTGTGAGGGAGTGATTTTGCTCTGACCACATCTCAGATATGTCCCTTCCCCCTGCACATGAATCTCTTGTCGTCCCCTCAAATTATATCCAGACACAGGCGGTTGCAGACGTCACTCTCTTCCAGCCCGGGGCCCACCAGCTGGCCAAATGGGGCATTTAATTGGAGTAGAAACTGGCAGGCTGCCCAGAAATCCTGAACACCCAAGTGGCCCCACTTTCCAAACTTCACCCACACCTTCACTGCAGGCAATTTCAAACGCTTAAATGGCTCCTCGGAGTTCCCAAGGGCACCTGATAGTTCAAGTGCCTCCCAAGCCAGGCAATGACAGACCCCACTCCAGCCCCAGTGAGCACCATGTGGTGGTGGGAACTGAGGTAGACCAGAGGCGGAGAAAGTACTCAGATCTCCAGATGTGGATGGAGGGTTCTCTTTGGAAGAGCCCACTCCATTTTCTTGGGAGCCTCAGCTGAAATCCTCCCAGGGTTCTGGTCCAGCTGAGTCTGCAGGAGTGGAAACACACAGGTTGGGAATGACTAGTAGCTAAGTGGATGGCTGGTGAGGAGACTCATCACAGAAGCCCATGGGTCTATCTGCCAACTGGCAAAGCCTCTCACTCTAGAGCTGAAGTTGGGGATCATCAGGACTGGAGTTAGATTTCAAGATGTGGTGAGAGCGGGCGCTATACCAAGCAGGCTGAGAATAAGAGAGGGAAGGATGCAGAGGGGTCGAGGAGCCTAATATCCTAACCTGTGAAGTGGATCCATAACATTCCTATTATAGGCCTAGGAAATGCAATGGCTTAAATCCCTAGAACATCTTTAACAGGGCCTGGTTGGTACTGAAAGTAGAGTAATTATGGAGTTATCATGGTGGTGATGTCTATAATGATGCTGATGAGCATGATGATGGTGGTGGTGGTGATGCTGCTGCTGGCAGGGGTGGGAACAATGAACTGACCACCTGCTATATACTAACATGTGTACCAGGCATGGAGAAACCACAGTGAGCAAAAGAAATGTCCCATAATAAGGACACTACTAGCTGGAAAATAAGCAAATACACAGATGTCTAGAATAATACTTCAGAGGACGAGTGAAAGTCACATGATAGAGGAGGAGATGGAGGCCACTGTAAAAGGCCGTGGCATTTGCATACACAGAAACGAGTCTTCACCATGAGAGGCAAGAGTTAACGCAAGCCCCTGTTTCTACACTCTATCCTTACTGGCTGCACAGAGATCCATAGCTGGTACTCTGGGGTCTTGTACCTCCTATGACTTACAACATTTGCAGTCTCAGATGATCTGTGTCCCCCTTTCAGGACTTGAACACATGACAGAGGTGTGTGGGAAGAATGCACCACACATTCCCTTGGCCCTTCCATCTCTGGGCTCCCAAGCATCTCAGGCTGTGTGCTCTTGGTCTTGGCTGGTAAGCAGGGGGACCCTCTGTGGTCAGTCCTGGGAGGGGGACCGGTGCCCGTCACAGGTCTCCATGGCTCACCTGGGATGGATCTGGCTCCAGAGGTGATTGCCCTGATGGAACAATCTTTGGAATCCACCATCACTTCACCATTATGTCTTCTGTTTAAACAGCACCAGCTGTGGGAGGGCTGGGACTGTGCGGAGGAGGAGGGGGCTTGAGCCTTCGCCCCTGCCTACCCCAGAGGAGGGCCCCTTGTAGGGAGGCCTGGCATATGGAACCCATTTGGGAAATTCTTCCTGCATAAGGCACTTACCAGGTAAGACACATGCCAGTATTGACTGTGAAAGATGAAACGCTCACACTCTGCTGGCTACGCTTTCATGGAACTTAATTAAACACATGGCCTGGCTGGCTGGGAGATCGAACATTCTCAGAGGCCCCTTCTCAAGAGGTGGCGGCTGCTCAGGGGAGGCCAATTATAACCTCACGCCCTCTTGCCTCCCAGGACCTCACAGACCCTCCAAGTGATTGGAAAATGTGTGTCTAACACAGGGCCTTTGGTTAGGAGGCCTGGACAGCATCAGACCCATTTCCAGGCTTGAGGCCAGCAGTGGTGAGAATCCCAGGGGGTGCAAGGAGGTCTCAGAGACCAGTTTGAAACCTCATTGAACGTCAGAGCCCCTCTTTAATTCCCGGTCACCATGTGGACCCTGATATAAACCAGAGGAGTCTGCCTGGGCTGGAGGGAGACGATGGCGGGGTGGGCGGTAAAGAGTAGTTCCCAGCCCACCCTTAGATTTAGCTTAGTACTTTTTTCCCCCTCTTGAGGCAAGGTCTCACTTTGCAGATCTGGTTGGCCCTTAACTTGCTATGTAGACCAGGTTGGCCTGGAACTCACAGAGATCTGCCTGCCTCTGTCTCTGGGGTTAAAGACCTCTGCAGGGTGGCAGTGAGGCCAGATGCTATTGCCTGAATGCTCAGTGACCTGTTAACATGTATAACTTTTTTAGTCTTCTTTTCCTTCTTTATTTTTAAAGATTTACGTGTGTGTGTGTGTGTGTGTGTGTGTGTGTGTGTGTGTGTGTGTGTGTGGTGAGCAAGTGTCTGCAATGCATGTGCAGGTGCCAGAAGAGACCAGAAGAAGGCATCAGATCTTCTAGAGCTGGAGTTACCTGCCTGGGCTCACACAATAAGGGCAAGAGGCGAAGCTGTGTGGAATCCCTGACTCCCGCTCATGTGAACACCTCTCTAGACAGCTAATCATGGGCGGCCGGGATGTGATCTTGGATCCCTCACTGTGTGGTGGCATCTTGGCATGGTCTCATTCCCTTGTCCAATAGTGGCCTGAACTCCTCGGACTCTGGGGCTTGACTTCCAATATGGCGTCTCTACTATCAACTTTGTGGAGTGTGCAGAATGTGTTCTTAGTAGTGTTGGTGTGTGTGTGTTCCTGGTGGCCCCCGGGGTTTCTTGAGGTGCCTCAGATTTGACGAGAAGACATTTTGACTCAGATTCCTTTGCATTTGTGGTTTCTGCTGATACAGCATTATTTCATTTTATTCTGAGTTATACAAGGCCACTTTCACGAAAGTATATAATGCATTTTGAAGATTGTCCCTTGTCCCTCTACCCTCTGGTTCTTGTCCTTGTCTCTTTGCTCTAAGCTGGAGTGAGTTTGGGAAGACAGAGGAGCCAGGGAGGGGGGAGGCAGCTGAGGTGCAGGGCAATAGAATTCGCTGAATGATGTGTATCACTCTAACCGTGAGGGTGTTCTGGTCAGGGGTCAGGGAAGTGACTTGCCTCTTCAGCCAGCTGTGATGGGCTTCTCCCACTGTTGGGGCTCACAGGAGGGCAGAAAGGTACCTCTGCATGCTTGTGGTTCACCCCTCATCCATCTTGCCTTCTTTCTTTTCATCTGTCCATCCCCTACATATCTAGTCATCAATCTTTCTTGTCATTTCCTATCGCTCCATCCTTCTATTCACCCTTCCAATCTATCCCTCGTCTTTAGTTCATTCTTTCATTCATCTTTCTGTTATCTATTCCTCCATTCCTCTATCACCCCATCCTTCCATCTCTTTAACTGTCTCTCTATCTTTCCATTCATGTCTTCCCATCCATTCCTCCATAAACCCAACAATCCATCTCTTGATCCCCAGATCTATCCATCCATCCATCCATCCATCCATCCATCCATCCATCCATCCATCTGTTCATCCACCTACCCATCCATTCATCCATCATCCTTCCATCTACCACCTGTCCATCTATCCATCATCCATCCATCCATCTGTCCATCCATCCATCCATTATTTACCCATCTACCCACCCATCTCTCTTGTCATTCCTTTCTGCATGTATCTCTCCCCTACCAATCTCTCCATCCCTGAATCCTACCTACCCATCAGCCTATCTCTTCATCCCTTCTACCTTCCATCTCTCCATTCTTCCATTTATTTCTGTTCATTCAATCTCCATCCATTCATCCTCCTAGTCCCTCATCCATTCTTCCATTCATCTCTCCCCATCCATCCTTCCATATTTCTATCATTTCTTCTAAGTGACCACTGGGTGGTCACTGTGGATGGTCCTGATACTTGCTCCTGAAGAGGAGGCTTGCTCTTAAGAACCTGAGCAGGGACATGTAATTCTCTAGCATAGAGATGTGACTTCTATAAGAGCCTTGCAAGGCTCAACCTGTAGTCAGCCCCTAATGCCCTCCCCCCACATTTGGTCCCCCCCTTTTTTTTTCGTTTTTCGAGACAGGGTTTCTCTGTGAAGCTTTGGAGACTTTCCTGGAACTCACTCTGTAGCCCAGGCTGGCCTTGAACTCACAGAGATTCTCCTGGCTCTGCCTCCCAAGTGCTAGGATTAAAGGCGTGTGCCACCACTGCCTGGCCATTTGGTCCCTTTTAAGATGTAAACATACAGACCTTTTCTTCCTTTACAACCCCTGACAGAGGCCTGAACCCGACCTCTTCTTGTTGTGTTTAGTGAAGGGTCACAGCAGCCAGACTGGCAAGAATATGAACATGTAGATACAGTGGCCTATTGTGTAACGCCTCTGGTCTGTGGTGTCACAGGCCACCAGGGATCCCTGAATGTGGGAGTAGAATTCACTCACCTTATTTTTCTTTCTGTCAGACTTTTGGGGTACTGGTGAAACATCCCCTGGATCTGTGGCCAAAAGGCTTAAGTTCTGGCCTGGAGTCACCTGGGTTGATACCATTCAAGGATTATCAAGCCAGAATCACACGCTCTACCAGCTCATCTCCTTATTAGCAACACTGGTTTAAAGGGGGAATGGGGGAGGAAGAAGATTTTGGGTTGTTTTTTTTTTTTTTTTTCTGCAATGGAATTTTCGAGACTCCCAAGGGAACCGCCTCTGCCGCACCCATCACAGGGCGCTTCTGCCTGGAGGAGTTGGCGGCAGCAGCTTTCCCACGGGCAGCTGGCAGAGGTGGGAAGGGGGTTGAGAGGGATGTCACATTACATCATGTGGGAAGAAGTGGGTGCATATCTGAGCTGTGAAGGAGGAGCTGGGAAATGACCAACAGAAGCTGTGAGAGCTCTAGAAATGTGGATTG